>NC_135481.1:70757322-71382322 GCF_052094955.1 Ictidomys tridecemlineatus | reverse complement strand
GCCTAAGCATTTTCTCTACTTTTCAAAGATCTTTTCTATGGCTCAGTGGGTCATCAGGCACATTTCAAGCCCAGGTATAAACAAAAGGAGCAAATGTATGAGGAGGGAGAGACTTCACACAAAGCCAGGCTTTACATCAAAGCTTTGTCCTCAGGTAAAGGGCTAAATCAAAGGCTTTCAAGTAAAGCGAACATGTGAAGCTTGGATTTAATAGAAGTGTCAAAATTGGGAAAACAAACCAGAAAAAAAAAATCAAAAGTTAAACACAGAGCAGACAGGTGAGGAATAATGAAGGGCTATGAAGGCACTCGTAAGTAGTGATCATGAATATGAGGCATGGCTCCGTAGATCCCTCACTTTACAAAGAGATTAGATTTTTGCATCTTCTTGGAGTGTGGAGGGAGTGATATTCCTCCACCTCTGTTCTCTGTCCTGTTCCTTTCCCTTCCTCATTTCACACACCATTTCTAAACTGGAAGACCTCCAGATTGCAGCCAGGAAACCATGTTTTAATTGCACATTTTTTGAAAGGGTTAGGACCTTGTATACTCACTTCCTAAGCTTTAAAAGTACCCCTACACCACTCAACGTGAAAATGTTAGACCTGTATAAGGCCTTGGTGGAAAGAGAAGGTAGACTGTATAAACTGTAATTCCAACCGTCCCTAGACAGGTGGATCTCAGTAAATTTACCAAATTCACTGTGATCTGTTGTGTTGGTGGTTGTTTTTTGTTTTGTTTTGTTTTCATTTCTTGCATATACCCAACAATGCTCATTTAACTAGGTTAATATTTTGAAATACTGATCTGTGATTACTTTTTCTTCCTGTACTTTTTTCTGTAAGGAAAGAAAAAAGTCACTTAATTCAAGTAAGCAACCAGACTGTGCTCCGAGATCAAGATAAACACAAAACATAAAGAGAGTAGCCTAAATCTTCCTATTACTTTCCAAAGCCTAAGCCTTGGAATTCCATAGAGGAGATAAAAAAAAAGATGGGGATTCTCAAACACTGATAATGTACTAACCAGAAACATGAAGGGAAAGAGATTTTCACTGGGTGGTGAACACAGGGGTGGTCAAGCACAAAATTCCACTTGGGGGCAGCGGGGAGAAAAGTGAGACAGGCAGAGAGAAACAGACAGACAGAACAATAGAATTGTGTGGGACCCTAGAACACAGAATAGCTTTGCTCTGCTTCCCAGCAGAAGCACCAGAGTAGGCACCAGAGCCCTTGGAGAACTCAGCTATTTGGGATAGAAGAGCAGATGGGACCACAGTCAGCTCTGCAAAAGATCCCAGAGGCTCAAGTAAGCCTCTTGGATTGCAAAGCCCTGTGGACAGAGATGACAGGTATCTCACTGACAAACTGTGTCAGTCCGAAAAGGATATGGATCCCAGAAACTCATTCCTCCCCACCTTCTGTGACTTGGCTGGAGCTAGGCAGACACTGAAGGACTCTCTCTCTAGCCTGAGATGAAGACCTACCCCTCTCACCCCATTAAGACTTTGTCTATACCTATAAATCCTCTCTGAACTCACAGGTTGAGTCTTGAGGAAATGAGTGAAGGGAAATTCAGCATGCATCTTTCTAGTATCTTTCTAACTGTTAAGCTCCTATATCCATCTCCTAAGACAATAAGCAGGAAAAAAAATATGTCAACCATTTTACTCCTTGGAAGGAAAAATGGAAAATACAAGAAGGATAAATACAAATTTCTCTGGATATTAGCCATGTTCTTCCCTAAATAAATGTCTTATGTCCTTACAAATAAAATGTGCTTTTGATAAGTGCCACCTCTGCCAGCTCTACTTCCCCTAGCCTCTACTTCCTACATCCTTGGCATCTGGGGAGGACGAATGTCTTCTCTAGGTTCCTTAAAGGTCTAGTAAGAAGCCCAGTGTGTCACACTTCTCTCTCCCCCTGCCCACCTCTCCCCAACCCCTCACATGTTGGGGTGGTGGGAACTCTGTGACCCCCCACTTTGGAGATCTTTCTCCCTGCCTACACTGATGTCATGAGACAGAGAATAGGGCCACAGGTACAGGAAGCCCCAATCCCATCTTTGCATCACCCTCTCATGGATCTAGTAAAATAGCCTAAGCAGCCGTCTTTGACAGAAAGTCTGGTCAGGCTGGTCAGGGAAGGAAGGGATTCCTGCCCAAGTCTCCTCTTCCTGCTCAGAGTGACCATCTTCCCCAGCTTTAACTTTGTCACTATGATGAAGCAGAATGGCATTGAGTGAACAAAGAAAACCCTCCCCTATTTGATCACCACACTACAAAGGAGCCAGGGGTCTCCTTTGTAGTGGTTCTTTCAATAATTCACTGAATGCCAGGGATCATATTCCTGATTAGCTATATATTTTTTAATTGTCTAAAACACACCCAAAATCTTACAACAAATCACCAAAAACTTCAGGAAAAAAAAATCACCTTCTCCATGATCTCTTATAACGAATTCCAAGATACTGAAAGTTAATGATATATTAATCCACTACTAAGTTCAAAAATGCTAGACATCAGAATACTAAATGTGGTCACTCAGATGTTTGGTATTACTAATCCTTATGATTACAGGACATGTATTTATAAGTGATAGCCCTCAGACTGCCAGATAATTTTAAAGCAACTCTTTAAAGTCAGAAAAATCTGATTTAGAGCTAAACCTAAAAATGGGAAGAAAATAAAAAAGGGAAAATCTTCAAACATATCCCAACCTTCTCTCCCCAAGCTTTGTACTTTAATTGCAAATACTGCTGAGAACTATCAATTGCAGGCTATCCTTTTTAATCAGAAGTGGTTTTTGGAAAAAAAAAAAACACTTTTAAGCCAAAGTAAAGTAAAAGAAGGGAGAAAGAGTTAAAAACATTTCCTCTACTACTAAGAATAATGCTGAGGACATACTTTCAAAAACAACTCCTACCCAAATTCACTTATATGGACAGAAAAAAAAAAGTCGACTTTTAAGTGCTACAGGCAAAATACATCTTCTCCTGGGCTCTCGTTGGTGTGTGTAAATCTATACACTGCCTTAAACCAGGGAAGATATCAGATGATCAGCAAACACTCATTCAGTACCACAAAATACATCAGATGAAACTCAAAAATAGGAATAATTTGAGGGGGCATGGGGAAGGATGCAAGTGGGAAATACAAGATGAATCCACGAATGAGATTATCTTTAAAAGAAAACAACCACCAAAGGGCATATTGAAAATCTGCCCCTTTGCCAGAGGTCATCAAGTCCCAAACTGGAAATTCAACCAGTCACATCAGCAAGGAAAATATGGATAATTATGTTTCTCAGTGTCCATACAGTAAAACCTACTAATTCCGTGGAAGATCAAGACCATATTTATCACATAAATCCACAAGGTAGTAAATGGTAAGAGGTAGTAAGCAACACCCATGTAGCAGTCTAATAATAAACGGGACACTGTGTCTCACGGGACTCTTTCAACACGTTCAGTGCAGTCAAGCGATATAATATCGAAAGCAACTTAGCAAAAGCATTTCTATGTGGGAGACCAGAGATGGAATCAGGTTCCCAGGTCTCTGCTTACCTGGCATGAACTAATGACTGATTTTTTGGAATAGATGACAAATCCTTTGGGCAAACATTCATATATACTTTTTTTCAACCAAGCTTTCTCTAAGTGTTGAGCAATAGTGAGTTCCAAATAATGCCCCTTTCTAGCACTTGGGTTGTTATTATTTTAGGTCGCAGCCTAAGTACAGCTGTCCATGCATTCACAGCCAGCCAGAGGTAAGGAGCCATCCTCTTATGAAACTCAGGTGCCCTAAGAGGTCTCAACTCAAAAGCAATGACACTTGTGCACAGATGTGGCCAAAGGAGAGTGTAAGTGCCCTCCCTGGGAAATGCTGCTGGAAACTACCTTTGTTTCAAACCAGGAGCCTTAGAGGGTATCATGACCAACTTAATGGTAGGACAAAATTAAACTGCCACCTTCATTTCTAAGATGGGAGAAAACAAGATGCTTTTAGAAATACAGACACTTAAATTAAAAGGACCATTGTTACCTATCTATAAAAATTCAAAACTCTTGAACATTTCATGTAAAAATTCTTGGTGAGCATCAGGTCTACAACATCTATGACTCACTACAATGAAGATACCAACTGATTAAGTTGAGCACCATCTCGGCTTCGGGTCTTCCAGAAGACTCCTCTAGACTCAATGACAGGACTACCCTGACACATCCAAACAGCCCCCGTGAGTGCACTATCACGGCACACTATATAATGTCCATTTACTCCTTGTGTCAGAAGGCATTCAACTTCACGAAAAAGAATCTAATGAATAGTGATTCAAGTAATAGTTTATTTTTCCTCATACTAAAGTAAGTCTGCAGATAAGAGGCTGCTGGCTGTGGTTCAGTGACTCAATGGCATCTGTGAATTTCTTAGCGTTTCCCTCAGTCACCTGGTGCCTGCCAATGCTTCACCTGCATGTTGAAGACAGGACGAAAAGGGTAAAAGAGAAGAGACGGTGCCTTCTGTGTCTGTTTCTTTTACCAGGACAACAGAAGTGTTTCCAGGAATCCTCCCAGGAAAATTATGTCATCTGGCATCTCAATGGACAGAACTGAGTCTTGTGCCCAAGCCTACCTTCAAGGCAGTCTCAGAGAAAAGGAGACAGCCTGACCATGAATGGCTTATGTCAGATTTTACCACTTGAGATAGACACGCCAGAAGAAATGCAAAATAGAAATTGAATTTGGAACTAAGAGATTTATCATATTGATTTATTTTCTGAATTAGATATAAGGTTCTTGAGACTAGAGATTATAACTGTTTCACGAGTTTAGTCCCCAAATTATGACACAATGTCTAGTTCATAGCAAAGAGTGAGTAATGAAGCAAAAAAGGAATGAACAAAAAATTAAATGAATATTAACTTCATAACTGTCCATCACCATAGTTCTTATATAAGGAGATGAGATCAATATGCACATGCTGAATATACCTGCATTGTGAGATAGCTCCCACTTTAGCCACTCAGTAAATGCTGCAGTTGCTACTGATAGAGTGAAAGTCTTTACAAGACACTTCACAGAAAATCATGACACTGACATCAAAATATAGTACATATGTTAAAAATAGCTAAGTTTTTCATTGGCTCCATCAAAACACAAAGACTTGTCCATCAGACAGGACACAAATAGGAAACTTTTCATTCTGAACCTTTTCATTCAGTCAGTCTGAGTTATTCAACTGGTAAGGTTTATGTAATCAGGCCTTGCAAACTTTGCACTCTAAATAGATTGCTTAGGGAAAACTCCAAGGAGAATTATCATTTGTTTCTGAAATAGGAAAAAAAAAAGTATGACCATGAGACACATAATTTGTAGAAGCAATCAATGAAATGCAAGCTCTATATTGGATTTAAACAAGATCTTGCATAGAAGTTAAAGGAGTGTTCTTTATGGATTTAATTAAAATGCTGCATAAGAGACCTTTCTAATCTTATTGTGCTGCAACTGTATTAAGACACATCAAAATATTTACATTTAAATATTTTATAATGCCACAGTTTAAAATATTAATGATGCCACAAGTAATCAGTGACATTTCTATAGCCTATTCTATAGTAAGTTTGCAAGAAAACAGCAGTATAACCATGTTATCCCTAGTCAGCTATTTGAAATTCAGCTTAGCAAACACACCAGCTTGCCCGTTTCTACAATTCTAATGAAAACTCCTCTAAGAACTTAACTTCTTGGTATTACAATTTGTTCTGATTCCGTTCTAAACAGTGGCACTAGAGGGAAGAAAAAGAACTATTCTTATGTCATTAAGTGCCTCTGCTGAGTTTCAATACACTCCCTTTCAGAAAGATAGATTTATTGAAATTTTCCATTAAAAATGCGGAAAGGCGGCTACACAACATAACAAGTGAACAAGTCAATGTTAATGGCATGTTCTGTAGTGAAGAGATCTTACAGAGACCTAAGTGCCATTTGGGAAACAAATACTATTGCAAAATATTGCATTTGTACATAATATAGGCTTTGTTATCGCAAGATTCACTGAACACTTCCTCCTTGAAGGCACCAGCTCACTACTCTCTACCCATAGTCACAGCTATAACCTGCTGTCTTTCTTTCTTGTCACTGGCCAAAAAAAAAAGGCCATCAAGGAAGACATGATTCAAACTCTCATCTCTATAAACAAGTCAAGGAGGAGTCTTTCTGTGATCATAAATAAAGCTTAGACAATACATGCTGGCAGCCTTACCCTCAAATATGAAAGGTGATTATTCCATTCTTTGTTCCTTAGAGAAAGCTAATGATTAGGGCTAATCCTAAAGGAAGTTAATGATTCAATGAATGGCAGCCAGGTGACAGGGATTCTACGGGCCCTGCTAACTCCAGCATAAATTTGCTACGGGATTTCAGATATCTGGCTATCAATTTTCTCGACTGGGAGAAAGAGAGAATACCATACTATCTGCACGGTCCTTTGAGAAGTTTAAAACACATTCTGCTGCCTTCATGTGGAGTTGTTTATGGAAGGTTAAGATAGCAATAGTCTTAAATTGGGGGTTGAGATAGAAAACATACAGGTATGTGATGATATAAATTTCTTTGGGCAGGGGATTCTCTGTCTTGCAAATAAAGATCATATAAAATATTGATGTCCCAGTGAAGTCATTCAAAGCTGAAATCTCTTCTAAACCATGAATACCAGGGATGTAGTAGGAGAGCGTTACCTTTCTGATCTTACAGAGTCAATTTTCAAATGCTATTTGCAATTACCAACTGAACTAACTCCTTAACCCTTCAGATGCTCTGTCCATAGATCATAAATTGCCTTTATTTTCCTGAAAAATATGTTTCTTAAAGAAAATTACCCTTTCCCTTTTTGGAATTCAAAGCTTTTACCACATAGCTAAAAACTCTGCTGATACCAAAAGTCAGCATGAACATGCTTCTTCCTGTAGAAGGAAAACATCAACTCTATTTCCTTAAAATACATTTAATCCATCTTTATTAGTAGAATTTTTAAATTTTTTTCTAAACAATTAACTTATTCAAAAATTGGAAAGATAGGCTTGACTTTTTGAATTCCGTAGTCTAAACTAGTAAGATAAAGGACAGAGGCACTGATAAAACAAAACTTACGAACATGTTATTTTACCCTTAATTCAGCTTTAGTTATTGAGCCCTAACAGTGTAAGACATTATCCTGAACATGCATGACTTTTTATCTGTATTTCAGAAATTTGTGCTCAAAAACCCAACGTCCCACAGCAATCACCATCCAAGTACAAAAGCAGATTGCCTGAAATAACTGGACAGGTTAGCTGGATCAGCCTGAATACATCTAGACAGCTGAGTGACATTTCACTTAGCTTAAGAACCAAGGACCCAAATTAAATAAATAAAAAGCTTTTGATACAACAGGCACATTTCATTCTTCTCTTTCAGCAAAAAGCAATATCATTCACAAAGTATATAACAAGAATGTACTGTTATAAATACTGTGGAGAACTTTGGCCAAGTAGAAGAGAGTGACCTATCTTCAGTCAGCTTACAATCAAATTGTCTGGAGAAAACACACCTATTCACGAAATAACTAAATAACAGTAATATAATTGTGGTAGGGCGAATTCTAAGATGGTCCCCATGATCTCTAACCCCTGGCATTACTCCTATGAGTAGTTACATTATAGGACAAAAGGGATCTTAAAAGATGTCGTTAAGATGTCGTTAAGGTTAGCATTAAGATAGATAATATAGGGGCTGGGTTGTGGCTCAGTGGCAGAGCACAAAGAGCCTACTAGCACGTGTGAGGCACTGGGTTCAATCCCCAGCAGCACATAAAAATAGAGGTATTGTGTCTATCTACATAAGAAAATTTAAAGAGAGGTTATATGTAGATTATCTAGATGGACCTAGTATAATCACACAGTCCTTTAAAAGCAGAAGAGAGCTTTCCCTGACTAGTCCCAGAGTATGTCAAACAGACCCAGAGACAGAAGGATTTGAAGTTCTGTGGCTGTCTTAGGAATAGACAGGGAAATGTAGATAGGAATGGAAGAAGTCTCCAGAAGCTGAGAGAGGCCTCTGGCTGATAGCTGATAAGAAAACAGGAATCTCAGTACTATAACTGCAAGGAACTAAATTCTGCCAACAACCAAAATAAGCTCAGAAGTAGATTCTTCACCAGGGTCCCCGCAAGAGCCCACACTGGATCATCTCTTGATTTCAGCCCTGTGAAACCCTAAGTAAAGACCATAATTGAGCCCACGTGGACTTGTGATCTAAAAAAACCATTAAACAAAAAAGAGATGCTATTTTAAACTGTTGTGGATTTGTTACACTACAATAGAAAACTAGCATTATAACATATGGTTAGTGTCAAATTAGTAATGGGAATCAGGAAGTATATGAAAACTCATAGGGAAGGAAGATCAAGGTGGCTAAAATGGGCACTGTCCTCTGTGTTTGCTTCAAGTATGTCTGTTCCACCAAAGGACCTTTGCACAATCTATCCTTTCTGCCTCTAGTGGCCTTCACTTTCTCAAGTAACCGTGAGTCAACACGAGACCCACTCTTCACTGAAGCCTTCTCAGAACATAAAGGGCCATTACCAAGTAGGAATGACGCATCGAAATTTCCTTGCCAAGCATACCCATGCTGCTTAGAGGACATTCGATGGGACATTGCATGCATGCTTTAATAAGGTGACCTTGCTCAAGGACCAAGGCGGATCCGGGTTTAGAGCTGATCAGGTTTGAGGAAGTAACCGGCTCCTTGAGTTTAAGGCGTTGCCAGTTTAAGATAATGGGTTTTAGGGAAGTTAGAGGTTGAAGATTATTGCTGGGATTAGGGTGTTCCTGCTGCTTGTTCCCGTTGAGTTCTCGTGAGATTAAAATGGGATTTGGAGATAGCCTCGTGGAGTAGGTGAATTGTGCGGGAGACGGCAGAACGCGATTGCCCCTGGACCTGTGTGGAGGCGGTGTGAGAGTGGGAATAAAGAATTGCTGTTTGAACCTACAAAGGTGTGTGGTGGCTCGTGATTCTGGTGCCAAGCCGAGACCTTGGCAAGTCTCTAGTGCTGTCTCCTATCACTGAACTACTATGGAAGTAATAGTTATTTCTGAAATTTTTCTCACTGATTTTAATGTTTCATGTACTCTCCTCTCAACGCCCCCACCCCAAGTCCATAAAATCAATTGTCATTTTGTGTTCTAAATGGTCAAAGTAGGTTCTATTAAATAGTTGACTAATTAAAATATGCCTTGACAACTCTGTGAAGTCCTGAATAAAATCCAAATTTTGTATTTACCTCACTGAAATGAAATTAAGGCTATTTCTCTTTTACCATCCTATTTATTGCTAAACTCTTAAGCTGGCCTCCTTCTGAATCACAGTTTTAAAATAACTCTGCACGGATGGGTTATATGATTAGTGCTGACCACATATTCAATATTGTTAAAAAGACAGGACAGTAAAATGCCCTTTTGGTAATAACTTGCATACTCAGGGATTTATATCAAGAGTTGAACTATACAGGGTGCTATTTTTAGCATCGCTACAATTACTTTTTGAGAGATTATTTCAGTGGCCTCTTCTTCTTTTCAGAATATAGAGGCCTTAATGCAGAAATATCATTTTTGCATTCTGCTGATGTGCTGCCAGTTGGGCAGTAATCAGCTTGTTTACGGCCATCTGAAAACATTGTCTGAAGCTAAAAAAATAAAAAAAGAACCTTTTTTCTCTCCCTTTGTTTCAGTTCTGTCCTCCGAGTGATTGAGTGTTTTGTTTTCCCCTTTTAGTTTCTCACAAGATAAATATCAGCAGAAAATCAATTGTCTCCAAAAAAATGGTTGTTGCTAAAAAGCAAAGAAGGTTTAAAAAGCATCAATTAATATTCTTCTGAAAATCTTCAGAAATTTAGATTTATACATCACCAGTGCCAACCTGGACCATTTGTTTTTGCCCCTGAAAAACTATCCATTTCTCAAAAAGCTTTTTAAAAGGCTCTCCTCCCTGTTTTCTTCCACATCCTCCACTACCTTCCTCCTTAGGAAGTTAAGGCTACTCTAAGAGTTTGCAGTATTAGTTTCTGTATTCATGAAGATAAATCATTAAGATCAGTCACAAATAGGTGACTTCAATGTCATTTTTTACAGAGAGAGTAAATGGATCATAGAGAGAGAATGAAAGTTTTAGTTCAATTCTTCCACTTACTGGCAGTGCTGTCTTTTCCCTTGCCAGATCCAAAATTACCATGCCTACAAAGCGGAGGCAATCACACCTACTCGGCAGAGATCACAGAGTGACAGAATCAAATATGCCAAACATATTAAATCTACTTTAAAGGCAGCAAAATGCCTTATCGATTTAATGCACCTAATTATTAGTAAACCGAGATTAGAAATTACATATTATGTGCTAGGCTTGGTGGCACACGCCTGTAATCCCTGCAGCTCAAGAGGCTAAGGCGGGAGGATTACAAGTTCAAAGCCAGCCTCAGCAATTTAACAAGGCCTCCAAACAACTCGGTGAGACCCTGTTTCTAAATAAAATACAAAAAAGGGTTGGGGATAATGCTCAATGGTTGAATGCCACTAGATTCAATCTCTAGTACCAAAAAGTTTTTTAAAAGAAAGAAATTATATATTATGTGCTTGAATAGCAGAATCTCTAAATCTTGTAATTCCTAAAAGTCCAAGTTAAAACTGATTTCAAATCAATAAGCATTCATTGACTAACCAAATGTAATATCTGCCTCAACCTTATTAATCAAAGATAAAAATTCACCTCTTGATTTTAAATATATTATGATTAGTTATATATATATAGTTATGTATGCTAATTACCATTCAGTTGCTGTGATATGTACTTATCATAGCATTTTATGCTCATAACCCTAACCTTCAGAGATAGGAATCACTATCCTCATTCTACAGATAAAGTATCCAAAGTTCAGAGAGAGAACTGCCAGGCACACAACTCACAGGTAGAGGGCCTGGGATTCATGCAAAGTGAACACTCTCCAAAATCCTGACCTCACATGCATTAAAAAAACAACAAAGAAGAGTACATAACAGAATCAAATGCTATAACACCTTTTATAAATGCCAAAAGAGAGGGATCTGGAACAAGAAGGAAGGGCTTCCAGGAAGCAGTGATGTTGAGCTGGAATCCGAAGTGCAACTTCTAGGTGACGAGGCTTCTGTACAGCACTAAGTACAGGCAACATACAGGGAGATCTTTAATAACTGCCTACTTAAAAACGTAAGTGATTTTTGTAGCTTGATACAGAATATTTGATTTTAGGCATCTCCCTTCTACATTCATTGATTGGATTGGTTTTCTTCTCCTCTAATTTACCTGTGCTGTTTAACATTTAGTTTATGTTAAACTAATGCATTAGTCAGCGTTTCATCCCGCTGACAAAATACCTGAGAAAAATAACTTATAGGAGGAAAGATTTATTTTGGCTCAGAGTTTCAGAGGTTTCAGTCTAACGTTGGCCAGCTCCATTGCTCTAGACCTGAGATGAGGCAGGACATCAGGTGGCAGAGCATGAACATATGGCAGTACAAAGCTGCTCACCTCCTGGCTGCCTGGAAGGAGAAAGAGAAGAAGAGGCTGAGGACGTGATATTGTCCTCCAGGGCACACCTCCAAGGACCTTCAACCAGGTTTCATCTCCTACAGTTTTCACAGCTTCCCAGTCGTCCACTCAGCTATGAATTCCTCAATGAATGAATCCACTGGTGAGGTTTGATTCCTCATGAGCCAAGCCCTTCCCAGAATTCCCCTGAAGACTGCTGCATTGAGGACCAAGCCTTCAACACATGAGACTTTGGGGGACATTTTAGATCCAAACCATGACACCCTGACATACAGAGAGCAAGACACCGAGTTCCTACTGATGTTCTCATCACTCTGACCCAAGTTCAGATTGAGAATTCATTTGAAAATTAGTCATATAAAACTCTCCAATAAAGATTTAGATCCAGTTTCCAAATATTCAAAATAATTTACTCTCAAGGAATGCTTTCAAACCAAGACTGCATAAACAATAAAGAGAAATTTTCAACTGATTAAAAGATAAATAATTTGTCTTTTAATGATGACTAATATCTTTTTCAATCTAACAAACTTCACTTTTGCCTTTTAAATTATCTAATGACCATAGGGCAACATTTTATTTTCCTATCTGCACCCTAGAGTTTCATTCAGCGTATTGTTGAGGAAGGATATCATGTAAAATGGCAGTTGTATATTTTATTCTTTGCTAAATATTAAAATGGGACCATCAAAATGGCTGAAGTCATTTTTTATTTCTCCCATCCTTCCAAAATTGTTATTTTATAAGTCAAGGAAAACAATAAAGAAGATCTTTGACTCTTGGAACTGAAGGTTCATAGGAATAGAAGATTTCAGTGCTGATTTGATTTATCGGCTCAACAGTATCAAGGACCTGGTTTCTTTTCTTTCCCCTTGTGCCTTTCTCCCAATCATCAGAATTCACTCTCTTTCTTCTCTGGTGGTGACACAAAAATTTCCTGCATATTTCCACATATTCAAATTACACTGTCCAGGAGAGTTGGTTCTTCAGATCCCAGAAATCACTTCACATTCCATCTCCTAAATTAAGTTATGATTCTTATCTAATCCACTGTAGAGAGTGCTGGTTTACTGGCTCTCGGGATACACTAGCAAAAGAATAGGATTTGCCTGTTAAGGTTAAAAGAATTGGGAAACTCCCTCACCTAAAACTGTGGGGACAGTCTTTCTCCACCCCAAAGTGCATGACAGTTACAAAATGAGAACAAGAAAGAAGGGACGGTGAGGACACGGCTGTACAATCCTAACTCTCCAGCCACACAGTCCTTTCCCACGTTTCAACAAATTGCTGTAATCTACACCATTCCTTAATCCCAGAGATGTTCAAGGATCTTTCTTTTTATTCCTCTTAAAGTAACTTTTCTTCACTTTTAATTTTAAAATGATTTTATAAATACCAAAGAGGGACAAAGATAGTAGAGAGAATTCTGTCTGCTTTTCATTCAGATTTCCCTAATATTAACGTTTTATGTAACAAAGGCATATTTGTCAAAACTAAGAGATTGACACTGGTACAATGTTGTTAACAAAACTACACAATTTGTTTGGATTTCACCAATTTTTCCAGTAATAACTTTTTTCCTCCCCATTCCAGTCTTCAATACAGAAGCCTACATTGTAGTTTTTATGAGTTCTGAGATACCTCAGATCTGTGATGGTTTCTAGGTCTTTCCTTATTGTCCACAAATTGGAAAGTGAAGTGGACTGCTCAAGAATTTTGTAGCCAGTCTCCAAATTTATTGATTATTTTCATGTTTTCTCATTATTCAGCTTGGATTATGAACTATAGAAGAATACCACAGAGGTGAATTTTTGAGACAACACATTTGTACATCTTTATGGGGGCACATATGATGTGTAATGATAAAACCAGGGTAATAAGCTCTTCCATGTCTCCAAACATCATATGGAATCAGCCAAGATGTCCATCTAACAGGTCAGTGTTAAAGGAAAATGCAGTACATATACACAATGGAATATCATTCAGCCATAAAAAGAATGAAACCTTGTCATTTGTAGCAACACAGATGGAACTGGAGGTCATTATGTGAAGTGAAACAAGCCAGGAACATGTTCTCACTCATTTGTGGAAACCAAACGTTGGTCTCATAGAAGAACAGATTGGAATAGTGGTTACTGAAGACTAGGAAGAACAGAAGGAGGGAGGACAGAAAGTAGCTAGAAAAAGACACAAAAACTCATAGAGGAAGGCTCAGTTCTGGTTTTCTATAGCATAGCAGGATCTTTCTTCTGGACAGCCACCCTCCCATCTTCTTCTTGCATAGTCCATGAACATAAGCAGATCTGTAGTTCTCCCTCATACTCCATGGCTTATCAGACATAGATTCCTAGACTCCTCCCACAGCACGCTATCATACAGGACTTCCATAAGGGACACTCATGCCCAGAGAGAGGGAAAATGAGAAGCTCCACATTTCTGAGCATGGAAGCCTCTCCACTGGGCACACTTTCCTTCACGGCAGGTGCCTGGGCACCAGGAGACAATTTTACTATCTATTTATAAAAACTAGTAGCAACATTCATCGGTATGATACCAAACTGCCCAGAAAATGTGCTCCATGGGGGACCGTGACTCTAATGATTTTTAACATTAATTAATACAACTAAATGCTTTGGCTCAGTTCCTCAAAGGAATTCTTTTCCCCAGAAAATCACAAGTTAATAGCATTATGTATCTAAAATGTATTTGGCCAGCTAAAACGAACTACATGAAAACTCTGCTCTGGAAACAAAAGACCAATAGAGGAAGAAAATAAAGCAAACTCCTATGTAAGAGCAGAATATAGCTGAGTTTGAGCAATCCATTTTTGAAAAGAGAAAATCATAATCAAGATAAGCATTCATGGGCACACAAACCATGATAGACACTCAAGGAGATTTCCTCGTATCTTTGTTTATGTGACAACTCTTGCTGTTATTCTCAAATGGACCTCTGTGTTCTGAAACCTGAGTTAGAGATGAAATACGCAGTAGCAAAGTTTCATAGAAGGCATCAGTCAGAAAAGTAAAGCTTTTTAAATCTTATCTAAACATGGTTTGTTTGCCAAGTAAACAAAACACATCATCTAATTTAAACTCAAAGAAAGCTTAATTAATTTAAATGCCACCTTGATTACCTCTACTATTGATCTAGTAGAAGAATTTACTAACATGCTGAAACAGTTGAATGCAGTCTCTGCTTTTCTCCTTATTTAGCACACAATAAACAAATCACAGGAAAATGTAAGAATCCTGGCTCTGTGTTGCAAGTTGCAAAATTTCTCACATAGCTATTATTACTGGATAAAATTTTGGAGTCTTCCATACTTTCACTTACACCTTATACTAATAAACTTGCTGTCCCTTCAGAAAAAACTATTTTCACTCTCAATATTTTTCCTTAGTATTTTCCCTGACAAAGGACAAAGAAAAGTCATGCAAAAAAGAAATGACAGCTTAGGAAGTTTTAGTACATTATTCCCATTAGGCAAACTTTTTTTTTTCTTAAAAAAAAATCTATATTTTTCAGAGGAAGAACATGGCTGCCAGCGAAGAGGCAGCACATACAATGCCTCCGTGGTAAGGGGATCAGAGAGACTCATTAATACACCCACATGCGTCCTGCTGGGAAACTTCAAGCAAATTTCCTATGAAAGGAGACCTTCCTGGAACTATGACTTCTACCCATCCCTTCTAATACCTTTCCTCCCAAGCATCAAATATATTTATAGGAGTAAACAGTAACTCAGCAGTCAAACAGAACAAGAAACAATATGAACAGCATGAAAAAGCAAGGAAGAAAAGGAGTGCAAACAATGCAGGGCAGCCTAAATATTCAGGAGGATATAGAACCACCAGAAAAATGGTCATATAAAGAACTCATGGAACACCTGAGACAGATGGAACGGAACCTTAAAGAGGATACAAGACAGCAAATTCAAGCAGCGAAAGAACACATTGAGAATGTATTACACAAACAGATAAAGGAAGAAGTTAAGCATCTTTATCAGGAGATAGAGACTATAAAAAAGAATCAAACCATAATCTTAGAAATGAAAGAAACCATAAACCAAATTAAAAACTCAAATGAGAGTATCATTAATAGAGTGGAGCAAGTAGAAGCTAGAACATCAGATAATGAAGACAAAATATATCATCTGGAAAAGAGGCTAGCCATCTCAGATAGGCTGGTTAAAAATCATGAGAGAAGCATACAAGAGATATGTGATAATATAAAAAAACCAAATTTAAGAGTCATTGGGATAGAGGAAGGGATAGAGATTCAAACAAGGGGAATGAGTAATCTACTAGATGAAATAATCACAGAAAACTTTCCAGAATTAAAAAAGGAAACAGATATTCAAATTGTAGATGCATACAGGACACCGAACATACAAAATCACAGTAGACCAACGCCAAGACACATTGTTATGAAGATATCCAATATACAGAACAAAGAGAAAATATTAAAAGCTACAAGAGAAAAGAGAAAGATTACATTCAGGGGTAAACCAATAAGGTTAACAACGGACTTCTCAACTCAGACGCTGAAAGCGAGAAGATCCTGGAATAACATATTTCAAACACTGAAAGACAATGGATGCCAACCAAGAATTCTGTACCCAGCAAAATTAAGCTTCAGATACGACAACGAAATAAAAATCTTTCACGATAAACAAAAACTAAAGGAATTTGCAGCCAGAAAACCAGCGTTGCAAAGCATCTTGAGCGAAACACTTCACGAGGAAGAAACGGAAAACAATAACCAAAGCCAACAGTGGGAAGTACCTCAGTAAAGACAGACGGAGGGGGGAAAACTAATCATGGTGAAACAAATGCAATTAAAAAAAAAAAAAACGAGATAAATAATCAAATATGGCTGGAAGTACAAACCATATATCAATAGTAACTCTAAACATTAATGGTTTAAATACTCCAATAAAGCGACATAGGCTGGTAACATGGATCAAAAAAACAAATCCAACAATATGCTGTCTCCAGGAGACTCACCTGACTGGAAAAGACATACACAGGCTAAAGGTGAAAGGTTGGGAAAAAATATACCACGCACACGCTCCTCGCAAGCAAGCAGGGGTGGCCATCCTCATATCGAATAAAATCGACTTCAAGACTAAGTTAATCCAAAGGGATAAGGAAGGACATTATATACTGTTAAAAGGAACCATTAAACAACAAGACATAACAATTATCAATATTTATGCACCAAATAATGGCGCTTCGAAGTTTATAAAACAAATTCTCCTCAAGTTCAAGAATCAAATAGACCACAACACAATAATTATGGGTGACTTCAACACACCTCTCTCACCATTGGACAGATCCTCCAAGCAAAAGTTGAATAAAGAAACTATAGACCTCAATACCACAATCAATAACTTAGACTTAACTGACATATATAGAATATACCAACCATCATCGAATGGATATACTTTTTTCTCAGCAGCACATGGATCCTTCTCAAAAATAGACCATATATTATGCCATAGGGCAACCCTCAATAAATATAAAGGGGTAGAGATTATACCATGCATTTTATCTGATCATAATGGATTGAAACTGGAAATTAATGATAAAAGAAGGAAGGGAAAATCCAATATCACATGGAAAATGAACAATATGTTACTGAATGATCAAAGGGTTACAGAAGACATAAAGGAGGAAATCAAAAAATTCTTAGAGATAAATGAAAATGCAGACACAACCTATCGGAATCTATGGGACACAATGAAAGCAGTTTTAAGAGGGAAATTCATCGCCTGGAGGTCATTCCTCAAAAAAAGGAAAAACCAACAAATAAATGAGCTCACACTTCATCTCAAAGCCCTAGAAAAGGAAGAGCAAAACAATAGCAAATGCAGCAGAAAGCAAGAAATAATTAAAATCAGAGCGGAAATCAATGAAATTGAAACAAAAGAAACTATCGAAAAAATTAACAAAACTAAAAGTTGGTTCTTTGAAAAAATAAACAAGATAGACAAACCTTTAGCCATGCTAACGAAGAGAAGAAGAGAGAGAACTCAAATTACTAACATAAGGGATGAAAAAGGCAATATCACAACAGACACCACAGAAATACAGAAGACAATTAGAAACTATTTTGAAAACCTATATTCCAATAAAATAGAAGATAGTGAAGACATCGATAAATTTCTTAGGACATATGATTTGCCCAGACTGAGTCAGGAGGACACACACGATTTGAACAGACCAATATCAATGGATGAAATTGAAGAAGTAATCAAAAGACTACCAACCAAGAAAAGCCCAGGACCGGATGGGTATACAGCGGAGTTTTACAAAACCTTTAAAGAAGAATTAATACCAATACTTTTCAAGTTATTCCAGGAAATAGAAAAAGAGGGAGTCCTTCCAAATTCATTCTATGAGGCCAACATCACCCTGATTCCGAAACCAGACAAAGACACAGCAAAGAAAGAAAACTACAGACCAATATCTCTGATGAACCTAGATGCAAAAATCCTCAATAAAATTCTGGCGAATCGGATACAAAGACACATCAAAAAAATTGTGCACCATGATCAAGTAGGATTCATCCCTGGGATGCAGGGATGGTTCAATATACGGAAATCAATAAATGTAATTCACCATATCAATAGACTTAAAGATAAGAACCATATGATCATCTCGATAGACGCAGAAAAAGCATTTGACAAAGTACAGCATCCCTTTATGTTCAAAACATTAGAAAAACTAGGGATAACAGGAACTTACCTTGATATTGTAAAAGCTATTTACGCTAAGCCCCAGGCTAGCATCATTCTGAATGGAGAAAAATTGAAGGCATTCCCCTTAAAATCAGGAACAAGACAGGGATGCCCTCTATCACCACTTCTATTCAATATAGTTCTCGAAACACTGGCCAGAGCAATTAGACAAACGAAAGAAATTAAAGGCATAAAAATTGGAAAGGAAGAACTTAAATTATCACTATTTGCAGATGACATGATTCTATACCTAGAAGACCCAAAATGGTCTACAAAAAAACTACTAGAACTAATAAATGAATTCAGCAAAGTGGCAGGATATAAAATCAACACGCACAAATCAAAGGCATTTCTGTATATCAGCAACAAAACCTCTGAAATGGAAATAAGGAAAACCACTCCATTCACAATATCCTCAAAAAAAATAAAATACTTGGGAATCAACCTAACAAAAGAGGTGAAAGATTTATACAATGAAAACTACAGATCCCTAAAAAGAGAAGTAGAAGAAGATCTTAGAAGATGGAAAGATATACCCTGTTCATGGATAGGCAGAACTAACATCATAAAAATGGCGATATTACCAAAAGTCCTGTATAGGTTTAATGCAATGCCAATCAAAATTCCAATGGCATTGCTTGTAGAAATAGATAAAGCAATCATGAAATTCATATGGAAAAACAAAAGACCCAGAATAGCAAAAGCAATTCTAAGCAGGAAGTGTGAATCAGGTGGTATAGCAATACCAGATTTCAAACTATACTACAGAGCAATAGTAACAAAAACAGCATGGTACTGGTACCAAAACAGGCGGGTAGACCAATGGTACAGAATAGAGGATACAGAGACTAATCCACAAAGTTACAACTATCTTATATTCGATAAAGGGGCTAAAAGCATGCAATGGAGGAAGGATAGCATTTTCAACAAATGGTGTTGGGAAAACTGGAAATCCATATGCAACAAAATGAAACTGAATCCCCTCCTCTCACCATGCACAAAAATTAGCTCAAAATGGATCAAGGACCTTGATATCAAATCAGAGACTCTGCGTATGATAGAAGAAAAAGTTGGCTACGATCTACATATTGTGGGATCAGGCTCCAAATTCCTTAACAGGACACCCATAGCACAAGAGTTAATAGCAAGAATCAACAAATGGGACTTACTTAAACTAAAAAGTTTTTTCACAGCAAGAGAAACAATAAAAGAAGTAAATCGGGAGCCTACATCATGGGAACAAATTTTTACCCCCCACACTTCAGATAGAGCCTTAATATCCAGAGTTTACAAAGAACTCAAAAAATTGGACAATAAGACAACAAATAACCCAATCAACAAATGGGCCAAGGACCTGAACAGACACTTCTCAGAGGAGGACATACAATCAATCAACAGATACATGAAAAAATGCTCACCATCTCTAGCAGTCAGAGAAATGCAAATCAAAACTACCCTAAGATACCATCTCACTCCAGTAAGATTGGCAGCCATTATGAAGTCAAATAATAACAAGTGCTGGCAAGGATGTGGGGAAAAGGGTACTCTAATACATTGCTGGTGGGACTGCAAATTGGTTCGGCCAATTTGGAAAGCAGTATGGAGATTCCTGGGAAAGCTAGGAATGGAACCACCATTTGACCCAGTTATTGCCCTTCTTGGGCTATTCCCTGAAGACCTTAAAAGAGCGTACTACAGGGATACGGCCACATCGATGTTCATAGCAGCACAATTCACAATAGCTAGACTGTGGAACCAACCCAGATGCCCTTCAATGGATGAATGGATTAAAAAAATGTGGCATTTATACACTATGGAGTATTACACAGCACTAAAAAATGACAAAATCATGGAATTTGCAGGGAAATGGATGGCATTAGAGCAGATTATGCTCAGTGAAGCTAGCCAATCCCTAAAAAACAAATACCAAATGTCTTCTTTGATATAATGAGAGCAACTAAGAATAGAGTAGGGAGGAAGAGCAGGAAGAAAAGATTGACATTAAACAGAGGCACGAGATGGGAGGGAAAGAGAGAGAAAAGTGGAATTGCATGGAAATGGAAAGAGACCCTCATTGTTATAAAAAACTACATAAAAGAGGTTGTGAGGGGAATTGGAAGAAAAATAAGGAGAGAAATGAATTACAGTAGATGGGATAGAAAGAAAATATGGGGGGGGAGGGGGATAGTAGAGGATAGGAAAGGTAGCAGAATACATCAGTCACTAGTATGGCATTATGTAAAAATGTGAATGTGTAACCTATGTGATTCTGCAATCTGTATTTGGGGTAAAAATGGGAGTTCATAACTCACTTGAAACTATTGTTCGAAGTATGATATGTCAAGAGCTTTGTAATGTTGTGAACAACCAATAAAAAAATAAAAAATAAAAAATAAATTAAAAAAAAAATCTATATTTTTCAAGTGAAAACATGCTTTCCAAAAATGCGTTTTGTTGAATATTACAAAAAAAGATCACAGTTTCAGTAAACTCATCTTCTAGTTATGACAGGAAACAGCAATAGTTCATTGAAATGATTATAACTCTGTATTAATAAGTCTATTACTATTAGCATTATGGTAAACATCTTGAGAACTGAAGATGTTTTCCAATTACCATAAATAATGACTAATATTTCAGGGAACCTGGTTGCTTCTCTGAGTTGGAGTCTGGGGACCCAGGCCTGCCAAGAAGAATACTATCTAGAGGGGCAGAGGAATATCCACAATTTATCAAGAGATAGTATCCAGGAAGTCTAGTTTAGGCACCAGAACTTGAGGATGAAATAGAGCAGGGTTCAGTGAGAACTGGAAATGTTAGACAGGAGATATGTACAAAGAGAGGAGACATCACAAGTTTGAATGGAATGGTCCTCGAAGCCTCTGCATACCAGGCTGCTCTTCTATTAGCACCTGCAACTTCCAGCAGTGGGTGAGGAGGATCTATTTTGGGTGTCAATCTGCCTCAGACATACGTGAGTAGCTCACAGAAGTCTCTGCTCACTTTAGTTTTTTTTTTTTATCTTATAAATCCATGCCTAAGGCAATTCTGTTTTCACAGAAAAGAGATAAATACACTTCTCAAAATTATCTATTACTTTCCCTGAAGACTAAGGTTTGATGGTCATATTTATATTTTTCTCTAAAGTCCTAATGGGAGAAAATGGAACTTCCTTAAGGCTTCCTTGTGAGATTATGAAAAACTTCTTTCTCTCCTAAAGGAACAAAAGCGGCCAATGCAGATTTTTCTTATGAGACCCCCCACACTGAGGGTACCTATTTCAAATTTGCAAGTAGGGTTCCAGTGATAGTCCTAGGTCCATTCTCTCAACTTATAGTTTTAGTGTCAAAATTTGTGGAGATAGTCAATGCAGCCCAAGGCCATCATGTAAACCATGTGAACATTTCATTGAGCCCTAAGCACAAGGGCCACTGAAAGGTACTTATAGGCACACAGGATGTATGTTTGAATAGCCCTTCTGTGGGAGATAAAGGACTAGACTGAAAATCTTTACACCAATCCTTACTCCTCTTATGAATTGTCCAGGAAAATGGTTTAAAAATAACCGTTACCAATCCATACATCAACCACTACAGTTAAGTGACAAAAACAATGTCCCCTAAAAATCCATTGTTAGAGTTTGAGGATACTCCATGAATTAGGCTCTTCAAACTTCCACACTCAAAAGCTAACTAGACAGAGACAGTTCATTCTTCATGGTTTCCCTATGGACTCAAGGAAAAATGAATCTGCCCTTTTAAATGGAGACCCAGTTTTTCGCTGTTGCACCAAGTAGGTAAATAACAAAATAATTATATATATATACATATATACATATATATATATAAAACAGTATTTATAAATTCAATTGCTTTTTTTAGATTTTCAAACAGCTTTAAAAACATAGTTAAGTCTGATGATCACATTCTCTTTGAAATATGAACCAGCTTTTTTAAATCGTTTCCTTTTGAGATGCAACAAAAATCTAAAAATGCATATTTCATCACAAAGAAATTTTTATGAAAAGTGCATATGGACTTACAGAATATTTGCATTTCTGAAAAAAAAATTTAGAAAATACATAGACATCTAACTATGTTTGCTGACTTTTTCATAACATTTGAAGACATAGAACATTGAGGGGTTCATAGATCATGTAGATAATAGAGAAGAAATCGATTCACACATTTTTTTGACATTTAGAAATAAGATATTATCCCAATTTGAAGATGAGAAACTGAGAACTAAAAAATTAAGTGGCTTACCCAAGGCCAGAGAGTAATTGAAGAAACAATAGTACACCCCAGTTTCCATGCCTCCTAATGAAGTGCTTCTTCCAAAATGTTTTCTTGTAACTGGTTGTAGCTAAATTGAAAATAAACATATAGTTGCTGCAAATACTTTTAAACCACCTATATTAAAGAATATCTTTCTCTAATTCAGTAATTTATTATTTTTGAAGAAAGATACAATAATATCTTTGTGATTTCAATAATTAAAGAAGAATTAAATGGGCCAAAGAGTCATTCTGCATATGTCACATTCCCTTTGTTTCTCTCCTGCAGGATGGAACAGTACACCAGTACATAACATAGCAAATAAAACCAAAATGAGTTGAATTCTAAAATTTAAGTTAAAAAGTATCTGAAAGAAAAAAATAAAAAGGAAAAAAGAAAGAAAAGAAAATGGTCAGGTAAAAGGGACACAGACTTTATTATGAATATCTATGTATGTAGCTTGATACCTGCAATCATGTCCATTCAAGTGCAAAATAACTACCACAAAATTTTTCTCAGTGAACACAGACTTCCAAAAGCTAGAAATTTCCAATACCTTACATATAGATTCTAATTTTATTCATAGACACATGTAATTCAGTTAATTTCATGTACCTAAAACTCTGAAAATGGTTATTTAAAGGGTTTATAACTTTAAAAACAAATTATTTTTATTTTTGTTATCTAGGATGGAACTCTTTTCGAGCTGCTTCTTGCCTTCTCTACCCAAGTAGATAGAAATAATTCTTCCTATATTGACAGAAGCTTTTTGTGAACTGACCTAGTTATGGATAATTGCCTCCACTCTAAATGAGTTCCCCTCACTATCAGATATCAACTATTATGCAGAGGATTCACAACATAAGAGAAACAGGTGGCATAAATTGTTTCTCAGGGCCATTACTAGTCATGATTCTGTTCTTTCTGGTGTCATTTACTAATCAAGTCAGTGGAGATGCTCTCAGCTACAAGTAACCAGACCTCAGTAAAGGTGACTTCAAGAATAAAGACACATTATTTCACCAATTGAAGTGATATCCAGGGCTCATGAATTCACTGGTCTGGCAGAGTCAGACTCCAGTTTGATTTCTCTATAACCCTCTTGGCTTTTCCCTTGCAGTTCCTAGGAGCTCATCAGATACATTATCACAGACAAATAACATCACACACGGGTTTAATTTGCAATTTCCCTGTCGAGGTACCATTTGAAAAGCAAGAAACTTTTCCAAAGAACCCCTCAAGAAGAGAGATCTACTTATGTCATGGTCCATAATTCCTACCCAGGACTAAGCTGTCAAACCACCATGAACAAATGAAGACAAATCAATGTTTATCTACCTGGGGTGATTTAGCAAAGTAAGAGTGAAAACACTGAAGCTCAGTTAACAAAGAAGCGGGAAGGGAATGGCTATTGAATGTTTACTAAATGTTCCCTTTTTAACAATTCTAGTTTGCTGATTCTACTCTGATATGGACATTGAAATGATAGGCTATTGAATTTGTAGATAAATCCATTTTAAATACACGCTGTTCCCATTTCTCCATGAGTAAAATGTGTATTACTGCAGTAATTTCATGACAATGTTTTGAAGACTTGGAAAATTCATTGGCCTAATTTCATGCTTCGAGCCAAATCACAGATGGCTAAACATTTATTCTTTCAAAAACATTGAAAGAATATTTGCCCTATTTGCCAAGCGCTCCACTGGGCACTGGAGACACAAAATAAAGCAAAAACAAAAATTATGCTCACCCCTACAGAGCTGATGGTCTAATGGACCACAACTGAGTTATGACAGTAGCATCACTTCTAGCTGATTCCTCAAACAAGGAGAATGGGAAACCCGAAGTAGTGTCAGTTTCCTTGAATGAACATTTTTAACTCACACCTGGAATTATTGAGTACTGTTCATCCAAAAACAGTACTCAAATCTTGTTCCTCAATTTTGTTTACATGTACTCATAATTTCTACACAGTGTTGCTGCCATTGTTTTACTTCATCACAGACAACATACAAAAAATTTAGTTTGTTCAGTAGGTGAATCTGCATTGAACCAGATTCTCGTGGTGACTGCTTTATTTTACCATTCTCTGCTTAATTAAAAGGCTTCCTGGCAAGATGTCTTCAGATGACAATATCTTAGATGTTTTATCCTATTATTCCAGCAAAGTGTCAGTTTTTATTTCCTTAAGTAACAATAAATATCCTCTTTTAATTTAAATTAAAATGAAATTATTTGCAAGAGCTCTTAATCTTACTCTTTTATGCAGGTCCCTAAACCCTTCGTTTCATCTCCATCTGCCCATTGCCAAGAGACTATTAATAGGTATCCCCTGAAGTAATCATCAAAGGAAGCCTTCTTGATGTCACATAATTACAGTCTTTTTCTCAAGTAACAAATCCAGAGAAGTCAAACAGCTCCTCTCTTTGCCTCAAGAAGATGCTAGATCTGAAAATTTCTTATAGAACTTTTTTACTTCTTAAATTTGTATTAAATACTTCCTGAAATAGAAAATAATCACTGCAATAAATCTGATGGTACAAAGTCCAAGCTCTGAATAAGCCACTATAAAAAGGCATAAAGTAAATTCAAAACTATGTATAAAGCATTATATAAAATGTGATTCATTCTATTTGTTATTTTAATGCTTCTACTCATCGTTTTAGAAGTAACCCATCCAGGAAGACACATAAAAACAAATGTTTGCACAAATTTCCAATTATACTCTTACAGAGTTATAGCAATACCAGTCCTTTGGAAGTAGCACCCATGAGTTTTTCTCTGATTTCTACACAGCCCCAGCCAAATTGTTGTCCTGCTGCTGCAACTGAAAACAGTTTTCCATTCTTGATAAATATGATCTCCTTTCTTTTTGTTGTGTCTCTGAAGCTTGACCACGTTTATTCGCCTTTTTTTTTTTTGCCTACCTAGCACCCCCTAGCAAAGTACTTTCCAAGTGACAAGCACTCAAAAAATATACAGCCTGTTAAGATACTCTTTACCCTTCATTCTTGGTGAAAATTAAGTCATGTCAACTAGCCAGAGAAAAAGGAAGTATCTCTGACCATTTCCAGGAATGATGAGAACTCATATACCCAACAGGGAAATCTAACACTTCAAGATCTTACTAGCTACTTATAAAAATAAAACACAAAAAAATTACACAAAATAGCTTGTAGGAAACAAAATGCATGACACAGAACTCTAAAGATAAAAACAATCTCTAAGAGATTGGAAAACACACAAACAACAACAACAATAATAACAACAACAACACTATCCCAGATTTGCCAGGGAAGTCTTTATGGAAAAGAAGGACCTAAAAGTAAATCCTAAATGACTAAGGGAGATGATGGGGACTTGGATAAGTGTGAATTAATATATGAAGAAAGAAAGCCACAAATACATTCAAGGGAATATATAGAGGTCAATTTTGGGTAGAGAAAAAAAAACTCATGTAGAAAAAAAGACAGGGAGACACCTACTTCTGGCAGCATTCTAGGAAGTATTTATACTGCCCTTCGATTACATAATAATGTCCTTCGTAGTGCATTTTGTACTTCATGATGCCTTTATTACTCTTTAATGATCATTAAGGATGGATTATCTTGTGTTTCCTTACACACACACACACACACACACACACACACACACACACACAATTCAGAGCTGAGAACAAGTAAGTTTAAGGAGAAAGGGAAGACAAGGTTGTCCAAAAAGCAATAACTAACAGCAAATAGGAGAATAAATCAGTGGTACAGTGAAAAAATAAACATGAAACTCCAAAGTTTAACTCTGAGACCCTCTAAATTGTCTAAAGCACTGTGAGTATAGCAGGCTCCAACTCCCTGTAGAAGCAATATAAATATTTGTCAGAGGAAAAGATCACACTTCTCAAGCCTTCAGGATTTCCATGGATGAATATCAAATAAATATGAACTCACAGTCAACAATGGGCAACTACACAAAGCACTAAGCCATCAAGAGGGAAGAAAGAAATTCTGAACTTTATATTTAGACCTGAAAATAAACTATATGGAGATTACAAGATGTCAAATCAAAATAACTGTATACAGTGAAGAAATAAAATATAAAATCGTGAAAATGAACAGTCAACAAGAGATTGCCAGAAATAATCTGGTAGATTTATAGAAGCAGCCAGATGAAACTTTTAGCAATAAAAAAATATATTAAAACTAGAAATTCAATGCATAGAGAAGACTAAATATAAAAGAAGAAAGATTAAGTCAAAAAAAATAAGTTAAGGTGATCTTAAGCAGCCATAGAAGAGATGTTTAATAAAATCCAATAACCATTCATCAATAAAAAGAAAACTCTTGGCAATTTAGAAAAAAATCTTCATCATAATAGTCAGTTACAAAAGTCTGAGCCATTCCCTTTAGAAGCATTTTTTTCCAATTTCTTTTATTTGCTCATTTAGTTATACATAATAGAATATATTTTGACATATTATACATATATGCAGTATAACTTCTCATTATTCTGATTGTACATAATGTAGAATTATGTTGATGTAATCATATATGCACATAGGAAAGTAATGTCTAATTCATTCTATTCATTCTGTTCATCCCCTCACTTCCCCCTTCATTCCCCTTTGTCTAATCCAAAGTACTTCTGTTCTTCCCTACTCTCCACTCCCTTATTGTGAATTAGCAGCTGCATATCAGAGAGAACATTCAGCCTTTGCTTTTGGGGGATTGGTTTATTTCACTTAGCATAATAGTTCCATCCATTTACCAGCAAATGTGAAATTTAACTTCTCTTTAGCTTCTACAGGCTGAGTAGTATTCCATTGTGTATATATACCACATTTTCTTTATCCATTCATCTGTTGAAAGACAACTAGGTTGGTTCCATAGCCTAGCTACAGTGACTGAATTGCAATAAACACTGATGTGGTTCATCACAATCCAATTAATAAATGGGCAAAGAAACTTCACAGAAGAAGAAATATGAGCGGTCAACAAATGTAAGAAAAAATGTTCAACATCTCTAGCAATTAGAGAAATGCAAATCAAAACTACCTGAGATTTTATTTTGTTCTATTCAGAATGACAATGATCAAGAACACAGACAACCACAAATGTTAACAAGGATGTAGGGGAAAAGGCACACTCATACATTGCTGGTGCGACTGAAAATTGGTTCAACCACTCTGGAAAACTTGGAGTAGAACCACCATTTGACCCAGTCATCCTACTCCTTGATTTATACTCAAAGGACTTAAAATCATTTTTGAAAAGAAAAAATGAATTCCCTTTTCACTGCTTTTTTAAGACTTTCGGGAGAAAATAAGGAGACTTTCCCAGTCCTTATCCTCAGATACAGGAAACGTTCTTGGAAAGAACAGAAAAGGTACATGCCACAACAGATTGATAAATTTAACTACAATATAAACTTTTTACTTAGTCCAGGGACAGCAAAGGAAGCAGAAAGCAAGTTTCAAGTGAAGAAGATATTTGCAACAGATATAACTGACAATAAATTAATATACAAAATAAAGAACCTTTACAAATAAATATTTTAAAAAGACAGAAAGTCTAGTAGGAAAAATAAGTGGGCAAAATACAAAAGCAAGCATATTACAAAAGAGGAAGTACAAATGGAATAAATAGGCAGGAAGACACCCATCCTGACTCAGAAAAATGTAAATTAAAATATGGATGAGATAAAATTTTACATTTACTCAATTAGCAAAAATTGAGTCTGGCAATATGGAAAGTTGGCAAGGTTATTAATTAATAAACATTTTTATACATCTTAAATGAAAATCTATAGAAAAAATAACACAAAAGATTATATTTTTTTCTCCAAAACAGATTTACATTTACTTATAGAAGATGGTTGAAGAAACTAGCAATCCAGGATTCAAATCCAGATTCAAATCTGAGCTGCAGTCCTTGCAAAACCTCATCTGTTCTGTTCTCCTTACGTCTGGGGAGAAACATCTCAAGATTTGAGGCCCTAGATTCAGTTCCCACCTAACCTCTGCCCCCCCCCACAAAAAAATCTCTTGTCCATCTACCCTGTAAATATTACAGCAAAATATCTCCGAGTTCCTCTGGAAACAGGCTAGTTTTCCCTCCTTCCATGTCTCTTATGTTTCCCTACCAACAATTCTCTGCTTGTTTGAAGGAGCAAGTCTATTTCCTTCAGTTCTCCCTCTCAACCATTACCCTGCCTTCATTTTTTAGGAAAAAAAATTGTTTTTAAATAGGGGTTGAAAGCTGATTCTCTTCCTGGTAAGATTATGGGTATTTTTTAATTTATTTTTATCTGTGTTTTCTAAAGTTTCTGTAACAAACATGACTTTTTTAAGTTTATGTCTAAGGTTGCAATGTTTCTTGATAGATCTAAGACCACGAGCTATTATTATTTCATACCTGTATTAGGCAGGATTCTATAGAGGAACAGAATCTACAGGAAGTACGATAATAAAAAGGAGATTTATTAGATTGACTTACACAACCAGACGCTGGATAGTCCACCATGGCCATCTGCAGGCTGGAGAGCAGGAAGAACCAGCAGCTGTGCGGATCAAGAGGCTAAAGCCCCAGAACAAGACGGGTCAGAGACTGAAGGCTTCTGGAAACTCCCTGGAGAATCACTGGCACAGTTTGCTTTGGAAGAGTGAAAAAGTTGAGAGTCGGATAGCCTCAGGTAATCACAGCAACAATCGAGAACTCATTCAAGAAAAATCCAGCTTACTTCCACTGCTGCTTCCTTGTTCTTTCAACTTTTATTCCAGACAAGCCACCATCCTATTGGGCGGTGCTGCCCATGCTTAGGGAGGGTCTCCACTTCAGTCTGATATCCCACTTGCCAGTCATTCCTAGACATACCCTCACTGACACACCCAGAAGCCTCTTAATCATCGACATCTCTTAATTCAATCAAGTTGGCAATTCAAATTAACTATTACATTACTATGTATAATTTGATATTCATCCCTGCTAATTTGAGTCAGCCTGGTCTATTTACACAGGCGATTTTCCTGTTCCCTCAGGACTTTCTACAGCTGCTTTTATGTATTAATGAATTCCCACACAGGTGTCCCTGCTTAAAGGACAGACAATTCTGATTCCAGGCTTCCCGTTTAACTTTCACTTTTACTTACTTGGCATCCATATGTACTCAATAAAGAGGCTTTTTTTCCTTCTTTTTCTTTATTCAGTAAGTATAGTGGGGATAGTACTTTTTGACATACTTTCACATGCATTTACGTATCCTGTAAGTCATGTTTCTCTATACTGCCCATTCTCTGACAAAGTGCTGACTCCGAGTAGAACAATAGTCACTGCTCAGCATTGACTGTCAAATTAGATTTTCTAAAACTCTCTAACAAGAGAATGGTCTTGAAAGCCAGCCTTGGTTGAAAGAGAAACATTTTTATAAATTCTTAAAGCACTAATTAACATATCAAGAACCAGGGTAGAGGTAGCTCAGGCTGCGATATAAAAACTACCCTTGCCACACTAAAAGCGGGAACCTCTGCCTGGCAAGGCCTGTGGACTGCAGAAAGGAGAAGGGAAACAGATATAAAAGAAAGCATCAGACAGCTACATCTGGCACAAAATTCCAGGGAGGAAGTATACGAGAAAAGTTCAGGGATTTTGTATGATTTATTCCATTTGGAACTCTGGGAGGATAGTAGAATACAGAATAGCCCCACACCATTGCAAGATGCTGCACAAAAGCAATATTAATTAGTGATATGAAATAAACTGGCAGTAAGGACTGGAATAAGTATTTTTCAGCCTTCCTTGGCTGTTGGGTAATATAGAAAGAGCACAAGTCCAGGGACGGGAGCTGAGATGAGGGTCTGTGGAAGTCGATGGAACCATACTGTCCATATGAGCAATATGCCCTTCCCAGAGGCGATGAACTTGATAGCCACACTGGATGGAGAGTATGCCTCAGTCTCAAAAAGGATTGCAGTTTTAGTGAGAATCACGGTGATGCCAAATTCACAAAGGTGACCATGTTCTACTGGATGCAAGAAAACAAGATGTACGTTTGTCTGCCATACATCAGCAGAGCCCATTTCAAGATGCCAAGAAATATACCATGATGTATATACTGTAGTAGGGACCAAAAGGCACAAAAACTACCAAAGCACCTACTGGGAGAGTCAAGGTCCTTCTTCCCCAGGACTACAAGGTCATGTCTTGCCCTTGTACCATTTGGGGGAGAAAAAAGAGGAATGGGAAGAAATGTGAGACTGTACACTGACACAAAAGAGAGTGTTTCCTAAAAGATACCATTTAAACTGACAAAGACTCAGATTTCACTGATCAGAAGGTTATTGTTTGTTCCTTTTTTATTCCCTTTATCCAAAGACAGTGCAATCCATGAGAAAAACTGAATCATTGTGGAAAATAAATATTTATTAAGCCCTGAAATATGTCTACTCATTTATGAACAATATGAATTAAGGCAAAGATGGTACTGCAGAACAATGGGAAAGGATATTCTTTTTAGTTTATGTAGCTGGAACAATTAGATTACCATGTAGGGACAAAATATAACTTGTCTCCCATATTGCTCTGTATGCGAATGTCATTTTCAGGTTTCAAAATATGATACCTTCTAGAACTGTGCTGCCCAGTACAATAGCTGTGGATTCATGTGCTTATTAAAAAGTTCAACTTAGTATAAAATGTACAATTTTTCTGTATTTATAGTCTACAATTAAAAAGACTAGAAAAAGAACTGCCATTTTCCTTGCACATTTGGATAAACGTGTTAAATTTGCCAACCGCTACAAGTAATTTATTCTATGGTGTACTTATTTCTTGCGGTTATTTCAGCTTGCTTTTTGCCCCTTTACTCTGGGCAAACTTTCAAGAGATGCATTTTTTCATTATTATGTTTATCTGCATAATTCTCAGTAATCCAGCCTGAATGTATGTTAATATTTAAATGTCGAAATATACCACAATGTTATCAATATTTAGTTTCATAGTGTGTAAGCATGTAGTGCAAGCTTGCATATAGTGCAAGCGATATTTTCTTTGTAGTCATATTGAATTTTTTTGCCAATTTGAAAGAATAAAATTAAAATACCTCTTGGAAATAGGAAATACCATAACCCTCATATTCGCAACCTACTGGATTTTCCTATGCTCTGAAAATAGGCATAAATCTTAGCTTTCTGTCCATATCATACTTATGTAATCCCAGGAAATTATATTTTAAGCTCGCCAAATCAACTCACAAAATTTTTTGTTGAATAACAAAAATTTTTTAACAGCAAAATGCATCAATCTGTCATCTACTAATCTTGATCAGATTCTCACCTGCTGCATTGATTTCTTGAGGCCACCTTAAAAAGTACAACAAACATAGTGGCTTAAAATGCTAGCAATTTACTTTCTCATAGGTTGAGAGGCCAGAATTCCAAAAGCAAGTGTTGACAGAACTGCACTCCCTCCAAAGGACATTGAGGATAATCCTTCCTTGCTTCTGCCAGGTTCTGGTGGTTCTTGGCTGGTGGCCATCTCAGCCCAATCTCTGCCTACATCTTCATACAACTTCTCTTTTCTGCCTGTGACTCTGCCATTTCTCTTATGAGGACATTTGTCACTACAATTGGAGCCTGTTCAGGTAATCTAGGAAGATTTCATCCCAAGATTCTTAACTACATTTGGGGAAAAAATTGCTTTTCCAGATGAAGTCACATTAACCAGTTTGGGAGGAAGACTGTGCTCTATGCCTTATTATTCTGCAGAAAATAAAGGGTTATGTTAGACCCTGACAACAAAACAAAAATTGAGAACTGGGGAGAAAAGGGAAAAAAGTAAAGTAGATAACAATAGGTGTGGATACTGTTGTCACAGGATACTTAAAGGAAACTTAGGCAAAGAGAGAAACTAGCAGAACCCTAGTCAATGCATTCTGTCATATCACTAGGGTTCCACTAAGTAGTACAATAGAAGTCATAGATCTACCCTGAGACATGATAAAATTACACTTTATTTAAAAGTTCAAAACATGATCACTCAAGTGCCAATCATCATCCAGCATGCATTAGTTCATACCTGATCACAGAAATGTGCGTACACACATGTGTATGTATGATGTGTGCCCAAAATCATTTGACTCTATTTCAGTCACTTAATATTCTGGTCAGGAACAGTGGTAGTTCCTGACTTGGTATGTGTGATTATCCTACAGGCTGCTCCTCTCTGCCTAATACAAAGAGCACACAGCACTTACAGACTTGACTTACACTTTCTCAGTGAATATGAATAGACAATAAAAAAAAAACTCCAATATTTCAGGGAAAGACACATAAAAGCAAAAACTAATGCAATAGAATAACTGACCCAAAGAAACTGATGATTCATAAAAATTAACAAAAATCTTTATCTAAATTAAGATTCACAAGATTAGAATTCTTTGCTGATGAAGCAACAGAGAATTTAAAATCACACTGGAAAGGAAACATGTACTTGCTGAAATTTAAAAAAAAAAAAAAAAAAGAAAAAAAAAGAAAAATCCAAGAGAAGAGCTAGAAGGTAAAATTGAAAAAATGAGATTAAAAAAAGAGGGAAAATATGGAAGAAAAAGACAGGCAAGCGCTCCTCAGATATCAGTGTGCATACAAATTACCTAGAGATCATGTTAAAATGCAAATTCTGATTCCACAGATGTGAGACTCTGCATTTCTAACACTCTCCCAAGTGATGCTATTGACGCTGTTCCACAGCGCACGTTTTTAATAGTAAGAACTCAGGGGAAAATGTGTGCTTGTGAAAGTTTCAGAATAACCATAATTTTAGAGTAGGAGACAGAAGAGGTAATGAAGGTGAGGGGAGAGGCAGAGAAGGAGAAGAGGGAGAAGAAGGAAAAAGGTCCTAAGAGTGGAGTCCAGTATCATTCTCAAACCATCATTTGAAAGAGTTCAAATGGAAATCAAAGAGATCCCATCTCTTGGTGAGGGCTAAGTCCTCAATCAGGGCCTCTCTCCAATTCCCCAGGGCTGTTATTGCATTCCAAGACAGAGTTTGTTCCTCTTCAGCTTATTTAATCTTCAGACCAATTCTGAGAATTGTTTTTGTTTTGCTTAGAAAAATTTTTATGACAGAATTGAGACGAGGTCACACTAACCTGTACCAAATTACCACTCATTTACTGTATGTTCTGAACCAGGAAATAGTTGTTAAAGCTAAACATTTGGAATATGACTCTCATATTAAAAGAGAGCAATTCATTGCAATATCCTGATACTTATTCTCCTTTCCTTTTTCTGAAGGTAATATAATCACAGCCAAACCTTTAAAATCTTCTAAACAGAAGCAAAGCTACTCTATCCAGGAAGTTACATTGATTGAATTTCTAGATTTTGGACCATACCTTGTACATTACTGACTGATTTTTAAAGTTCTGATGATTAAGGAAACAAATACTTTTTAGCAAATGATGCTTAAATACTCAGGTAGTTTAGGCAGCTGGTAAACCTAGACACTTGCTAGCCTTATTTTCCAAATTTGAATGTATCTTTTATTTTAAGTGCCGTTATTTTTATTTACTACTGTTTCAGTAATTTGGATTTATCTTTTATTTAAAAGTACTCTATCACATATTAATTTTTCAAAGAAATCTTTCTAGAAACCTTCAAACTGAAACTATTCAACATTTTCTTTGTCTTAATAATGTAGAACCAACATAATATATTTATATTTACCATTGAAACAATTAGTTTTTATTAGATTGTTTGGGAGGATTTAAGAAAAAAATTATCTCTAAATCTTTCTGGTTTTTTAAATACCTTCTTGGAGGAAAATATAAACTCCCATTCTCTAAAAAGTTCCTGGCAATTCAGAAAATAGAATGTAATAGTTGTACTTATGAAAAAACAGTAGTAGTATTTTTACATCAACTTAAAAATAGATAATTATCTACCTATTGAATCATATGTTAGAATGCTATGATTTTATGAATGTGATTTATTTCACATTCCAAATTTTAATACACAGGTCCTAAAGCATTCTGCAGTAGTTTTAATTAGACGATATGTGAGGTATTATCAGCATCCTACACATACTGCCTTGCCCTTCCTAAGCACACAGTAGTTCAGTTTCCAACTGAAGAGGATCTTCACTGGACACTGTCTCTATTTTCTCCACCCATACAGGAATTAAGTAGTACTAGAAAATTAATGATCCTTGGGCCCCAGAAACTCTTAACCAATAATCTAAGGGAGGAGGTATGGCTCCTCCAGTGAGATAAGAAGCAGTCTTTCAGATGGGATTCTAGAATTATATTGTTTTCCTGCCAGACGGTAAAAATACCCACATTTTTAGGCCTAAATAGGAAAGTGAATTTGAAGGAATAAGGTGAAAGAATCTTTGAGGAAGATTCCTGAGCAAGTGGATAAAAAGTATATAAAATAGAAAAGGAGAAACAATAAAAAAGGATAATTAACAACAACAACAAAAGATAAGCTATTGCATTTTTCCTTCCTATCACTAAAAAAGAGGCACAGCACTTCTTATATCTCTTTGGATTTTAGAGACCACCTAACATATTTAGCAAAATTGTTCCAAACTGTTTATGGAGTAACTAGAGTTGCAATCCATCTTATCAAAAAACCCACAGTCTATGAAGGAAAGAAGCAAGTATGTAACTAATTTTTATGTGACTTGGTAAGTACCATAGCACAAACAAACAAAAACCACAAAGGGTACTCTGCCTGGTAGGATCCAATAATTCCTCAGATGAAATGTAACATCTGAGCACATCTTGAAGGATGAGTAGACTCTTGCCAGAGAAAAAAAACCAAAGACTTGGAAAGTAAAGAAACTAATGCTGCACAGTGTGAAAGAACTTTAGAACAATATAATCTGGATTACAGGGTACATATAACTGAGTGGAGGAAATAAGGCTCAGGAAAAATGCAAGATCACAACCTAGAATGGCATTGTGTAACATGCTAGAAACCGACATTTACACTGAGATGCTCAATAGAGAGACACTGAAGGACTATATGATGAGAATAGCATGAGCACTTTACAAAATCACTCTGAAAACTGGAGAAAGGTAAAATGAGAAACTGTATGACAAGCCAGAAGAAGTAATAAAAGCCTAATCCTAGCAGTGGCCATGGGGTAGTTGGTGGTAGAAGGGACTGAATTCGAATAGTGTGTGGAATATGTTATGGGGGATTAACAGAAGGTTGCCATGTGAATCAAGATCTCAAGAAAAAGATCAACTAAGACATTAGGGTAGTAGCTTTTTAAGTTTTTATTAATTTGTTTTCATTTTTCTTGTAGCCAACTACTTTAAGACACATGACACCATTTTATTGTTGTTGTTTGTTTGTTTTTCTTTTCTTCTTTTTTGACTTTAGAACATTTTAATATCTTGAAGGGAGACTATACCACCTAACTTTTGCCCCTTCCCAGTCTTCCATTCACACTCCCTTTCCCCACATAAAGGTCACTACTCTACCTTCTGCCTCTATAGATTTCCCCACTTCAGTGTGACACCATGTTTTGATACAGGTATACACAGTGAGATAATTACTATAGTCAAACTTACACAGGTACAGAGCTACTTTAAATAGAATTTCCCTTGAAATCATCATTTGAAATGGAAGCCACGAACCGGCGACCCACGGGCAGGTCAGACCCAGCAACCTGCCGAGTGACAGAGCTGACACACGTGCCTGCAGGGAACGCAGTCCTGCGACCCACCAGCAAGACAGGTCCAGAGGCCTGCCGAGGGGCAGGCCCGTCCCCTCCCCCAGTGCCTGCAAGGTAGGCGGGACTGTGAGCACCAGCAGATCAGGCCTAGCGGCCTGCTGAGGGGCAGGACCGTCCCCTCCCCCAGTGCCTGCAAGGTAGGCGGGACTGTGACCACCAGCAGATCAGGCCCAGGGGCCTGTTGCGGGGCGGAGCCGGCCCCATCCCCAGTGCCTGCAAGGTAGGCGAACCGGGGACCCATCGGGAGGTTAGGCCCAGCAACCTGCGGAGAGACAGAGGTGCCCCTCGCGCCTGCTGGGTAGGCGGACCTTCCACCGGCCAGCAGAGCAGACCTAGGGCCCGCCGGCGTGGTAGACGGATCGCACCAATTGGAGGAGGATCACAGCCACTACCTGTCCTGCAAGGGAGACTTTTCAACTAAACAAGAGCAATATAAATAAATAGAGGGAAAATTTCAAAAACACAACAGTTTCACCAAGCAGAAAGAAATGCCAGCAGTATGAAAAGACAAGGAAAGAAAGGACCACAGGCAATGCAGGTCAACTCAACTTTAGAAGAGGTAATAGCTGCAACAGATGGAATGTCAGACAGAGAGGTCAGGATATACATGCTTCAGATGATCTGGAGTCTCAAGGAAGACATGAGACAGCAAAATCAGACAATGAAAGATCACATTGACAAGGAACTACATAAACAAATCCAGGAAGTAAAAGATCAATTTCACAGGGTGATAGAGGAAATAAAAAACAAACAAATAGAAATCCTAGAAATGCAAGAAGCAATAAACCAACTTAAAAACTCAATTGAGAATACTACCAGCAGAGTGGATCACTTAGAAGATAGAATATCAGACAATGAAGACAGAGTATTTCAACTTGAAAAGAACATAGACAGCTCAGCAAGTCTGCTAAGAAACCATGAGCAGAACATCCAAGAAATATGGGATAATATCAAAAGACCAAACTTAAGAGTCATTGGGATACAGGAAGGCACAGAGCTCCAAACCAAAGGAATAAACAATCTATTCAGTGAAATAATACGAGAAAACTTCCCAGACTTGAAGAATGAGACAGTACCCCAAATCCCAGAAGCCTACAGGACGCCGAATGTGCAAAATCATAAGAGATCCACACCTAGCACATTATAATGAAGATGTCCAACATACAGAATAAGGAGAGAATTTTAAAAGCTACAAGAGAAAGGAAGCAGATTACATTTAGGGGTAAACCAATCAGGATAACAGCTGATCTCTCAACACAGACTCTAAAAGCTAGAAGATCCTGGAATAACATATTTCAAACGCTAAAAGAAAATGGGTTCCAAACAAGAATCATGTATCCGGCGAAATTAAGCTTCAGGATGGAAGATGAAATTAAAACATTCCATGATAAACAAAAGTTAAAAGAATTTGCAGCTAGAAAACCATCTCTTCAAAAAATCCTTGGCAAAACACTACAAGAAGAGGAAATGGAAAACAACAATGAAAACCAACAGTGGGAGGTAGGACAGTAAAGGGGGGAAAATAATCAAAGAGGAAAACAAATCAGGTTTAGCAGCATTAATAAACAAATATGGCTGGAAGAACAAACCATATCTCAATAATAACCCTAAATGTTAATGGCTTAAACTCACCAATTAAGAGACACAGGCTAGTAGAATGGATCACAAAACAAGACCCAACAATATGCTGCCTACAGGAGATGCATTTGATAGGAAAAGATATACATAGACTGAAGGTGAAAGGTTGGGAAAAATCATATCACTCATATGGACTGAGGAAACAAGCAAGAGTGTCCATACTCATATCAAATAAAATAGATTTCAAACCAAAGTTAATCAAAAGGGATAAAGAAGGACACTACATACTGCTCAAGGGAACCATACACCAACAAGACATAACAATCATAAATATATATGCCCCAAACAACGGTGCTGCTGTGTTCATCAAGCAAACTCTTCTCAAGTTCAAGAGTCTAATAGACCACCATACAATAATCATGGGAGACTTCAACACACCTCTCTCACCACTGGACAGATCTTCCAAACAAAAGTTGAATAAGGAAACTATAGAACTCAATAACACAATTAACAACCTAGACTTAATTGACATATATAGAATATACCACCCAACATCAAGCAGCTACACTTTTTTCTCAGCAGCACATGGATCTTTCTCAAAAATAGATCATATATTATGTCACAGGGCAACTCTTAGACAATATAAAGGAGCAGAGATAATACCATGCATCTTATCTGATCATAATGGAATGAAACTAAAAATCAACGATAAAAGAAGTAAGGAAAAATCATGCATCACTTGGAGAATGAACAATAGGTTACTGAATGATCAATGGGTTTTAGAAGACACCAAGGAGGAAATTAAAAAATTCTTAGAGTTTAATGAAAACACAGACACAACATATCGGAATCTATGGGACACATTGAAAGCAGTTCTAAGAGGAAAATTCATTGCTTGGAGTTCATTCCTTAAAAAAAGAAAAAACCAACAAATAAATGATCTCATACTTCATCTCAAAATCCTAGAAAAAAAAAAGAGCAAAACAACAGCAAAAGAAGTAGAAGGCAAGAAATAATTAAAATCAGAGCTGAAATTAATGAAATCGAAACAAAAGAAACAATTGAAAAAATTGACAAAACGAAAAGTTGGTTCTTTGAAAAGATAAATAAAATTGACAGACCCTTAGCCATGCTAGCGAAGAGAAGAAGAGAGAGAACTCAAATTACTAGCATACGGGATGAAAAAGGCAAGATCACGACAGACACTTCAGAAATACAGAAGATAATCAGAAATTATTTTGAATCCTTATACTCCAATAAAATAGAAGATAGTGAAGGCATCGATAAATTTCTTAAGTCATATAATCTGCCCAGATTGAGTCAGGAGGATATAGACAACCTAAACAGACCAATATCAATTGAGGAAATAGAAGAAACCATCAAAAGATTACCATCTAAGAAAAGCCCAGGACCGGATGGGTATACAGCAGAGTTTTACAAAACCTTTAAAGAGGAACTAATACCAATACTTTTCAAGCTATTTCAGGAAATAGAAAAAGAGGGAGAACTTCCAAATTCATTCTACGAGGCCAACATCACCCTGATTCTGAAACCAGACAAAGACACTTCAAAGAAAGAAAACTACAGACCAATATCTCTAATGAACCTAGATTCAAAAGTCCTCAATAAAATTATGGCAAATCGGATACAAAAACATATCAAAAAAATTGTGCACCATGATCAAGTAGGATTCATCCCTGGTATGCAAGGCTGGTTCAATATACGGAAATCAATAAATGTTATTCACCACATCAATAGACTTAAAAATAAGAACCATATGATCATCTCGATAGATGCGGAAAAAGCATTCGACAAAGTACAGCATCCGTTTATGTTCAAAACTCTCGAAAAACTAGGGATAACAGGAACATACCTCAACATTGTAAAAGCAATTTATGCTAAGCCTCAGGCTAGCATCATTCTGAATGGAGAAAAATTGAAGGCATTCCCTCTAAAATCTGGAACAAGACAGGGATGCCCTCTCTCACCACTTCTGTTCAACATAGTTCTCGAAACACTGGCCAGAGCAATTAGACAGATGAAAGAAATTAAAGGCATAAAAATAGGAAAAGAAGAACTTAAATTATCACTATTTGCAGATGACATGATTCTATACCTAGCAGACCCAAAAGGGTCTACAAAGAAACTATTAGAGCTAATAAATGAATTCAGCAAAGTGGCAGGTTATAAAATCAACACGCATAAATCAAAGGCATTCCTGTATATCAGCGACAAATCCTCTGAAATGGAAACGAGGACAACCATTCCATTCACAATATCCTCAAAAAGAATAAAATACTTGGGAATCAACCTAACAAAAGAGGTGAAAGACTTATACAATGAAAACTACAGAACCCTAAAGAGAGAAATTGAAGAAGACCTTAGAAGATGGAAAAATATACCCTGTTCATGGATAGGCAGAACTAACATCATCAAAATGGCGATATTACCAAAAGTTCTCTATAGGTTTAATGCAATGCCAATCAAAATCCCAATGGCATTTCTTGTAGAAATAGAGAAAGCAATCATGAAATTCATATGGAAGAATAAAAGACCCAGAATAGCAAAAACAATACTAAGCAGGAAGTGTGAATCAGGTGGCATAGCGATTCCAGATTTCAAACTATACTACAGAGCAATAGTAACAAAAACAGCATGGTACTGGTACCAAAACAGGCGGGTGGACCAATGGTACAGAATAGAGGACACAGAAACCAACCCACAAAGTTACAACTTTCTTATATTTGATAAAGGGGCTAAAAGCATGCAATGGAGGAAGGATAGCATCTTCAACAAATGGTGCTGGGAAAGCTGGAAATCCATATGCAACAAAATGAAACTGAATCCCTTTCTCTCACCATGCACAAAAGTTAACTCAAAATGGATCAAGGAGCTTGATATCAAATCAGAGACACGGCATCTGATAGAAGAGAAAGTTGGCTACGACCTACATGCTGTGGGGTCGGGCTCCAAATTCCTCAATAGGACACCCATAGCACAAGAGTTAACATCTAGAATCAACAAATGGGACTTACTCAAACTAAAAAGTTTTTTCTCAGCAAAAGAAACAATAAGAGAGGTAAATAGGGAGCCTACTTCATGGGAACAAATCTTTACTCCTCACACTTCAGATAGAGCCCTAATATCCAGAGTATATAAAGAACTCAGAAAATTAGACAATAAGATAACAAATAATCCCATCAACAAATGGGCCAAGGACTTGAACAGACACTTCTCAGAGGAGGACATACAATCAATCAACAAGTACATGAAAAAATGCTCACCATCTCTAGCAGTCAGAGAAATGCAAATCAAAACCACCCTAAGATACCATCTCACTCCAGTAAGATTGGCAGCCATTACGAAGTCAAACAACAATAAGTGCTGGCGAGGATGCGGGGAAAAGGGTACACTTGTACATTGTTGGTGGGACTGCAAATTGGTGCAGCCAATTTGGAAAGCAGTATGGAGATTTCTTGGAAAGCTGGGAATGGAACCACCATTTGACCCAGCTATCCCCCTTCTCGGTCTATTCCCTAAAGACCTAAAAAGAGCATGCTACAGGGACACTGCTACATCGAAGTTCATAGCAGCATAATTCACAATAGCAAGACTGTGGAACCAACCTAGATGCCCTTCAATAGACGAATGGATAAAAAAAAATCTGGCATTTATACACAATGGAGTATTACTCTGCATTAAAAAATGACAAAATCATAGAATTTGGAGGGAAATGGATGGCATTAGAGCAGATTATGCTAAGCAAAGCCAAGCCCTAAAAAACAAATGCCAAATGCCTTCTTTGATATAAGGAGAGTAATTAATAACAGACTAGGGAAGAAGAGCACGAGAAGAAGACCATCATTAAACAGGGTTGAGAGGTGGGAGGGAAAGGGAGAGAGAAGGGAAATTGCATGGAAATGGAAGGAGACCCTCAGGGTTATACAAAATTACATACAAGAGGAAGTGAGGGGAAAGGGAAAAATAATACAAGGGGGAGGAATGAATTACAGTAGTGAGGGTAGAGAGAGAAGAGGGGAGGGGAGGGGAGGGGAGGGGGAATAGTAGAGGATAGGAAAGGCAGCAGAGTACAACAGACACTAGGATGGCAATATGTAAAGCAATGGAAGTGTAACTGATGTGATTCTGCAAGCTGTATACAGGGTAAAATGGGAGTTCATAACCCACTTGAATCAAAATGTGAAATATGATATATCAAGAACTATGTAATGGAGGGGTAAGACAAGATAATACAAATGGAAGAAATGATTTACAGTAGAAGGGGTAGAGAGAGAAAAGGGGAGGGGAGGGGAGGGGAGGGGGGATAGTAGAGAATAGGACTGACAGCAGAATACATCAGACACTAGAATGGCAATATGTCAATCAATGAAAGGGTAACTGATGTGATACAGCAATCTGTATACGGGGTAAAGTTGGGAGTTCATAACCCGCTTGAATCAAACTGTGAAATATGATGTATTAAGAACTGTGTAAGGTTTTGAATGACCAACAATAAAAAAGAAAAATTAAATTTCCAAAAAATTGTATAAACAGAATATGAAGAATATCACTTATTATAAAACATTTATGAAAAGCTAATTTTAGGGTTCTAAAAAGTTTGCTATGTTCATATATGGAATTCTACCTATATACTTATAATGCACTAATTAAAAGAATAATGATTAAAAAATAAAATAAAATAAAAATAATAAATAAATAAATAAATAAAACCAGTTATGACAAAAAAAAATGGAAGCCACACACAAAAGTATAAACTTAGAAATTGATATGTAGAAACTCTGCCCAATGAAGATTAACATTAATATTAACATTAGTGACTGAATAGTCATTAAAGTAGTTGGCTCTGTCTTCTAAAACAAATCAATATAATTCCTCCAAGTAAAGCAGTGTTATCATCCTTAACCTGGCCATTTATCAAAACCAAATTCTCTCTCTTCTCTCGGATTCTATTCATTTGTGTATTAAATTTATTATATATTTGCTAATTGATATAATCCAAGTATCAATGGCCTTATATGTTTAGCCCTGATCTTACTTCTAACATCACTAGGCAAGAGAGACCTTATCTAGATCTAGAGCAAGTTTCTTTTAGTTTAATGTGTTGTTCTACTCTAATCTTTTAAAAATTGTATTTTAAAGTTGAAGTTATTATGTTGAGCTTTAAGAGAAATGGTATCCAAATCTTACAGTCATTCCATCTTTCTAAATATTTCCTTCAAACAATAAATCATGAACCTCTAAAAATTAATACAATGGCTTCCTGATGTGGTCAGTTTCCCACTTCATAAGGTATGTATCATCATCTCACTCAAATCCTTAGTTCAGAGAATAAATTTTTTTAAAAAAACAAGAACAAAACTTTTTTTGGTAGAAGTCAAAACTTATTCCTGAACCTCACTCACTTCAATATTGTTAGATTTTGCAGCACAATAACGTTCTAATCACATCATGATCGGCACAGATTTATGCAAAGAGCTCGTATGAGAATTAATGGATATGAAGGAAGTCACTCCACGCATACCAACATGTGATTATGCCTGAAGATATGTAAAGTCACCCACAGCTGGAAACATGCTAAAATAATAAGGCAATATTTTAAGGTGCCATTTTAATTATGAATTTCATTTATATTTTTAGATACTACTAATCTTGACTTACTTGTATTAGAGATACATTTTAATTTAAATGTTCATTCTTTAAAATTCCCATATATATATAATTAAGAAAATATATCACTGACATATGTAGTCGTTCCTACATTCAGAAAATTCCTAAGAGTTCTATTTTTATTCAAAAAGAATATATAGTCATTATTAAATTCATATGCTTAAGTAAGTAGAGTTTAAGATATGTTCATGTAAACCAAAAATTGTTATTATGAACATAGAAAAGACAGACATACTTCGAGGCCACTCAAAAGAACTTCACTGTCCTATTTTTTCATTTCTTTGCTTCCAGATTATCTCTAAGTTATCAAGGAAGTAAACTAATATTTATTGAACAGTCAACTAACTAGTTGTATATACTTCACCTAATTTAATCTTTTCAATGCACTCTGTTATTACTTTCCATTTCATAAAGGAAAAAAGAAACATGGATAAAGTCCTAGTGGTGGTTTTGAAATATGTTCACAAATCTGTGGCCGAGGTACAGTGTCATGTTCTTCTGCACAGTGTCAGTCATGACTTCTGAGACTAGATAACAGACATTGAGACTTCCTCCTGACTCTCTTTTGGATGGTTCATTTGGAACACACTAGCTGCCATGTCTTGAGTCTCATGCAGTTTATATTTGTGTGCCCAGTCTTCCATAACAAAATACCAGAGACTGGGTGGCTTAAGCAACAGAAATTGATTTTCTCACAGTTCTGGAGGATGGGAAATCCAGAATCAAGAGGCCAGCTCATGAATCAGAATTCTTTTCTGGCTTCTAGATTGGTTGCCTGCCTACCGTGTCCTCACATGGCAAAGAGAACCAATTCTGGTGTCTCTTCCTCTTACAAGAACACCAGACCTATCAGATTAGAGCCCCACCATTATGATATTCTTTAAACTTTTCACCTCCTTATAGAGTCTCCAAATGTATTCACATTGGAGCTTCAACACATGAACTAGGTTGGAGGGCATAAACATTTATAACACAATTTAAGAGCCACTAAGAATAGAACAGGAAGGAAGAGCATGAGGAAAAGACTACCAGTAAACTAAGACGAATGGGGGGAGAGAAAGGAAGAGAGAAGGGAAAACATATGGAAATGGTAGGAGACCTTCAGTGATACACAAAATTATAAGAGGTTATGAGGGGCAAGGGGGTGGGGGGAAAAAGGGGAGAGAATTGAACAACAGCAGAGGAGGTAGAGAGGGAAGATGGGAGGGGAGGGGAGGGGAGGGGGGATAGTAGGGGATAGGAAAGGTAGCAGAATACAACAGTCACTAATATGCCATTATGTAAAAATGTGAGTATGTAACAGAAGTGAGTCTGTATTATGTATTTGGGGAGTTCAAAACCCAATTGAGTCGAATGTATGAAAGATGATATGTCTTGAGCTCTGTAATGTTTTGAAAAATCAATAAAAAAAAAATAACACAGCCTGGTTGAAAAATTGTGGCAAGGAACTAAAGCCCCTGACAAATGCCATGTGAGTTAGCCCAGCTTGGAAGCAGTTTTTCCAGCTCCAGTCACACCTTCAGGTAGCCTGGTCAATATTTTGAGAGCAACCTCATGAGAGATCTGAGCCAGAGCCACCTACCTTAGCCGATCCTAAATAGTTTAGTCTTAGAAACTGTGCAAGAAAATAAATATTTGTTGCTTAAGCTGCTAAATTTGGGGTGATTTGAAAAGTAGAAAATGAATAAATGCGGGCCTTGGTGAACAAATGGTAAGACTTTGAGAGATTTGTTTTATAATTTTAAAAGTATATTTTTATAATTGAAACTAAATTTTTTAAAATTTTTTTATTAGTTGCTCAAAACATTACAATGACCTTGACATATCATACATTTGATTCAAATGTAATCTTAATCTTATTTTTCCACATGTACAGATTGCAGGATCACATTGGTTATACAGCCACGTTTATACATAGGGCCATACTAGTGTCTATTGTATTGTGCTACCCTTCCTATCCCTCCCTGAAACTAAATTTTAAATAAAAGGTATAATTTTGATATTATGAAGTTCATTCTACCTCTGAAGAACATTCTAATTTGTCTACTTCTGTCTCCACCTTGATCTCTGCCACATCATCTCCGCCCTGCATAGTCTCAGTGCCTGGCTGCCTTTCCTGCTTCTGCACTCCATTCTTCACATAGCAGGAAGAGTGAACTTCAAAATGTAAATCAAAAGATGTTGCTCTCCTACTTAAAATTCTTCCATGACTTCATGTGATTCCTTTTGCTTATTACACTTAGTATATCTAAATTAGGGTAAATGTCCTCATCATACAGTCACTTAATTGGTGGCCATCCATTGTGACTACACTATGCTACATACCCTCATAGTCTCTCCTCTATTCCTTTTTACTTTTGTAAAGAATACAAACACTAAGAAATAAGACAGGAATTAAAAATTTTATAGCATAGGTAAGACTATAAAGTTTATTAAGCACTTGAATAAAACATTCCACACTAAATATAAAAAATAAAAACATCTCTATTTATAAGTAGCCTAAACAAGTCCAAGTTTGTTTATACTCCCATTTTCTCTAGCCAAATTACATTAGTCACCAGTCTATAGATCAACAGGTCAGTTCATCTCTGTTCTGCCTTCATTGCCTGTCTCCATAGTGTCTCAAAGGAGCTCTCCTCCTGAGTTGGTTATGGATCTTAACCTCAAAACAGTTGCATATTTATAGAGGCCCACACCATCATACCAAGCATTCATACATTGCAACGGAATAACCATGATTCTTTCTATACTGACAGTAATTTCTGATGTGCTCACTTAAACTCCATGCTTTTCTTTGTCTTTGTCGCTTTCTTTTTCTAAATCTCTATATTTTCAAAACAAAAAGCCCATTGTCTTGTCTCAATCCCTGCATTGTATACTCCTAATACCCCACCAGACTCTGGAGCTCTTTATTCTCTCCACAAATCCTCCTGTCCTACTTTGGCTGAACATGAAGGAACAATTTATTTCTCTCAGAAATCTTGTGCTTTCCTGACAGTGGCATCAAAAAGGCAATTCCTCCAGGAAATCCTGCTTATCTCAGAAAATAAGAGTTATAAAATAACTTACATCAAACTAAACATAACTAAAACTTTGAAAGTAAGATGTATGTATCAGCAAATACATCTAGTTTTTTTCTTTCTTTTCTTAAGAAGAGAAGATATTCACAGTACAGAGTTTTGTCTTAGTTTATATCCTTGAAATAATTTAATTACATTTTCCCAGCTACTCAAGAAAATAGAAATATGGATTTACACCATTTACCCATTACTTAGTAGGTTTAGGAGTATACAACCTTTCTTTACAAATCCAAGCTTATGTATAGAAAGTAAAAGTTGGATAAACTTCCTACCTGGTCTTTTTAGCAACCTTCACCTTATCCTTGGAAGAAAGATAATTAGATGTTAATCAGGTGGTTGGAAGGAAAACTTGCTGATTTCCAAGAAAACTGTGTGTGTCAGGTTGGAAAGAGAATGACTGTTCACATAGATTTAGTTTAGACACCTGGTAAGTCCTTTAGAGAACCCTGTAACATTTCATAAAAGAAAAATATGGGCTCAAAATGGCCAACCCAATGTACAGGATCATGGACATTTAATTTTTTGCCAGTAGTTTTATAAAAACTGCAGACATTGAAAATTAAGGGTTTTATTGCAGGACAGATGGGCATGCATGCTGGGAAGCCATATAGCTGGCCCACACAAAACGGATGAACAATCCCTGATTTTCATAACACTGCACTTGAAGACACAGCATATTTCCTGCCTGGGCAATGAAGCCAAAGGAATGGGAAAGACTCTGCTCTGATATTTTTTCAGATTGTTAAATGTGTGTAGAGAATTTCCATTTACAGTTAGTTTAGCTCTGTTTGACATGCCTCTTACCAGGATTTATTATTCCGCTCAGTTTAGGTTTCTGGGGGAGGAGGAGAAGAAGGGTTGTGTCCGTAAAGGTCTTGGTCTCTGCCATCTGTCAATCATGTCTAACTGGAGCAGGGGCTGAGTTGCATTATTGTTCCTCTGAGACTAATTATATTTAATACAAGATTCAATCAATGATTTCTACTATTGTTTGATATGTCCCCCAGATGTTCTTGTACAGAAACTTAGTACCCAAATTTATATGTTGATAGTATTTGGAAGTGGATCCTTTGGGAGGTCATTAGGGGTAAATGAGGTCATGAGGGAGGGGTTTCCATATGGCATTAGTCGCTTTTCATTAAAAGGAAAGACCAAAACTTATACCCTCCCTCTTTATCACATGATGTCTTCTGCTATGGGATGATGCAGCAAGAAGGCCCTGACACCGTGATATGGGACTTTCTAGACTCCAGAACTATGAGAAATATATTTATTTTCTTTATCAATTACCCAGTCTCTGGTATTCTGTTACACTAATAGAAAACTGACTAAGACAGCTCCCACATTATGTTTTGGAAAACATTAAGAAGACAGATTCTTAAGGGACTGGAAGTGTAAGTCAGTGATAGAGTGCTTACGTAGCATACATGAGGCCCTTGGTTCTATCCCTAGCATTGTTAAAAAAAAAAAATGCAGATTCTTTGGACCCCCCACTACATATGATTGTGATTTAGCAGGTTTCAGAGGACAATGTGGCCAGAAAACTATAATTTACTTGGTGTTCCCAATAAATATACTTCCACGTTTATTAGAAATTTTGTTGACATAAAAGATATATAGCATACAATTCACAAATCATAAAATATGCAATATTCTTTATTGTAGATTCCATATACGTATAATTTCAATATGATTTTCTATTTTTTGAAAATCTACTATCATATTTTATAATCCTAACACCGACAGTGTCAGAAGACAAACTATGTATTTGTACTTGGTTACTACACAATTTAGCAAAGAAGTCCTTTGCATTATTAACAAATAAATGTAGTTGTGACATAAATGTTGCCTGGTAATTTTGTTTATATTAATGAGGAAAATGAAAATTAAATAAGGAAGTCATGTGCTAGAATTGCATTCATTCATCAACAATGTGAGTGACGTCTTTGTTAACTTATGGAATAATTTGGAAATGCTGGAAGAAATTTTCCTGTTTTTTATTCTATTCACAAATTAGTGGCTACAGACAAGACACATTTTAAGTATATTCAGGATTTCACATTATCTCCATAACTTCTCAAATTTATACAATCAATAAGAAATTAAATGCAGCCCTGATTTGTACCATTTGCTGATTACTGTAGTATAAAGGCTTCTACCTTGCTGATTTCAAACTACCAACATGAAATCACTAAGGATCAAGTTTCAAAGAGATTCAAAGTAGTATCTCTTTTATCAGTCAATTGGTATATATATATATATCCTCAACAGCAGAAATAATAGTTCAAAGTATTAAAGGAATTAAGAAGTAATGAGCTTTTAGTATTGAGTACTTTTATTTTAATATTTTATAATTTTAATTTTTAATAATGATGTACATAATACCTGGTTCACAACTGTTAAGTTGTTGAATTGAAAATCTAACTATTGACTCTCTCAAACCAGTTAGAGCTATAGTTATATATTTGCTTACAAATGTACACGTGAAAATATACAAAGCAAAATAGACAATTTAGATAGCCATGCTAGGAAGGAAGGTTAGGAAAGGGAAAAGACTGTACAGAAGAAAATTGTAGAAAGAAATGTTCTTACCTACCTGCAACCTTCACTCTCAGATATTACCATTTTTTAGTTAAATAATAGCAACTCACTCACAGGCCCTTCAACAACCAATTGATCAACTATTAGTTGAGTGGAAATCAACCAATCGATAACAGACGTTGGTCTCCATCCATAGCACCTTCTCTTTAAGCAATGGGCCACCGGTTTTCACTCCTGGTACCCATCAGAATCACCTATGATTCGTTTTTTAAAATACAGATCTCGGGGTCACCTAAACCAAAATCTCCTTTGGTAATTCTACTTCCAAACTACTTTGAAAGTTTAACCTACAATGCTCAACATTTTAATGGCATCTACTTGTTTTAAATTCACATTGGAGGGAGTCAATTTCTAAAAGTTTATCTTAAAACTAGGTAACTACCATATTAGTTTTAATAAGTATTTAGAATAATTCATTTCTATATTTAAATTGATAATCATAGGCATCATATTCTTTCTGGAATCAACTATAATAAAAAGAGACATCTTGTTTACACAATTTCTCCCAATTTTTTTCTAATCTCTAGTCATAAATTCTCCATGAGCAAAGTGTTCATGTTCACAATTTTAGATATATTGCCCTGGTATATTTTCAAAATTGAAAAATAAATAAGAAACAAACTTTGATCTGACTAACAATATGATGACAGAAACAGACAGTATTTTTAGGACATATTCTCAAAATTCCACAATATCTCAAAATGACATTTCAGGTTTGGAAAATCCCATTACTTTAAAAGGGATTTACATGGCTATATTCCAAACTACTTTGAAAATTTAACCTAGAATGTTCAACTTTGATGGTGTCTATCTGACTTAAGCTGCTGGATAACTTAAAAGTTGCTATTTCAACACTCAAGTATTTTGAAGTTAAGAAATAACCATTTAATATTTGTAAGCTTTTAATCAACTTACCATAAGTTAATTAGCAATCTAAGTAAAAATCACTTTAATAGAAAAATGTTTCTGAAAAACCTTTATGTAATCAAAACAATGTAGAAAAGAGATTTAAAAGGATTACAATCTGAATTTTAATTGAGAAATATCCTAATGCTTAGCATTATAATAAAGGCATGTATCTGGCCTTTATATTCACTTCTTAAATTGCTAATTTTGGATGTTTGCACATTTTAACCATTTTTCTAGGTGGTGGTCTTCATTAGGAGATCAGTATTCCCCTAACATCTAAAAGTTCTTCCATAATGCCTCTTTGAACATCCATTGCATATCAATTACATATCTCTTCTCTTCTGCCCCCACATCTCACTATAATGGTATCAGTATTGATGATAGTGTCTCCAAGAGAATGAATCATTTGGGATGATAATCACTTAGATAAAGTTAGTAGCAGGACTGTAAGACAATCAGTGGGCCAGTTTAGGGTTCAATTATCCATTTGCCCCTAAATTAACAACCAATTTTACAGGCATAGCGATTAATTCACCAGGGCATAGGCAGAAAACAGTGGATATAAACCATAAAATGTCTCTATCCACAGTGCTAAATTTCCAAATATCATTTTCATTTTTGTTCATTTATTTCCATCTGTTTATTGCTTACAAACCCTTATAGTCTCTATATTAGTCAGATACCATCTAATGTTTTGGGGCATTTATTACTTAAACTAAAATTCTAAACTAGCCTTTAAATACTGAATTTTTTCTCTTTGCCAATATGAAATTGTAAAGCCTTCCTTATCCATTCATTGTATCAGATGCTTGATTTCCCCAGATGCTAAATCATTAATCTTGTCTGGATGTATTTCAAGATCAAAGCTCCCATTTTAATAAATTTACATGACAACCAACAATAAATCCTCATATGCCCACCTTTTTGGATCACATCCTGTCTAAATCCCCCATCTGAAGCTGATGCATATATTACTTCTGTATTTTGAAACAAAGAACCTATTTAGGGGATTAGATTTAGACAGAGACAGCAAGAAATCTTCCTTTTACACATTTTTCTTTTTCCTGAGCACATGCAATAAATTTATAGCGCTGCAGGTTAACGGAAAACATGGACGTTATTATACATGCTGCTTTGTTCCCTCTGTTTCTCTTCAAACTGTCTAAGACCAAGCCCTCCTAGAATTTTCTGTAAAAGAACTTTGCTGCCACCAATTGAACACATTCACCCAATGCAAGTGGGTTTTTTACAAACTAGTTCTGGGAAAGAAAGATGAAGGAAGACACATGCTCTCCTGACTTGGATCCCTTACCCTAATCAGAACTCCATTTCTAATCAGTGATCGGTGAGAGCATCAAAAGAGAGATGAGAATCCATATCTCAACATAACAAGGGTAATCCTCTCTTTGCAACCCTATCTCCTTTACTTGAAAGTAGAGGGCACTTGTTTTGTTCATTAAATAAGTATACATCAAAGGCTTCCGGCCATGAAATGACGATGCTGACCGTGTCATTGAGGTGGAATAAGTGACAATCTTTGAATTGATAACAGTTGCCAGGTCAGAAAAGCAAACGCTTCTAATCTTCTTCTCAGTCAGATATTATTCCAAAAAATTCAGAGAAGTCTCTACAAGAAACAAGAGCTTGTTCTCCCCAGGCCAAATTCACTTCCATCCTTTAAAAGGATAAGAGATGATTTAGTCAAGTGGTCCCAAAGCTTGGCGACAACATCAGAATCACCAAGTATGATGCTAACTCCGAGACCACACCTCAAAACTAACAGTCCGAACCTCCCAAACGGGTCCTTGGCCAACCGAATACTTTTTAGTTCACAGAAACTCCCAATCCAGGGCTAGAGTTAAGGGTATTGGCTAAGTCCTATTCCCTCATTTATTTTTATTTTTTTCTTTTAGAAGGAGAAAGAGGCTCAGAAGAGTTATAATCCCCCAAATGTGCAAGGAAAACCCTGAGAATCTGTGAGCCCAGGTTTTGAAGACCACAGTACCTGAGCTCAACAGAGGCTTAATCCACAAGAAAAAGCCCTCTTGACATGTTGAGCTTTGCCACACTGGCTTTGTTCTCTTGACGATTCAACACAAATGGGATAAAGATGCTCTCTTGGTCAAGAAAAACAGTCCTTTGAAGATGATAAGGAAAATAACCCCAGTTTATTTTCATCTCATACCTGCCCCATTTAGCCTGAAATGTTTTGCCTTGAACCAAAAATATCTTTACCATGAGTCAAATATGACCTATATTTTCCACTAATATAGCCTAAATATGAAATGTCTTAAGTAAAATTACTATATACTTGGAAGTTTTGCATTTGCTTTGCTTAGTATTTGTAGAATATAAACAATTTAATACATGGTATGATGATATTTTTTCCTATAATTCTCAAATTTTTTTTTTGCCTCCTTCTTTGGAAGGTTTATTTTAGGTTTCTGCTAGTATCCAATGAAAAAGATCTGTCCACTATCACTACACAAAGAAAGCAAGTTAATGCTCTAGTTCGCCTACTTCTTGGGCCCCTCCCAATCCTACCATTGCCATCTCATCCCCTGCTCCATACCTAACCCTGATTCATCTGCCTTTGTGCACCACAGTGACATTAACCTGTCTTCCTAGTGAGCGCCCAGAATCTTTGAAACAAAATGGGCACTGCTGTCCCCAACTAACTGAAACAGCTCCTGGCCTTGACATTAAGAAGCTGACTTCACCAGGTGCTGTGGCACATGCCTATAATCCCAGCAGCTCTAGGGAATGAGGCAGGAGGATTGCAAATTGAAAGGCAGCCTCCACAATTTAATGAGGCTCTGAGCAACTTAGTGAGACCCTGTCTCAAAATTAAAAAATAAAACATGCTGGGGATATGGCTCAATGGTTAAGTGCCTCTGGGTTCAATCCCTGGTACAAAAAGAAAGAAAGAAAGAAAGAAATCTTGATTTCACATAGTGGATCTTCCTCCTCTCTGAAACCTAACTTACAACCATTTATATGTGGGAAGGAAGTAAACCAGCAGAGCCTGGTAGTGGAATTAACTTGAGTTCATAGGTGAAGGTTACAAATCTATACAAAGCAAGACACCCCACAAGAAATCTATTAGGATGAAAAAGTGGGGTACTTCCTGGGGTCAACTAGCCTGATGGAATGAAGTGGTCAGGCAAGACAAGGCCTTAGTAGTTGGAGCAGTACAGAAGCACGAACAACTCTGCTTTTGTATTCAGGTGGAAGTGTGAAGTTAAAAGCAAGAACATGTTTTCTTCCTGCTCTTATCAGAATAGAGAATGGAGTCTGCAATTCTGAGGACAATGGAGAACACACATATGATTCAGGCCCCTGAAAGACTTCAGAATATCAGTGGGAGGCAAGGAAGCCCAACAGATATATCCAAGTGCCAGAGGACAGATCAAAAGAAGTCAGGGTTTCTTTTCTTTTTCTTTTTTTTTTATTTGAGGGCCGTGAAATAATTAGAAGGACTGGATCAGGAGTACAAACAAAATATTTCTGACATATTCTCATATAATTAACTTAGGAACCATTTTAAAGGAGGAGAAAGGTGCTAGAATAGCAGGTGTAACTTGTACTGGGAATCTAGTGGGCTTCAGGCACCAGTGACAGAAAGGAGCAGGTTCCACCCGAGGTGCTTCACTCCCCTCTTCCTATCAGTCCAGCCCATGTGTGTCTTAGGAATATACGATATACCCCCTTCTCAACTGAGGTACATCCTTAGGATCACAAGCTAGAAGTTCCCATAAAAGTATTTAGATGGAGAAAGAAGAAGCAATATCTTACCTAATTATCGTCATAAAAAAATAAATAATGTTAAATTTTAAGTCTATTATGACTGTCATATATTATCCTCTAACCAGATAAATCATCAAAATAATGCCATTTCATAAACCTACTCTTCTGTGGCTAATAACTGGTACTGCTGATAAAATAGATTTTTATAAAAAATTCAGTTTTCTACAAAGATCAACCTAGAGTTCTGTTATAGCAAAACAATACTTGGCCTTGAATACCTTCGGGTTGAAGTAATTTATCTTTAATGCTTTAAGGTGTAAAACTTCAGGGCTCACAACCAAAATCTGGTTTAAATTCTTGAAAAACTTCTTTTTTATAGAAAAAAAAAGAAATGTGACTCTTCTCTTCCCAATTATGCTATAGAACTGAATCTTATAAGGTTAGGATTGCATTATACACACACACACACACACACACAATTTTATCTATTTTTTTAAAAGCACAGAGAAAGAAATATTTACTCCTCTCATGCTCCTGTACTGCTCCAACAAATATTACAAACTGTGTTCATCTGGACAATAAATGAGCATATGTAACACCTGCACTGATTCCTCAGCGTCTCTCAGGTCCCATGGAGTGATAGACTTGGCCAAGAAACACGGGCATCAGTAGGCTTGTCAAAGTGGGCTTTGAAGAGTCTGTGGGGCCTGGTGTTATAGCTCTCCAATCTTATCTGTTTTAGTTGGCCGTCACTTTATATTATGTGGGAAAGTCTGCCAGCCACATATTGCTGTATCATTATACCAGGGCAATTCCCTGCTGCTATGAAACTTTATCCTAGAGAGAAAGTGCATTGGAAGTATATTAGAAGAATATCTCCTGGACTTCTATGATGGGTCCCTCTGACCAATATCTATGATAGAGTAGAAAATCCCACAATGGAAGAGAAAATATAATCACCAAATTTCCAAGATAAAAAATCTCAGTTCTATTATCTAAGACATTTTAATTATAACTCATAAAAGTTTTGAAGATTTTAGATATGACTATTGAACTAGAATAAATTTAGCCTAAACCAGCCTCTATACTTGCCAGATACGTTTGACCCAAAGTGAACTCTGAACATAGTGAACTGTATGTACCCTAGTTTGATGAGTAAACAAACTGAGTCTCAACCAAACAAGATAGTCAAGTTTTGGCAAGTCACAGGCTGCCAGCTGATCAGACCATGTTCACAGAATCCAAGAGCTGACATAGCCAACTGAGTTATTTGTGTATGTCATTGCTTTTTCTTGGGTTATAAATATAACCTGTACATGGGAGGTGGCTCATCCTGAATTATCTTCGATCTGGAAGGCTTCCCAGTTCCAGGACCTTTTGTTCCTCAGTAAACTTTGCCAAATTTAACCGGTCTCAGTTTTTCTTTTAACATGACTGTAATCCAATACTGACACACAGAACTGGAGGTACAGAATACAGTTTTACAGAAACAGGCATCCCCATTTCAGTGATTACTAATGATCAACTATACCATAAAAGCTACTTTAAATTACAAAAGGCTAAAAAAAAAAATATGTCTGCAGGGGAAGGTGTCTCTGTTATTTTGATATATCCTGCAGTCCCAACAATTCTACCATTAGAGAAGTACCCCAATATAAGACTGGTGGCCTCAAACATTTACTTGAATAAACCAGATGCTCATGTGCCAGCTAAAGGATGGACGAGGGTCCCACATAAACAGTGGCACTCACCTCCATGGTGAGATTTGAGGTGCTCCAGGAAATCCTTTGTATCATAAAGGACTTACAGACTCCATCTCTGAAATTTGACATCTGAGAATTCATTCTCTAGCCCATTTGTAAATGGGAGAGATTCCCTCAAAGTTTACATATTTTATTGTCCCACACAAAAATGATCATTATTTAGCAGAACAGAATTCTCCTGCTGGGATTCGAAGCACCATGGCCTGAAAGCAAAGAGACCGTGTTGAGAGAGAGAGAGCGTGAGCAAACAGATGACAACTAGAGCAGTGAAAAGAGCTCCCCTACTTCTCAAGGGGGCTCGGTGCCCAGCCCTCAGAGGTATCCTGTCACTCACATGCTCCTTTGACCACAGGGGTGGCAGGAAGGAGAAATGGCACAGGGGATGAGGTGGATCTGTGGGAACCCGGGCCATAATGGATTCTATTTCTCAAGTTGTTTCCACAGTGAGAAGACAAGAAAAGCTATTAGAAAGGGTCGCCCTGCATCTCTGAGCCTCGGCTTCCTTACATGGCAGATGTTGGAAATACACCTTGAGCTTAACTAAGAGGAAACAGGAAAAAGGAAAGTGAATTAGTATTATACAAAGAAAGGTAGAATACATTGCATTTTTATCAGATTCTTTTTGTTTTAACAATGAATAAGGTGACTTTTTTTCTGAATGCATGTTTGGCTGTTGAAATGTGAATCCCTGAGAGTCTTTATGACCCAGATATTTCCTTGAATAAATGCATAATGCCTTCCCTGCCATTCTCATTCCTTTCTTTTCTTCCTTTGGGAGCAATACGAAGAAGAAGAATGGGAAAGAAGGATGCCACCTTTTCTGATTTCTCAGCCTATCTGGTGCTGTCGGTATAGAGATTTCTTTGGGGTTTCGCTAGTTTCTTTTTTCCTCTTTCTTCCATCTGCACATCTTTAACTGAATCTGCAGAAGCTCTGAGCACCTAAGATCTATGTGAAAGAAAAATGAACTTTGAGAGAGTTTATAAAGAGTCATTGATATTGAAGGAAGCAGGTAGAAGATAGAATAATCTGTAAACTAATCTTCCTAGTCAGAGCCACTGTTAACCAGGCACTCAACACAGGGATGCACTACATCGAAGAGTCCCGTGAAAACAGGCAACAAGCAGCACTGGCACTTGTCACAGTATTGCATATTGTTCTCATATTTCCAGTAGAGTTATTAAAAATACTAAGGAATGTGTTCTGGAAAATGGCTTGTGTGAAGAAACAAAAAGACAAAAGAGACCTTCAAAGAATAAGTAAGACCAACACCTTCTGAATCCCCACCACTTCCTCCAGGAACAGGGACTATTAAATTGGGCAAAGAGTCACTAAATTTGTTCTGTGGCACTGCATTGATCAAGAATATTGATCATGGCTTCCAAATGATTTTTATTTCCTTTCAAATGTAGATCAATAGAACATCTTTTTGACTAATAATGGACACAAATCCTATCAATCACTACTGCTTTAGTCAATAATTATAGTGAAACTGAAATATAGATCCAAGTTTACATGGTACAGTATAAATTTGAAAGCAATACAAAATAAAGTGTTAAAAAGAAGAAAGATAAAGTACAACAGGAAAAAAAATAATTTCTTTGACCCAAAAGTAATCGATGATAATATTTGTTAAATACTTCTTATATCCTAAAGTTACATGCTGACTTTTTAAGTGTGGTATTTTAAGTATGGTTATTCTTCTCCATACTGTAAGAGTATATTAGCCCCACCTTGAAGAAGAAGAAACTGAGGCTCAAAAACATTTTAATGGCTACACAGCAGAGATTTAGATAGTAAGTTATCAAATTGACTCTATATCCAAAATTCTTTCAATATAATAAGTTTCTTCTAATGTAAAATGTTTCTTATTCTATTTATTTTGGCACAATTGGTTAAATAATTATAGCACAAGATGCCCAAAACCACAGAAGCTAGAAAGTATTTTTAGCAAATGCTTCTGGTCTTTCTAGAAGTAATTGGGAAAATGAGTAACGTGACTATATTAAGGATAAAGAAAAAGTTAAATAACTTAATAAGGGTACAAAGGAACTGAACAGACATTTCACAGAAGAAAAAATATGAGCAGTCAACAAATATATGAAAAAGTGTTCAACATCTCTAGCAATTAGAGAAATGCAAATTAAAACTACACTGAGATTTCATCTCACTCCAGTCAGAATGGCAAATATCAAGGAGACAAGTAACAATAAATGTTGGTGAAGACATGGGCAAAATGTACACTCATACAGTGCTGGTGGGAATATAAATTGGTGCAACCACTCTGGAAAGCACTATGGAGATTCCTCAGAAAACATAGAAAAGAAAAACATTTTAACCCAGTTATACCACTCCTTGGTTAATACCCAAAGGACTTAAAATCAACATACTATAGTGATGCAGCCACATCAGTGTTTATAGTAGCTCAATTCACAATAGCTAAACTATAAAACCAACCTAAGTGCCCTTCAACAGATGAATGAATAAAGAAATGTGGTGTATGTACACAATGGAATATTATTCAGCTATAAAGAAGAGTGAAATGATGGCATTTGCTGATAAATGAATAAAATCGGAGAGTATCATGCAAAATAAATAAATAAATAAATAAGCCAATCCAAAAAAACCAAAGGCCAGATGTTCTCTCTGATATGTGGATGCTAACACACTACAATGGGGGTGTGAGGTAGGGAATAATAGAAGTTTGGATTAGACAAAGGTGAATGAAGGAAAGGGAGCGGGAATTAGAATAGGAAAGACAGTAGAATGAATAACATAACTTTTCTATATTCATATGTGAATACACAACCAGTGAAATTCCACATCATGTTCTACCATGAGAATGGGAAATTATACTCCGTGTTTGTATAATATGTCAAAATACATTTTACTGTTCTGTGTACCTAAAAAGAACAAATAAAAACATTTTTATATAAAGAAAAGTTTAGAGTGGTGGTCATTTAGTACTTTTAGTAAACATTTCTATAAAGCAAGGAAAGATGCTCACTAAGAGCTACTAATGATGTCCCAAACAATGAAAGAATAAAATAAGTGATAAGTAATCATTAACACAAAGGTTGACATAGCCCAGTTCAACATGAACGAGTGCAAACATATAACTGAATGAAGAAAAAATATATTTTTATTACAGACGCTAGTAATCCCTATATAAAATATTTCTTGTTTTCTAAGATCTCAACAAAAGTATGTTAATACTTCAAAAAAATTTTTGACATTTTAAGGGGAAACAAGGAAGTAATCTAAAGAAACTGGAGCAGAAAAGAGTTGCTGTTTTGTTGCTGTTCTTGCTGTCTACAGTGCCTTGCTTTTGCATCATTTTCTTTCCACCTCACCTCAGCTCATCACTTTGGCAAAGTGAAGAAGCAGTCAGAGAAAGAAATAAAAATATTTTTGAAAATTGAAAATGTTTCATTGCAAGACAAGAGCTAGAAGCATTAAATTTAATCAATGAAAATTTGATAAATATATTCACATTATGAGACAGGAAAATATCACAAATTTTTTTAACAGCCAAGCAACTAACATTTTCCATGGAGGTTAGTCATGTGATGTCCACACATTTAAAAAAAAAAGTGAAGAAATGAGATAGTAATCTGAAAAAAGAAAAAAGCAGAAACCAAAAACTCTATTTTTGAACATTCAGATAATTTATATATGATATTTCAATAACAGGTTTATATTAGGTACGCAACACCTCTTTGTAGTTAGTCTGAACTCTACACATATAAAAATGAATATGGAAATCAGTCCAGATATTTCTTCTGCTTTCAGAAAAACTGAAGTACTGACACAAGAAGGATAAATCCCAATTACATTGCTCTAAGAGATGCTAAATCCAAAAGACCTGTTATAATTTGAAAATTCCTGTGAATGCAGGGCTATTTGGAGGTGAAATGATTGGATTAGGAGATGTAACCTAATAAGTTTATCCGAGTTTGAATGGACTGACTGGGTGGTAACTGTAGGCAGGTGGGGCATGGCTGGAAGAGGTGGATCACTGGAAGCATGTCCTGGAAGAGTTCATCTTCGCTGTGGTCTGTCCGTTCGTGTTCTCTCTCGTTCTCTCCCTCTCTTCTCCTGACCTCACCATAAACAGAGAAGCTTTCCTTCTCTGGGCTCTTCCCCCATAATATGCTGCCTCATCTTGGACCCAAAGTAATGGAGTTGGCCATCAGTGGACTGAGACCTCTGAAACCATGAGCCCCAAATAAACTTTCCTCCTCTAAGTTGTTCAAGTTGGGTATTTTGGACACAGCAAAGGAAAGCTAACTAAAACAAGACCATGTGTTGTACAATTTCAATTTTAATTGTATTAAATGTCCATAAAAAACATGACTATAGAAACAGAAAGATTAGTGTTCCCCTGGGTAGAGGTGGGAGAGAAAGTGACTGTAATGGACAAAGGTTTCTTTATTTCTTTATTTTTTTTATTTTTTTAATTTTTTGGTACCAGGCATCAGGAATTGAACCCAGGGATGCCACATCCCAGCCCTATTTATTTTTTATTTTGAGACAGGTTCTCACTAAGTAGCTAAGATCCTTGCTAAGTTGCTGAGGCTAGAGTCAAACTTATGATCTTCCTGCCTCAGCCTTCAGAGCCACTGGGATTATAAGGATGGGCCATTGTGCTCAGCAACACATGATTTCTTTTTAAGACAATATATATATGTTGTAAAATTAGATCATGATAATGGTTGTACAACCCTTTAAATTTAATAAAGATCACTGAATTGTACACCTCAAATGAACAAATTTTACGCTATATAATACTGTTACAATGTTTGCAGTCTTATCAAATTCCAATTTTAATTCTGAAAATGTCCCTCTCCCTTTATTATAAAAATAATTTTTAATGATAACTCTTTTCTCTCATTTTCACAAGAAGAGAGGATTAAATATATAATATTTATATCTCATTTCCCTCTGAAACCTTTCCTATTCAAGTCAAGATAAAAATCTTGGTTGAAATCATGATACTGCTAGGAAAGTGTTTAATTTAAGTGGAACCAAATTCTGGACTAGTTCAACATATAGAAATCAATAAATGTAACTAATCACATAAATAGACTTAAAGACAAGAACCATGCAATTATCTCAATATATTTAGAAAAAGGATTTGATGAAATATAGCATCCATTCATGTTCAAAACACTAGAAAAACTAGGGATAGTTGGAACATAGCTCAACATTGTAAAAGCTATCTATGCTAAGTCCAAGGCCAGCATCCCTCTAAATGAAGAAAAGTTGAAATCATCCCCTATCAAAACTAAAATAAGACAGGGATGCCCTCTTTCTCGACTTCTATTCAACATAGTCCTTGAAACTCTAGCCAAAGCAGTAGGAAATAGAAATTAAAGAGATGTAAATAGGAAAAGAAGAGCTCAACATATTTGCTGATATCATAATCCTATATTTAGAAATCCAAAATACTTCTAGAACTCATACAAATACAGCAAAGTAGCACAATATAAAATTAACACCCATAAATCAATTGTGTTCTTATACACCAATGATAAATCAGCTGAAAGAGAAATTAGGAAAACTGTCCCATTCACAACAGCCTCAAAAAATTAAATAAAATACTTAGGAATCAACCTAACAAAAAAAGTGAAAGATCTTTATAACTACAGAATACTAAAAAAAAAAAAAAAAAAAATTGAAGAAGACTTCAGAAGGTCTTCTTCTCAAAACATGGGAAGATCTCCCATGTTCTTGGTTAGGCAGAATTAACATTGTCAAATGGCCACACTACCAAAAGTGCTATACAAATTTAATGCAATTCCTATTAAAATTCAAATTATGTTCTTCATAGAAATAGAAGAAGCATGCATGAAATTCATTTGGAAAACTAAGAGGCCCAAAATAGCCAAAGCAATCCTTAGCAAGAAAAGTAAAGCAGGAAGCATCACAATATCTGACCTTAAATTATAATACAGAGCTATAGAAACAAAAACATTATGATATTGTCATCAAAACAGACATGAAGACCAATGGAACAAAATAGAAGATATAGAGATGAACCCATATAAATACAGTTATCTCATGCTAGATAAGGCACCATTTAAAAAGATGGCCTTTTCAACAAATAGTGCTGGGAAAACTGGAAATCCATAAAGAGTAGGATAAAATTTAATCCCCAATTCTCCCCCTGCACAAAACTCATCTTAAATTGGATAAAGGACTTAAGGCATTAGACCAGAGACCCTGCACCTCCTAGAATAAAATGTAGGCCCAACTCTCCATCATATTGGCTTAGATACTGACTTCATCAACAAAGATTCCTACAGCACAAAATGTAAAATCAAGAATCAATAAATAGGATGATATCAACCTAAGAATTTTCCTCACAGCAAAAAAAAAAATAATAAGAACATTAAGAAAGAGCCTATAGAATTGGAGAAAATCTTTGCCACCTTTACCTAAGGTAAAGCATTAATCTCTAGTATATTTAAAGAACCCAAAAAATGTAACAGAAAAAAAAAACCCAACCAATAAATGGGCAAAGGAACTGAACAGGCACTTCACTGAACAAGAAATATGAATGGTCAACAAATTATGAAAAAATGTTCAACATGACTAGCAATTAGAGAAATAAAAATTAAAACTACACTGAGATTTCATCTCACTCCATCAGAATGGCAACAATCAAGAATACAAGCAACAGTAAATGTTGGAGAGGATGTGAGGAAAGGGGTATGCTCATAGACTGTTGGTGGGACTGCAAATTGGTGCAACTACTCTGGAAATCAGTCTAGAGAGTTCTTGAAAAACTAGGAATGGAAACACCATTTGACCCAGTTATCCCACTGCTTGGTATATCTCCAAATGAGTTTAAATTAGCATACTACAGTGACATAGCCACATCAACAGATGAATGCATAAAGATAATTTTTAAACATTTATTTTTTGGTTGCATGTGAACACAATACCTTTATTTTATTTTTATGTGGTGCTGAGGATCAAACCCAGCACCTCATGCATGCCAGGCGAGCACTCTATCACTGAGTCACAACCCCACCTCATGAAGATAATTTTGTATGCATACACAATGGAATATTACTCTGCCATAAATAAGAATGACTTTATGACATTTGCAGGTAAATGGATGGAACTTATCATGCTAAGTAAAATAATCCAATCCCCAAAAACCAAAGGTTGGATGTTCTCTCTGATATGTGGATGCTAACACACAACAAAGATGGGCAAAAGGGAACAATATAAGTTCAGTAGATAGGACAAAAAGGAATGAAGGGAAGGACGGGGGTTTGGAATAGCAAAGTTGTAGAATGAAAGACATAACTTTCCTACATTCATATATGAATATGAACCAGAGAAACTCCATATCACAGACAAATATAAGAATGGGACCCTAATTAGAATAAGATATACTCTATGTATATATGTCAAAATATACTCTATTGTGTATATCTAAAAAGAACAAATGAAAAATAGCATGTATATTTTTAAAAACTAATTCTTGACTAGGAGAATCCTTAGTAATTTTTATGTTTGACCCCACCCATAATAAATTTATTTTAGGATAGCTTAATTGTTCTCTCTTAAAATACTTTAAAGCCATGATTTATGAACTCATTTTCTTGAGTGTTTTAAGTTAGTTGTGATGCTTTCCTGGACCTAACAAGTGCTTCTTATGCCTCCCTTTTATATAATGGACTATATAAGACTTGGTTAGTTGTGCTCATTAATGAGATGGTTGCTGGATTTAAAGGAACATTCACAAAACCAATTTGAACAAAATAAGTATAACAGAAAAAATCGTCCCTTTGGTGCTTTAACAGATATACACAGATATAACTGAATCAGTTCATTCAAAAGACATTTGCTTTATATAAACAATCTCAACAAGGAATAAATACCTTCATGTCTTAGGATAGTAAATTTGAATTAAAAAATGTAATACAATTAAACAATTGCCAAATACAATTGTTCTGAAACCATAAGATAAGCATGTTTTACAACGTAAGAGACATGTATAATGACAGTTAATTTACCATTTACTTCATAGATAGCAAGAAATAACACAAAAGTAAGAATCAGTCCTAACTAGCAGTGGATGAACATCACCAAGAAACCAAGGACTTTGAGGCTGTAAAGAAGCTTTGGACATTGCCGGGGACATTTCCTCCAAGTGAAGCGGCAGAATACGACTTAGCTTTCACCATTCTCTATCAAACAACATCTATCCCTTTTAGAAGACAAACTTTCTTCCCAATTTCCTGCTCCAATTTGGAGCAATTGCTTTCTAAGCCTACTAGCAAATTGACATTTCCTTTCATTGACATCCTGGATTAGGTTACTCCCTCTTAGATTTATAATTTTCTCTTTCTTGTGTTGTGCTGTTTTTACTTAGCTAAAACTTAGTCTTAAAAGACAAGCTCTGCATGACCTTCCTCACATGTGGAATATTAAAAAAAAAAATACGCTCTCATATAAATTGAGAGTAGTGGTAATAGAGTTTAAATATGAGGTATCCCCAAAGAGCTCATGTGTGAGACAACGCAGTCAAGTTCAGGGGTAAAATGGTAGGATTTTGAGAGTTTTAATACAATCCATAGATTAATCCATTGATGTGGATTAACTGGGAGGTAACTGGGCAGGTAGGGTGTGACTGGAGGAGGTTGGTCACTGGAGGCATAAGTTTGGGGGTTATATTTTGTCCCTGGTACCTGGAGATTATATATATATCTTGTGTGTGTGTGTGTATATATATATATATATATATATATATATATATATATATATATATATAATCTATCAATAGATAGATAACTAGATAGATTATAGATAGATATATCTAGATTTTATATAGATAGATAAATAGATAGATAGATCTAGATTTTATATATATATATAATCTATCAATAGATAGATAACTAGATAGATTATAGATAGATAGATATATCTAGATTTTAGATAGATAGATAGATAGATAGATAGATAGATAGATAGATAGATCTAGATTATATATATATATATATATTTCTCTCTCTGCTTCCTGGTTGCCATGTCTAAGCTGCTTCCCTTCACCATACCCTTCCACCCTGATGTTCAGTCTCCCCTTGCGCCCAGAGGTATGGAATTCGCCCGCCATGGCCTGAACTTCCAAAACCATGAGTCAAATAAAACTTTTCCTTCTATAAATTGAATTTTTCAGGTATTTTGGCCACAACAATGAAAAAGCTGATAAATCATGGGGAGGAGGGATCGATGGATACTAAGGAACAGTTAAGAACAAGAAGTTCTGGTATGTTAATGCATAGTAGGATGACTACAGATAATAATAAGGTACAATATATATTTTAAAACTGGAAGATTTGAATGTTTTCATCATAAAGAGGTGATGGATGTTTGAGATGTCTTCTTAAAGTCCTTTAAGGCTATATACCCTTAGAAATATTTCTAGAATGCCTCACACATGATAATGCAATATTAAAGCTTCCAATCATTTCCTCTCTGAACCACACAAGATTGTTCTTTTGTCATCTAACATCCAGTGTGCTTGATGGGCAGTGTGATGCCACTCAGGTTGCTATTCCTTTGTGGGTAAATTATACTTTCTTAGACTCTTAGTATTTTCTTTGGTGTCCAGAATTTCAATAGGATATAGCTCACCAGATCTCATCAATCCCATTTTTTAAATCTGGAGGTTTACATCATCTTTCAGAAGCCCTAACTCAGTTTTTAAAGTTATCTTGTTCTTTTTCTTTGAAAATGCTATTCATAGATTTAATGAACCACTCATGAATGATATGTCATGCCTTATACTCTTTAACCTCATCTTATTTCTTTTTAATTTTTAGTTCATGGTTTGGGATGTTCCTTTTATTTTTTTTCCAGCCTTACTATGTTCCTTTGGAGGTACCATATTACCTTGTTTTCTTTTTTTTCATGCTTCTTGTATCCCCACATTGATTTTTGTATTGGGAAGATCAATCACTTCTTTTTTTAATATTTATTCTTAATTTTTAGGTGGACACAATACATTTATTTTACATTTTTGTGGTGCTGAGGATCGAACCCAGTGCCTCATGCATGCTAGGCGAGCACTCTACCACTGAGCCACAACCCCAGCCCCTCAATCACTTATAATAACATTACAGGGTGGCATTCATACTAAGGGTTCCTCCTGGCAATTTGTCCTAGGGTTTCAGTTGACATTGATTTGAGCTGGACACAGCAGCGAGTATCCATGTGGCTTCATCATCTGTAACCAGTGTCAGTTTTGCCTGTGGATGTCTCAGTGGCCTCTGTTTCAGGAATTTGTAGGATCATTCCTCCAGCTGAGATGCAGCTCTCTTAGGCTGGACAGATTTGCAAGATGTTTGGGGGATTGTGTTGCTGGCTGCAGGTACAAGAATATCTCTCAGTTTCTGTGGGTCACTTGAGAGTGGGACCACTAGGTCAGATTCAAGCTGGTGAGGCACAAATGGCATGGAAGCAGAGGCAGGGCACCTCTCAGCTTCTAAAGGCCATTCACAAGTCCAGCTATATTAGTGGACCAGGGTTAGATCCTCTTCTGTGTTCAAGTGCTATACAGATCATTTCACAGGGCCTCAGAGACTTAGTTTCTCAGGAAGGGCCACCTGATGCATCCCAGGGCTTTGTCAGGCTGAGCTGTTTAAGGTGGGCCTCTTGGCTGCTTTCCAGGGCCTCAGTGGTCTGAGTCACATAAGTTAGGATGCCTGGCTGCTTCTTGGGTCTAGAGTAGGTAGGCTTGGCTCCCTGCTAAAGTGCATAATAAAAGGACCTAGTTATTTATCTATTTTCTGGCAAGTAGTAGTAATTGACTAGTAGAAGGGAGACTCTTAGGGCAGGGAAAGGGTACTGCAGAGAGGAAGAGGGGGAAAGAGGGAAATAAGCAAGGTGGATATAATCAAATAGCCTATATGCATATATAGAACTGTCACAATGAAACTCACTGTTTTGTATAATTAATGTGCACTAAGAAAAGATAAAGATTTTTAGAATAAAGGGGCAAAGCTTTTATATAAGGTCTTTTCTGAATTTGCATCCATATTTTAGTGGATGAAGAATAGCTAAACTATTGTTGAATTCTACTTTCAAAAATGTATTTGTTCCAATAAAGAAAAGGTAGTCTTTGAACAAAAATAAGTTTCCCTCATTGGAAAGGAAAATGTTAACTAAGCCAGAACCTTAAATGTTTATTTACATAAATCACTGTGTTTAGTTACATATATCACTCCCAAAACAAATCCAAGAAATCAGGTTTATTTCTATTCTTCAATTACATTTACTAATAACACTATGCACAAGGAAAAGCTAAAGAAAAAAGAAAATGAGCCATCGAAATATTCCAAAAAGACCTTGTGCACTGGCTCACACTTGTAATCCCTGTAACTTGGAGGCTGAGGCAGAAGGATCTTAAATTCAAAGCCAGTCTGGAAAACTTAGCAAGGCACAGTCTCAAAATAAAATGTAAAAGGGGCTAGGGACATAGCTCAATGGCAGAGCACCCATGGGTTCAATTCCCAGTACCACGAAGAAAAAGTAAAAGAAAAGAAAATTCCCAAATGTACCTAGGTACATTTATTTATTATTTATCTTCCAACCTCTGGCTTTTAGTGCTGAAAGAGGAGGCAGCCTGACAACCAGATGTTCACAGGACCTTACACCCTTTAGACTTTGAGCATATAATTCAGGGATCACAGGTTTAAGACTGTCCTTTGACCCTGGTACTCTCCCTCCCTTTACCTTTCTCTTAGTAAGTCACTGAAGTTTATAATATCCTTATTTAATTCTCTCTGAAATATGAGAAAAGGATATTATAAAATAATTCTAAGAGAAATCAATTTGAATGCTACCAGGGAGAAAATTAGAAACAATTTAAATTGTCAAGGAGCAGAGCTGAATCTAAGTGTCTTTGATCCTTGACATTTACAAAGCAATCAGATATACATGGCCCTCTTTTTTTAATATAAAACTCTTTTTCTTAATATTAATACTCAATTATATGCTGATAAACAGAAGCACTGAGGGAAAATAAATTTTCCAATTCTTTGATAATGAGTAGGTATTAATGCCTGTATAATTTGGTGTTACCCAATTTCCCTGTTTCACAGTTTCTCAAGAGTAAAGGTAATATTACAATCATAATTTCCTTGGAGAGTATGCCTTGGTTCTTCCAATGATAAGATTTGAAGACACTAAACCAGATCAGAATAGCCATTCTGTAATGGAACCTCATGGGTCACCTACACATTTTGTTAAAAAATAGAGTTCTTGACTTTTACCCATTTTATTTACATAATAATTTCCTTTTGAAATTTTTCAGTGTTTATGCTATGGAGTCCTAATTTGCCCCCAGTTAGTAACTCAGGAGATACAAGTGCTTAACTTGGGCATTAGTGTTCTATGACAGAATGCTTTAAAAGGCAAAGTTTCGCTCAGGGAAGAAGAAATATTTTCACATCACTGACTCTTAAAAGATGCTGTCAATGTATTCTCCCCATTTCCCATCTTCTGCTTGAGCTGTTCTCTCATAGTTCCTAAATCAATGAAATTGTAATAGAATTGATTCCCATTTGTAATTCTGTGGCTGTTCTGTAAGAAATCCTCCTATCATTTAAAAAAAATTTTTTTAATTGCTCTTAAGAGTGTAACTGAAGAAAATAGAGACTATTTTGAAATTTTACTTATACTTAAAAGACACAATAGCTCACAAAGCCTTGGGAGAAAAGTGGTTTTTAATTTTGTAGTGTTGGATTTTTCAGGGAGATCCCATCCCGCCTCTCTCAGCTGTCTTCCTGTTTTCTTCATCACGTGCCCTGCACTACTTGCTCCAATTCACTTCTTCTCCACAAGATCTGAAGACATGGGTTGTCTTGGCACCGCCTCTTTGCTATGCCTATTGAACACCATAGAGAAAAGGTATAGGAAGGGATAAAGTACATTTTCATTATCTCAATTTATTTCAACGATAGAACTTGAAGGGAAGGAGAGAAAGAGGGATGGAGGGTGTGTATTATAACCATGCCCATTTCACATGCAGAGAAAATTCAGAAATAAAGAAAGTAGCCCAGAGATAGAAAGTGCCTGTCAGAGCCAATGTTAGTCGATATCTTTTCTGACTTCTAATTTAGTTCTCTCTGTACATCACTATGGACCTTCTCTACAAGTTTTCAGGATAGTTAACGTGTATTACTGTTTCTTCTCTTTCTCAGACAAAAGAAGGGGGAAGTCTGGTAGGAATCAAAACATGAAGAACTTGAAATCTTTCCTAAACTTGAGGACACATACTTTCTGTAAGTTTCCAAAATGGACATCATCAGAATAATTTCTAACTTCAAGAGAAAACAATCTTCTTTCATTGTTGTTACTTAAGTTTGTGCTAAATTCCTTTTTCTTTTTTGTCTCGGTGTAATTTAAAATTTTGGAGTTCACAGTATTTCAGAAGTTATGTTCTGTTCTTCATACAAAATTGGCCATTCCAATATAATGTCACCCAATATTATTTATCTTTGGTTTATTTCATGTTATGAATATGCTATGAACTGAACATTATATAATGTCGTCTTCCATGTAACATAGAATAGTGACTCCATTTATAAATTATGTTTTATCCATGCAACATCATTCACTAATATCAAATGGAAATATGATTTGTGTGCACATATGTGTCTTAATTTTGGTACATATCAAACATTTGAAGTAATCTTGAAATGTACCTTGTTTTTTAAGTAATGATCAACATGAACAACCTTAAAGCATAAAATGCTTAAAAAATCTAATCTGCAGTACTGAATAGGTACATGCATGTGCTATTAGAGCTGGCACTTCCAATAAGCAGAATCTAAATCCATAACATCAAATCTTTCTTCTTTTCATTGTAATTCACAGCTTGATCATCCAGAGAAATGTTACTTACACATTATTATTCAGCACAATCTCATCAAACTTATCCTTTAGCAATGACCTTATGATAAGAAATTAAGCCCTTTGAAATAGCACTTGTAATTAATCCATTTCCATAAGATTAACATGTCAACTATCACAAGAATACATGTAACAGTCTTTTGAAGCTTAAAAACCCCTAGTCACATTTCACTTAAATCCATACAAAGTATTATCACAATGTAATCAGCAGAATGTAAATTGTTAGCTGGACCCTGTGGTTTATGTTCACTCATTTATTCATTTATTCGATAAATATTTATTAATATATCAGTGTGCCAGGCACTACACTGCTGGAGTCTAGAGAAACAGAAATAAGACTAAATCCTTGTTCTGATGACTCTCGAAATCTAGGGAATAAGTCAGCTTTATTTAAAAAAGAAAAAGTTGCTGTAGTGAGCTCTAAGATATATGGATAGAGTTAGATGTCTTAGAAGAAGAGAGTCAGGAAAACACTTCTGCACACAAAATACAAAAGACTCCAAATGGAGAAAGCAGCATGCTAGATTTGGAGGCATGAAAAATTATGGTATGTTCAGAAAATAACAAGCAATTCAGGTGAAGCACCTGACACGCTATCTAACACTTCATCCCTCTTTCTTCTAAAGTAATGGCAAAGATAAAACTTACTCAGAGACTTGTGGAGGAAGGGGAGAAAAGCTGATCCGGCTCAGATTTTGTAAGGCTTTACGTTCAATGAGAAGGGTTTGGAGGTTTGGGCTTTACTCAGGTGATATGGGAAGCCACTCAAAGCTTCTAAGCAGTGAAAACATGTGTTATAGAAAGATGAGTATTGTGACTGCTGTGGAGAATTGATTGTACGAGAAGAAACGAGGTGAAGCGATTGATTAGGAGACTATTGAATTAGTTTGAATAAAAGACTACTTGGACTGTTTAGAAAAGCTTGAATAAAAGATTATCAAAAGACTTGAATAAAAACAGTAGTTGTTGCCGAGACAGCAAAGGAGAACGGGTATGTACAAATTAAAACATATTTAGGGTATAGACATCAAAATACTGCAGTAATGAGTTAGTGAGTAACTAGGCACTGTAACTATAATTCTCTCACTGCCTGAGATAATTAATTTATAAATGTTTATTTTAGCTCACAGTTTTGGAGGTTTCAGTCCAACATTGAATTGACCTATTGCTTTGGGTCTCCAGTAGTAATTCTAGGTAGCCATGGCAGAGAAGAATTGGTGAAAAAAAAGAAAAAGACAAAAAAAAACTGCTCACATCATAAGCCAGGAAGCAAAAGGGGTTTCATAATCCTCTTTGAAGTCATGCTTCCAGTGACCTAAGGACTTCCTGGTAGGCTCTGCCTCCTAAAGGTTCTACCACCTCCCCTCCAGGGTTCTACCACCCTGCAGACCAAGCCTTTTACACATGGGCCTCTGGGGGACACTTATCCAAACCAAAGCAAACGGTGAGAGAAAAAGTGAAATTTTTTTAAAAAGAGAGAAAATTAAAGTACTTTAATTTCTGACTTAAATGACTAAGTGAATTAACTACCTCTGAGGTAGGGATAAGCAAAATTTAAAAAGAAGTACATTTTGAGAGATGGAATTTACTGGTGTATTTGAGAAAATATCATGGGGTTCAGAAAGGGAGTTGTAAGTTCAGAAGAAAGAAGTACATGGCTAGGATGGTGGAAGGAGTTTGGTTAGAAATAAAGATTATAAAACCTTGTCAAATAGATGGTACTTATAATCACACTAGTGAATAAAATTACTCAGGAAGAGTATGGAAACAACAAATAAAATATTAGATAATCTTCTTTAACTTCATTTAAAATATCAAAACAATTCAAATAGAATGTATCTAATAATAATTAATATTCTTACCCTTCTAATACAATGGCAAAATTAAATAGGAATATATACAATGCTACTGTCACAAGCCACCTTGTTTTTTAATTCATTTATTGCTTAAATGAGGGGTAGTGTTATGGTTTGGATGTGAGTTGTTCCCCAAAAGTTCACGTGTGAGGCAATGCAAGAAGGTTTAGAGGAGAAATGATTGGGGTAGAGTCTTAACCCAATCAGTGAATTAATCCCTGATGGGATTAACTTGGGGTGGCTGGAGGCAGGTGGGAGGAAGTGGTTCATTGGGGGCATAGCTATGGGGTATATATATTTTGTATCAAGAGACTGGAGTATCTCTCTCTCCTTTCTGATCATGTGAGCTGCTTTCCTCTGCCACACTCTTCCACCATGATATCCTGCCTAAACTTGAGCCCCCAGGAATAGAGCCAGGCTCCTAGGGACTGACTGAGACCTCTGAAACCATAGGCCCCTAAATAACCCTTTCCTCCTCAACAATTGTTCTGGTCAGACCTTTTAGTCACAGCATCAAAAAATAGTTGACTAAAACAGATGAAGAACAGGAGAGCCAAAGAAAAATATTAATAATGATAGAAGTAAGTAAACAGAATTCCCCAGGACAGAATTGAAAAGAAGATAATTCAAGAAACTATAGAAAGATATAGTGTTAACAGTATCCTGTTAGCAGTTGGATAATAGCAATAATAACAGGTTGCATTTATTTAATGTCACTGCAGTAACATTAGACACTCTGCTAAACACTTTATGTCCATTAGTTCACTTAATCCTCATAACCAATCTGAGTCACATATTATTATAATTCCCATAATATACAAGCGATAACTGAGGTTTATAGAGATTGAGTATTTTGCCCAAAGTTACAAGCATGTAAATGGAAGAAGTGAGTCTTAAATGCTTAAATGGAAGAAGTGAGTTAGAAAGCTAACTCTAAGGCAATTTCTCTTAGTCACTGATGCTAAGCTGGGTCATGCCTGAGCCTTGCAGCTGCATAGACCTGCACAGCCTCAGAGGTGTGCTGAGGCCCGTGTCACAGCTGGCACTGATGCAGTCTGAAGCACTAGTCTGCTCCCCTGGGCTTCAGACCTCTGCCTGGTGCCAGGGCAGGTCTAGAGGCTCCACCTGAAAGCATTGGCCCGTGGATAGCTATGCTGCCAAAGTATGGGAAATGGATGATAGAAACAATCCCCTGGCCCCCAGGGTTGATTATATGGTTCATGTGTCAACCCTGCTGAAATCTCTCTCCACTACTGTACCCTGACCCTAACCCTAACCCTAACCACATCAGCCATTTTCTCAGCTCAGGTTTCCTTCTCACATAAGGATGTGAATTTAAGGTAAAGTGGTCATGCTATAATCTCCAATTCACTTAACTTGTAGGGATCAAAGTAAATTATCATCTATTAAGTAGAGCAGTTAACTGGAAAGAAACCTGATTTAGGAGTCAGAAATCTTGGGTTCAGTTCAATTCATCTATTTTCTAATCTCATATGCTGTCAAGTTGAAGTTCTGAGTGTAGTGCCTGTGGTTGAAAAATTCAAATTTCTCATCATATTAGTAGTAATTGATTTAAAGATCTAATAAAAGGCACTGAGAATTCAAATACCATCTCTGGTTCATGTCAAGATGTGCCAACTGGAAAAAAAATGCTTTGAAGAAATCAATACAAGCTTGGAAGCAAAACTACAGTAGACTAAATAAGCCAAGAGATTTCCATGACAGCCAAACATAGGTGACAAGAATACAGCAGAGGTCACAAATTCAATGACCTTTATGCCACAAAATAAAAAATACAAACCACTTTTCCTTAATATGCAATGGATTTTGGATTCATTTCTTTTGAAATAGACCCTTCAACTTACCAATATTTTCACTGAATTAACATGGGTCTTTTCCAGCTTTATCGTTTCCATCCCAAGCATATCCTTGAAGACCAGAAGGTAATGTGAGCAGCGTGTTAAGAAGAAACTTGCCATACCCCTAAATAAGTTCTACTGACTTAAGATCCACATGCTAAAAAAACAAGACTGATTTTAAAACTGTACCTGTTATAAACCTATATACCAGTAGACTTGTTGAGATTTAAACTGTTAATATGATATCCAGAATGGTAATTCTAAATCTTATATGAGATGTATACAAATTCATCAATTACAGTATTAAAATGAAAAAAATCTACACGCTATTGTTATCAATTCCACAGAATTTATGTGTTTTTTTTTTTTTTGCACACACATTAAGGAAAAAGAAAATAGGAGAAGATGAAGATGAATAGTTGATCAGATACTCCAGGTCTCACTTTCTCTCATAAACCTCCATTCTTATGATCCTCATCACTTGCTCCTCACATGTGCAAAAGGCTGTCCAGGCTTTGGGAATTAAAAAATATTAATTATCTCACTGAGGAGATAATACTATTACTGCCCAGAAAGCACTAATTCACAGTATATAAATTAGCTATCAATCATAAGATTTCAGTGGAAGAATAGATCGTTATGACCTGGGGCAGTTGGGGTGCTTTGTGAAAGAGGCTCCTAGGAGTTTGAGACTTTAAAAAGTAGAGAAAATTGGATAATGAATTCTAAACTGCATGAATAGTATAAGCCAAGGAAAAACAGCATTTGACCTTTCCAGAAAAGGCAATACTTAACACCCTTAGAGCTGAGAGTTCATAGAACAATGTTTAAGAGCATGGTCTCACTGATTTGGGTTCAGCTCAATCATTTCCTACCTTTGCCACTTGGGCAATTTCTATCCTCAGTGATCCTCAGTTTCCCAATGTGTGCCCATCTCAAAGTTTAATGGATGCCTTATATAAAGTAAGTTCTCAATAAATATTAACTGTCATGGTCTAATAGATAAAAGACAGGCCAAGATTGGAGAGATGGCTGAGAGGCATATTGCAGATGATCTACAGGTGAAAGCTTCCTTAGACTTTCTCAGTAAAGACACTCTAAATACAATCTATGCTCACCAAACTCCATTAATACCATAATGAAAAAGAGCAATCACTGTGGACCCACGTTGGTCTCATAACAGAAAGTACTCAAAGCCTCTAGAGGACCCAGCATATAACTGCACAATATTTCTATTTTATTCTACCAACCAAAGTAAATCATAAAGGCAGGCCAGATTCAGAGACAAGAGAAACAGACCCGGCCTCTCGTCAATGGAAGAACTACAAAGTCATATTGCAAGGATGTGACTACAGGGAGGGATGGGGCATGAGGGTTCTTTTTGCTATCTACCACCCAATTTGTTGGATAGCCAATGCCTTAGGACATGATATGGAATACCAAGACAAGACAAGCAATCCATCCTTACTCAGGAATCTGAAGAATGAAGAAGCACAGGGAGACTGAGTGAGAGTTGAAGTCTAAAGGAGTGGGGCAACATGACCACCCCATACCAGCCACATTGATAAAGGTATCTTCTAGTTCTTCCTCATCTTTCAATCCCATATGAAATTCTACAATAAACCCCAGTCTGAGTTCTTTACAATCAAATTCTAACCAGATCAGCTTATGAGACATATGTACGCAGCCTTTTTTCTTTTCTTTCTTTCTACATAGAACTATCCCATCCACCACCCACTTACCCAACTCCCAGGGACACAGGGGTGGAGGGTTGCTTCTTCGAATGCATGAACGATTTTTGAGAAAAGCCAAAGTTTGTTAGCATAAGCTTTATAAGATCGTGGTACATCCAATGTTGGTAATTTTCATGGAAGAAAATATTCAACTCTTACTCTAGAAAGGGTCAGTGTTCATATATCAGTGTAAAGAAGTATGATACCCCTTTTTAGGTCCATCTTGCCATTCTCCAGTGTTTTCCAATTGAGAACCATTGACACAAAGAAACGTGGGCTTTATTACAATATGTAAACATTGCTATCTGCATGAAGAAAATCATATTACAAGCTAAATATTACCCATTTGGATTTGAAGCCAAGTCACAGCCCACTAAATCCTAAGTACTTTTTTTTTTCCAGCCAAAGCGATATTGCATTTCAACTCTCTTGTTAGAAACTGATGCTAGGAATTGACAAGATAATAGGATGGAGAAAGTTTTCAGATCTCATTTACAGCAGATCGGAGAAGGGTCAGTTTCCTGGGTAATGAAGCATTGTCTGGATGCCCCTAAATCACTCCACACTCTGCTCAGTCTCCGGAGGCTTAGAAAGCATCTGTATTATCACCATCCTTCAGAGCATTATTCTAACACCTCAAAAAAAAAAAAAGAAAACTTATAATAAATGATCTGAGAATTGGGAGACACAAATGCCAAAACCTCAGATTTTGGCTTTTAAAAAAATAATCTACAATCCTCCCTGTGTGTGAGAGAGACTTGCAATTCACAGAAATAGCTTTTAATTTCCATTCGACAAAAGATCTTTTTGTCTAATTTGTTCTTTTTCAAACTAATGTATCTTGAAAGCACCCACTGACAACTTGTTGCTAACAAAACACACACACAAAAAAAATAAAGGTGCACTACCTCTACCCACATCCCACTTGTATTCACCCGACTATATTCTCCAGGCTGTAGAGATTTTTCTCTCCACGCTCACCTTTCAGAAAGGTACAAGGTTTTTGAACTTGTTTTTCCTCGTCTAAGAGGTAGCAGCAGCAACAGCGCCCACCTTCTGGGCAGCTTCTTTCTTGGCATGATGAGCTTGTAGAACCGCCACAGCTTCATCCACCTTGGAGCGGAGAGACTTGGGGGACTCCAGCATGTGTAGCAGCTCAGAGTTATCAATCTTCAAAAGCCAAATAATAACCCCTGGTGGAAATCAGCTCAAGGTTTGAAGACTTCCTAGCTTGTCCTATGGACCTCAACATCAAGAACCACAAGTTGCAAATTTATTAGGTCATTTTGTATCAAAAGGTCAATTATGAAAACGCCTAGAATTTTTCAATTATAAGAATATATTCTTCTGGGTTCTACTGTAGCCCAGACAGTGTTAATTTTTTTTTCTACTATGGGATTTGGTCGTTACCTGCCTCCCCCTGAAATTGGTTTTATTTGATGTACCGAAGTCTTAAGTTTCGCAATAAAGAAAAAAAAATCTCCACAAAAAAAAAAAAAGAAAGGTACAAGGTCCTGTGAGTGACCTGTTTGACTTCCCTGGGAGCACAAGGAATTTATTGGTGAGAATTAATAAAGGAAAAAGTAGTCCTTAATATTTATTTTTTTAATTTTAGTAGCCAGTATCTGTCTTTAGTTCTCATGTTTGGTTCAGTTAAGCCCTCACAGAGTCACCTGACGCTCTGAAAGATAGAAGCTTTCACAGAGCTCTCAGGATTTCTGGAATGACAATTCATATACTGTGATAGGCACCTAAATAAGAAATCCACTTGTCAGAGGACTCGGGTTGTGGCTCAGTGGTAGACCACTTGCCTGGCACATGTGAGGCACTGGGTCCAATCCTCAGCACCACATAAAAATAAATAAAGTTACTGTGAAAAAAAATCCACTTGTCAGGCTCACCAACATCCACACATACAAAGAGAAACAGTACCTATCTGCAAACATCGATATAGTCAAGAAAGAAGGTCATAGTTTAAAGCCATCATAAATTAGTCCAGAGACTTCCACTCTTCAAAAATTCACACAGATATGAAATTCCTTAACCCAGCACTTCCAGGTCTTTTCATCTCAAAGCAGTGAAAATAAGAAGGCTGAATGAATACCACATGAACTAGCATTGTGGGCCATATCTTACATGTTATTAAATTTTTGACTTGCATCAGCTTGATTTATTGGAGTCTGTAAGGCTGGGCTAATTTATAGTGATTAATTCATCATTCATCTCCTCATCGATTTCAAAAACCTAGCCCTGCCTCTGATAGTTTACTCCGCACCAGCTCACATGAACTTCTCTTTTTGCACAGCATTCTTTTGGATTTCTTTATAGATTTGTGTGCATGAGCAGAGGAAAGAGAAATGATCTCAAGACAGATCAAGGTAACATCTGCTCAGTCTTGATGGGGCCAGGGAAAAGATGCTTACATGTGCACTCATACACGTGCGGTCTGAAATGCTAAGGTACGCAGCATACAAGGGAGGATATTCACTTTCTTGAATGACTTCAGTGAATCTGACTCAAATTTCTCTCCCTAAATCCATTCCTTCTTTATAATATAGTATAATATAATATAGTATAAACACTCTATTAAATACTATATCACTGTTACCTGGAACCTTCCCAGAGCAGGAAAAGCTACACGAGGCCAGAGAAGGGGCTCTGGGACTAAAATAGGAAGGTCTGTGGGATGTTCTCCAGTGACTAAGTTCATTCCATATTCATGACATTTTTTTCATAATTATACTGGAACCAGAAATACTGATCAGAAGTTTCTCCCAAGAAGAAATCTATGTGAATGTCTTTTCAAGATGGAGAGGACCAGCTAACATGATTGGGCTGGGTGTTATTGGGGGTTTTGACTTAGGATTTTACTATGATTTGATTTGATTTGGTTTGGGCATCAGTTTTAATTCAGTTCTACCACATCTAATAATGGACCAACCATTCCACAAGTTTGCTCCCAACTCTCTTGCTACTTTTTCTTCCTTTTTATTTCCCTATCCTCTTCAGCCAGCTCAAGTATACCTTACATTTATACACCAAGTACTCACACAAGTCATATTCACTGAAATCATAATAATTCTACACAATACATATTCATGTCATCACTTTTCAAATTTAAAAAATGGGGTTAGAACAGGGGTTGGAGTTGTGGCTCAGTGGTAGAATGCTTACTTGGCATGTGTGAAGCACTGGGTTTGATTCTTGGCACCATGTAAAAGTAAGTAAACAAAAATAAAGGTATGGTGTTCATCTACAAGTAAAAATATTTTTTAAAAAAGAAAAGAAGGGCTGGGGTTGTAGCTCAGTGGTAGAGTGCTTGCCTAGCATGTATGAGGCACTGGGTTCGATTCTCAGCACCGCATATAAATAAATTTTTAAAAAAAATAAAGGCCCATTGACAACTAAAAAGTATTTTTAAAAAAGAAAAGAAATGAAGGAAGGAAGGAAGGAAGGAAGGAAGGAAGGAAGGAAGGAAGGAAGGAAGGAAGGAAGGAAGGAAGGAAATGAGGTTAAAATAAAACTAAGTGATGCCTCTTTGGTCCTAGCAACATCCAATATTTATTGAGCACGTAATAAGTGATAATGTGCTCAGTGCTATATCTGTGTTGTTTCTTCATTCTCTGCAGCCCGGTGAGGCATTATGAATTTTCCCTGTATTTCAGAAGTGAAACACAAGCTCTAGGATGTTTAAATAACTTGCCCACATTTACCCAGCTGCTGGTAATGGGCATCCAAGATTCTACTGCAATTATATAACTCCCCAACGTGAGAACCAGGCGCTAGAACCCAGGTTTTCTGATTCTGCATCAGGGGCAAATCTATTACAGTTCTTTCACTTCTACTTCAAGTCCCGTATTGTGACAAAACACATTTCATTGTCTTCTTTTGTTCAAACGTTTCAAATAAAAACTGTTGAAAGACACCATCATAAAAGGAAGCATTTTCTCTTAGGGTCACACTTCACACACAAGAAAGCAGAGCAGAAAGAGTTAAAAAGACACTTGCTGAAGCCGACTTATCCCATAATCTATCTGGTGCTATAAAAATGAAAGACTTCTTTGGTTTCCTGACTGCTTTGCTGTCTTAAAGGTGAAATGCCCTCAGGGTCCATAAATAGGTTTTGTTCTTTTGGTTCTCTCTGTGTTCCAAAGTGTTTCTTATCTTTAAAATATTAAGTAAACACTGCAAAGTGCTTAAATGGGCTCTAGGGCTATCTCTGGTTTGATTCTGGCCCTTCAGCAAAGCTACTCAAGTGTAGGTTGGGAGAGCTAATCAAAAGAAAACTAAATTCACAGTTTTCTCTAAATATTTTATAGCATAACATTTTGGCGTTTCACCTGCCTGCCACCTCTGCTGCTCTGTGAGCCGCTGTCCTGCAACCATGGATTGCACTGCCTGCATGGACACTGCTCACAGAGCAAGACCCAGCAGCTGGAAACTGGCCAAAGAGAGGAAGGCGTGGACACCTGCCTGCTGCAACCTCCTTTTCTTGTTGACTTCCCCTCAGTAGGAAAGCACCTCAGGAGCTGCCTGAGATAAACAATAGTTTGCCAGATTTTCATCATTCCTTTGGCAGCTCTGTCCTCAGAGAGCACTTACCACTGCATGGAGGAAACGTTCCCAGCCACCTCCTTTCCCCCTGGAAACAGCCAACCATTTCACAAGTGGGGACCTAGAGAGCAGCAGGGACTTCTCAGCTCAAACTCATCCCTGCTGCTGGAAAGAACAAAAACAGCCACTAAACACTGAACACTCTGCCAACAGTATGTGTCTATACACAAAGCCGTTTAGCTAGCAATTGCAAATGAAAATCCCTCACATCCCACTCTTCTGAACTCCTGAAGTTCCAGGAGCGAAATCAGCCAGGAGTTTTATTTTGAAGGCATATCTTACACTCAGCAGAGGAAAAAGAAACTTCCAGATTCAGGCATTTACATACATGTGCATGCATGAATACATTCACACACACACACACACACACACACACACACACACACACAATGGTTTTTTTTAGCAATGCCCAGTAATCAACTTAAGCCCCTAAAATAGGTTTTTATGGCAAGTAGAGAAAGAGAATAGCATTTCTGTCTCTGCTTCTCCAAAACCTGAGCCAATCTAGCATAGAGAGAGGGGAGAAAATGGAGACCTTGTACACACAGCATTTCTCCCCTTCTGCAAAATCTGTATACTGACGGATTTCCAGCTATCCTGGAAACAGATGAGATGTGAGTCCATCTGACATATGGAAGTGGGCCACAGCCCTTCTTCTCTCTTTACATCTAATGATTTACATGAGGGGTAAGGAATCCCAAGGGCAAAGAACTAAAATGTGCCAAGGATTAGAGTTCAAACTCAGATGGTGTGTCTCACAACAAAAGGGTGAGGAGCTAGCTGGGCATGGTGCCATGTACCTATAATCCCATAAGCTCAGGAATCTGAGACAGGAGGATCACAAGTTCAAAGCCAGACTCAGCAATTTAGTGAGGCCCTGAGCAACTTAGTGAGACCCTGTCTCAAAATAAAAAAACATTTTTTTAAAAATGTAAAGGCCTGGTTTTGTGGCTCATTGGTTAAGTGCCACTGGGTTCAATCCCAGGTACCAAAAATAAAGAGAAGGAGGAGGGGGGAGGAGGAGGAGGAGGGAAAACACAGAGGAGAAGGAATAATAATAAAAGGGTGAAGAGAAGGATGAGGTAAATTCCCTGGGAACAATGCAGAATTCCTGGGAAATAAGTCATTTTAAGGGATCTGGCAGGATCAACAAGACCATCAAGAGAGCCTAAAGCCTAGAGGAAACAGTCAATCATGGTATTGAAGGTGGCTATTTGACCCTGCCCCTACCCAGAAGAGAGGTGGGACTCAGCAGCCTGGAAGTGCAGCCCGGATGTATCACAGCCATCCTGGGCAGAGTGGATGATGTCATGCCCAGTAGAGCAGTGACAGTAGTCACTGAACCATGAATATTTGTGAAACACTCCCAGAGACATACAGAGGACTAGAGTCTGAGGAAACAGAGGAACAAGGTTGTCATCCTGCCTTGAAGTTACCTTATTAGGGGTTATCCAGCCAGCAAAAATCTGGAACTGCCTTTTAATGGATTATATTTATACCTTCTGGATGTTGCAGTGACCAAGTCACAACTAGCAATTCTCAGATAGTTTTTTAAAAGGTTATGGCTGTTCCACTCTAGAAGTATAAGAGCTTCTTGAATTCCCAATATGAATTTCACATGGGAGCCTTCCTGATCGCTGTCCTGAGCTCTTATAGAATCCACAGCCTTCCTTTCAGGCAAGTTTTGACAGAGGTATCAACACATACAAACAGTACCTGAAGCCCAAGGTGATATCTGCCTATTAACACAAACATCTGCTCCTGGTAATGTAGAGATACCCAATGCACAAGATGGTCAACATTTTTGGACTCATATTTGCAAATTTTGTCTTTTTATCTTCAGAGCTACCCTAAATTTTCAAAAGGCAATGCAAAGCATAAAGAACTCATGGTTTTCTTTGAATAGAAAGTATATTTGATCTTACTTCATTTCTTGACATAGACTTTTGGGATGTGATATCAGAGAATTAATGACCCTGCACCCCAAATATTTTCTTACTATGTCTTCCAACTGGATGCGTTTAAAGTAATTGGGAAAGGATTCATGCATATGAGAGGTAGCCATCATCCCATTTTTCTGCCCCCTTTTACAACAGCAAGGCAGAAAGAGCTCCCTCTACTTTTTCTCCTTTCATTCTTTCCTGAATCCACTCCAATCTGTTTTATCTCACAAATTCTATTTTGAAAAACCCAGTGTCATTCTTAGTCCTTATTTTACTCAACCTATTAGCAAAAAGTCAGTCTTTACAGAATTGTAATACCTGCTGAACACAGGTATTACAATCAATACCTGTGTTCCTTCCTTCTTTTATTTTTACTCTTTCTTGTCTGAACCTTTCCCCGAACTCCATGTGTTTAAGTGCCTAATTCATTTCTCCCACTTAATAACTAAAGTATTTCCAACTTAATATGTACAAAATATGAAGGACTTCATTTCTTCTTACTTGACCCTGTTCCGTTTCTCTCCATTTTCTATATCTCAATAAATGCCATCTCCATTCTTTCATGGGCAAAATCCTTGGTTCCCCTCTTTCTCATACTCCATTATAAATCCATTAACAAATTCTGTAAGACTGACTTTCAAAATATATATCAAATCTGATCACTTCTCCCACCTCAATCACTGCTACCCTCATCTGAGCTTGAATCATTTCTTTTCTCCCATCTCCATTCACTCTTTCCCTTCTTTCTGGTCTCTGCTCAAACATCCCATTAGCAGAGATGCTGCCCTGACACCCTGACTACTCTGCATAAAAAGAACATTCCCCAACTCACTTGTCATTCTTCTTCCCTTCACCTAGCTTGCTTTCTTCTTCAGAGCACTAATGATCACCTGACATAACCATTTGCCCTTAGCCATTAGAATGTGAGCGCCAGGAACGTATATCTGCTTTGATCACTTGTATACCTCCTTCACCCAAAATATTAGCTCACACACATATCATTTATCAGCTCTTCCAAAACTTGTATTTTAATAACTCTCATTTGGGGCATTATCTTGTAACATATAACATTTTTCCTTCTATGTAGCCCATAAAACAGTGGTCTGTATTTTAATTGACATTTTAGATTCAATGAAATATGCTAGTTGGCATTCAAAACATTTTGAATGAATAAATAATCTCCCTTTATTGTATTTTTGAAAGAAGTATGGGGCTCAGGTTCTTGGACAAAAGGCTACTGAGTTATAATTTAATATATAATTTAATCTACTTACTTTGAATGTTTATCTGATTTATGCTGAAATAAGGGTTACAGAACAAAGTAAAATAGATTAAAATCATCAAGGAAAGGAATTGTCATAATCAAAACAGCCTAGAGTTAGGAAGAGACAATACAGGGAAGAGAATCATCAGAACTTATTTTAAAATCTGAGGTAATTAATCATACAGACCTACATAACTCAACTGCCCCTGAGGGAAACTCTGTATTAACATATAAAACAAAAGTATTAATAATGCTAACCTGAGCCATACTCATCAAAAAATGAATAAAAGGTGTGGTATTCTTAATCCAAGACGAGAACTAGGTATATATGTGTATTTGTGTTCAGTTTCTTTCAAAAATGGTTATAATATAAATGATTAATTCAGCTTTTAAAATAATAAAACTAAAAATATAAAAATGGAAGTGATAAAATTTAAGTCTGTGGACATTCACTGTAAGTGCACACCTGCACCTGAGTCTCTTGACATTTCGTCATCATCAGGGTGGTTCTCAGAGAACTCCCATTAGTATGCACTGGGCATTTGAACTAAACTGCATCAAGACCCCATAGGAAGAAAATCCCACATAGGAAGAAAATCTGGAGAATTGCAGTTATAAAATATTTTTTACATGAATTCTCCTCTTATTTCTAATTCTAATAGATGCTGAGTTCAAAAGTGTCAGGATACTACTGATCATTTTCTGTGCTTGTATATGATACGTTTCTGAAGCTGGACTTATTTTTATTAACTTGTAAACATTTTTGCAAGATGATAGAGGAACAAATTGCATAATTTTCAAATTGTTAACTGTCTCCGTCTATGAGTTTTTACACCCTGATAAGTTCTGCATATAATAATAAATTTAAAACTTTTTTATCAGAATAAGAAAATAATATGAAATTTAAGTCTATAATAGGCAAAATTATATGGTACTAGATAGGGCTAGATAGGATTGCAGTTTGGGGCAGAGCTATGAGCATCTTATTGCTTTGGGCTACATATAAATGCAGTCTGTTAACACAGGCTGTTATCCTTCATATGAAGGTGGTATTATCAAAAAAACTAATTTTTCACATATCAGTTTTTTAAAAATGTTATATTCCTTTATCTTTAGTTTCCAAACTCTTACATAGGGACAGCAATTCGTAAAAGAGTGACAAGGACTACCATATGTCATATTGCCAGTAAAGAAATCTGAATGATGTCTGTACATCGAGTTTAATAATTGTCATTATGATTGTCAGGTTTATTATGTTATTATTAAGTAATTAGGCTAAAACATCCTAATCAACAATCGATGTAGAAATCAAATCTTGATTTAACACAATCTTCCCTGGGGTTGTTTTGTGAGGACTGGTTGTGAACAAGCCCTGAAGGTGATCCCCACACTTAAGGTAACCCCACACTTGAGGAAATAAGAGACTGTGAAGGATGGATTGCATTAATTTCTCACCCCTTTCTTCTCTGTGTGACTTTCTCCTTTAATTTTGAAGTGCTCTCCCACTCCGGGCACTCCATCCCACCCTGGTTTTGGGGCTCAACCAAGCAACTTGCTTTAGCCATTGAGATGTTAGCAATAAAAAGCATGAAAAAAAGCACTTGCACCTTGAACATTTCCATTTGGCCTTTTCCTCCTCTACCTTTGCCATGAGACAAGCCCAGGCTAACCTTCTGGGGGACCAGATGTGGATCTCAGCCAAGGGACCTCAACTGTCCCTGCTGAGGCCTTTTTAGACAAGACAATAGGGGTCCAACACTCAAATAGTTGAGATAACCCAATCATGGTCAGTTAATATAATTTTCCCCAGCCAAACCAAAAGAACTACCCAGCTCACTGAAAAATTTAGAAGCTCAATAAATATATTGGGTTGGTTTTTTGTTTTTGTTTTTGTTTTTGTTTTTTTTTTTTTTGGTTTGTGGGAGAGGTTCTTTTCTGGGTTTTGTTTTTATATTTTTATTGGTGCATTATAACTATACAGAATGGTGGGATTCATTGTTTATATTCATTTATGCACACAATATAGCAATATAATTTGGCCAATGTCTTTCCCCAGTATCTGCCCTTTCCATTCCAATATTCTGTTTTTTTAATCACTGACTCTTGGGTGGGTTTTACAGCATAATTATCATAATAGATAACTGAAATGGAAATTGATATGGGGCTACATAGAGACTCAAAAGAATGAGGCTCATATCCTTGCTAGTGCAAAAGATGACAGAGACATTCAATAAAAGTAGAAGTGTCAAGGGTGTGGGTACTTGCTTTACAATGTACTAAGAAACACTTCTATCCCACTCCAAGTTGGTCCTAAAAAATCCAAGGGGTGCCTTAAATGCTGACAGTTTGACACCAGGCAGAAGTCCTGGGAGAGTAAGCAGGAGAGGGAGAATGGGAGAGATTGATATAGCCCTGCAAAGGACTCTCTAACTCTTCTCCCTAAAATGGAATTGCTTTGTAATGATGGCAAGATGAGAACTGAGAAGTTTACTGCCACTGGGAGAAAACTGTGGCTTGCAATGGGAGGAAACACACACAAAAAAGGCAACTGATTGGATGCAGAAGGCCAAACTGTCCCAGTCTGTAAAAGTGTCCCGCTTAGCACAGCCCAGAGCTGCCTTCTCCACACAGATCATGTCTCGTTGCCCCTGTTAGGGCTTCATGCCCATACTGCAAATATGAACTTCAATGTAGCAGGTACACTCCATTTAAAGCTGCATATTAAAACAAGATCTCAGTACTTTGGATGAAAATGTATGGTTTCTTATTAGAAAAGTAGCAAGTTTCCATAGGCCAAGACTCACCATTTTCTTCCCAGACCATGTCAAGTCTCAGAGGGACAAATTTAAAGGGTTGGATAATGATTATTTAGTCCCAGTTTTGATTTTTTGTTTGTTGGTTTGATTCAGGTTTTCATTCTACTCACCCCTTCATTCTTTCCATCACCATGCAGCTGGAATTGACAGAAATGCTGTTTGGAAAGGAGTTAAATCACACACACCACCATGGTCAATAAGAGGGAATCTTCTTGGTTAGTCCCCATGCCCAGCCTTTCCTATGGTCCTGGGAAGCCTAGACAGTGCTGTCTGGCAAACCCTTTGCTAATGCTGCCAGCAGCACCTGTCTGTCTCTTCTACTTCACATGGATGACAGAAAAGATCACCTTTTTTTTCAACCATCATAAATGGCCTTTGATCTACATGATTACAGTTCCTTTGGTCCTAAAAGACAGTCCCCCACTTTGAGTTTTATAAAACTCTCCATGTGCAAACTCACACCAAGCTCCCAGGAGACTGGGCCAGGGATTGGCACCAGGGATGCTCGCAGTTTCACACCCTCAGCCTCCCTGTACTTGGAAAGAGACTAATTCTTTCAACTCTCTCCCATCTCAGAGTGATTTCTTTGCTTCCCCGAAACCTTCATCAATATTCTGAACAGCCTCTTTTTCTTCTTCCTCTTTAAAAAGTTATAAATCTAAAATCTGGAAGCCAAATCACCACGTTCCAAATCCTCCCAGTCACCTCTTTGGATTAATAGGAGCCCTCAAGGACCCCAGACTGCTGGTGCCTGACCCAATATCCCAGATAGATGAGACACAAATGCAAACCCACTGTATATATATACCTTAACCTCACTGTATAAGCTTCAGCGTCAAAATTATACAAACTAGTTTGTAAAGTATAGGTGAATATTCTTGTACTCACCCATTTAATACCATTTTGATATTATTATGCACATAGTTTTCTGTGTTCTAAATATTTTACCCAAGTTGTCTTACACTTTAACTTTCATAAAGCTAAAATCTAAATGTAGGTGGGTTTGGGGGTTTTGTTGTTTTGTTTTGTTTTCATCTTCAGGGAACAGTTTACAATTCCCTTTAGAACATCCAAGTTACTGTGCTACATAGGGTGTTTTTGAAAAAAAAATAAAGGAAAAGAAGGGGGTAAAGGCCTTCAACAAGACAGTCCTTTATTACTGTAATACAATTCTGAACTCAACCTGCTCTAAAAAACATCACTGCAGTTTGCCACTAGAAAGCACCAATGAAACATAAAATGTTAACAGTAACTCACAGTCCCCCTAGGCACACATTGCAGTCCTCCTGCCCCACAACAGTGGCATGAGCCCAATTCCTTCCTAACAGACTCCTGAATCAGCCCTGATGAATGAGACTATCTCCCTGGAGGGGTCACCCAGTGTATCCACTTGACAGTTCTAGTTATTACCTGTGTTGTTACACCTTGAAAAAAAGTATGGTCACTTCCACTCCTTCAGTAAAAATGCTGTGGAAATAGCTTTATTTATTACTACTAGTTACAAGCAGAGTTAATTTCCATTTTGTATGCATAGTGTTTTTTTTAAATATCACTGTTAATAACACAGCATCTTATGGCAATTTTACTGAATCTTTTGAATATAATGTAGCCCCTAGATGCACTGTTGTGAATAATCCAGTTCACTTTTCCAGATACAAAAACAGTTCTGGGCTGTTTTTCTCAAAGTAGCAATCTGGAGAGGCTCAGCAAAGGGAGAAAGCTCTGCATATCTCTTGCCCCACCATTTCCAGGTAAATAAAATAGAGGGGACACCTGACTCAAACTGGGCCATTAAATTCTTGCTCTAAAAATTTGAGATTGAGACCCAAAGAGTGAGTCAGTCCATTATGGTGAGCAAGTGATGCAATTTCATGTAAATGCAGATGAGTTGGCAGAGAAGCCAATCTACAAAAATAGAAAGTGGACAGCCTGAATTATCTCTTTCTACATATGAAATTACCCCAAAACTCAGTGGCTTAGAACAATAAACACTTATCGTCTCACAGTTCCTGAGGTCAGGAGTCTGAGAACATTTGATTCTGGTTCAGGATCTTTCAAACGCTTATAGTCAAACCGCTGAATGGGACTGTAGGCATCTCAAGACTCGAAAGGGGCCAAAGGACCTGCTTCCAACTTTGCATGAATGGTCATTGGCAAGTTTCAGTTCTTCATGGGCTGAACCTCCTAGGAGGCCTTGACCCTCATGACACAGCATGCACCTCTCCATAGGTCTGCCCACTAATGACAGTCTGCTTCCCCTGGTACCAGTTTCCAAGAAAGGGAAAGAGCACATACTATGGTGGAAGCCAAAGTCTTTTCTAATTTAGCCTCCGAAGATTACCCATTTTTCCATGTTAAACCAATTAGAAAGGAGTCATTATCTCCAGCCCATGTTCAGTACTTTGAGATTACCCAAGAACATGAATCCTAGAAGGAAGGATAAGTGGGAATCATCTCAAAGGCTGCATACCATAGTCTGCTCCATGGCCCCAATAATTCACATGAAAAGTTCCCCCCATCTTATCCCAGGGCCCCCAAAAGTTTCCTTCCATTATAACATCATGTCAAAGTCCAGAATCCTGTCATCTAAATTAGGTCCCAGCATTGATGAGCCTTCTCAAGTCTCAGGTGTATTTCTTTAAGTATAGCTCTTCAGATACAATTTGTCTTGGTCTACACACACACACACACACACACACACACACACACACATACACACCACAAAATGAGGACAGGCATTAGAAAACAACATACAATCCTGTCCAAAAGGGATGAAATAAGGTAAGCAAAGGAGTCTCCTGTCCATGACGTTTGGAAATTCAGCTGAGAAATATTGGAACTATCCTTGGTTTAGATGTCAAGGCCCTGGAATAGTTTTCGCTAACTTGGCTTCACCTTCTCAGTTCTTGTTCGCCTCTGAGTCTGTCTTCCTTTTCATGAAAGGTAACATGTGTTTATAGTGAGCCGCTTCCCAGGCTCTTTCCTTCACAGAATTCTGAGATCCAAAGGCCACTCATTTTTCTGTAGTTAGTCTGAGTCCAAACTGGTGATGTTTCTGCATATATAACTCTTTTAAGAACTTCATGGATCTCTTATAAATCATACTGAGATTCACTCTGCTAGACAAAAGCCACACTCACAAATCTAGAAGTAAGATCCTCTCCAATGAGCCTTGGCTGAGACAGCTGAAGGACAATGCTCTTAAACTTCCTCGAAGCAGTATTGTTGAGAGCCACAGCCAAAGGGGCCCCAGCAAACTTCCAGCTGCCAGCAAACTTCCAGCTGCCAGCTGATGATTGGCTCACAGCGGCCCCAGCAACATCTAGCTGATTGGCTCCTCTGTGGTGATGTTCATTGGGCTGTTTCCCTGCCCTTCAGACTGCCAGCTGATGATTGGCTCACAGCGGCCCCAGCAACATCTAGCTGATTGGCTCCTCCACGGAGCTGCTCATTGGGGGACTTCTTTGGCTCCGCCCACACAACCCAGCCAATCGGCCTCAAGAGCAGGAGGATTGTGGGAGGTGGAGAGGCTGGTGTGGGGGTGAGAGGCTTGTGGAAGCTGGTGGTGGCAGTTGGGCTCTGAGGGTTTTTATCCTGAGGAGCTGTTTTGTTTGGCGTTTGTAGTTCTAAAAATAAAGTTAGTTTCTTTTGACAAGTGGCTCCTGAATTGTTCCCAGACAGACTGCGGCACAGTATTATTTCATACAGAGACCCTGTGAGACACACCGTTCATCTCTAAAGGGTCTTTTATGTGGCTGAATAGTACCTTGGAGGCATAACCTTTGATCTTTCTGAAATATGAACAGAAGTTTTGAGAGTCACTTTCTTTATTTCATCTTTAGATTTCCATTCTCCTGATAGTGTTCTGGATTTTATCTTTAACAAAAGCCAATTTCTTAATTTTAGCACCATTTGCCATCTGAAAAGACTGATAAATTTCAAAGCTGCCAAATCTTGGCTTCTTTTTTAAAAGTCCTTACCTCACTTTAATTCCTTCCTCAGTTTTACTACAAGCAGCAAAAAGAATCCAAGCTCCAACTTTAACACATTGCTAAGACTCTCTTAAACTAGACCATCCAGTTCACTAGGCACATTTTCTACTTGCCACACTCCTGGAGTAGATAATGTCATTAGGTTGTGTAACCGTCTTGTTACTCTACTACATAGCAAGATTTCTTCCTTCCTTAAATTTACTGCCAGCATTCACCCTCAGCCTTTTAAAAGGCCAAGAGGCTTCCATTGACAATTTCCTGAATGCTCCTTAGAATTTCACTAACACTTTGGTCAAAACCCCAAGCCCAGTTCTGAAGCCACTTCCATATTTTAGGTTTGTGTCCCAACTTTCAGGGATCACAACCTGCATTTACTTTCTATTGCTATATAACAAACTGTGACAAAAATCAGTATTATGCCACTGTTTCTATATTCAGCAAGGAGAAGCCTCTGGCTCAGAGTTCTCAGGAGGTTGCAGTCAGGATATCAGCTGGGGTTTCCATCATCTCAAGACTCAACAACTGAACTGGGAATAAGGGATTCATTTCCAAGTTCACATTATTATCAGCAGGCTTTAGTTATTCATGAACTTTCAGATTGAGAGAACTCAGAATCTCAGAAACTGTTGGTTTGAGGACCTTGGTTCCTCACCACCCCAGGTGGACCTCTCCATTTTGTTGCTGGCACTTCCTGCAGCACATTGTTCTGAGAAAGAGAGAGAGAGAGAGAGAGAGAGAGAGAGAGAGAGAGAGAGAGAGAGAGCACACTCAATATTCATGTCACCTTCTGTTTTCACCTAACCTCAACAGTGGCATTCAATTACTTCCACCTTTACAAATGGGTCAACAAGTCCAGCCGACATGCAAAAGGAAAAGGTCATACAAGGACATGAATACTAGGAGATTGTAGGTCATTGCAGACCATCTTAGAAGCTTCCTTCTGTACACGGTCAAAGATCAGAGGTGAAGACCACATGGCAAGACAGAAAGAAAAACCACATGATGAAATTCCTGTTTCATGAGACCTCCTTAACAATAGTTGCATTCTGTGAGACTCTGAGATTTCCTTGAACACTTGGAATAAATACGTGCTCTCAAGAAACCTTGATTGAATTTCTGCTTCTTAAAACCAAACTACTCCTAAAACTACCAGCCATCTTCTTGAAGAATCTGTACTCCACCTTCATGAGACTGAAAGCAAATATAATGCACCCCCCTGCAACCTAATCAAGAGTCAGAATTTCTGAGCTGACCTGCAGATAATGTATGGCAGGCATGTTCTGTGTTCTGCTGACCCTATCAGCAAAAAGCTCTCTGCCAGCATATTAAGGACAGCAAATTTATATTAGAAGCTGTGCTTTTAATTTCTGTGACACGTAATGAGGCAATCTCAATCGCCAGAATATTTTATTAAGTCATAATGTGTTAAATGTGGTTTAATCAAGAGGTGCCATTAGATAAGTTCCCAATGAACTTCATATGTAAGATGATTATACAATAAATCATTTATGGGATTCAGTGTTAAGAAAGATGGGCCATCAGCAATATAAGTAATAACACCCTCAAAACTAGTAATAATAATGATGAAAATAGCTAACATTTATTGAGTACACAGAAGGTTCACTTATAGCTCAAGATAGCCATACTAGAATCGCTCATCATTTTCTACTACTCTTCACATAACCTCTTTAGAAAACTAACATTGAGAAAGAAGAATTTGTTTATATTGGTTACTAAGTGCTAATTAATAAAATACTACAGAACCCTGAAAGGCAGCTGCCATTATTATCCACATTTCAAAGCCACGGAAACTGAAGTGTAGGGACATTAGGCAACTATTCCAAGGTCCAGTAGCTTGCTTCACAGCTTTGGGTAGTCTCTTCTTGCATTATACAGGGTGGAAACAGTCTGTGGGGTCAATCATCGTGGTAAAATTGATGGTTTATGAAATCTAGTGCTTGACCATAATAAGCATTTCAGCTTCTCTTGGATCACTTATTATGGAGGAAGCCAGAGGCCATACTATGAGAACACTCTCAGTCACAGAAAGAGGGCCATGAGACAAATAATTGAGACCAACAGCCACCATCGACTTGCCGGCAATATAAGTGCACCATTTTGGAAGTGAATACAGTACCTCCAATCAATTCCTGATGTGCCAGCTGCCCCAACTAGCATCTTTACTGTGACCTCGTGATAGACCCAAGACAGAATCATCCAGGTAAGCTACTACCAATTCCTAACCCGTAGAAACTGTAAGAAAATAAATGTTGTTTTGTTCAAGCCATTGAGTTGAGGTAGTTTATTACTCAGCAACATATAACTGATACAGCAGCAAAGTTGGGTATTTGGGCTTTAAGTTCTCTTAAGACTTTAGTCAAGAAATTGGCCAAAGCTGAGGTTTCATCTCAAGGCCTGTCTGAGGAAGGATCTTATTCTCAGTCACTCACATGCCTGTTGAAAGGATTCAATTCTTTGCTGGTTATTGGCTACAAGATTCCTTCAGTTCCTTTGCCATGTGAGCCTTTCCACAGAGCAGCTCAAAACACAGCAGCTAGCTGACTTCCCTTAGAGCAATTGAGCAAGAGCAAAAGGAGGGTGTCCAAGAAAAAAGCCATAGGCTTCCTGTAACCTAATCTCAGGATAACACTACATCAAATATACCATGTTCTACTTCCTAGAAGTCATTCACTAAATGCACCCATATTCAGAGAAGGCAATATGCAATGGTGGGAATGACAGGTGGGGATCATCAGGGGCTGTTTTGAATATGATATAGTACACTGGGATATGATTCCACAGTCATTATACTCTATGCTACCTTTGAACATACCCCCTTAAGTCATGGATCCATTTTTTAAATATGATCCAAGCATTAGTCTTCCCTAAATTGTATAGAGCACACCCTCCAGGATATTTGGGGAGAGGACAGTTAGCTTAGAGACCACCCCTGATTCACCCCCATGTTACAGCCCAATCATTTACACCTTAAGCCACTGTTTGATCAGCTATACTGAGACACAATCACACTACCTTTCAAAATACCACCAACTCAAGGTCTTATTCATAGACAACTTTTCAGATGGCTCCAAGGTAAATGAAATGATTATATTATCTCTCAGCAGATAATTTTTTAATTGAACATTAGCCATTCCTGTCTTTAAAATTATTCAAGCTCTTTCAGCCTTAGCACCATTTTCTTGGAAACCTCTGCAGAGCAAAAGCCAAGTGGAGAAAGAAGCAAATATATAAACTGAAATGCAAAAAAAGAAAGATGAGGTAGAGGTCCCTGTAAACTAGCTTGCACATCATGGAGGCCAAAGGAGTAGAAATAAGGAATGCCAGAGGCCAGGGACATTGGTACAAGTTGTTGGACTGCCTGCTACTGTCCAGATTTTGTCTCAGTGGATTTAGAATTTATATTGCCATTCTGTCACCAAGATCATCACTGAGAAAAGACCCACCTTGCTCATAACAGCCCCTGTTGGTCCTTTGCCCAGGAACTTTGACATTCTGGACTAGTTTGCTTCGCAATTGTGCCAGTGTAATGTGTGTACAATAAATCATCTCTTCTGCTGTTTAAGCTAAAAAATAAAAAAAAAATTAAAAAATCAAGCTCCCTAGGAAAAACCAACTTCTCATGGGTCACCTTTCCCAAAGACCCCACTTACGACTTTATTCCTCTCTTTTCAAGGCTGCCATATAGTGAATGGGGATGTGGCTCAGTGGTAGGGTGCTTTCCTAGCATGTGCAAGGGCCTGGGTTCAAACCCCAGCACTATAAAAAGGACAACCAATCAAGGCTGCCATCTAGCCATGCAGGTTGTATGCTGCACAAAGGTGCATGGCTAAAGGAGTTAGTGAGAGGCTAAAACTCAGCTGTTGCTCTACTCCACACATCCTGGGGCAGGACTGCATCTACCTGAGGTTGCACAAGTGCATCACCATACACAGTTGTCAAACTTTCTTGCCCTTCTCATGCTGCTCTCTAGGCACTCCTCTCTCATTTCTAAGCTAGTCCTAAAAACTCCTATGAAAGAAAATAAGAAAACCCTATTATCATTCATTCTAAAGAAAGTGGGTCCTAGGAGTCAAAGAACATTTTGTTTTTTGAGGATCTCATTTATAATATACTGAAATTTTATATACTTGAGTAAAGTTCAGTGAGGAGTATGAAGTTGTAAGATTAGAAAAATAGGTGAAGCTACACTGCTTTGCTTAAGAAAAGGGATAGAGAGGAGGTGATATCGTCAAGATAGCAGACAGGAAGCCCTGTACATTCCTGCCCCAATGAAGACGGGGAATTAACAATACACAGATACCAACTGCCTTTCTGCAAAATCAAAACAAAACCCTGAGGTTTTACAAAGCCCCCAACCCCTGTCTTCTCCCTGGGAAAGAAGGAGTAGAATGTATATTCAATATCTTGACCTTTGAGGGACACCCAAGGGTTGGGTCTTGCTTAGATTCGGGTCTCTACAAGAATAGGAACACAGCAGAAGCTTCAGAGCCTCTAACAAGAAACCTGACAAGCACAAGTCTATGCCTTACCAGAAATAGACACTAGGGTGGAGCTACAGTATCCCCCCCACCCTTAATTAAGCTCCAGGGCCATTGCAGAATAGCAGACAGACCTAAGGGGGCAGTCCTGAGTAGTAACTGGCAAACCTATTTAATTAGATACACACATAAGCCCAGAGACGATGCATCCTCAGAAAGGGACTGAATCTAGCCACCTGGCATGGAGAAAGTTCTTCATGTATAAAACTAGACCACAACGTCTAGGAAATATAGCTGATTTTTCAAATGCTAAAATTTCAACAGAAGATAATAAGACACACAAAGAAACCAGGAAATTTGGTTCATTTAAAGGACTAAATCTAGAGATTTACCTCTTGAAATCTACATAAAAGAAATAAGGGATATATGAAAATTCCACAGGTAGCATCATAGCTAGTTGTGAAAGACTAAAGGCTTTTCCTCTAGCATCAGGAACATGACAAAGAAGCCTATTTTCACCACTACTCTTCAACATAGTACTGAAAGTCCTAACCAGAGCAATTTGACAAAAAAAAAAGGGGGGGTGGGGGATATTCCAAATTGGGAAAGAAAAAGTACCATAATCTGCTTTCAGATTATATAATCTTAAATATAACAAATTTTAAGGATTACAAAAAAAGCTAACACATAATACAAATGTTAAAAAATGACATGATTTCAGCAAAGTTATAGTCTACAGAATCCTTGAAAAAAATCAGGTTCCTTTCTTTACACTAATAACCATTCTAAAAGAGAAATTGGAAAACACTCCCACTTATTCTAGCATCAAAAAGATCGAACATTTAGAAGTAAACTTAGCCTAGGAGACTTGTGCACTGAAAACTACAAGAAAACTGAGAAAGAAAACTGACAAAGACACATATAAATTAAAAGACATCATATGTTCGTAGATTGGAAAACAATATTGTTAAACTATCCATGCTAACCAAAGCAATCCACAAACTCAAAACAATCCCTATCAAAATTCCAATGTCCCAGAGATAGAGAAGGCTATCCTAAAATTCATATGGTATCTCAGAGGAGCCTAAAATAGAAAAAAAAGTCTAAAAATCATAACGTTGGAATCTTTATACTTCCTTATTTCAAAAAATACTATAAAGCAGCAGTAATTAAGATAGTGCAGTATTGGCATAAAGATAGACATATAAACCAATTGATCAGAAAATGAGCATCCAAATAAGCCCTTAAGCATATGGCAAAAAAAAAATTTTAATGAGGATGCCACAGTTACACAATGGGAAAAAGACAATCTCTCCCACAAATGGTCTTGGAAAAACTGGATAACCACATACAAAACATTTATTAAGAAAAAAAAAACACTAGGTACTTAAGGCTAAAACCATAAATGATAAATGTCCTATAAGAAAATATTATAGAAACTTTCAGAACATTAGATTTGGCAATGACTTCTTGAATATGACACCAAAGTACAGGTAACAAAAGCAAAAATAGATAAATGGGACCATGTCACATTTTAAAACGTCTGGACATCAAAGGAAACAATCAACAGTTAAGAGTCAACCTTCAGAATAGGAGAAAATATTTGCAAATCACATGTCTGCCGATGGGTTAATATCTAGAGTACATGAGGCATTTTATAACTCAACAATTAAAAATCCAATTTATAAATCGACAAAATATTTGCATTCTCCCAAGAAGATAGGTGAAGAGCCAAAAAGCATATGGAAAAATGGTCAACATCACTAATTAACAGGAAAATTTCAAATCAAAACTACAATGAGAAATCCTATCAAGATGACGGCTACAAGAAAAAGATGAAAATAATGACTATGATAAAAAGAATAGAAAATAAATTTTGATGAGAATTCAGAGGTTTTGGAATCCTGTATACTGTTGGTAGGCACGTAAAATGGAGCTGTCATGATGGAAAATAGTATTCCTCAAAAAGTTGAAAACAAAATTACCAGATTATATTAGTGTTCTCTAGAGAAACAGAACCAACAGGTTACGTATAGGTATGAATATAAAAGGGTATTAATTAGATTGGCTTACACAGTCAGAAGCTGGGTAGTCCCACAATGGCTGTCTGCACAGCAGAGAGCCAGAGGAACCAGTGGCTGTTCAGTCCAAGAAGCTGAAGCCTCAGAACAAGAGGAACCAATGATGCAGCCCCAGTTCAATTCTGAAGGCCTGGGAACTCCCTGGAAAATCTCTGGTAAGAGTCCATGTTGCAAGAATGAAGATGCTGGAGTCCCCTGTCCTTGAGCAATGGCATCAGTAATAGACACGCCCACTAAAGAAGAATCAAGCTTGCATCTACCTGAGCTTCTTCCATTTTGTTTCATTCAGGCCCCTCTGCCCATCAGACAGTGCCACCTATATTTTTGGGCGGGTCTCCCTCCTTAGTTTGCTGTTCCACATGCTTGGAAACACATCAACACACACAGAAATTTCTTAATCCTACACATCTCTTAATCCAATCAACCTAAAAATACATATTCAAAATAATTCAAAGCAAAATCTAAAAGAGGTATCTAGATACCTAAGACTTTTATGAATTATTCCCAATAGCCAAGAGGTGCAAGCAATCCAAATGTCTTATGGATAGATGAATAAATGAGGAAATGTAGTGTGCAATGAAATATTATGCATCCTTAAAAAAGAAAATCCTGTCAGGTGTTGCAACACAGAGAGGAACATTATGCTAAGCAAATTAAATCAATCATAAAATAACAAGTAATATACGATTTTCACTCATCTGAAATATGTAAATGAATCAAAATCATAAAATCAGAAGGGGCCAAGGGAAGAGAAGAGGCCAAATTAGCAGTGTTTGGTGAGTATAAAACTTCAGTGTGACAAAGCAAAACAAAACAAAAGTTCTAAAGATCTATTGCATAACAATGTGAGTATACTTAACACTATGGAACTATATGCTTAAAAATGGTTAAGAAGGTAGATTTAATGTTATGTGGAGTTTTTAATCACAATAGAGGAGAAATGAAAGGGATATGGAGAAGATTGGGAGTCGGGAGTCAGAAGCCTTCTAGAGGCTGAAGAAAGCAGCTTTGAAGATAAAAATCATTCAGTTGGCCTCTCTGGAAAGAAATGCTGTTCCCTGAGGTGTGACATACTCTACACTTTCCTTTATGATCTTCAGTAAAAACTACTCTGCTCACTGCTATTTAGTGACATACATTTCCTCTGCTGGAAGATAGGGACAGACATGACACTGTGACCATGTGTGGGTTAAACTCCAAATGTCTTCTTTTATTATACTGGCACTTTAGTTCTCTTCCTCTCATCTCTCTTGATTCTTGCCAATACCCTGAGGTTTATATTTCAATAAACAAATAGCTTCATCATAAATATTTTTACTACATTAAAGGCAATATATGCTATTCCTATAAATGGGGGTTCTGCAATGGTACAGAATAGAGGATGCAGAGACCAACCCACAAAATTACAACTACCTTATATTAGACAAAGGTGCTAAAACCATGCAATGGAGAAAAGATAGCACTGTTAAGTGAAGTTAACCAATCCAAAAAAAACAAATGCCAAATGTCTTCTCTGATATAAGGGGGGGGTGACTCAAAATGGGGTTGTGAGGGAAAGCAAGGGAGGAAGATTACCTCTAGATAGGGAATAGGGATGGGAGAGAAAGGAGGGGAGAAGGGGAATAGCATGGATGGTGGAAGGAGACCCTTATCATTATAAAAAATTCATGTATGTGTCAACATACCTTATATACAATCAGAGATATGATAAATTGTGGTAAAAGGTGTATTAAGAATTGCAATGCAAAAAAATAATAATAATAAAAATAAAATAGAAGGTTCTGTCGATTGCAATAACCATTTCTCCCTCTCTCAAATAAACTTAAAACCCTCTACCAAATTACCGTTGTTCATCAAGGCAAGCAGCTTTCATAAGTCCTTGGAATTTTCACATATATGAAGTCATCAAATAACCCCACAACATGAACTTTCATCCCACTTTACAGATGAGAAATCACTGTTAGGGAAAGTCAAACATGTTCCACAAGGTAATAAAAAGAAAACACAGAAATAATATCCAGGCATCCCTGATACCAGAGCCCTGCTTTTTCCCCTGCAGAATATCATCTCAAAGTGCCTTTTTTCCCCTTTGTTCTTGTGGTACAAGGGCCTCTTGCATGCTAGGTAAGCACTTTACCACTGAGCTAAATCCCAAACACAGAATATTAACTCCAGAGAAGTCAGTTTGGCCTGGGTGAAGCATTAGAAAATGCTTGAACTCAGACAACATAAAATGAAGGTGTTTTCCATCAATACCCTTATTTTATGTATTTCAAGAGAACTGGAAGTTACTAGCATACTGTTCTGATGAAGCGGACTCCTAGGCACCCAAATTCTGTATCACCTCAAAGAACTCAAAAAAAAAAAAAAAACTAACAATTAACACACTCAGTCCCTGTGCCCTGTGGCATGCTTAGCACTCAGTGAGATAATTTACATGAAACAGAATGTTTAATTTGGAAGTTTCAGCTGAGGCACTAAGATAGGATTGATATCACATACCAAGTGATTTTTGAGGGGAAAAAAATGCAGAGTTTCAAGATAAGATCAAAGTCTGAAATTAGTTTGTACCCATAGGGAGGTATAAAAGATAGGAGAGAGGTTGAGGAGAGGACTTTGTGAAGAAGATGAAGATGCTGCACTGTGAACTTCAACCCATCAGTTCACAAGACAAAAGGATCAAGAGGTTTCTGCTCCTTCACCTCCAGAAAACAAGGGAGCTGCTTTGGTGTGGAAGCAAAGGTGTGTTCTCACTGCATATGGTTAGGAACTTCCTTTGCATTCAAATCATGTATGAGAGTTGACTGTGGGCCAGGTGTGGACCTCACAGGAATCAGCTGAAAACCTGCCTGATCCAACCACCTGGATGGGTGAATGGAACTTCAAAGCAGTTCTGAAAAGGACACTGTGCTCAGGTTCAGCTTCACACTGTAACCTGTGCAGATGCACAGCACCCGGCTCTTGGAGGCCTTCCCCAGCCACCTCCAAGGCTTGGTTTAATATTTTGTATATTAAAATTCTTAGTAATTTGTGTGTTAGTCAGTTTTCTACTACTCTAACAAAACCTCGAGATAATCAACTTAAAAAGAGAAGAGGTTTATTTCGGCTCACTGTTTGGGAGATTTCCAGACCATGATCTGGTGGACCTTTTGCTTTGAAGTTTCTGTAGTGGATCAAAACCATTTATGCTATGGCTGGGATGTAAAGAGAGAGAGGAAGAGCTGGGGTCCCACAGTCCTCTTTAAGAGCACACTCGCAAGGCCACACACTCAAGGGAGGACCTAATGCCTCCCTTGTGGAGGCCCCATCTCTTAAAGTTTCCTCCAACCCCAATTGCACTAAACCAAGGACCAAGCATTTGGTATATAGGGGCCGCTGAGAGACATTCCAGATTCAATTTTGTCTTTGAACTTGTCTGTTGTCAGTCCAACGAGGTGATGTGCACAATGTGTATCTGCCATTCCCTGATGCCCCACTCATACAGTGTTTGTAACACGCTGTGACACAATTGAAATGGACCCATGGCGCATGGGAGTGCATCGAGACTGGAGGCGAGTACAAAAGTCATAACCTAGCAAGCAGAAGTTGCCGAGAGGCCACAGGGGCCAGGCTTCACGTGTGAATCAGGCTCACTTTAAAGCCAAAGTCATTCTAAGAAACACAACTAAAGAACCCATCGATTTCATTTTTACTCATTTTATTTTTCTCAATTGGTAAATCATCTACACTAAAAAATGATAACACAGAATAAAGGGAAAAACTGGCAACTCATAGTTCCTTTTCCTTTCACGCTTTCCTTACTCGATAGTAAGCCCAAGGTAGTGTTAGTAGACTGTACCTGTATCAAGAAGTGAGAGAAAACAGGTGAATTGGTTTTGTACAGCCTTTCCGCTATTCTATATGAATTATGTCCCAGCAACAAAATACAAGCTGTGTCATTGCAGGAACTACATATACAAGTTCAATGCTCTTACGTGTGCTTTGCATTCAAATCATGTATGAGAGTCGACTGTGGGCCAAGTCTTTGTATTGCAAAATACAAAGACGAACAAAAAATCATATTAATTTAGCTTTTTTCCTTGAAATGACATTGAGTAGAAAATAAAAACACCATGACAAGTTAAGAAACAAACTGAGAGGAAAAAGCTTTGTGGTTTTAGCACTTTTAAAGACTCTTCCCCTTGCTTAACAAGGAACCCTCCCTTTAATTTTGTACTTAACATTATGTAGACAATTCTGACTGTACCACCACTGAAAACTGCTTTTCCGCCCATAATTCCTTCTCCCTTAGGAGAAGGGGAGGAAGAGCCGTTTAGAGGGGAAAGAGCAGTTTACATGGTTTTGCTGTTACAAAACAGGTAATAGCACCAATGCTCTTAAGTTATTTTGAAAAAACTAAAATTGATATTTAAAATCAATCAGTCCTAACACTGGAGGGGCAAAACACAATAGCTAACTGGGAAAGGAGGAGAATTATCAGCATGGTGGAGAGGACAAGTTCCTCCTCTTCCCAACACAACGGGTCCTGCTGAGGACAGAGACATTTAAGATTAATATTTTGATCATTGTTGGGAAGTGAACATTCTAAGTAGCGATGAGTTTTGACTTAAAGTGACTTAAGTACAGTATGTTACCTAAATGTGAGCAAAGAAAAAAAAAAGAATCCATAGAAATGGCCCTCCATCCATGGGGGAAGGGGAAATTATTCCACTAAATAAAATTTAAAGGAGAAATAGGAGACAAAATCAAAGTTGCATTTTATTGTATCTCATGAGTCATGCTTGTTCAATGCCCCAACTGCAGATGAAAAAAAAAAAAGTTTGAAGACATGCAATCAGAGTTTTGTCTCAAAAAAAGAAAGAAAGAAAAAAAAAGCTTTTCTTGGTTTAGAACATTTCAATCACAAAAATTATATTGAAAATGATTAGACTCCATAGCTGACTTTACCTCACAAATTACCCATATGTTCCAGCTCATGTTACAATTTCTTTGGGGAGCATTAAAATGATTTTTCAATTTTCTCACTCAATTTCTTCTATCTCTGCTGAAAATAAGAGATGACATTGTATGATAAGAGCAAGTCACTTTAAATTAGACCAACTTGACTTTGTCTTGCAGTCAATCAAATGCAGATTAACTCTGTTTTTTCACCAAGAAAAAACAAACTGTGAAAAATTCATAAAGAAGCACTTATATTTTTAGAAATATAAAGGTTTGTTTTTAAATTCCTTCATTTTTAATCTTCTGTCACACTGATAAGCTGTGAATTTTAATTTATCACTTCATCACATCTTCCGAATTAAAAAAAAAGCCAAGAAATTTATTTCTGAAGGAAAAACACAATAAGGTTTCTATTATTACACATCTTCAAAATGTATAACTGCAAGTATTTCAAACAGTACACCAAAATTTGCCCCTACTGATCAATAAATTTTATTTTTTGTGCCTTTTTCAGTAGAATAGAATTTCGTGCATAACCTCCAAAACCATGTAACCGCACGAGTGCTTTTAAATTATTTTGAAAGAACTAATTGATATTTAAGAATTATATTTTTAATTGAAATTGTGAAAACCAGTACATGTTGCAAAGTTGTAGAACATGAACGTTAGGTTTAGAGCAAATAACAAACACAAAACATGTGGACTCAGAATGGGTCAAGGATTTGCTGATGACACAAAGTTCATGAATAAACAAATGTGAACTTTCTGAGGTATGTCTGTCAGATCATGCTCTCTCTCTCTCTCTCTCTCTCTCTCTCTCTCTCTCTCTCTCTCTCTCTCTCTCTCTCTGAAATTACAGAGAAGCATTAAATAGCTAGAAATTCTAAATCTGCCAAAAGTCCTTTATGGTTTCTTTTTGGAACTTTTCTTAATTCTACATCATCCTTATACAGGCTGAGTATCCCTTGACTCAAATGCTTAGGATCAAAAATGTTTGACTGTTCATATTTTTGGATTTTTGGAACATTTGCTTATATATAACAAGATATCATATGGGCTTGGGACCCAAGCCTTAACACAAAATTCAGTTATGTTTCATACACACCTCATACACAGAGGCTGAAGGTTAATGTTAAAGAGTACTTTCAGTGTGCCTGTGCTTTGACCCTAGCCTTGCACAGAGCTCAGGTGGATCCCACTGTGCTTTTACATAGGGCTTCTCAAAGTCTCAGCATTTGGAAGCATTTGGGATTTGGGGTTTTGGTGGTAGGGATGCTCAACCTGTAGTGCAGAGGCTTTCTGAGTGATATTTTATTACTATTTGTGCCAGACATTGTGCAAAACAGTAAGGAACAAAAAATTAGTTCCTTCAGACTAGTATAGTTGTGAGATAGAAATATAGGATACCCAATTAAATATGAATTTCAGACAAATAATAAATAATATTTTAGCCTAAGTATGTCTCATTTATTTCACGTGTTATGTCTTTATTTGTCCCAACTGGCAAACCTAGACTTCGGGGACTGAGTTTAGTCCCTACACTGCAGGATCAGTGCTTGAACATCTGCAGGTGATCTACTGAGCGTCACCACCTGCCCTCTGCTGTGTCCTCCCTTCATCTCTCCTCTGTGTTGACCTGTTTTTCCTGAAGCTTATCTATTCCTTTTTTTTGAAATGATATCTTTCTCTGAAAAAAATATATTTTCAAATAATTTCCATAAGTAATGACAAGTGGTGGGTAAGACATTCCCAGTCTTTACATGCTTCACCGTATCTTGACTCTGACTTCACCCTAGTGAGCTCCTTTGAACTGAATTACTCTTTAAAGGCTCTTTATCCAAATACAGTCACATTTTGATACACAACAAGTTAGGACTTTAATATATGAGATGAGGTAGGGACAATTCAGCTCACATCACATATTCTCAAATTTCATGGTAATCAATCAGAGTTTGGAATTCTGGATGAAGAGTTATTTTCCCTGAGAACTTTGAAAACATCACCCTCTTGTAATTCTGGCATCTTGCAATATCAGTGAAGAATCCCAGATCATTCTGATTCTCATTCTTCTACAGATGTTCTGTTTTTGTTTTCTGAAAACACTTTATAAACCTCCCTTCAGTCTTGGTTGTGTTAATTTGTTAGGACCCCATCATACAACACCACAGACTGGGCAATTGAAACAATAAAAATTTATTTTTTCACCGTTCTGGATACTGGAAGTTCAGGGTCAAGATGTGAGAAGGCTGACCCTTTCTTCTAAGGTCTCTCCCCTTAGCAGATGGCCACCTTCTCACTTGTCCTCACATTTGTTCCCATCTGTGTTTTCCCTGTCGTAATTTTCTCTTTTTTTAAGGGTACCAGTTATACTGGATCAGGGCCCACCCTAGGGAGCTCCTTTGAACTGAATTACTTTTTAAAGGCCCTTTATCCAAATACAGTCACATTTTGATACACAACAAGTTAGGACTTTAATATGTGAGATGGGGTAGGGACAATTCAGCTCACATCACATATTCTCAAATTTCATGGTCCTATTTCTGGACATTGAATGTATTTTTCTTTTATGTGGTTGATGTCTCTGGGGACCCTCTCAATTTTAAACACTCTGGGAAATTCTCTCCTAGTACTTCCTTAACAGTTTTCTCTTTTTCTTTGTCTGCCCTCTCTTTCTGGAACTCTTATTTGCGGTTATATGCTCTAACAAAAAAACTCCAAAATCTTAGTAATGTAATACAACAAGGAATTAGTTCTCACTATTGTGGATTGACAAAGGAGACAAACTGTGGGCTACAGGAGAGCAAAGGACCTGTTCCACTGACTCAGGGACCCTATCTAGTGGCCCTTAGAGCATCAAAGTCATTTACTGCACTTTCTAGACTGTCCTACTATATGAGAGTATGGGGATCTCACAGGAAACATTAGAGTTCCACTGTAGAAAGAGCATCTGTTACTTGTCCCATAACTCAGAGCTGCAGTGGAAGTTGGAAAATGTAATAGAGCAATGAGCCAAGGATGGAGGGGACTTTGCAGATATTGCCAGGCACTACCTGTCTCTTGTAGGAGAATGTTGGTTACTAGAGGTAGGGGAGAGTAAAGGGATGAGGCACCTATTTATAAACCCTGGTTATAATCTTTTCATTTGCCAGTTTCCCACAAATTTCTAGTGAGCCTTGGATTCCAATAGTTCCTTAAGAATGGGCAAAGAGAAAAATTGAATTGTAATCCCTGAGTGACCAGAATATGAATATGGGGAGTCTTGCTAACTATTCTAAGTCTTCCTAATGTGTTCAATTCTAGTGCATAAGAAAAACTATATCTGTTTTTAATCTTCTAAATTTTATTTTTAAGAAAAACATAAATATATAAAATTATACATATTTATGGAATACCACGTGGTGTTTGGATACATGTCTGCATTGTATAATGTTTAAATCAAAGTGACCAAATCTATGTCCTCAAACATCTATCACCTCTTCATGGTAAAAACATTCTAAATCATTTTCTTCTTGTTTTTTGAAATGTATAGTACATTGTTAACTATTGTCACCCTACTGTGCACACCAGAACGTCTTGTTCCTTCCTAACTGTACTCTCAACTTCTACAAGAGCAACTTTTTTTAGATTCTACATGAGTGAGATCAGGCAGGACTTGTCTTTTTCTGCCTGGCTTATTCCACTTAGCATAATGATCTTCATTTCCATGCATATTTTTGCAAAGAACAGGACTTCATCCTGCTTACATATACATATATGAACCACATTTTCTGTATCCATTCTTTGGTTCAAGATCTGTGTTTTGCATACCAGGGGCATCTGTTCTTGTGTACATATAATTTCAGTCAAATTCCTTGTTTTAAGCTCCAAATCACAATGTCACCCTCTATTAAACTTGGTATTCTAGGTCCTAGGTCTCTTCAGTTCCATGAAGAAGTAGATTTGTTTCCTCCATAACTGTAACTCTTTTTAACCTCATCTGGGGAAAAAGGAGATGCTTCCTCATCTCTACTCATTAGGCAGTACAATCCAGGGGGCTTTATGAAATCTCTTACTATTAATTGCTCCTCCTCTTCTTCTCTTTGCTTTTATCACTTACACTTTTTCTTATTCCTTTTGTAATAATTTAATGGGTATCAGGAAAAGGAAGGTTGTATGTCACTTAGTCTCCAAGCAGCTTTGACATCTCACAACTTCTGACCAGGAGTCAGGTTTTAACCTGTGGTATTGTCTCAGATTACCAGGCTCTGAGCTCTGACAATTGGAGTGAAGCCAAGGAACATGCCCCCATTGAAAAGTTATGCAAACTTACTTAATGAAACCTAGTTCAGGATGGAGAACCAGGCCAGGAAATGGGCTAAAGAGGAGATGAACAGGACTCAAATGTGGTGGAGGGAGGGAAGCAATTCATGTCAAATAACCCATATTGTATCCAGAGAAATTTCCTTATGCATAGGCTTAACATATGCAGATCATTAAATATTTTTTACTTGCTAACAAAATTCTCACAATCCTTATCTTAGAAAGTAGGTACTAATACGTTGTTTTTGGTCTCTCATCCCCATGGTTTTAGGCTGATAGTTCTCAAAATGAGCTAACTCAGAGTCGCCTAGGAACATATTAAAAATACAAATTCTCTGGTTCCATTCCAGCCTGCTAAATCAGAAACAACTGCACCAGATGATTTGGTACAAGCTAAAATTTAGAATCTCTGGGCGAGCTCAGGAGAACCCTAGCTTCTGAACACATACGTGCCCAACTGCATATCCTTGCAGTTCTTGGGAGAGGGGGCAGGAAGAAAGAGGTATCCCAGGGTGGCAGTGGGATTCAGGAAGAGAGCTGTCACGTCCTACAGGAAAACTTCAGCTTGAATAACTGAAATTTAGATCATTATAACCCTCTGAAAAACAGAAAGAGACATATTTTTAAAACCATAGAGAAAAGAATATTGAATTTATTTTATAATTATCAGTTGGTATCCTTTAGGTATTTGTCACAGGCTTCTTCTTTCATGTTCTTTTAACCTTTGGTTTAGAGAAAGGCAGAATATTGTCAGATTTTGGAACCAGCCACCTCTGATTTCAAATCCTAGTTCCCTTATTTTACTAGCTGTATCATGGGCATGTTAACCTCTCTTAATTTCCCTCATCTATAAAATTGGAAGTATAATCATTGGATCTCTTTCATTAGACTAGTGCATGGGTTAAATAAGTTCAATTATGTAAAACACTTAGTCCCCAGCATACAGACCCATGTAAGTATTTTGAACTTAGTATGCATTTGATTTTTTTTTATTTCTGTCACACTTTAAGTTATTTGTGTCTTAACTTCTCATAATAAGAGAAGAATTTTGTTTAAAAATTTGTATATATAATACATCATGGACTTAGCAATTTCAGTTTGGGATAAAAGAATAACATGACAATGTCTTGCAGAAGTGCCAGAAAATCCTTAATTATCTTCATTTCATTTTACTTTTGCTTTTGTTGAATTATATATTTTAAGTTGATTCATGGTGGTAGATAGTGTGGGTTTATATACAGATTTGGAACTATAAGAGTTAACTGAATAAATTTTTTTAAATACTGATGTGACCACTGACTATGTTTTTCATGTAGAAATATGAGTCAGAGCAGGGAAAATATGAAAAAAAAGTCAATTGTTATGAATCATTTCCAGGGGGCACACACTAAGTCTAAGAACCTTCTTTTTTTCCTTCCATTACTTCTTTCTTGGATGACCTCCTAAAATTTCTGTCATAGAGTCATTCCACTTGAGAACAATGCAACAATTTATTCCAAGTCAGTTTTCTCAACAAGAGTGTGCATCAGATCACCAGGGGAGCTGATTCAAAAAAATATATATCCCTGCCATAGCCCACCCCAAGGCTTATCAAACTCACTAAAATAGTATGCCAAATGTGTACTTTGAAAATCCTTCCCAAATGACCAGGATATTCTGCATCCCATCTACATCAAGCCCCTGTCTCCCACCCATCTCATATATATACAACCACAAAGCACTGTTCTACATCGCAGCTTGCTCCTCAATAGAATTATTCAAAACATACATTCCATGTGAAAAAGAAGAACATGGTTTTTAAAAGCTCAGTTGGTGGAGTCAGGCTGGGCGTAAACTCAGGCTTTTGTATGTGTGACCTTGGCCAACTCATTCCCTAACACTACCGATGATAGTAGTAGTCACAAGTAATACTGAATGTCTTCCCTGTTCCAAGCACTGAGCTAAACACTAAGCATGGGTTAATTCTTCAGCAAACTTATAAATCAGATGCTATTATTATCCTCATTTAACAGATGAGCAAATTAAGGGTTAGAGAGACAGTAAATAATTATTAACTTGCTTAGAGTTAGTTATAGAGCCAATCAGTGATGGAGCTGAAATAATACCAAAGCCATCTAACTCTAAGGTCTATGCACTTGGCCATTTCATTGTACTTCTCAGAAATACAGAGAAGGTAAGAGAGAAAAACTTAAAGAAAAAAAAAGGAGTCCTTGAATCTTAGAAAGAATTCAGAATGAAAATCTATGCATAGTATTAACCTAAAACTGTACTAGAAATCAGAAACAACTTGGAAACCAAGAATGGTTGCTAATGCACAAAGAAAAATAATGTGGTGTTTGCCCCTTATAGCATTCTATGGACATGAAAGGAATTCCCATCTATCAGCTTCTCCTCCATTACTAAACTGAGATGATGAATGGCAGATGTGATGTCATTGTCACATTTGGCCTTTTAATAGGCTTCTCCTGAAAGCACTGAATTGAAGTCTCATTTTGACAGCTGTTTAGCAGATAGAAAGCATCAAATCCAACCCACCATCTTCCATCTGCCTTCTCTCCCACCTAAGTGCATGCTACCAACTCATGGAAGATTCGATGGATATGGACATGAGCCCCCTGAGGCCCCAGAACTACCTTTTCGGTTGTGAGCTAAAGGCTGACAAAGATTATCACTTTAATGTGGATCATGATGAAACTGAGCACCAGTTATCATTAAGAACGGTCAGTTTAGAGGCTGGTGCAAAGGATGAATTGCACATTGTTGAAGCAGAGGCAATGAATTATGAAGGCAGTCCAACTAAAGTAACACTGGCAACATTGAAAATGTCTGTACAGCCAACGGTTTCCCTTGGGGGTTTTGAAATCACACCACCTGTGGTCTTAAGGTTGAAGTGTGGTTCAGGGCCTGTGCATATTAGTGGCCAGCACTTAGTAACTGTGGAGGAAGATGCAGAGTCAGAAGATGAAGAGGAGGAGAATGTGGAACTCTTAAGTGTATCTGGAAAGTGATCTGCCCCTGGAGGTGGTAGCAAGGTTCCCCAGAAAAAAGTGAAACTTGCTGCTGATGAAGATGTCGATGATGATGAAGAAGATGATGATGATTTTGATGAGGAGGAAATTGAAGAAAAAGCTCCAGTGAAGAAATCTGTACGAGATACTCCAGCCAAGAATGCACAAAAATCGAACCAGAATGGAAAAGACTCAAAACCACCAACACCAAGATCAAAAGCTCAAGAGTCCCTCAAAAAACAGGAAAAAATTCCTAAAACACCAAAAGGACCTAGTTCTGTAGAAGACATTAAAGCAAAAGTGCAAGGAAGCAGAGAAAAAGGTGGTTCTCTTCCCAAAGTAGAAGACAAGTTCGTCAATTATGTGAAGAAATGCTTCCGGATGACTGACCAGGAGGCAATTCAAGATCTCTGGCAGTGGAGGAAGTCTCTTTAAGAAAATAGTTTATAAACAATTTGTTAAAAATTTCCATCTTTGGGCTGGGGATGTGCCTCAAGTGGTAGCACGCTCGCCTGGCATGTGCGGGGTGCTGGGTTCGATCCTCAGCACCACATAAAAATAAAATAAAGATGTTGTGTCCACCGAAAACTAAAGACTCTCTCTCTCTCTCTCTCTCTCTCTCTCTCTCTCTCTCTCTCTCTCTCTCTCTCTCTCTCTCTCTCTCAAAAAAAAATCCATCTTATTTCATTTATGTAACAGTTGATATCTGGCTGTCCTTTTTATAATGCAAAGTGAGAACTTTCCCCACCATGTTTGATAAATTTTGTCCAGGTTCTATTGCCAAGCATGTGTTGTCCAAAATGCCTCTTTAGTTTTTAAAGATGGAACTTCACCCTTTGCTTGGTTTCTAAGTATGTATGGAATGCTATGGTAGGACATAGTAGTAGTGGTGGTCAGCCATGGAAATAGTGGGGAGACAAAAATATACATGTGAAATAAACTCAGTATTTTAATAAAAAAAAAAAAGAAAGAAAGCATCAAATCCAAAATTGGAACAGGAAGCCACACAGCTCTGTAGAAGGAGGGTCTTTAGAAAGGATAAAGAAGACAATAAAACAAAATATTTTGGAGAAGTTGAAAATAAATATGAAAGAAAAAAATATATAAACTAATTAAACACACACAAAAAAAAAAAACCTCCTTGATTCTATAGTGAACACTATTTACCCAGTTATGTGAATACAACTTCCAGCTTTCAACTTTCTAAATCAACCTATAGATAATCATAAGAGAGCTAGTTTTGGTTGCAAAATAGAATATAGCTATAATTGTTAAATCAAATCGGGCTCAACTGTGAAAAAACCCAAAATAATTCTGACTTAAACATGATGGAGGCTTATCATCTTTCCGTGTGAGCGCAGCCTGCAGTCGTCTGGGGCTGGTCTGGAACAGCTCATTAGAAGGCATTCAGGTCTCTCCCATCTATAGGAGACTTCTATCTCAGAACCCATTAATGGCTGCTCCAACAATAACTATCACATTCACATTTTATATAGTGGGAAGGAGGAAGATGTAAAGAAAAATGTGACCTCTCCCTTCAGGGACATTTCCTGGAATTCACACTCAACATTACTACTTCCCTCCTACTGGGTAACTACACAGCTATACTTAGTCACAGGGAGACTGGGGAAGGAAGGTTCTATTCTAGGCAGCCATGTGTCCAGGTAAATAGAGTTTCTGTTGCTAAGAAGAAGGGAAGAATGGATATTGGGTGACAGTATCTGGCCTTTGCCAATGATCATCTTTGACAATGTAAAAGAACAGATAGCAAAATTTATGAGATAATAGTAGGTAAGAAAGCTGAACAATGAAGATAGTTACAAAATAAGGTATTAGGAAATACTATTTATATTTACAAAAATTATAAGTTCAAGTAAGATATTTGAGTTACTAAGTGATTTGGCTATTAGAGAAAAATGAAAGAAGGTGAGGAATCAATATAAGAAGGTTAAATCATAATTGTCTATATTCTCTCTAGGAAACAGCTAAGGAGGGGTGAGAAGGAAAGCTGCAAGAGGAAATACAGGGACAGCCAACTTAGTGGAGAGAGTCTGAAAATTTAAACAAAGAAAAATTAATAGAAATTTTTTTAGGGTTCAGGAAAAGTTGGCTTCTAAATTAAGGACTTGTAGATTTATTCCATTTATGAATTCCTCTCCTCTCATACACATAAAAAACTTAATCTATTCGTGATTCTTACGCATGGGAAAAGTGAGAATGATTTATCTTAATAGAAGAAGTGAAAATTGAAGTTGAGTTGTACACAGAAACGATACAGTAACTTTTATCTCCAAAATCCTCTAAAAAGTCCTTTCAGAATCCCTTCAACCATTTCTATCTACCTCTTCAAATTCTAGTCAAAACTAACTTTTCCATAGGCAAATGAAATTAGAAAAAAAAATGTTTCAAAGTTACTTTCTTCCCTTTTAAATATCTGTTCCCCGTACTTCTGGGGAGAAGAGAGAGGCTGAAAGTTGAGCTGATCAACAGTGACCAGTGATTTAATCATCATGGCTACTTAATTAAACTTCCATAAAAATTGAACAAGAGATTCCAAGATCTTTCTTGTTGTACTGGTGGAGTTTCAGGGAAGGTGGCTTATCAAAGTGCACCAAAGCTCTGGGTCCTTTCCCACATTCCTCACTCTCTGTGTCACTGTCTGCCTGTTCATTTGTATTCTTTGAGATATCCTTTGAAATAACTCAGCAATCTCTGGATACCAGACAACCTCCCAGACAGAGGAGGCCACATGAAATGAGCCCACACATGAAAAGTTTGACACCCAGCTTCTACTCTGCTATTTTCCAGAAATTAGTAATTATGATCCTTTCTTGTTTAGGTTCAGCATTGATGCCGAGAGTTACGCTGGAGAAATTTGCCATTTGATGATCCAGATGATAAGTCTTGATAAATGATGGTTATTAACAGAGTGACATGAATTAGCATGAACTGGATACCTCCTGGGATGAGAGATCAAAACCTTCAAATTCTTACCTATGTTATTTAATTTTATTATTTGATCTGTCCATTTCTGGTGTATAGCTTATATTCTATGGAACATACCAATAAATTACGTGGACTCATAGTTAATAAATCATTCTACATATAAATAAATATCTTCATTATTAATATTGAAATGTTAGAAAAGTTATCCTCTCAATGTTTTAACATTTTTTTATATTTACAATCTTTAAAAGTGATACTTTAAAAGTGATGTCACAATGTTATCTCATGTTTATTAAGTTTGGAACTCAGCTGCATTATGGGTTAAATGGGCTTGGGGTCAGTCACAGCCTATAAGTCCAGCAACTTGGGAGACTTAAGTTCAAAGCCAGCATCAAGGGGGGTTTTCAAGCACTTGAGACTGACTTTGAACTTGAGAACTATAGTAACAAAAACAGGATGGTATTAGCACCAAAACAGAAATGAAGACTAATGAAACAGAATAGAAACACAGATACATACCCACATAAATACAGTTATATCATTTAGACAAAGGTGCCATAAAATACATTGGAGAAAAGATAGCCTCTTCAACAAATGGTGCTGGGAAAACTAGAAATCTATATGTAATAGAAATTGAACCACTATCTTTAACCCTGCACAAAACTCAACCCTAAGTGGCTTGAGGACCTAAGCATTAGACCAGAGACACTGCACTTACTAGAAAATAAAGTAGGCCCAACTCTCCATCATGTTGGCTTAGGAACTAATTTCCTCAATAAGAATTCTAAAGTGCAAGCAGTAAAATCAATAATCATAAATGGGATGGCATCAAAGGGAAAAGGAAACAATCAAGAACATGAACAGAGATCCTACAGAATGGGAGAAAATCCTTACCACCTGTACCTCAGATACAGCACTAATCTCCAGGTTATACAGAGAACTAAAAAAACATAACACCAGAAAAATAAATAACCCAATCAATAAATGGGCAAAGGAACTGAACAAACACTTCACAGAAGAAATACAAATGGTCAAAAAATATATGAAAAATGTTTAACACCTCTAGCAATTAGAGAAATGCAAATTAAAACTACGCTGAGATTCCATCTCCCTCTAGTCAGAATGGCAATTATAAAGCATACAAGTAACAGGGGCTGGGGTTGTGACTCAGTGGTAGAGCACTCGCCTAGCATGGGCAAGGCCCTGGGTTCAATCTTCAGCACCACATAAAAATAAATTAATTAATTAAAGATATTGTATCCAACTATAAGTAAAAAATAAATATTTTTTTAAAAGAATAGGGGCAAGGGCTGTGGCTTAGTGGTAGAGCGCTCGCCTTGCAAGTGTGAGACCCTGGGTTTTATCCTCAGCACCACATAAAAATAAATAAATAAAATAAAGATATTGTGTCCATGTATAACTAAAACATATATTTTAAAAAAAAAGAATATAAGTAACAATAAATGTTGGTGAGGATGTGGGTAAAGAAGTACTCATACATTGTCGGTGAGACTGCAAACTAGCACAACCGCTATGGAAAGCAGTATGGAGATTCTTTAAAAAACTTGAAATGGCACCACCATTTAACCCAGTTATTTCACTCCCTAAAGAACTGAAAAGCAACATACTAACAATGATGCAGCCACATCAATGTTCCTAGCAGCTCAACTCATAATAGCCAAGCTATGGAAACAACCTTAGTGTCCTTTGGTGGATGAATGGATAAAGAAAATATGAGATATATATATATATATATGTAAATGGATGGCACTGGAAAATATCATGCTAAGTGAAATAAGCCAATCCCAAAGACACCAAAGGTGAAATGTTCTCTCTGATATATGGATGCTAACCCAAAATAAGGAAGGGTGGGGAGGGGAAGAATAGAAATCTATATGATTATACGAAGAGTAAGGAAACAGGGAGAGGAATAGGAAGGACAGTAAAATTAATCAGACCTAATTTTTCTAGCCTTGTATTTGAAAATACAACCAGGGTAACTCATATACAACCATAAGAATGGGATCCTAAATATAATAAGTTATACTCTATGTATATATACTATGCCAAAATACATTTTACTGTTACGTCTAACTAAAAAAGAACAAATTTTTAAAATCCAGCCTCATCAACTTAGAGAAGCCCTAAGCAACCTAGCAAGAGCTGGGAATATTGCTCAGTGGTAAAGCAATACTAGGTTCAATCCCCAGTACCAAATAATAATAATAAGAAGAATAGGTTTGGGAATATAACTATCATGCAATATAGTTTTACAATAGAGTTATTTTTTGTTTTTGTTTTTGTTTTGGGGGATGCTGGGGGTTGAATTCAGGGGCACTCACCACTGAGCCACATCTCCAGCCCTATTTTGTATTTTGTTTAGAGACAGGATCTCGGTGAGTTGCTTAGTGCCTTGCTTTTGCTGAGGATGGCTTTGAACTTGCGACCTTCCTGCCTCAGCCTCCCGAGCCACTGGGATTAAAGGGCTGTGCCATCGCATTTGGCACAATATAGCTTTTTAATGAGAAAATATGACCTGAGTATCAAGCGATTGATTCATAAATACTTTTGAAACACAAACCTATACTTCAGGAACTATTTTTACTTCTTATTTCACCTGTTAGAATTCTAGATTTACAAGAGCACCTTGAAAGTTGAAGTCATGGTGATGAAGGCATAAATTGATAAATAAGACAACAACTAACACCAGATGTGACTTTTTTATGGTGTTATTTTGTACTGTCTATGAAAAATAGCATATATTTTTGGAACAATTCCATGTTTGAAATCTTGCAGTTTTATGTAACATCAGCAGAATAGAACCTAATGTCAGCGATGTTTTCCTGGGCTGGTCATAGCTCACAAAGGGAGGATGTCAGCCTGCCAGGGAGAATCACTGAGAATATGACATGCCAAGCAATGCCACCTCAAGCACTGAACCCTACCCCTTACAACATAGCACGAGTCTCAGTCACATACCCCTCAATCATTGGAGGTGGTTTAACAAAGTTTATCAATTAATTATGAATAATTCGCTTTCTGTGAAAATAACTTAGCAAATAGTTCTTGACCATAGACCTCCAAATTTTAAATATTGGATATGGGGAAATGGGCATAAACCCATTGGGGTTTCACTGGATTTCATTTTAAAGAAGGGGGTTTTTTTCCCAATTAAAATTAGGCTTATGTAGCAGATGCCTTTAAACTGAGAAATTTTGGAAAGCCCAAGTTTATAGAGCTTTGAGTTGATTCTTAGCTCAGTAAGATTATACTTCTTGGTTTACATAAATAAAGGATCAAACTTCTTTGGTAAATACAGCCATGCAAATTTGTTCGTGTGGGGAAAATATTTTTGTATAAAAAAACCAAAAGACTAAAAAGAATTTCCACAATTCTCTCAAGGAAAACTTTGTTATCCTTGGTTTCTTTTTCGTATATATTACTTTGTTCTGCAGCAGTTGACAAGAAGAAATCTGCCCTTCAGAACAGCAAGAATCGCTGACTTCAGAATATTTCATTTTATCCTGGGATTGTTAGAACAAAACATTGTAACAAGTGGTAAATTTATTCTGTAGAATTCTCTAGACTTTGGAAGTTTCTGTTTGGCTTATTTATCTACAGTTTAGCTAAAATTGTTTTGACTATTTTGGGTAAAATTGTTCTCAAAACAAGTACAGTCTTTGAAAAAACTTATATATTTATTTTTTAAATATATAAATATAAATACATTATTTTGAAAAAAACTTATATATTTATTGCATTCCACTTATGACTTTTTCTTAAATCTTAATTTGGCTTTGCAATTTATGGATCATGTAAAGCACAATATTGGTGGGTATGTTCAGTCTCTTCTATCAGGGAGAGAAAACTGTCTTGTGTTTTTAGAGGGAACTTCATTCCTTCATTTCAAGGTAACATGTTTTTAACTTTTTTTATTAGAGTTGATTAATTATCTCTCTGTCTTCAAAGAGAGAATCCATCTTCATTAAGCGTCTTCTCCAGCTTGCCCTCTTAAACTTCATAGTTTCTCTTATTTCCTTTCCTAGCCTCCCATTATTACTTTAATCAGTCTTCTAAGTGAGGTGATCTGTTTTCAATAATATCTTACATATAGATTGTTCTCTGTCTAACCCCACAAAACCCATCTCTCCTAAATCTTTTAATACTGTAAAATTGCCTACTGGGATGCCTCTCCTGGATGTCCCAAAAAATCATAACTGAACATGTCATCTTGCCTTTATGTTTTAAAATCTGCCCTGTGAGTATTGTTTCAATAAATGACACTCTTATCACCTGAGTCAGAAACAAAAATTATCCTGAACCTTTCCCCATTTCCCATTTGCCAAACATCCGATGATGAGGATTTGTTATCTAAGAATGGTCTCCAATGAGCCCAGCAGAAACATGGTATGAGAGATAAAGATCTCTTCAATTCCATCCCACATTCTCTTCCCCTACACAAATGGAAGTCTTTTTTTTCTTAAACTTGGGGAGATTTTGGGGGGGTGGTGAACGAAACAGGACATGGGCCCCAGGCCTCAGGAAAGCTCATGAAGTGGTATGGAAAGGGAGAGAAGTATGGTGTCTATTTTCCAACCAGTTTAAAGAGCCAGGTCTAGGTGTGCCCCTCTGTAGAAAAGGAGATGCAGACAAACCAAAAGACCAATGCTCTCTTGACAAGGGTGATTGTTCTGATCTCACCACTTCACCCCTGGACCTATGAATTTGCCTATTACCTGGCTTTCCAGTATCTTGTGACATCACTTCATTTGGCCCTCCAAGGAGCTACTGGAAATGGTCTTTCCAAAGCATTAACGTAGTGACTTCATTCCCCTGTAAACAAAATGTCAAAAATTATCTGTAGCCTTCAAGTGACACACGAATTTACTCTCCTGCTCTTCCTATGAGTACAAATGCATTGGCTACATCAAACAAGTGGCATTTTCCTGAATATATCCTACTGTTTTAGGTCACTGTGAAGCCACATAGCTGTCCCTGTTCATAGATTGCCCTTTTCTTCCCCATATAACCAATATGCTAACATTTATTTATTCTTATAATAACTTAGACATTGTCCTCTGAGGAAAGCCTCTCCTCGTGCCTGGAAGGACTGATATGCACTTGGCCTGTGTCCCAAAGCACTCCACCTTTTATCTCTACTGCACTCATCCTGTCACTTCTCTCTCATTCCTCAGAGATTATAAGGTCTTAGAGTATTAGTCATCTTTCTTTATTCCTATACTGCCTGACGCATAATAGATACACAATAAACTTTTCTGTATAAACAATGTAACATTGTTTTCATAGAAACATATTTTTCTAGTTCCAAACAAATTGATAAACAAATATATTTTGTGAACCCAATCTGTTCATAAGTTTTATAGGCTCTATTCTGGGAAACTGAATGTTACTTCACTCACCACACATGAATAATCAATTATCAAAAATTATAATCAAATACACCAACATTGAAACTGCACCAAATATAATTTAACTTTTATTAATTTGGCACCTTCTTCATATTTTGAATGCCTCATAGGCATAGTCATAAATATCAACTCAACTCCCATTGCATTATAGAGAAAAGATTTCTTACATAATGATAATGATTTTTAGCCTTTATACCAGAACATTTGGTGTGTCAACATTTATTACTTTGCCAGAATTAATCCAAGTTGTATATCATGCATTTCACAAGGAGGGATGGGAGCTATAACTGCTATCAAGGCAAGCACTCCAAAAATTTTAAAACAAAAGGCATGGTGGGATGCTCGACTCCAACCCAAATTCAGTTGGAACTACAATGAAACATGCCTTCCTTTTGTCAAATTGCAATGTGGTGATGAACACATTTATCATGCCAACAATCTCTGGCTATAAAACACATAGATATTTCATTATATGTCCTCCTGAGCTAAATGTCTCTATTTTTAGGTATGTACAACATATCTGTTGAAAATCACTTGGTCGACTTGCTAGTGATCAATTGTTTAAATAACATTAACATGTAGGTCAAAAGGATCAAAAAAATTTCCTTTTACTATCTTGCTAAGCATTTCCTATTTTCAGAAATACTGAATACATATTTTTCCAAATAATCATAAAAGGGTTCTTCCTAGACCTTGTGCTAGAAGCACTTCTAGTAATAAATATTATATTGTACAAAAATCCTTTATTTGAATGAATTGTGTATGCCCTGTGCACAATTAGCTGACCATATTATGATTTAAAATGCCTTCCATATTAAAGTACACAATGTTATTTTATGTATGAAAATGAAGCTATTGAGCTGCCAACAATGTGACTTGCATTTTGAGCTGCTTTTCCAAGCAAGAAAATAGGTTTTATCTTAGCCACCCACATTTGGTTAGTAACAAGTTACCTACCTGAAATTCTAGCATTTTCTATAGCCACATAATAGAGATTTATTCTGCCTAATAAAACAGGGATTTGAGAGGATTGAACTGATGATATGAGTAGCAGGCTATAAACAAGGTAGCTAGCCTTACAGACATACTATCTTAGTCCATTGTGACTACTATATAACCAAAATTTCATGTGTTGCATGGCTCAAACAAAAAGCATTTATTTTTCACAGTTCTGGAGGCTGGGAAATCCAAAGTACTAGCTCTCAATTCCTGGTTCACAGACAGCAGTCTTCTCACTGTGTCCTCCTAGATGGAGGGAATGAGGTAGCTCTCTGGGATCTCCTTTATAAAAGCACTCATACAATTCTTAAGAGCCCATGCTTATGACTTACTATCTCCCAGAAGTCTTTATCTCCAACTAATATAACACTGAAGCTTAGGTTTCAATACATAAATTTGGGAGGAGGGGGACACACATTCAGTATCAGTGCTAATCAAAACTCAAAGCAAATTGTGCATTCTGAATGTGATATCTTCTATCACAGTGATACCAATATCATAATCACAGATGCTCCCAATGATACCAGTGGGTATCCCAAAGATATATGTATTATGATCATGGCTGTTCTCACTTAAAAATTAAACTCCCAAATTCTAGTCATCAGTAAATACTGATTGCTTTTAAAAGAGCTAAACTAACAAAACATTAAATTAGCACATATTTCTTCAATGTGAATTCAATATGAACACTAATCCTTTGAGGCACGTGGAATCTTGTATGGTATTTGTCACCAGCTAACGTTATGTCCCCTCTTTTGAGATAGTTTTTTTCCAGATGATAAGACTCTTTTCACACTTTGCAAAAAAAAATTTTTTTACTAGCATGTCTCCACGAAATGGGCCTTTTTATTTTTAGCTTTGCCTAGATTAAATTCCCTTTGATGTATATTTCAAGCCTCTCCTCTGACTAGCTCAGCATTAGAGACCTCACTAAATCCTTATTCAAATGGCAGGCACGGCACTGTTCCCTTCTCTAATCACAGCAGCCATCCTCTAACAGAAGCTATTCCAAGGCTTTGGAAAAAAAAAAAAGAAAAATCATGTTTAATCTATGAGGAGAAATTTAAGGTGGCAGGATTTTATTTCTCTAACGTATATACATGTGTATAATATACAAGATATGTGAGAAAGTGTCGCTTGTAGCTTTTTTGTTTTATTTTATTACAAAAGCAGTGTGCGGAAACTAGGCACTGAATTACCATAATTCTAGCTTAATTTGAGTACTATGGGACTTGGAATGTAATGTCTAAGAAACACCTACAAAATGAAGTTCAAATGAAGGACTGAGATCTCAGACAAAGACAAATTGGAAGATAATGAAATAGCCAAATTTACAAGATTACCTGGCCCTCATTCTTTCTATCAATAGAGGGATCTTTATTTACTTAACTTGCCATTTTCAGGGAAGCATAATGGGAGAAAATTAAAGAACTATAAACTTCTACAAAAGGAACTGTCATACACACAAGAGGTAACAGAAACTTGTGCTTTTAGATATAGTTGACAATAAAAGCTCACTTTTTAATTAATATATACCCTAAAAGTTTTTTAATACCCCTCTTCACATTTTAACTTACTTTCAAATTAAAAAACCAATATTTTCCTAGAGGTTCAAATTTTACTACAGCACATCTCTAATCGATCCAAATTTACTCTTTGATTAAACATTATACACTTTAGAACCTATCTTAAGCACTAGCAGTAGATGCTCTACAGAGAATAAATACAAAATAACAATTTCTGACTTTTGTTCAGAGCCTATGAATAAGAGAAGAGCCACTGACTTCAATTGTAACTTATTGGGTGAATGACACATGTGTATCAATGATACTAGAGTGGAAGCATAATGAGCCATTAGAGTCAAAGTTGAAAGAAACCCTCAACCAATAAGGGAAAGTTACAACTTTCATTAAGAAAAAAATAATTGAGAAATATCTTATGACTGATAATGAATTATAGAGGCAGAAAAAAAACTAAGATTTAAGAGGTAAAGTGAAACTATAAGCCCTGCTATAATAGCACGAGGTGTAGAGGCAACAAAACATAGTAGTCTGTTTTGGTTAAACCATAGAGTTCAGGAGAAAAAGAAGAGGAAATTAAGGTAGAGATAAGCCAGGGTAATTTCATGGGAGGCAAAAGAAAGAATTTGCATTTTCATAAGAAGTATAGAATTTTGTGGTTGAAAGGAACAATAGAGCCCCCTAGAACAACCTCTGATCTTTCAGTTGCAAAAACAGACACCCAGACAGATAACATAAATTTTTAAGATTACAATTCTAGTTAGTGGCAAAGCCAAGAAGTGAATAAAAGTCTCCAGACTCCCAATTCAAAGCTCCTTCCTTTCCAAAGCACATTCAGAAGTGTGTTATGCAAAGATCACCCTAGCAGCATCTAAAGAACAGATTGAAAATGAGACAGAAAAGAAGCAGAGATTCTATTTAGGAGAGCTAATAGACTAATCTAGGTGGGCTATAACGAGGGCCTGAGCTAAAATGAGAGTATTGAGAATGGAAAGCAGCAGACAAATTTGAGCAGCATTTCTCAGGCCAATGGTTCTGTGGGGTTTTAATAAGTGATGTAAGGAGGAAAACGGTGCTTGTTTATTTAATTTTGGAAATGCTTGGTTAAACCAAGATACACAAATGTCTTCACTACAGGATTTCTAAGAGCGTTTACTATATTCTAATGGGCTAAGACTCTCCCAGAAGGAGAGAGGAGAAATGGTATTATCCAAAGGTTGTTAAGCAGAGAATAATTTTTTAATGAAATGATTATTAAAGTGAATTTTCACAGAAAAGCCAGTTTGTGAAACATCGTGTTATAAACATGATGAATTTGAAGGATTTTGCAAAAGATTGTACCAATATGAAAACAAAATGAAAATTGACTCTTCAGATTCACAAGTCTGAGTGTAGGAAAGAGCTGACTTCTCTTAACACCTCTATCTCATCAGTATCAATAACAAAAATCCTATCTGCATCTTAGCCAGAATTCCTTGTTGTTTTTGCAATTTTAACCAATTGGGAGGTAATTGCTCAAAATTGTTTGGAAAAACATAGCTGTTTCCTAAATGAGTAAACATTTTTCAGCCCCAGAAACATTTAAAATTAAGTACAGAAATGTTTAAAAGAATCAAAATCATCATATTAATGTTTGAATGTTGGTTTCATATACATGTATCTTTAAGAGCATTGGACCTATTCAAATAACAATTCAGACTTACAATTTGCATTTTAAAATGTATAATTGAATGTAGACTAGCAATTTTAGCATATGAATAAGTATTTTTTTAGATTTATAAGAACAAATCAAGAGCCTGAGAAAATTTTGTTTATAAAAATAATTATTATAGTACTTATGAGATGAATTGAATATATCTAATTTATAAAGGTAAATTAAAATATTTAAGTGAATTCAATTAACTACGTTGGTAAATGTCCCCAAATACCAAAGTCTCCTTGAAATGTGATCATAAAAGTTGCTGATCTTATTAATATAATAAGATGTATAAGGTAAACCTGACAGCTAAAGGAAGAACTGTTGTCTTATTTGCTATCATTTGTTTTTTTCATTGGAGTCTTCAATAAACTGAATAATAATTTTAAATATCAAGACTTATAGTTACTCTGAATAGTTTTCAGTGGGGTTTTTTTATATTTGTTTATTTGCAAAATTAAAAAAGTCTCCCCTGAATATAGAAGACTTCAGATTTGACACCATTATAAAGAATTCACTGGATCTGATAACTGATAGGTTGCAGAGACCTTTGAGAGAGTAATTTGAGCAGAATGGCCTGAACAGAGGGCAGAAGATCCCAAGTGGTGAATATTTATGCAGGCAGTGTCACAGACATTGTATTAGTTTCTAATTGGCTGCTGTAACAAACTACCACAAACTTAGTGGTTTATAAAACCACAAACTATTTCCAACCACAAGCTGGCTTTCCTGCAGGTTTGCAGGCTAAATTCATACTACCTGGATGGAACAAAAAGCCTCATGCCTATATCCTCAAATTTTCAACAACTCTGTACATACACACACACTAAATTCAGCAGCTGAGGATTAGAAATGATGAGATATTTTAAGGACTTATATAAAAGTTTTGCAACTGAAGTTGGCTATAATTTTCTATATAGCTTTAAATATACACTTTCTATGCATTCGCTTGTTGGATGAAATCAGTTTCCCAAACATGAACCCAGGTGGCTATTTCTTATGGCCTTATTATGTCAAGTTTCCACTCACCAGGCAAATAGCCAAGTACTATCTAATTAAACAACAACATAGAATCATCCAATGAAGAAGTTGAATGGGATACCCATAGTTACAGTTCCTCCTCTTTTTAAAATCTGAATACCACTTCTGTTTTTTTCCCCCTACTTCAGAAAGTGTCAGAAATAATAATTTAAAGTAAATAATTGAGGGAACTGACAGAATAGTCTCAAGGAGACTGACTTCTTCGGCTTTGCCACATCAAAAACTCATCTGGAAAATTCATCATGGAAGATTCACCTGGATAACTCAAGGATCTCAAGAGTCAGGACCACAGAGGTTGCATTCCGGCCTCAGACGCATGAGGTTGGATAGTTCATCTCACTGAAAAAGAAGCCTAAATAGTTCCACATGATTTTGTTCCTACTGAACTTATTTCTCCAGATCTAAGTAAATATTGTCATCTGCAGCTTCCCTAGAAAAATTTGAGCAGCTTATCCTAAGGAGAGGGTAGATTCAGAGTGACAGGATAAGAGTGTGACGTTCCTGTCCAGCTCTCCCTGCTCTGCCATGGACTCCATTGTCTCTGGGGGATCACCTGTTAGACTCAAAGAGACTCAGTATGGCTATAATGATCCTTTACAGACTCATGGTTTCATAAGCCAGCATGGTAGGGGTCAATTAGGGACCCTTTACTAGTATTGAATCCTCTCCTTACAAAAGATTCTGCCTTTTAGGGGGAAAAAAATATATGTGGAAAGAAGAAGGAAAAAAGAAGTAAAGGTGGAAATGTTACAGTCTGAGAAAACCAGTAAACAGACTCAGTTAAGCAGACATGTTTGTATTCTTCTTAGAGTGTGGAAAAATCTACCTAGTGCCAAATACCTTTCCAAGAGGTTAATGGGTAACTTTCATGTGAACTTGGCCAGGCTATGGTGCCCAGTTGTCTAGCCAAATATCAATTACACGTTACTGTGAAGGTGCTTTTTAGATGTGATTAATACTTAAATAAATAGACTTTGAGTAAAACAGATGACCCTCCATAATGTGGATGGGCCTCATCTAACCAGTTGAAGCCTTAAAAGCAAAGGAGTTTTTCAGAAAGGGAGGAATTCTCAAGATTGCAATGTAGAAACCTGTCTGAGCTACTAGCCTACTGCCCTATGGAATTTGGACTAAAGATTGTAACACGTAACTCTTAACTGTGTCTCCAGTCTGCTGATCTTGATCTGCCCTAGAGATTTCAGACTTGTCAGCCCCAACAATCATATGAGCCAATTCCTTAAAGTCTTGATATGTAGGTAGGTAGGTAGGTAGGTAGACAATTGACTGGTTGTGTTCCAAAGAGTCCTGACTTAATACACTATCCAAAAAGTCTCCAAAAAAATCCTGCTCCCTCCTGCTCTGCCACATTTACCTGACCAAAGCCTCACCGTGCAAATAGAAAAACGAGAGCAAATCAACAACATGACCTCAGTGTACTACAAGAACCTGTTTCCCAACCCTTTACTATTTCCTTTCCAATTCAGGGGATGAAAAACGAAAATATTGGAAGTCAAACCAGGATACTTCCTACCCATCTGATCTCTGTGACCAAGTGGGTGGAACTGACTAGTGATCTGTTGTAACTTCTTTCCACAGAGGTCCTCCAGCCAATCTTCTAGCTGAGATCAGCTGCTCTTCTCTAACAAATCAACAGGAAGAGAGAGTGAGTTCCTGAAAACAAAAGAATGGCCACGGTGGAGACTTCTTAACAGCCTGTGACAAGCTGGCATGTTGAAAGGATTTTAACAAGGAAGATGCAGGGTAGTGGGATGGCTGCCACATTGGCCTTGATTCCTCATGTGCAGGAGGCAGGAGAGGATTCTCTCCACCCCGCTCTCTCTCTGTCTCCCCCTCCCCACTCCTCTCTGTCCAGCCCTGCCACCCCCAATCTCTGTCTCTATGTCTTTAAAAAGCACAGATTTTTAAAAAGCAATGGCATGGCAGAAATATCCAGAAATTATCAGAATTGCCTTCTTCACTGAGGATGTCTCCACATGGAGACATCGCTTAAGAAAAAATAGCTTTGGAAATGATGCCTTTATCAAAGGTGAGAATCTATCTTGTTCTCCCCTGGGAAAAACACTTGTAAAGAATATGAAAACTCAGACACAGAAATCTAACCCTGAAAACTCAAGTCATACTTTCTATTTCAGTGTGTATATAGGGAATACACAAAAGAAACTATAATTTTTCTTCTCTTTTCCCTTTCCCTTTTTCTATATTGTTATTGAATACTTCATACACAGGGGAAAACATTATAGCTCAAAGAGAATTAGCTTTCTTAGCTTTATTATTGTTCTTCTCTATTACTGCTTAATAGAGAGAATGTATTGCAGTGGAAAGACACACACACACACACACACACACACACACACAAAGTGGCAATATAGAAAGAAGGGGAAACCCTGGTCTACAGTAACAGTTTCCCTAGCCCCTGGGGAACTGATCTCTGTACTCAAACAACCATTGTCAATGAGAAAGTGATTTTTTAAACTATAATTGTATTATAGTAATGTTAATGATTTGAATATTATATCATTTTTATATGCCTGGGTAACTTTATTAACCAAGTATATGTGGTTTGATTATTCTCCTTTTGATAAAGTTCTAAAAATTTCATTTATAGAAAACACTGTTATTCTTGCAATTTTGACAGAGTGTATTTTGTTTGTATACTTGAAAACATGTTGATCACGCTTCTATAGGAAGGAGGAAACTACTGCTAAAAATTAGGAATAACTTGTTTTCATTATTTTCTAAAACTGAAGGGTAGGAAAGAAATGAGACAAAAATTTATAGTGGTTCTACACTGGTAGTGCAAGCAGATTTACTAGTCAAAGAAGTACTAGCATTTCAACACACATAAGAATTGTGTTGAAACACACATAACAATTGAAATTTAAAACTAAATCTAACCAATGAGTTAGACAAAAGCCAAAGAAATAACTAGGAAATGTACAATAGATTTTAAAAAAAAAAAAAACAGAATGAAGCCAAAAGACACAAGATACAATAAATAAAAGGGATTCGGAGGGATGAGGCCGTAGCTCAGTGGTAGAGCACTTGCCTAGGACGTGTGAGGCACTGGGTTTGATCCTAAGCACCACATAAAAATAAAATAAAGATATTGTGCCCATCTACAACTAAAAATATATTTTTTAGAAAAGAGGATATTTGGAGACCTAGAAGATACTGTTTTACAAAAGTATAATAAGCTCAAGAAAGAAAAGAGAGAGAGTAGGAAGGACAGAGTCCATTTTTTAAGAGATAATGGCTGGGAAATGATAAAAAGACATGAACCCACAAATTCATGAAGTCCAGTGAATCCCAACAGAACCAATCAGTGGAGATCTACATTTAAATGCCTTACAGTGAAATGCCAGAACACCAAGACCAGCATTTCCACGGGGGCAGTCGACTCGGTTCACGGCATTAGACATTCAAGGTGTATTTGATGAATGAATAACAGAAGATCATAACCAATGGGAAGTTCCTGCATTTGAAATCATGGTGTTGGCAAAGTTCTGAAAAAATTGTGGATCTATTTGAAGGTTACTCTGTCTGCAGCAGAGTAAAATTTGAAATCACTGAAGTTGAAAAGGTATACAAACTGTGACTTTATTACTCTTTATTGTTTAATGTCTTACAATACTGACGTATGACCCCCCCTCAAAAAAATATGCTGTAAAAATCTTTGTTCTTAAAGTCAGTCTTTGTATCCATGCAACCAAAAATATTTCACTCTAGATTCACTTCATGCTAGCCTAGTGAAAATATTTAAGCATCTGTGATAGCTATAAGAACTGTCACAAATATTCTGGCTTTCTGTCATTCCAGGCAGATAGCCAGACTATACTTTCCTGCTCACTTGAGAGTTAGGCATGACCTTATGAATGTAAGAAGTAACAGATGCTCTGTTTAATAAAGTGTGAAAAGTGAGAAGTGACATGTGCCATTTCTATGTGGAAGTTTCAAGGGCCATGCTTTGCTATTCCCCCTCTTTACTCTCTGCCATTGCAATATTGCAAACAGTTACTTCCCCTTAGTCTGGTCCCAAACATGACAATGTGAAACCCCAAAGCTTCTTCTAATGGACATATACAGTGAGTGAAAAATACACATTTTTTACTTTAAGCCACAGAGACTCATTTGTTGAGGGAGCATGCACTAGCCTACTGGATGAATCCTAAGGCTCCAAGGAAGACCTCCACTTCTCCAGCACACCAGGCCTAAACTAACTCCAAATTGGGACATACCAATTATGAATTTAGAAGCATTTTTCTCAGTGACACAAAAGCACACAATGTGTTGCCAAGTAAAACCATAGAATTGTCTTTTCATGCAGCTTTTGAGAAGAAAAGAGTATCTAATCTGGTTGAGGTTTCAAACTGCCTAACAACAAAGCAATAGATTATTTCCTCCGAGCCAATGGTTTACATTCTTTAGTATAAAGCAGTGGCTACAGAGAGATAAGCTACAGAAAAGCAACAACATGGCTCATATTCTAGGTTAGTCAGCACTTTCTATAGAATATATTAGTTATTTTAAGATTCACAGTGATTTTTCAATGCTAGTAAAGTAACTCCGGTGAATTATAACCACCTGTTATGTGAAATACTTGAAAAAAATGAAAGACCATGGCAGTACCTTAAATGTATACAGAGTAAACTAGTCATTTTTTATCCAGAAACATATATTAATCATTTTTTAAAGTTCCAGGCACTAGGCTAAACCCCACAGATACAAAAACAAATAAGAAATAGTCCTAATCCCCGAAGGGCTTATGGAAACGGAGTAGTCACCTAAAAAGTTAATTAGAGGACAATATGCTATAGTAGAGTATAAATGAACTTTAAATTATAACAGAGGGATAAGCAATAATGAATACAATATGTCAGAGAAAGCTTCAATGAAGAAAAAAATTATGTCATTAATTGCTGCTAAAATTATATATACACATATATACACACATATATAAAATATATACAATGAGACACATGCATATGTGTACATATACATAGATTTTGCTACTTAAACTGCATAATTTATGACTTCTTTTACCTAATATGTGAAAATGAGCTGAATATTTTGGAACAGAAGTAGGACATCGTGGCATAATTCAGCTTATTAATTTTTAAAAGCTACTCTAAACATGATGACCTCTTATTTGATAATTCAAAGAAAATTGCAGGCTCATAAATGGCCTAGAGTTGTCATCTATGGCAAATGACCTTAACCTCTGAGCCTCACTTTTGAACTGGAAAGAAGATAAAAGTCTCTCCTGTAAGCCTTGTTCTGAGAATTAGAAATATCATGTAAAGTTGTATTTGCTTTATTAAACTAACTGAACTACCCTAAAACAAGTTATAGAAGTTGTGTTTTTGAGCCCCTGTTAAGACTTTGTTACATACTATTTTTCTTTTTTTGTTTGTTTGTTTGTAATAATGTAGTATAGACTTTATACACCCTTTCCCCCCCAAAAAAAAATCCAGCATCTGGGTTTTTTGATGATTTGCATTCAAAATCAATAGGAGTTTATAGGTTTTGAGGAAATGAAAAGAGAAGCAGAACATGATAAAGCAGAAAATGTATAAGGAAATGAAAGATTCAAAGACATCTGGCAACCTCCGTCATCGAATCAAAATATTCATTGAACTATGGTTATCGCTGGAGGCTTCTTCTAGGCATAAAATATCAACATCATCTTTCTAATTCCTTCCACTATACAAGCAAAGGAAATTACTCCATAGCTAAATGCATGCTTATGGTGGTTATTATTTTACCTCATGGTACATAAATTACCCAGAAATAGTGCCCATGTTTCCTACAAGTCTATGCAATAAACAGTAGATACATAATATAGTACAAAGAAATGAGAGAATATATAATCCCTTCTTACAGACTCTTATATGCATTCTCTTTTTTTGTAAAATAAAATGAGAATACAGTCAAGAGAAAAGTATAACTTCTCCTTAGTTCATGACTGAAATTGAATGGAAAGTGAATTTTTAGCAATTAGACAGCTAATGTTGTATATAAAATTACTTATATACTTAGAAATTCAAACATGTATTGCAGAGACACATTGGGAGAGATGTCTCAAGTTTCTGTATGTCTTGCAAGGAACAGCACTAACAGCTTTTTGTATTTTTATAGCACTTTCTATTTTTTCATCTTTATTGAGGTATAACTGACAAATAAAAATTATTAATATATGACATACAACTAAATGTTTTGATATATACATCCACTGCCATATATAATTACCATTTTCTTTTCTGTATGGGTATATTGAAAAATTTAAGATCTATCCTCTTTGTAGATTTCAAGAATATGATACATTATTATTAACTATACTCACATTGTTCTATATTAGGTCACTATAACTTATTCGTTTTTTAAATTTTTTTTTTAGTACAGGGGATTGAACCCAGGATTTGCCCCTGAGCTACAGCCCTTTCTTTCTTCTTTATTTTTTTAAGACAGGATCTTGCTACATTTCTGAAGCTGGCCTCAAACTTGACGTCATTCAGCCTCAGCCTTCCAAGTTGCTGGGATTACAGCCATGCACCTTCACACCTGGCAACAGAGAAATTGAATTGCTCTTTTTTTAAAATTGGTTGTTCAAAACATTACAAAGCTCTTGACATATCATATTTCATACATTTGATTCAAGTGGGTTATGAACTCCCATTTTTACCCCAAATACAGATTGCAGAATCACATCGGTTACACAACCACATTTTTACATAATGCCACTAAACTTATCCATTTTTAATGACAATTTCACATCTGGGTTTATATCCAAAGGAAATGAAGTCAAGATCTCAAAGAGATATCTCCATGCTCACACTCATTGCAGTATTATTCACAATAACTAATACATACAAACAACCTAAATGTTCCTTGATGGCTCAATGAATGAAGAAAATATGGCATCTATGCATAATGGAATATTATTCAGCCTTAACAGAAATTAAAATCCTGACACATGTGACAAAGTGGATGAATCCTGAAGACATTTCGCTAAGTAAAATAAGCCAGACCCAGAATGACAAATATCACTTGATCTCCCTTAAATGTGGAATCTACAATAATCAAATGCACAGAAGTAAAAAGGAGAATGGGATGGGTTTCCAGATGGCAGAATAGAAGAGGTCACTTTCCTGGCTGCTCCGTGGCATGAAACCAAGAAGGCAGATAAGCAGCTTCTCAGTAAGGTGGGTGAACAAAAAAAAAATGGGGTGGGGAAGTGCTTTTACTGGAATTTAATACTGGACATTCAAAGCAGATCAGGGACTCAGGAGGTTGGATATAATAAGAAGGAAATCCCCAGCACCACAGCCACTGCCACAGCCAGAGGCACCAGCCAGAGCCATCCCCCCATGAACAAACTGGAGATGGAAGGGAATTAAAGAAACCTGCATTTTTAGGAGGCCTGAGGCATGTCTGGGTACAAGACATCGCCCAACTAACCTGAAAGGTGTGCTGCACAATATCCTTATACAGAAAAAAAGCCACATCTCTCCTAGATGTGTGCAGAAGACAAAGGAGAGAACCATTTTGCAGCCACAGCACAGCAACTGGGAGAGGCAATTCTTGGCAAACCCAAGTTTGGCCCAAAATAAAGGCCTGGCAAACCCATACTACATGACCTACAGTGTGCCTAAGTAACCAGGAAAAACTCAAATGTAGAGTATGGAAACTCGCCTGGTTCTCCACCTCCTCCTCCAATCCAACTGCTTCCAGTATCAGCTGGGAGAGATGCTTCTGGCCAGGAATTCAAAAGGGCAGGTATGGGAGACATTAAGTTTGGAGACTGAACCTGAGACCAGGAAATGCAAGGTCGGAAGGTGATGTAGTGGACCAAGAATTGTCTCCTCCACCAAACAAGTAAAACTCAGGGGAGATGACTGCAGTGCAGTCTTCCAGTGTGGATTGGAAACTGCTGGGCCCTGGAGATGTGCTGACTTAAAATCTCCAGACCAATTGGCATTCAGCAAGGAACCTCATGTATACCTAAGCCTAAACCCCACTTCCATGGGTTCTGCCTATAGAATTACTTCTCTCACTGCAGCAACCCCACCTTGAGAGTGAAACAACCATCATACTCCAGAGGTTCCAACCTAACACTGCTGAGAAGGGAAGCTGAGACTCTTTTGAACTCGGACAGAAATAATTTTTTTAACTTTTCATCAATATCTTTTTTTCTTTTCTCTGTTTTATCACAACCTTAATTGTTCATAAACATTTATACAGATTCATATTTGTTTTTTCCCATTTCTAGCATTTTTGAAGCCAGCTATTTTTCATGTATTAGTATTTTGAGAATTAGTATGTTTGATTCGTATATTTCAGTTTTGTATTCTTTTATTTTGAATTTCATTTTTAATTTTTTAAACTTTCACTTTATATTTTTTCTCTCACTTATGTATTACCCTTGATTCTCTTTTTCTCTTTTCTTCTGCTAGCATCCAACCTCTATTGTTCTCTCTCACACTCTTCCTTTCATTTTTTATTTCTATCGTTTCTCTTCCTCCCTCATAATCAGCAAACCCTACATCACTTCTGTTCTCTCTCTATCCACCATTCAAATTTGTAAACCCTGGAGATCCAACATGGCGGCAGGCGCGGAGAGATCAAGTCTCTGACCTCTTCAGCTGCGCAGGCATAGGGAGTTGTAAACTGTCTAAATGCTGTTTGCTCAGGATCACAAGGCAATGCTGAGCTGACGTGGATCTGGGGCAAACAGTCTGGGCCTCTCAGAACACACACCGAGCCCGGATCGGCTGCTTTCGAGCTCCCGTTCACCTGCTTCTCACAGTCAAACCACTGTGACTCAGCACTAACTATCCCGCCGAAACAACTAGTCAGCCCTTCTGATCCTACGGAGGTAAATGCCAACTGAGGCTTCATAGGCAGTGGCCACAGGATTGAAATGGGGCTTGGGAGAGACAGTCAGGACCCACCCATTACATTGATCACCCGGCAAAGGGAAAGAACTGTCCACCATTTGCATGGGATACCACCATGGCAGAGAACTGACATCACCAAAATGCGGCGGAGGAGATGAATTCATTGAAACCAGCGGTGACAGGGTGTAATCCCCTAGCCATCCCTCTCCACAAAGCGGGGAAATCTTAAGGGCCCCTCCCAGCTCTCCCATGAGCACGATAGCCAGACTTAGGGAATCAGGACTGGTGTGGGATTTGCGGCGCGGAACTCCCGGCTATTGCTCCCACCAGTGATGACAACTGAGGTCCCTTGCACCAGCTACCGGGGGCGTGGCTACTGGAGGGCAAGCAAATTTGCTGGAGGTTCTCAGCCCCAAGCTCTACAAACTCAGGGTCTGTGCCCAGGCGTTCATGAAAACAGAGCTCCCAGGAGCAGCAAACCTGGCGTGTAGCCAGTATTCTGGTGAGCATCACCGGTGAGCAGGGCCTGGCTTGAGGAAAAGTGGGTAAGTGATTAGACACAAGAGAAGGCCCTAGGCACTCAGGATTGGAGACACGCCCAGTCTGAGAGGAAGAGCTGCTGCACAGTGATTGCTTCCCGCCAATTGAGAGGAGAAGCTTGGCCCAGTGGGCACAGCTCCACCTACTGGTAGAGAAGTTAATCAAACTCTAAGACTGCATTTATTATTTTTTTTTTTAATTTGGGGGTTTTTTGGGTTTTTTTTCATTTTCATTTTTTTGTTCTTGTTTTTTAAATTATATTTAATTTTTTTAAATTTTTTTATTTTATTTTTTTTAATTTTCATTTTCATTTTTATTATTTTTTTTTAATTTCTTTTTTCTTTTTTTCATTCCTATTTTTTTCTTTTTTCTTTTCATTTCTTTTTAATTCTCTTATTCCCCCTTCCTTGAATTCTACCTGCTTACTCTCATTCTCTTTAGTGACTTCTTCCCTTCCATTCTAATACCTTTCCTCCCAAGCATCAAATAAATTTATAACTCAACAGTCAAACAGAACAAGAAGTAACATGAGCAGCATGAAAAAGCAAGGAAGAAAAGAAGTACAAACAATGCAGGACAGCCTAAATATTCAGGAGGACCTAGAGTTATCAAAAAAATAGTCATATAAGGAAATCAAGGAATACCTTAGAAAGATGGAATGGAACCTTAAAGAGGATACGAGACAGCAAATTAAAACAGTGAAAGAATACATTGAAAATGAATTACATAAACAGATAAAAGAAGAAGTTAAGCCTCTTTATCAGGACATAGAGATTATAAAAAAAATCAAACAATAATTCTAGAAATGAAAGAAACGATAAACCAAATTAAAAACTCAAATGAGAGTATCACTAACAGAGTGGAGCAAGTAGAAGCCAGAATTTCAGATAATGAAGACAAAATATATTGTCTTGAAAAGAGTCTAGCCAACTCAGAAAGGCTGGTAAAAAACATCACGAGAAAAACATCCAAGAGATATGGGATAACATAAAAAAAACAAATTTAAAAGTCATCGGGATAGAGGAAGGTATAGAGATTCAAACCAAGGGAATGAGTAACCTGCTGAATGAAATAATTACAGAAAACTTTCCAGAAATAAAAAAAGGAAACGGATATACAAATTATAGATGCATACAGAACACCGACCACACAAAATCCCAGACACATTGTTATGAAGATATCCAATATACAAAACAAAGAGAAAATATTAAAAGCTACAAGAGAAAGGAGGCAGATTACATTCAGGGGTAAACCAATAAGGTTAACAACGGATTTTTTATCGCAGACCCTGAAAGCAAGAAGATCCTGGAACAACGTATTTCAAACACTGAAAGACAATGGATGCCAACCAAGAATTCTATATATAGCAAAATTAAGCTTCAGGTACGACAATGAAATAAAAATCTTTCATGATAAACAAAAGCTAAAAAAATTGCAGCCAGAAAACCAGCACTGCAAAGCGTCTTGAGCAAAACACTACACATGGAAGAAATGATAAACAATAACCAAAACCATCAGTGGGAAGTGCCTCGGTAATGACAGAGGGCAGGGGGAAAGCTAATCAGGGAGAAACAAAGTAAATTAGAGAAAAAAAAGATAAATAATCAAACATGGCAGGAAGTACAAACCATATATCAATAGTAACTCTAAATGTTAATGGCTTAAACTCTCCAATAAAGCGACATATGCTGATAACATGGATTAAAAAAACAAATCCAACAATATGCTGCCTCCAGGAGACACATCTGATTGAAAAAGACATACACAGGCTAAAGGTGAAAGGTTGGGAAAAAAATATACCACGCACACGGTCCTTGTAAGCAAGCAGGGGTGGACATCCTCATATCAAATAAAATAGACTTCAAACCTAAGTTAATCAAAAGGGATAAGAAAGGACATTATATACTGTTAAAAGGAACCATTCACCAACAAGACATAACACTTATCAATATTTATGCACCAAACAATGGTGCTGCAACGTTCATAAAACAAATTCTCCTCAAGTTCAAGAATCAAATAGACCACAACACAATAATTATGGGTGACTTCAACACACCTCTCTCACCATTGGACAGATCCTCCAAACAAAAGTTGAATAAAGAAACTATAGAACTCAATATCACAATCAATAACCTAGACTTAACTGACATATTTAGAATATATCAACCATCATAAAGTAGATATACTTTTTTCTCAGCAGCACATGGATCCTTCCCAAAAATAGACCATATATTATGCCAAAGGGCAACCCTCAGTAAATATAAAGGGATGGACATAATACCATGCATTTTATCTGATCATAATGGAATGAAACTGGAAATCAATGATAAAAGAAGAAAGGAAAAATCCTATATTACATGGAAAATGAACAATATGTTACTGAATGATCAATAAAGGAGGAAATCAAAAAATTCTTAGAGATAAATGAAAATGCAGACACAACATATCGGAATCTATGGGACATAATGAAAGCAATTTTAAGAGGGAAATTCATCACCTGGAGGTCATTCCTCAAAAAAAGGAAAAGCCAACAAATAAATGAGCTCACACTTCATCTCAAAGCCCTAGAAAAGAAAGAGCAACACAATAGCAAATGTAGCAGAAGGCAAGAAATAATTAAAATCAGAGAGGAAATCAACGAAATTGAAACAAAAGAAACTATTGAAAAAATTAACAAAACTAAAAGTTGGTTCTTCGAAAAAATAAATAAGATCAACAGACCCTTAGCCATGCTAACGAAGAGAAGAAGAGAGAGAACTCAAATTACTAACATACGGGATGAAAAAGGCAATATGACAACAGATGCTACAGAAATACAGAAGATAATTAGAAACTATCTTGAAAACCTATATTCCAATAAAATAGAAGATAGTGAAGACATCGATAAATTTCTTAAGTCATATGATTTGCCCAGACTGAGTCAGGAGGATACACACAATTTGAACAGACCAACATCAATGGATGAAATAGAAGAAGCAATCAAAAGACTACCAACCAAGAAAAGCCCAGAACCAGATGGGTATACAGCAGAGGTTTACAAAACAGTTAAAGAAGAATTAATACCAATACTTTTCAAGTTATTTCAGGAAATAGAAAGAGAGGGAGCTCTACAAAGTTCATTCTATGAGGCCAACATCACCCTGATTCCGAAACCAGACAAAGACACATCAAAGAAAGAAAACTACAGATCAAGATCTCTGATGAACCTAGATGCAAAAATCCTCAATAAAATTCTGGCAAATCGGATACAAAGGCACATCAAAAAAATTGTGCACCATGATCAAGTAGGATTCATCCCTGGGATGCAAGGCCTGGTTCAATATATGGAAATCAATAAATGTTATTCACCACATCAATAGACTTAAAGATAAGAACCATATGATTATGTCAATAGATGCAGAAAAAGCATTCGACAAACTACAGCATCCCTTTATGTTCAAAACATTAGAAAAAATAGGGATAACAGGAAATTACCTTGACATTGTAAAAGCTATCTATGCTAAGCCGCAGGCTAGCATCATTCTGAATGGAGAAAAATTGAAGGCATTCCCTCTAAAATCTGGAACAAGACAGGGATGCCCTCTATCACCACTTCTATTTATTATAGTTCTCGAAACACTAGCCAGAGCAATTAGACAGACGAAAGAAATTAAAGGCATAAAAATAGGAAAAGAAAAACTTAAATTATCACTATTTGCGATAGACATGATTCTATACCTAGAAGACCCAAAAGGGTCTACAAAAATCTACTAGAACTAATAAATGAATTCAGCAAAGTGGCAGGATATAAAATCAACACGCATAAATCAAAGGCATTTCTGTCTATCAGTGACAAAACTTCTGAAACGGAAATGAGGAAAAACACTCCATTCACAATATCCTCAAAAAAAATAAAATACTTGGGAATCAACCTAACAAAAGACATGAAAGATTTATACAATGAAAACTACAGAACCCTAAAAAGGTAAGTAGAAGAAGATCTTAGAAGATGGAAAAATATACCTTGTTCATGGATAGGCAGAACTAACATCATCAAAATGGCGATATTACCAAAAGCTCTCTATAGGTTTAATGCAATGCCAATCAAAATCCCAACGGCATTTCTTGTAAAAATAGATAAAGCAATCATGAAATTCATATGGAAAAATAAAAGACCCAAAATAGCAAAAGCAATTCTAAGCAGGAAGTGTGAATCAGGCAGTATAGTGATACCAGATTTCAAACTATACTACAGAGCAATAGTAACAAAAACAGCATGGTATTGGTACCAAAACAGGCAGGTGGACCAATGGTACAGAATAGAGGACACAGAGACTAATCCACAAAGTTACAACTATCTTATATTTGATAAAGGGGCTAAAAGCATGCAATGGAGGAAGGATAGCATCTTCAACAAATGGTGTTGGGAAAACTGGAAATCCATATGCAACAAAATGAAACTGAATCCCCTCCTCTCGCCATGCACAAAAGTTACTCAAAGTGGATCAAGGAGCTTGATATCAAACTAGAGACTCTGCGTCTGATAGAAGAAAAAGTTGGCTCCGATCTACATATTGTGGGGTTGGGCTCCAAATTCCTTAATAGGACATCCATAGCACAAGAGTTAATAACAAGAATCAACAAATGGGACTTACTTAAACTGAAAAGTTTTTTCTCAGCAAAAGATACAACAAGAGAGGTAAATAGGGAGCCTACATCATGGGAACAAATTTTTACTCCTCACACTTCAGTTAGAGACCTAATATCCAGAGTACACAAAGAACTCAAAAAATTAGACAATAAGACAATAAATAACCCAATCAACAAATGGGCCAAGGACCTGAACAGACACTTCTCAGAGGAGGACATACAATCAATCAATAAGTACATGAAAAAAATGCTCACCATCTCTAGCAGTCAGAGAAATACAAATCAAAACCACCCTAAGATACCATCTCACTCCAGTAAGATTGGTAGCCATTATGAAGTCAAACAACAACAAGGGCTGGTGAAGATGCAGGGAAAAGGGTACTCTTGTACATTGCTGGTGGGACTAAAAATTGGTACAGCCAATTTGGAAAGCAGTATGGAGATTCCTGGGAAAGCTGGGAATGGACCCAGCTATTGCCCTTCTCAGACTGTTCCCTGAAAACCTTAAAAGAGCGTACTACAGGGATACTGCCACATAGATGTTCATAGCAGCACAATTCACAATTGCTAGACTGTGGAACCAACCCAGATGCCCTTCAATAGATGAATGGATAAAAAATAATGTGGCATTTATACACCGTGGAGTATTATGCAGCACTAAAAAATGACAAAATCATGGAATTTGCAGGGAAATGGATGGCACTAGAGCAGATTATGCTTAGTGAAGCTAGCCAATCCCTAAAAAACAAATACCAAATGTCTTCTTTGATATAATGAGAGCAACTAAGAACAGAGCAGGGAGGAAGAGCAGGAAGAAAAGATTAACATTAAACAGAAACATGAGGTGGGAGGGAAAGGGAGAGAAAAAAAGGGAAATTGCATGGAAATGGAGGGACACCCTCATTGCTATACAAAATTGCATATAAGAGTTTGTGAGGGGAATGGGAAAATAAACAAGGAGAAAAATGAATTACAGTAGATGGGGTAGAGAGAGAAGATGGGAGGGGAGGGGGGGGATAGTAGAGGATAGGAAAGGTAGCAGAATACAACTGTTACTAATAGGGCATTATGTAAAAATGTGGATGTGTAACCGATGTGATTCTGCAATCTGTATTTGGGGTAAAAATGGGAGTTCATAACCCACTTGAATATAATGTATGAAATATGATATGTCAAGAGCTTTGTAATGTTTTGAACAACCAATAAAAAAAGTTAAAAAAAGAAAAAGAAAAAATAATGACTTCCACAAAGTGGAAGTAGTACGTGGCAGAGAAGCCATTTGGAGATCAGGAGTTTTGGGAACTGAACAACAATCCTGTGTCTCTAAATCAATTTTATGAGTTACTGTAAATTTTAATGTATACAGGACCCTATAATGATGGCTCATTACTTTTCAGCAGTATTATGTCCTAAAATTTAATATGCAGACAAGAATTAACCAAACATTTGAAACCATTAATAGCTCTCCACCAAGGAAACAATATTTTAAAATATTCAACTTCTGCATCTGTGAAATACTGAAAATACTACTTAGGCATTATAACAGTGATTGACAGATAGACATTGTATTCACTGAGGTGAGTACTAGTCTTATTCTCAATTCACAGATGAAACAGAGGCTCAAAGCACTTAAATAACTTTGCTATGGAATTATAAGAGATTAAGTGGCAGAATTGGGGTTTGAACCAGAGAAATGTGGCTCTGAAATCATGTCTTCAGAATTAGGTAAGAGAAGGCAACATTTTTTAAAAAATGACTAAGGGAAAATAGAAGTCTCTAGAAATATTCAGTTGTTATACAAATAACATTCTCAGACACAACCACAGTAGATTTCAGTATTATTTATTTATTTAAAAGATTTCGAGTTCAGAAAAGACTTTTTTTTTTTTGAGAGAGAGAGAGAGAGAGAGAATTTTTTTAAATATTTATTGTTTAGTTTTTGGCAGACACAACGTCCTTATTTGTATGTGGTGCTGAGGATCGAACCCGGGCCGCATGCATGCCAGGCGAACGCACTACCGCTTGAGCCACATCCCCAGCCCCAGAATAGTCTTTAACATGGAAAAATGTGAAACAACACTATTGTATCACATTAGTATACAAAATATTCCCATTTAATTTGAAATTCATTTTCAATATTTTTGTAAGTTGAGTTTCAAACCAGATTTTCATGATGAAATCAGGAGTAGTTCAATATAATGAAAGAAAATTCTGTAATTAGGGAATTTCCTAGAAGCTAAATTCAGTGGTCCAATCCTGGGTGGAAAAACAAAATTAAAGGGCTGGGGCTATAGCTCAGTGGCAGAGCACTTGCCTGGCATGTGTGAGGCTATGGGTTCAATCCTCAGCACCACATAAAAATAAACAAATAAAATAAAAGCATTGTGTCCATCAACAACTACAAAAAAAAATTGTAAACCCTTTTCAAACTTTCTGTTTTTATTGTAGGCTGTATGTATGATACTGATCATATCATTTCTGTTTACTGTAACAATTAATATTTTTACATCATAACAGAAAGTATTTGGTTTAATGCTATATATTGTTTGAATCTCTGGTTGTTATTATTTTTCTCACCCTAAACAGTGAGGTCATAGAAACCTTATAGGGCACTATGAGTTTACTGCCTCACATCCATATTGTTAGATGAAAAACAACATGAAACAGCAAGGGAACAAATTGCCCCAAACCAACCAAGATACTTCAATAACAAAATTCATCCCCAACATAGTGAAAGAAATGTTAGAGAAGGAGTGTAGACTGTACATAGTTAAAAATGATAGGAGAGGTAAAGGATAATGTAAGGAGTTAATTCAGGGGAAATAATACAGAAAGTGAAAGAGTACTTCAATAAAGACATAGAAACTCTGGAAAAAAATCAAGCAGAAATCCTCAAAATGAAGTGATCAATAAACCAAATTAAAAATTCAATTGAAAGCATCAGCAAAAAACTAGAGCATATGGAAGACAGAATTTCAGGCAATAAAGACAAATATGTAGTCTTGAAAATTAAAGTTGAACATTGAGAAAATATGTTAAGTGACCATGAACAAAACTTCCAAGAAATATGGCATAACCTGAAAAGAACATATTTAGGATTTATTGGTTTAGATGAAGTCTCCAAGGTATAAACCAAAGGGATACGCAATTTTTTCAATGAAATAATATCAGAAAATTTCCCAAACCTAAAAAATGAAATGGAAAATCAGATACATGAGGCTCACAGGACCCCAAATATACAAAATTACACTAGACCTACACCAAGACACATTATTATGAAAATGCCTAACATACAGAATAAGAACAGAATTTTAAAGGCTGCAAGATATAAAATGAAAGTCACATTTAAAGGGAAACCAATTCAAATCTCAACTGATTTCCCAACCAAGACCCTCAAAGCTAGTGAGTCTTGGAATAACATATATCAAGCTCTGAAAGAAAATGGATGCCAGCCAAGAATACTATATCCACCAAAATTAAGCTTTAGAATTGATGAATAAATAAAAACCTTTCATGATAAACACAACTTAAACAAATTCACAACTATAAAGCCTGCTCTAAAAAACATAATAAAATATTTTATGCAAAAGAAATGAAAAATAAAAGTGAAAACCATCAAATAGAGAAACTATACTAGAAAAATATAGTCAATCAAAGGACAAACTAATTCAAATTAAAAACCAGAAATAAATCAAAATTACAAGGAATAAAAATCATATCTCAGTAATAACATTGAATGTAAATGGCCTGAATTCATCAATCCACAGACATAGATTAGATTAAAAAAACAATATGCTATCTCCAAGAGACTCACCTCATAAGCAAAGACATCCACATACTGAAGGTAAATGGATGGGAAGGAAAAAAAAAACATGTCATTCACGTGGATCTTGTAAATAAACAGGAGTTTCTAGCCTCATGTCAGATAAAATGAATTTCAACCCAAAATTAATTAGAAGGGACAAAAAGGTCATTTCATAGTCCTTAAGGAAATTGTACATCAATAAGACATAATAATCATAAATATGTATGCCCCAAACAATGGAGCAACTATGTACATCAAATGAACCCTACTCAACTTCAAGAATCAAATAAGTCACAATAATAATGGGAGACTTTAACACATCTCTCTCATCACATGATGGATCCTCCAAACCAAAAATAAAGAAAGAAACTAGAGAACTAAAAAATATAATTAGTAATTTAGACTTAACTAAAATATATAGAATATTTCATCCATCAATGACTGAATACACTTTTTTCTCAGTAGCACATGGATTCTTCTCAAAAATAGACCATATCTTAGCCAAAAAGCAACTCCTGGCAATACCAAAAAAAATGGAGACAATACCTTGCATTCTATCAGATCATAATGGAATGAAATTAGAAATCAATGATAAAATAAAAATAGAAGCTATTTTAACACCTAGATAATAAATAATATGCAATTGGATGACCAATGAATAGCAGAAGCTATCAGGAATGAATTTAAAAATATTTAGAGGTAAATGAGAATAGCAATACAGCATATCAAAATTTCTGGGATGCTATGAAGACAGTAGTAGGAGGAAAGTTTATTACATTAAGCTCCTTCATTAAAAGTATAGTAATTCAACAAATAAATAACTTAACATTACATCTCAAAGCTCTATAAAAAGAATAATAAATCAATCCAAAAGCAGTAGAAGATAGGGAACAATTAAAATCAGAGCTGAAATCAATGGAATTGAAACAAAAGAAACAATCCAAAAAGTTAACAAACAAAAAGTTGGCTCTTTGAAAAAAATAAATAAAATTGATAAACCTTTAGCCAAGTTAATGAAGAGAAAAAGAAAGAAAAAAAATTCAAGTTGCTAAAATTCATAATGAGAAAGGAAATATCAGGACTGGCTCTACTGAAATACAGACAATAATGAGAACCTATTTTGAATATTTATACTCTAATAAAATAGAAAAAACTTGAATACATTGATAAATTTCTAGAGACATATGATCTGCCCAAGTTGAATCAGGAAGACATAGAAAATTTAAACAGATCAAGCAATGGAATTGAAGATGGCATCAAAAGTTTACCAACAAACAAAAGCCCAGGCCAAGATGAATTCTCCGCCATGTTCTACCAGAACTTCAAAGAAAAGCTAACACCAATCCTCCTCAAATTAGTCTATGAAATAGAAAAGGAGGAAACTCTTCCAAAATCATTTTAAGAAGATAAGTATCACCTTGACACCAAAACCAGACAAAGACACATCAAAGAAAGAAATATCACCAATATCCCTAATGAACATAGATGCAAAAGTTCTACTCACAATAGCTAAACTATGGAACCAATCTAGGTGTCCTTCAATAGATGCGCAGATAAAGAAAATGTGATATATATATATTCAATGGAATATTATTCATCTTCAAAGAAGAATTAAACCATTGCATTTGCCAGTAAGTGGATGGAGTTGTAGAATATCATGCTAAGCAAAATAAGCCAATCCCAAAAATCCAAAGGCTGAATATTTTCTCTAATATGTGGATGCTAATTCACAATGAGGGGGTAGGAAATACTAGAGAAGAATAGAGTTACCTTAGATTAGATAGAGAGATGTGAAGGGAGAGGATGTGTGGATAGGAAGGATAGTAGAATGAAACAGACATTATTACTTTATGTCTATATGTGACTGCATGACCAGTGTGATTCTACAACATGTAGAATCAGGAACTGAGAAATTACACACACTCAGAAAAATGAGAAATTATACCTCATCTATGTATGATTATCAAAGTGCATAAATGCCTATACTGACATGTATAAATGATTAAAACAAATTTAATTTTTTTAATTCTTAATAAAAAAACTGGCAAATCACATTAAAAGACGTATTCAAAAGATAGTGTACCATGATCAAATGGGATTCATCCCAGGGATGCAGGGTGGTTCAACATATGGAAATCAATAAATGTAATTCATCACATAAATAGACTTAAAGATAAGAATCACATGATTTATCTAAACAGATGCAGAAAAAGCATTTGACAAAACATAGCATCCATTCTTGTTCAAAACACTAGAAAAACTAGGGATAGTAGGAACACACCTCAACATTGTAAAATCTATGTATACTAAACCCAAGGCCAACATCATTCTAAATGGAGAAAAATCGAAAACATTCTCTCTAAAAACTGGGATAAGACAAGGATGCCTTCTTTCATCACATCTATTCGACATAGTCCTTAAAATGCTAGCCACAGCAATTAGAAGAAACAAATTAAATGAATACTAATAGGAAAAGAAGAACTCAAAAAATCCTAGTTCTGATGATGTGATACTATATTTAGAAGACTCAAAAAAATTCTAGAACTCATAAATGAATTCAGCAAATAGCAGGATATAAAATTAATACCCATAAATCATCAGTGATTAATCAACTGAAAGATATATTAGGAAAACTATCCCATTCACAATACCCTCAAAAAAATAAAATATTTAGGAATCAATCTAACGAAAGAGGTAAAAGACCTCTACAATGAAAACTACTGAACTCTGAAAAAAGAACTTGAAGAAGACCTTAGACAATGGAAAGATCTCTTATGTTCTTGGATAGGCAGATTTAATATTATCAAAATGGCCATACTGCAAAAAGTGCTATACTGATTAAATGCAATTCCTATTAAAATTCCAATGATGCTCTTCATAAAAAGAGTAAAGCAATCATGAAATTCATTTGTTAAAATAAGAGACCAAAAGTAATCCTCAGTGAGAAAAGTGAAGCTAAAGGTATCACAATACCACACTTTAAATTATACTACAGAGCTATAGTAACAAAAAACAGCATGGTATTGGCACCAAAACAGACATGAATTCTAGTGGAACAGTAGACACAGAGACACACCCACATAAATACAATACAAATAGCCTCTTCAACAAATGGTGCTGGGAAAACTGGAAATCCATATGCAGCAAAATTAAATTAAACCTCTATCTCTCACCCTGCACAAAATCAACTCAAAGTGGATCAAGGACCTAGGCATTAAACCAGAGATCCTGCACCTACTACAAGAAAAAGTAGGCCCAGATCTTCATTATGTCAGCTTAATAACCAAATTCCTCAACCAGACTCCTAAATCACAAGAAATAAAATCAAGAGTCAATAAATGGGATGGCATCAAACTAAAAAGCTTCTTCACAGCAATAGAAACAATCAAGATTGTAAAGAGAGAGCATATAGAATGGGAGAAAGCCTTTGCCACCTGTACCTCAGATAGAGCATTAATCTGATGTATAAAGAACTCATAAAAAAACTTAACACCAAAAAAAAAAACCCAAATGTTCCAATCAATAAATGGCTAAAGAACTGAACAGGCACTTCACAGGAAAAAAAAAATGAATGGTCAATAAATACATGAAAAAAATGTTCAACATCTCTACCAATTAGAGAAATACAAATTAAAGCTACATAGAGGTTTTATTGCGGTCCAGTCAGAATGGCAGTTATAAAGAACACAAGAACAATAATGTGGGCAAAGAAGTGGCAAAAAGGGTACACTTATATGTTGCCGGTGGGATTGCAAATTGGTGCGACCACTATGGAAAGCAGGGTGCAGATTCCTCCAAAAACTTGGAATGGAACCACCATTTGACCCAGTTATCCCACTCCTCAGCATATACCCAAAATGTTTATAGCAGCTCTACTCACAATAGCTAAGCTTTGGAACTAACCTAAGTGACCTTCAACAGATGAATGGATAAAGAAAATGTGGCATATATGCACAGTGCCATATTACCTAGCCATAAACAAGAATGAAATTGTGGCATCTGTAAACTGGATGGAACCAGAGACTATCATGTTAAGTGAAATAAGCCATTCAAAAAAACCAAAGGCCAAATATTCTCTCTGATGTGCTGATGCTAACACACAGTGGGATGGGCCCGAGGGAGAATAGACGTTCATTGGATTAGACAAAGGGGATTGAAGGGAAAGGAGAGGGGATGGGAATAGGAAAGACAGTAGAATGAATCAGACATAACTTTCTTCTGTTTGTATTTGAGTACACAACCATTGAAACTCCACATCATGTACAATCATAAGATATGGAAGTTATACTCCATTATGTATAACATGTCCTTATACACTTTACTTCTATGTATATCTAAAAAAGAACAAATAAAATAAATTTTAAACAGTAGAATAGTAGTTATCAGCAACTAAAAGGGAGAGGGAAAAGTGGGGAGATGTTGATCTAGAGGTACAAAGCTTCAGTTATGTAGACTAACACATTGCCTTAAAAATGGATATTGATGCTCTTTGTGGAACAAAGAGCAGATGTATTTGCTCTGCAGTGTAATAAAGATAATGTCTCCCACCAAATAAAGATTGGGCAGTTTTGTTTGCAACTCATCATGAAATGAAATACCTAATTTCAGAGTTTCTTAGCTGCTGATGATTCTGTGATATTATTTGTCTCTGGGCTAGGCCAAGAGATGCCTGGATAGCCAATAAAACATTATTTTTGAGTGTTTAAGTGAAGATGTTTTAGGAAGAGATTCATATGAATCAGTAGAATGAGTAAAGAAGATGTCCCTCATCAATGTAGATAGGAGCATTTTCCAAACCATTGAAGACCTGAATAGAACACAAAAAAAAGAGCAAATTTACTCTTTCATCCTGAGCTAGAATGTCCCTCTTCTTCTGTCCTTAGACACTGCTGCTCTTGGTTTTCAGACCTTCAGAAATGGTATGGAACCTATATCACTTTTTACTCTGGTCCTTAGATATTTTGTCCTGAACAGAAACTATACCCTTGGCTTTTCCTGGACCTCCAGTTTTCAGATAGCAGATTGTAGAACGCCTCGACGTCCATAATCCCATAAACCATTCCTTCAAAATAAGTATTCTTCTATATATCCAGTTGATTCCTATTGTGCTTTGAGAAATAGTTCTTTTTACTGATTCGGAAGTCTCATGCCTTTGGTCAGCATCTTTGAAACCATAACAGACTAACTTGTTAACCCATAAGAAATACAATACCCCAATAATTCACAGTTATTGATAAGCCATAGCTTAAAAGTTAAATATTTTGTGACCTCCTAAGCACACTTTGGAAGAAGAGTATCTTTTTAACTAGGCAAATGCTGAGAATCTAGAACTCACTGCCTCAATTCTCAAGTTCCAAGCACTATTCCTAGGAAAATGAGAATTGAACGGAAATGCAGAATTATCTCTGAATGAAAATCCAAGTTTTTGAGATTTCAGGATGGTTAAATAATAAAGTTCCTCTAAAATGTGGTTGTAGTACAGGAGTTCAATGTAGACAAATTCTAATATGTATCTCACCAAAGTGGTAAACCATGACATGCCATGGTTCTTCAAATGTCAAGTTTATGAAAGTTGCAAGTCTAATTTTACGATCATAGGCTTGAACCCTGCCATTACGATTTGGAGGGAGAAAGTGGCATTTCCCACTGCTCAAATTTCACATCCTCATCAACTCCTAAAACTATTATTATAACATCAAATAAGCTTCTCTAAGAACATGTACTTTTTAAAAAGAGCAATGCCTTTAACTTCGAGGTTCACTATAGTTAGAAGAACCATATAATTTATCATTCAACTAGGGGCACTTTTAGAGAGTAAAAGAGGGCAATATTAACAATTATAAGGCCACAGGCATAAATCAGGTCCCACCGAGGCAAAGGATGACATATGAGTGAATGTACCATGTACATTCCCTTAACAAGGGCTTTCACAGAGTTTGGGAGACAATGCTTTTTGTATGCAGCTCCAGATGCTGTTTCTCTCACATTCAGGTTGGTTTTAGCTTATAATTAGAGCAAAGCTAACCAAAATTGGACACATGCAAACAAGGGAACTTTGCAAGCAATTTTTAAGCATTTTCTTGGACTGGCTCAGTGCACATTTACTTCTCACAGAGAGTTATTTTGTTTTGAAATGACTTGCAAGAATTCATTCAGTGTCATCCCTGCAGGGGACACAAACTGCAACTAGCATCAGGAGGAGTTGTACTGCTAATTCTCTGAACACCACACTGTTAATTAATCTCAGTAAATAATAGAATTTCTAATATAAATTATTCTGATGTCATCCATTGCCTAAAGGTGTTTCTAATGATCTATGTGAAATGTCAGAAGATATGCTTCAGTCACCACGTGATAGAGAATCTGGACAAACAAGCAGGGAAATCTGGTTGATCTGAAGTCAGTGGTAACTAGGTCAACAGAAGCCTGTTAGAGAACTTGAAAGAATTTTATTTTCCCAGGAGTTGTTTTCTCTTCCTAAGGAGCAACTACAATGAAATCAGGACAGACATGAAATTTCACTAGGAAGTGACTATAAGGGACAATGAGTGGTGTGAAACAACACAAGTTATTTCTCTTCAAGGCATACTTCCAGAGAGGTTTGGCTTTCTGGTTTTTTTGTTTTTGTTGTTGTTGTTTTTTTCAGCACTGTAGATAGGTGATGAAGAATTCATGTTGACATTGTCATTGCCTTTTGAGAATCTGAAAGTAAAAAATTTAAACTGTGTCTAATCAAGATTTAACGATTCAAACCTTGCTTCTCTTATTTTTCTCCTGTTTCTTTTTCATATTGTGCATCATTGCCTCATACAGATTATAAATTCAAAATTCAGAAGAGTGGGCAAGATGTTTGTGTTCTCATCTTCCAGAAAAGAATTCTAGTTTCTTTTCTGATAAAGATTGTGAATTTCCCTGCTATATCCATTAACTCATTCTTTTCACATTAACATTGCCCAAAATTTAGGTAGTCTTATTGCTTCGCAGCGAGGCACTTGTGTTCCCCAACCCCCTTGCAGCTAGGTGTAAACGAAGTTCTTTTTTTTTAATTTTATTTATTTATTTATTTTACACTAGAATGAATTTCAACATATAGTACACAAATGGAGCACACCTTCCCATTCCTTTGGCTGTACATGGCTCAGAATCACTCTAGTAGTATAATCGTACATGTTTACATGTTTATAATGCCTGTCTCTTTCAACCATCCTTCCCATCCCCATAACCCCACCGCTCCCTGACTCTCCTCTACACAAACTAAAGTTCCTTTATTCTTCCCTATCTCCCCACCCCACTACGGATCATCATTGGCTTATCAGAGAAAACATTCAGCTTTTGTTTTAGGGGGGATTGGTTTATTTCACTTAATATGATATTCTCTAGTTCCATCTATTTACCTGAAAATGCCATAATTCATTCTTCTTTAAGGTTGAATTATATTCCACTGTGTATATGTACCACATTTTCTTTATCCATTCCTCTGTTAAAGGGCATCTAGGTTGATTCCATAGTTTAGCTATTGTTAATTGAGCTGCTATAAACATCAATGTGGCTGTGTCACTGTAGTATGCTGATTTTAAGTCCTTTGGGTATAAACCAAGGTGTGGGATAGCTGGGTCAATTGGTGGATCCATTCCAAGTTTTCTGAGGTATCTCCAAACTGCTTTCCGTAGTGATTGCAAATTTTCAGTCCCACCAACAATGTCTGAGTGTATCTTTTTCCCGCATCCTCACCAACACTTATTATTGCTTGTATTCTTGATAATTGCCTTTCTGACTAGAGTGAGATGAAACCTTAGAGGAGTTTTGATTTGCATTTCTCTAATTTCTAGAGATGATGAATATTTTTTCAAGTTTGTTGATCGATTGTATTTCTTCTTCTGTGAAGTGTCTATTCAGTTTCTTAGTCCATTTATTGATTGGGTTTTTTTTTTTTTGGTGTTACGTTTTTTGAGTTATTTATATATCCTGGAGATTAGTGCTCTGCCTGAGCATTCTGTAGGCTCTCTCATTATGTTATTGATTGTTTCCTTTGCTGAGAAGAAGCTTTTTAGCTTGCATCCATTCCATGTATTGATTCTTGATTTTACTTCTTTCACTTTAGGAGTCTTGTTAAGGAAGTCAGATCCTAGGCCGACATGGTGAAGGTGTGGGCCTACTTTTTCTTCTATTAAGCGCAGGCTCTTTGTTTTAAGTCTTTGATTTTTGGTGCAGTATTTCATACTGCTGCATATGGATTTCCAGTTTTCCCAGCATCATTTGTTAAATAGGCTATCTGTTCTCCAATGTATGTTTTGGGCACCTTTGTCTAGTATGAGATAGTCATATTTATGTGGGTTTTTCTCTGTGTCTTCTATTTTGTACCATTGGTTAGACTAAGTTCTGTATTCCTCAGCATCCTCTGCAGCTAGCACAATGCACTAAAGTAAGGAAAAAGCCACTTAAGCCACCCACCTTCCACTCCTCCCTTTTTGATGCCTTTAACTCAGGTGTGTGGATGGTAAACCAGATTAGAACATGCAGTCAAAGCCAATGCCCTGGCTCACAGAGTAGTGAGGTTAAAGATGCTGCAGATTGAGATGTACATTAGGCCTGCCTTGATACCCTGGATTGTCTTCCAGCCCAGACTTTCCCATCCGAGAAAAGGCTCCTATACTGTTGAAGCTATTTTTAGTTTGATCTTTCTTAAAGTAGCCAACCAGTAGCTTAATAAAATATTAATCATTTCAGTACTTCCCTGCTTATTATTTATTTCAAAACACAAAATCTAGGAAGGTGGCACATGTATGCCTACAATGCCAACGACTCAGGAGGCTGACACAAGAGGATTATATGTTCAAAGTCGGCGTAGGCAACTTAACAAAAACCTGTCTCAAAATTTAAAAATTAAAAGGGATAGTGATGCACCTTAGTGGTAGAGCATACCAGCATTCAATCCTACACACACACTCAAAACACATACACACGCACACACACAAAAAAAAAAAAAAAAAAACCTACCATGTGACTGGCAAATGTCTCTACCAAAAAATCTAGTCCAGGGATCTATTAGAAAACAAAAATCATTTGCTAAATGACACTTTACTTCCCATCAGTGTTGGAGCAACTGTAGCCTTGGACAGCTAGACTGCCCTTTTGGGTTTCTCTCAGTACAATGGTGCTGAAAGACATGCCCATTTGCAGGTAGCTGCTGTTAATGGGGCAGAGTTCATGCCTGATGGGATAGCTTTAGATTCAGGGGCATGCTGCCCTAAGGCTGAAAGAGAGAGGACTGCCCAAGTAGCCTTGAGGCAAGAGCTAAGGCTCCCATAAGGCCAACTTCCTATAGCCTCTTCCTTCTCGTTGACCTTGAAGAGCCCTTCCTCACAATAAATCCCTTTGATGTGCTTCCCTTTACATAAAGAATTCCAGGGGACCTTGGTCCTTTGTTGGGGGTCCCACTCATCAGGTGTGATTTACCCACCAGGCTCCTGCTTTTGAAATCATTTTTGGTGTCTTTTGTCTTTTTTTCTAAATATTTCTTTAGACTTTAAATTTCCCAGCCCCTTCACCCCTCCATTAAGTTTACTGATCCCTTACTGCCCGGGGTGTCGGGAGGCAACAGTTAACCTGCTCTTATTTTAATACATTCTGAGAGATAATTTTACCGAATCGAGTCTTTTGAGTCCAAGTGCAGTTATGTCAAAACAAAACATTTTTTTCCTGGCAACCACCTTAAATTACATTTTTTAGGCCTCCCCATTTTGCTTTTATCTCTACATTTTTAGTGTCACATAAAATAAAAAGTGAAATTCTGGTACTAACACAATAGCACAGCAAACACACAAAGTATTTGCCAACTGCTAACAGTAAAGAAATAGCAGGATATCTGTCTGTAGGGAACTTGACTTCAATCACATCAAGAATTTATAATGCTGGGCACCATTGCTTTGGTCTGCCTCATTCAAAGAATGTTCATTATAACATTAATAAAGTATGATCAAGGCTTGTAACTCCAGGATAGTAAGATACGCTTTGTAATTATTGACAAACTTTTGTTATTTATTTTTCCTCTTGCGTTATTCATTGGGAATGCAATAAGTAAGACATTTCACACACACACACACAAAAAAAAAAAAAAAAAAAAACATTGTAGATGAATTGGAGAGTGGGGGGTCATAGAGATTGGTCTAATCATCAGAATATCACGTTGTACCCTTAATGTCTACATTTTTTTTTGTCAATTATACCTCAGTAAAGCTGTGGCAAGAGCAGGGTAAAAAAGAAGCCAGTATGGAATATAGTCTTGATTTTGAGTGATTATGTAACATTGTTACATTTCCTGCAGCTTTTGTTTGTTCACTTATCCTTGAATCATTTATTGTTTCATTCAACAAACTTTCTGAGTTATATGCTACATCTGGGAAATACAGCAATAGATAAGACATATTTTCCCCCAAAAGAATGTTAACAGATTCTTGGAGAAGTACGTAAAGAGAATAATTATGGGAGCAGATGAAGAAAATGCCAATTGCTAGAATTCCTAGGGACTGCATTGTTTGGAAGAATTTCAGTGTTATACCCTATTGAAGATGAGCGTTACTCCCAAAGTTCATACTTCTGTTGTTAAAAGGTGTTGTTTATCTTGTATGTCCTGCTAACTGATGAGTAATACAAATATGTGTGCAAAATTGCAGTAGAGCTGATTTCTTAGGCATTACAGAACAAGAAAAAGGGAGGTTTTGACCCATCAGATCAAAAGACCAGGGCTTTTCCGGATGTAGTGAGAGAAGTTCAGAACAGAGGGTCAAGTTCAAAAACAATAAGGAGGAAGAAAAGAGATAAAGAAGGTCTTGTCTTGGTAGGTTGGGCCCAAATTGTGAAGAGTGTCATGTGCTATATTCAACAGTTTCTACCTTAATCTAGAAAGAATTTTTAAAAATTTAAAGCATAATGAGAATCAAATATGATACATTTATAACTGTAATTTTGGCAGCACTGTAATGGCAGCTATTGCCATGGTTAGGCAATAAATTGTGGTCCATACCCTAAGACAGTGCCTTTGTAGTGAGGAGAGAAGGCACTGAAAAGATATTTCTAAACGTGATTCATTGGATACTACAGAAAAGGAATTTGAAATTTAATAAAACTGTCAGAATTCTTAAATGGAAAACTTATTGATACAGGATCAAAAGGAGGTATTTTGTTTATTTTCCTTTTTTTCTTTGCTTTTAAACAATAGGCCAGATCTGAATGTTGTTTTGCAAGCTAAAAGGAATAAACAGTGGAAGTATATGTGGTTAAAAGTCAAGTAATAGTGGATTAATATCTCAAAGTAGGCAAGAGCCTGTGATACATTACACCTAAAATATATACATAGCACCATGGAACGGAGTAAGGACTAAATAAACACTCTTGGAATCAAAAATTACTTCTCTCCCACTTATTTGGATTCCCAAAATTAGTGAGGAAATAACTCTTGTTATTTTGCACAACACATCATATTTGGTAATTTTCATTTTTATTTCTGTGACCTGAGTTTTATATGTATAATCATAATGAAAATAATTACCAATTAATGAGAGTTTAGTTTGTGCTTTACAGAGTATCTCCCTCCTTTAAGATCTATCAATGTGTATGTTTTTACGAAAAAGAAAACAGAGACTTAAACATGAAAAAAATTCACTTGTGTCATACAGTTAGTAAGTTGTAGAGCCAGGTTTCAAAGCCAGGTGTGAGGTCTATAAAAATCTGTGATCTAAATCACTGTGGTATATTACCTCCCATATAACTTGCAAATAAATGCATTTCCTAAAACTTCTCTATGAAAATTTTAGAAATAATTTAAGTATTGGTAGAAGAAAAAAGATAATCAGTAATTACAATTAAAATCAAATTGATTTGTTTATTCCTCAGAGTCGAGATGAGTTTCTTTCAGTCTTGTTTAGCCATAAAACATAACTTATTTTCTCAACCAGGAAAATCATTTTCATTTGTCACAAGTTCGGAAATACAAACAATACTGGGTAGATAACAGGGAAGTCTTGTTTCTAATGATTTCGTTTAAAATATTGTTACTGATTTTGTTTAAAATTTTGTTTAAAATATTTTACTGATTCTTCCTATAACAATTACAACTTAATTTTTAATGTAAGTAGAAGTTTTTATATTCTATGTAATTTCTATAAATTTTTATTTTGGAAGACATTTATGTATTGTTTGGAGTTGCTATATTCTTGGCTTTTTTAATTAATTATACATGACAGTAGAATGCATTTTGACATATCATACATAAATGGAGTATAACCTCTCATTCTTCAGGTTGTACATGATGTAGAGTTACACAGGTAGTATAATCATATATGCACATAGGATGATAATATCTGATTCATTCTACTATCATTCCTACCCCCAAGTCCCTCCTCTACCTTCATGAAATTGCTATATTTTCTATTTGCCAGATTCTTTAAAATCATTAAAGAAGTAGATGAATCTTTCATCAATGAGAATAAAATTGCAACTGTAACATATAAAATAGGAATTTTCAATTAATTAAAAAATCTTTTCTCTGTTCAGTATTTTTGTTTGTAGCTTCAGCACCTTGTAAGTCATAATTACCTTATAAAACATAGGGAAGGATGATTGTTTTCCAAATCCTCTCTTGTTATCAAATCTTCAATTAAAAGTATGCTATCCAAATCCAGAATTTCTATATTATATGCTTTTACGAATATGCCACAATGAAACCCACTATTTTGAATAGTCAACATGAACCAATAATCTTTTTTTAATGCTGTAATTCTAGTTTCAAAAGCTGGAGGTGTAGCTTAGTGGTAAAGCACTTGAATACATGAGTCTCTGGGCTCAATCCCCAGAATCACTAAAAGGGAGAATAGAAAAAATAAATAAAAGCCAAGTAAATTCACCTGGGCTTCAAAGAACTGTAAAATTTCAATTTCAAGGAATGAGATCATTCAGTTATACGCACATCCAGACCCTGTAAGAACAGGATTCACAAAGAGCTTCCCTGGCAATTGCCCTTTACAAGCAGGAGATGAGAAAACAATCAAACATGATTTAGATCATATCAATTCTGATCCCTGCAGAAAAAAAATAGGGCTCATTTTGTTTTGAGAGACCCCTGCTTCAGGCAGATAATTCAAACTCTTCTGCTACCATTGGTTTTTCTCCCTCTCAATTTCTTATTCTTGCCTTTTCGCCAACTGACTGGCTCCTCTCTGTACAAGGGCAGAGTTAGCAGCAGAAGCACATCAATAATGTCCATAACAGCCTGATCTCAGATGTGCACTTTGCCTCCAGCTTCAGAGATCCAGAGACCTGGTAAATCCATCTCCCTGAGACACTCACCTCTTCTAGGGTTGCTTCATGGTGGCTTTTATTCTGTCTGGTGGCAAAGGTCAGCTCTAAAGAAATAGGGCAACCAAAGACAGATGAAAATAAAGGAAAGGGGGGGGTATAATAGAGGTGAGGGTTGACATTTTGCCAAGTCCCTTTTTGTTAGCTTATCAGGGTATTTTTGTTTCACTGAGCTGGAGCACAGATGTTGTTCAAGCCAACAGTACCCCACCTTTCTTCTCCCAGACTTCATGCCCCTATTTTCTTTGATTTTGTTTCCCCAAGAGCTTTATGTTACAGTTGGGGTGCAAAGAATGAAGACCACTAGGAACAGGTGGAGCTTTTTTGTGTTTTGTTTTGTTTTTTTCATATGAGACTTGTTAAGATGATAGCTAAGGGCTTCACATCAAGATATGTTCAACAGAGTTTCCAGGCCCTGGCAACAAAGTGTGATGATCAGTCCATGTTAGACTTCCCACCTCATCAGAGCATCCAGGGATTCTCTGGCATGCCTCCAACAAGACGTGCTTAGAGATGCCACTTTGATATGGATATTGGCATTCCAATAACGGGCCCTGTTGATAAGAAGTCGTCACCAGATGCCATGTTGGATTATGGGCACCTCAGGTGTCCACCTTAGAAATAACTAGTATGTATTTAGAAAGGGCTAATTTGAGGCAAATAAAAAGGGCTCTAACTACCATAACTTGTCTATTAAAGGTAATGTAGCTTGGCACAGTGGTGCACACATATAATCCTAGCTATTGAGAATGCTGAGGCAGGATTGAAAGTTCAAGGCCAGCCTGGGTAACTTAGTGAGACAATGTCTTAAAAGTAAAAAGTAGTGAAGATGTAGCTCAGTGGTAGAGAACCCTTGTGTTCAATCCTCAATACCACACACACACCAAAAAAAAAAAAAAGTAAATATAACCATATTTTGTAGTCACAGACTGGTGAAGTCTGAGATATCATGTTGGGTCTATTACATATGGGTTTATTTCCCAATTAACTCAACCAAAACATTAATTGACCTTTTGGTATCAGTTAGTAATAGTAAAAACTTTGTTTTTCTCCTGGCTTCATTCTGGGCTTCATCTTTAAACTCTTCATAATTTAACAAAAATTCTTGTCTTCCCATATCAGTGAATTCCAAGGACTTCTGGGGCATGTAATAATGATGAGGCCAAAACAACAGTCACAGTAAGGTCATTTCTACAAAAGTTTCACCAAATGTCAAACTGAATTTAGGAAGTCGGACTGGAAGTGAAGGGTAAGATCACTTTATTATCTAGGTAGCAAAATATATCCTTCAAATACCCAGTGAAGAGTCAGGAGCAACAATGAAAGACAGAATACAGCAGAGATAAATGAGCAAAGGAAATAGGAACTGAGAAGACTCAGACCAGCCCAATCCAACCCATTTGCAACTCACTTTATCAGGCATCTTTCGGGATGGCATAAAACGTTTTCCTTTTAATTGAGATTTTGAATCTCCCTGGTCCTTCTGACTAAGGGGTGTATATGCCCAAGCCTAATTTAATGAGGACTTCACCTACTGAATTCTATGATATAAAGCATGTCAAACCTGGTTCCATGACCTAAAATATCAACCTACCAAGGTACAGTAAATAGTGATTATCAGCCTAGCCCACAAGTCCCTGAGATGATCAGCCACCCATGTACTCTGAGACCATGAAACATAACACTTACTGACTAGAGGACCAGACCAGGTCAATATCTTAAAAGTTTTTGTGAGCATTAGGCTGTGTCTCTAAATCAGAAGCCAGTAAAATCAGTGTTAGTTGCTCTCTGTGAAAGGTCATTCATGGGACAACAGCAAATCAGTAATGAGATATAGAAGCGTATATCAAAAGAGCAAGCAGGGGTCTTAATGTGGTGGCACAGGCCTGTAATCCAGTGTCTCTGGAGGATAAGGCAGGAGTAGCACAAGTTCAAAGCCAGCCTCAGCAACTTAGTGAGGCCCTACCAACTCAGTGGGACATTGGGACACTGTCTCTAAATAAAATAGAAAAAGGGCTGAAGATGTGGCTCAGTGGTTAAGTGCCCCTGGGTTCGCACGGGATCAAGTCCAGGACAGAGCAGAAGTCAGCACAACTAGTTTTATTGATTGAGCTCTACAAAGAGAATCTTTCACCCCCACTAAGTTAATGGTTATCTGTCAGTGATGAGGTGCACACTGATAGGAGGGGAGTAGAGTACACAATGTTGCCTAAGGTGGACCCTGGCATTATATATTTTCTTTAAAAAGGGAGGCACCAAGAGGCTTAGCCCCTAAGTGACATTTATGGCTTTTAAAAGTGATCTAATAAATTGTGACAGAGTCAAAACTAGATAAAGCCAATGCACAAATGCTGTTCATTCTAAAAAGATAGCTAAACAGATTTGTAGAAATAAAGTAGAAAGGAAGGAAGGAAGGAAGGAAGGAAGGAAGGAAGGAAGGAAGGAAGGAAGGAAGGAAGGAAGGAAGGAAGGAAAGAAGAAATTATCTGGGATCTATTGTAGAAAAAAAAATTGTACCAGATCAGCTAAATGATCAAGAAAGACTTTATTCAAGATGACTGCAAAAAGAGAGATTGAACTCAGATTCACTGAAGTAAAAGGCCAGAGGATTTTTAAATGTTGAAGTGGGCAAAAATCCTGAAGGATGGTAGTAGAGATGTTGGTCAATGTGACAGGCCATCTGTGAGTGCTGATTCTGGCTTATTGAAGTTAGTCTACTAACCTGACACAAAGATGGGATAGATATAGGCCCTATCTTTCTTGTTAATTAACATTTCAAAGGGATGGCTCCCAGGTCTTTGAGGGAAAACCTACAATTCTTCTGTTTAGATCTATATCTCAGAAGGGCAGAGAAAGAATTTATAATTGCAAGTTTCCCAAAATAAGTGTTCTAAGAAAAGAGAGGTCAGGGGCCTAAAATTTAGTCAAATGGGAGTGATATAAGTTCATCTTGGACACTATTTTCAACCCTGGAAAGGTCATGATGAAAGCTATTTGCATCTGAGTCAGTAAGGATTCCCTCTTTTCCCTGGTTCAGCCCATGATTCTGCAGGTTGATTGCTTCAGGTAATGATTATGCACAAAGTGAACAGGAATCACACTAAAATTCTCTTTGCAAATACATTTTTTCCATTTTTAACTTAAATCTTTTCTGGGGACTTGCTAATGCCCACACACAAACACACACACACACACACACACACACACACACACACACACATTGGGTGTTTAAACTGAAAATACTTTCCTACCTATGTTAATCTTTCCAAAGGAGAAGATCCCAGGTTTAATTGCCTATCGTTGGCTACCAGAACTTATTTCCCACAAAGGGTATTATGTGTAGGGAGCTTTTGACTCAGCTGGCATCTCAGCTTAAAACTCTTAATAAATGCTTCCCTTCCTTCATGTGTATATCAGTCATCTGTCACTCACAGGACTAGAGGGCAGGAATGAAAGATTTCTGACTACTGTTCTAACAAAAACATAATGAAATTCTTCTGATGAATCCCATTTTAACAGGTCATGGCATCAGATTGACAGGTCCAGCAATTCATTTGATTACTGGAGCTTTGCAGGGAAAAATGAGGTCTGAGAAAACTAGCAGATAAAAAAGCACAGCAAAGGTCAAACAAATCAGAGAAATGATCAGTCTAATGAGCCACAGAATTATTTATTTTCTTGTAAAAAAAGAAATTATCCATAGTTCATCATACATAACCAATACCTGTCTTAGTTGATGGAACACATGATTGCTCAGACAAAAAGAAGCAAGAGGCTGTTATTCAGGTGTGCAGCCTCTGGGGAGAGTTATTGGATTTTTAACAATCTGCAAGCCCTAAAGGCATACTCAGAGTCAAAATAATTAGAAAACCATTATTGAATGAATCCAATATCTTGTCTGATGGGACTTCCACCTTGTTAAAGTAGTTACTGCACAAGCAGGGAACGGAATCCCTGAATCACAGTTCATTTTGTTATTTGGCTTTTATTTATTATTCATGTCCATCAGAATGTAAGTAAACCTACCTTGCTATGTAATCCTTTTGCTTTCAGGATAATCTACTTGCTTCCACTCCCCACAACTTAACTTACTGCCCCCCCAAAAAAAGAACTGTTTTGACAATAATCGTTAAATACCTGCTTGTGTCTCTTGGTTAACTTTAATATTGCAGTATTTTCTTGCCCATTTCTTTCTCCAATAGCATAGGTTGATTTAAGACTCTTATTTTTAAAATACACAGGCCACCATTGTTCTGTATACAGGAAATTAATAATCCATATTCTATGGTCCATCCTCAGAACAAGAGAGTATATATACCTACTCCTTTTTCTACTGATCAAACACAGAACAGATGTGAGAACCAGCTTTATGGAGCCCTGTGAAGAGTTGCTTGTCCTCTCTTCAATGTAGTTCTTAGTCTATATTAGAGTTCAACTCCCATTTGACATCTTGATTTGGCACTGTAAGCCAGTGTCTTTTTCTCATACAATTACAAGTTAATGTAATCCTTCAAAAGAGAACAAAATGCATTGTAAATGACCAAAGACATGCTAAGTATTTACACTCAGGCAGGGAGAACTTTAATGTACATCATTAAAAGAGAGGTTAGATTTTTTTTATTTTGAAATAATTATAAACTCAAAGAAACCATTAAGCTTGTACATAGATGTCCCTTGCACACTTAACCTAGCTTGCCCCAAGAGTGACATCTTATAAAACTGTAGCACATTATCAAAATGAGGAAGAAGATATTGGTAAAATGCTATTAACTACAATACTAACTAGACCACAAAGTTGGGGGTTTTTTTCATTATTCTTTATATGCACTTGCTGGTGTGTATGTGTGTGCAGTTTTACACAATTTTATCCCATGTTTGTCCTTGTGAAACAATTACTGCACTCAAGATAGAGATCTGTTCAGTCACCTCCAAGGAATACCTTTATGCTCCACAATTTTATCTGCTCTACACCAGTCCCTCCTATACCATATCTTTATTCCCTGAGAACTACTAGTCTATCCTCCATCTCTATAGTTTTTTTTTAATTTCATGAAGGTTACCTAAATGGAAGTTATATAGTTTGAAATCTTTTGAGATTGACCTTTCTAAGAATGGTTTGACTTTAGAGACAATCTAAATTGTTGCTTGTATTAGTAGTTCATTTCTTGATCACTCATATTTCATTGTATGGATGCCTAGAGTTTAACTATTTCACTACTGAAGAATATTTGGATTATTTCCAGTTTGAGCTATTACAAATAAAAATGCTATGAACATTCATCTTTATCTTTTTTATTTTCCTGGAATAAGTGCCTAAAAGCATGATTGCTGAGTCATATGATAAGTTCATGTTAAGCTTTATAAGAAACTGTATGTAATTTTCCAGAGTGGCTATCCCATTCTACATTCACACAAACAATGTAAAAGAATTGCAGTTTCTCCACACTATCACCAACATTTGGTATTAACACTATTTTTTTTATTTTTACTTGTTCTAATATATATCAGTGATACTTATCATTGTAAAAGGAAAGAATGTGTACATGTTGTATTCCCATTAACAAATGACAGCCTTCTACATTTTCCCCATATCTGTAAGCATATGGTTTTCTCCTCTCTCTCTCCCCTATACAACCTTTTATTCCCTATTGACAAAATTTTACAAAAAAAAAACCTCTCTGAAAAACTATCTTTAATTTTGTTCTTATCTTTAATAACTTCTCCAGAATTTGTAAAACTATCTAGAGGAGCAGGATTGGCTTACAGTTAGGGATGAGGGGGCAAATTAATTCCTGAAACCTGAAGTATTTACAGCAGCAGTTCAGGGTAGCTTCCCTTATTCAGACTGGCAACCGGGGATTCTGTGTTCTAGCAAAAATAATAATAATAATAATAATTATAATAAGGGTGCTTATGTTCTAGGAGATAATCTGGGACTGAGGAGTGGAACAGATTTTATTTATTCAGATAAAGGACTAATGAGGACATGAGATCCAACTGTGGTGAAATCAAAGCAGAGACAAGATTTGCTCTCATAGCTCCTGAGAAACCCAGAAAATGGATCCTCTGCTGTGCCATCAGAGGGACTTTCTGGCTACAGCAGCTCCAGTAATGGACTTGAGATCATATCATGTGTCATAAATGAAAAGGCTTCAGTGCCATCTACCAGTCTGTTGATTCTGTATTGCCAATGTATTACCAGAGGGTCAGGGAGGTTTTAGAATGAGTTTTGATTATAGACATAATTTTAAAATACAGAACTGGCATCCATTTTCTATACTACACACATAATATTTTTGTAATATTCAAGATACTTCACAAAATCTCAGAGAAATTCATTCCGTTTTTAAAAAATCATAAACCTCTACTGAAATTTTTGGAAATCTCCCATTCTGGAAGAAGGCAGCGGGGAGTGAGCATAATCAGAGAAATAATGAATCTTGCTATGCTGAGCTCTAATTTAGCAGAATTAAAAAGAAAAAGGGGACTGTCATAAAGGTAAGGTGAAAACATTTTAAATGGGAAGACAAAGAGACTTATATACTTGAAAAACTGTAACTGGATCGCAATGTTTATACCTAAGAAAAATCTTTACTCAATGAATTTATTTGCTTCTTTAAGAATGGAGCTTAAAACTTGGCAGTATGGGTTGTCAATATATAATTTGCTGGATAACAAACAACAAGATCTCGTTTAAAACTTGATATTCAAAAATCAATTCAAATAGATTGAGAACAATTTTGTTCTTTTTAAAACTACTTATGTTTGTGTATATACACTCATTAATGACCTCATAACCAGTCTCAAGTCTCACTTATCACATCATATCTAGCAATTAGGAATTTAATGATGTCATATCACCTTGTATCACTACTTCATAAATAAGTAAGGAAAGATTTCAGATCAGATTTGGTAGTGCATATCTGTAATCCTAGCTACTCTGAAGGCTGAGGCGGGAGGATCACAAGTTCAAAGCCAGCCTGGGCAAATTCACTAGTGATACCATGTCTCAAACATAAAACAAAAAGAACTCCCAGGGTTTAGCTCAGTGGCAGAGCACTTGACTAGCATGCACCCTGGGTTCAATCCCCAATCTGATCCTAAGACAATAAACTCCAAAGGTATCATACTATGCCATCATACACATCAACCAGTGTCAGCCCTCTTGCTAAAATAACACCATGTTCAAACTGGATATCTTATGAATAGCATTTAATAATCTTAAAGAAGTAGAGTTAAAAATTAAAGCTCAGTCATGTTTAAAAATTGGAGCTCATTTACATTTTACTACAAATTTTAAAGACATTTTTGATACATATTCTAAGACACTTGGTTACAATATAAAAGGTGATCTGAGTGCTGATATTTCCCTCTAAAGTATAAATTTAGGAAAACTACTATGTAAGTTTTCATTTTAGATTTTTGTAGTGAAAGAAAATTTCCTTTCATGGTTTTGCTGAATTTCCTTTCATGCCTCTGTGGCAGCGTGACACCACTTGCATAATTTTTTCTAGTAGTTGAATTGATTGAAAGTTTGAGGATAAGGGAGAAATCAGTATAGACATTTAAGATCCAAATGTTTCACATTGTTCATTGACAGTGAGCTTGAAAGATATACAGCATCACTAGAACTTGATTCATGCACAGTGTCACATATCTCCTGATAGCTCTGAGAACAGAGTACTCAAGATACCTATTTCTGGTTTGTTTGGCATTTTTGAGGAGTGTGCAGAGGGATTCAATGTGATCATGTGCTCAAACATACTAAAGTGAAAATAATTCATGCTTCCTATTTCTACAAGTTTCTGCTACTCTGAAATGATGGGTTTCTATATTGACTTAAAATTTTTTTTTCACATAATTACCCTAAACCTAAGTGACAACTTGACCTTTAAAGTCAAAATGTTGTAAGATGATTATCAAAACCTTGTATTAAAAGATAGTACTGGTGAGGCAAGTAGAACAGCTTGCAATTAATGTAATTTTTCAATCTACTCAGATAAGATGTTAAGAATAAAATTAAGAGAACCACAAAATTGTTATGATGATGGCTTTATTATAAAAAATGATGTTATGGTGATATTTAAAGCATTATCAGAGAAGACTACTTTATTACAAATATATATACCCCTTTAGGCATTGTTCTTTTAGCTGTCCTAGGCTATTGCTCAGCCAAACTAATAAGTCTGAATTGTTTTCTAATTCCTGTGTAAAGATGAAGGTATTGAAAACTTATCATGAATACTAAAGAAGAAATATATGCACTGGGGGAAATGCACCTGTGCATTGCTATTCTCTGTCTGACTCTCTAACTGCCACCATTAATATTTTTTGTGTTTCTCACAGCTGTCAGAACGTGCTGGCTTCTGCTTTATTCTCAGTGCCTAAACACATCTTTTCAAGCTACATGGTTTGCATGCTGATATTCAACCAAGGCATATTATTCACTCTAATTTTGATCTTATCAAAGGCAGAACAAGGATTTTAAATGCTACAACAGTTCATACTAATTAGAAGAACTATTTAACAGCCAGTCTTAGATTTCTCAAAGACTAAGGCATAAATAAGAAATGGGCCTCACAATTAAAATGATAGCAATAGCAAAGAAATATTTTAGATGTTCTCGTTTGTTTATTTTGTGTTTTAAATCCAAATAATCAGAAATCAGGGGATATTCCATTTGTACAGGATATGATCAAGGGATTTCCAACCAAATGCTATTCTATTGTTCATTTAGCCTAACTCCCTAATTTCATGAATGAAGAAGCCCAGAGGTTAAAAGCACAGAGGTTAGCAGTCTTACCCAAAGTCACTCTCTGACTTACCATCTTACAATCATGGTTTTCTGTCTCCCAGCTACACAATAGAACCTAAGTCCAAAAAGGAGAAAAATCTAAAGTATTTAAAAATTACAGCCCTTGCGACATTTTAATTGCCTTGTTCTATACAGAATCTCCATCCATCACCCTTCTAGGAACACACTTGGGGTTCCAAATGTACAAGTCTTTTATAACCTTGATACACAAATTAAATAAGCATCATAGCTGAAGGACAAACTGAGCACACCTGCTGCTTTAATCATGTGTAAGAGTCTACATGTACAATAGTGCACAAGGTAAGCTGCTTTGAAAAGGTTCCCAAAGGCACTTCAATTAGTGATTTTATAAAAATGTTACAAATAGATCATTAATAAGACAGACTGGTGAGAGTTTTGGGAATTGGCAAGATATAGGAAAAATTTCCAACTAAATATAGTTGGCCCTCCATAGCTGGATGTTCCACATCCATAGATCCAACCAATCACAGATTAAAAATATTTTTTTTAATTTTCAGAAAGCCTGTAGTTCAGGAGGGAGGGGGAAAAGTTACCCCCTACCAGCTCTGACACAGGTGTGGTTGCTGGAGGGAGAAAACCACATCTGTTGCCCTGAAACCCCTACACCTTGCTGTTTCAAGTAGACATGATGGATCCAGCCAGCCCTACTCATCCAAGGCTGTGTCTAACCCCACAGGATTTTCTAGCAGAGAAGCTTAGCCTTGGGGTTGGGGGCATGGCCAAGAGCCAGCCACAGAATTGCAAGGGCTTCCTGGAAAGAGCTAGCAGTTTGGGTTTATTTTTAACCAAAATAGGAAATTAGTTTTACGAAGATAAATGTACCTAAATGAGACTATACTTAATAAAATATTAGTTTGAAAAACTTTTCAGAAAGTTCCAAAAAAGTGAAATTTGAGTTTGCCAAGTGCCAATGCTGAACTCATAAGAATTAAGTTATGTGTGTGCCTTGTGTTAGGTAATATACAATCTAGAGATGATATAAGGTATAAAGGAGGATGGGTGTTATTTTTACACAAGTATTATGCCATTTTATGAGCATCCATGCTATCCATGGGGCTTCTTGGAACAAACTCCTCTTAGATACACAGGAATGATTGCATATTAATCAGAATTTTTTTCAGTTCTGAAGACAAATAGGATAAACTCAGTTTGAAAAGATTAATTTTTAATATCTTATAAATTTATTAATTGAAAATCCATAAGTCAACAAAACAGTGCAAAAAGTCTTGTTGGTAAATTGGTAAACGACATGTTTCTGAGACTATGTCACTAAGTTTATTACATTGAACTTCATAGAGAGATAAAAGTAAAAATATAAATGCAGGAGGAAAAAAAACAAAATTTGATTTCAAAACAAATTGAGAAAAGAAAGGTCCACAATAAGTAAAATAGACATTGAATAATTGGCCATCATTCACTTAAAAGATATAAGAATCAATAAATTTTGGGTTTGCCTTTTGCCTACAAAACATGAATGGAAGTAGGACTTTCAGCTCCATTTTAAGGGAAACTTGGAGACATAAAAGGAACATACTTTTCTCAAACTAAATTGTGTTCTCAGATATCAAACTTCTCGGAAACTAGAATAAAAGTATCTATTAAGCCATTTGCGTTACACATTCCCTTCTTATTATTCCTTTTTTTAATATTTGTTTTTTTAGTTGTAGGTGGACACAATATTCTTTATTGTGTCCAACCCACTGCCTCACACATGCTAGGCAAGCACTATACTACTGAGCCACAACCCCAGCCCTAATCCCTGTATTTTTATAGTCAATAAGTAATTAAAAACCAATACAGTCTCCTCTGTTAACTGGAGAAAGAGGGCAAAAAGTACATATATTCAATTGGGAGAGCATCGTGGCCTATAAACCCAAAGTGCTTTTGTACATTAATTTCTCCCTTCTTAATCATCTCACTAATCTTGTAAAAAATATCAGAGACACAGAAATGTCAAATGACTTACTCTATTTTGTAAGTGCCAAGGATTATATCCCAAACACAAAGACAGATAGGAACTGTCTTCCAGCCACAGTACTATCATCTACATGGAGAATAATCATAAGGTATACATTAAGCCTCTTTGCAAGTAGAGTAGCAAGGGGAAAATAAAAACCCTTTGAACAAAATAATCATTTAACAGTTTGTCATTTCTTCCAGTGGGAAATCAATTAGTTTCAACCCATTTTGTTATACTGACTATTACAATTAGGACAAAAGACCAAATAAGACTTGTTTCGCTTGTAACAAAGTATCATCCCTAGTATCCCCAAAAAATGGCATGGAGAAACTTAAGATTCCCAAAAAACACTTTTTTCCAACATAATGGAAATAGTTTGTTGTATTATGCTGTGCACTTCATGCTTTCCAAGGTGTGTTCTGCTTCACAGCACCCACATTCCTCATGGCAAGCAATGAAGTCTGTGTATCTGTTATGACTGTCATGTTGTTTTGACTGCCTTTAACCTGCTTGGCAACTTGAGAATCGTTTTGTCAGGATCTGTACCCAGAAAGTGGCCATGGCATGGCCTTTGTTGATAAACTGTTCTCACTTCACTGACAGATATTTTCTGATGTCTTGAATATAGTGGCAGTGATCCCACAGTGACAGCTCAACACCGGAAAAATTCTGCAACACAATTTTAAATTTGAGATGTAGAAGAAGGTACAGAAGATTTGTACCCTACGACTCATGGAATCCATGAGTCGTAGGGTACAAATGCAAATTCTTCTAGGAAAGTTTTAGAGTCCCTGTTTATGAACACTCTGGCCAATATTTAGGTATCATGCTATTTTAAAATGTTTATCAGTTGAATTCATTAAAATATTATCTTGCTATAATGTATATTTTTCTTATGAATACAGATTAATATTTCTAAATCTTAATTTGGCATTGCTATTTTTGCTGGGGGAGTTTGCCCATTTTTCTGTTGAAAATTTTGTCTTTATTGAATTAAAAGATCCACTTCATGTGCAGAATATCATTTTAAAGTCGAGGCTATGTTAAGGAATAAGTGACCAATGCCTCTTTGATCTAAAATGCCTGCAACAAGATACACAAAATGTTATGCATTAAAATCCCAGAGGGGAGAGATAGACTGTATATGATGAAAGGGTTGCTTTGGCACTCCAATTTTGGAGGCTTGAGGCACAGAATGAGCATGAGAAAAATAGCAGAAAGTTGGGAGTGTGTGATGTGATTGGAAATGGTCTACATGTCCAGTAATAGATCAGCTAATTAAATCATAATACACCTAATGGGATAATATGTAATTGTGGTAGGCAGTTTCTAAAATAGCCCATAGTGATGCTTGGCCCCTATTATTTATGCTCTTTTATTTTCCACCCCCAAAGCGTTGGCTGGATCTAGTAAATCACTCTCAATGAACAGATCATGGCAAAAGTGATGGGATTTTACCTCTAAGATTAGATTACAAAAAAAAAAAAAGACTCTGCTTATATCAGTCATCCTCCCTTGCTATATCACTTCCTCCAATATAAGCCAGCTACCATGCTGTGAAGTATCCTATAGAGAGGTCATGTGACAAGGAACTAAGGGAAGCCTCAAGCCACAGCCAGTGAGGAACCTATGTCTCAGTCCAATGTTCCATGAGAAATTTAGTCCTGCCAAAATCCTTTGTGTGACTCACAGGCAAATCTTCCTTAGTTGAGTCTTGATATTTCTTCATTCCCCAACCCACACGTTTGTTGTTTTAAGTCACTAAACTTTGGGAGTAATTTGCTGTGCAGCAATAGATAACTAATACAGTGGTCATTAAAAATGATCATGTAGATGTGTGGTATATATATAGCAGGGAGAAAAAAGGTGTGTAGATATTGTTAGGTATAAAAATGACATTGTGTTTACAGTTTTAGAGTCTAAAATAAAAATATATACTGAGTTATCAACAAATGAAATGACATGCTGTCAAGAAGTTCCTACTTCAGTAGAAATAAAAGAGGTAATAGGTAGGTTTAGGAAGAAGGATGCAACAGGATTAGAAAAATCGTAACTCTTGAAGCTGGGTTTTGGATACATGATATTATCTTCTTTACTTGGAGGAATGCTGGAAATTTTTCATAATAAAAAGTTTAAAAAATAAATTTTATTTTTTTAATATTTATTTATTTTTAGTTTTCAGTGGACACAACATCTTTATTTTATTTTTATGTGGTGCTGAGGATTGAATCCAGCACCCTGTGCGTGCCAGGTGAGCACGCTACTGCTTCAGCCACATCCCTAGCCTAAAAAATAAATTTTAAAGAGGTTTTCTCACTCTCCTCCTCAGAGATATGTACCACTGACAGGCAAATCCCTCCAGTTGCACAGTCGTCCCACAGGCTTGGAGCTCTGCTTCCATCTATGCATTTAGCCTTGTTCATTATACTGCTTCCAGTTCTAATTAAAGGTTTGATGACATTGAGATACTATTGTTCTTGCATTTCTTTAATAGATGACATGCCTGTTTGCAATTAGGTGGAATTATCTGGCAGTCCAATTTAACTACCCAAGTACCAATGGTTGTTTTGGCTGGTGCTCTGATTACAAATTTGTTTGGATTTTGAATTCTCTGCCCTAACCTTATTTTTCAGTTAAGTCCTGTCATTTTTAGTGTTCAATTTTGCCAAACACAAGGTTTTTCAGGAATGCATCCACAGCATTTTGGCAAGAATGCCTATATATGCAAAAAAATTTTTTCAGTAAAGAACTTTGCTTTATATATAGCATGATATAACTTTTATATAGCATGATTATTTTTAAAACACATATATATGCATAGGAAAATAATTTTATGATTGTTCATATGAGTTTTTCAAATTTTCTATATGCATTTTTGTGGGTTTATAAAGCAAATAAGAGTTTTAAAGCTAAAAAAAAGCAATTGTTAACCCAGAGTTCAATCATTTAGACAACTAGAAAGGTTAGGTTCAAGGGCTAAGAGATGAAGGTAGTGTAAGTCCTAAAACTGCCTGTGGCTTAGAAAATTGTCAGCATCCATTCTGAGTGTCTCTGGAAGAGACCTCCACACTCACCCCATACCAGCAGAAGCTAAATTGCCCTATGCCAGGATGAAGAGTGGGCTAGAGGTTGGAAGAAATCAACTATTGTGCATCTTACTTTGACAAAGCCTATTAAGAAACCCAGAAATCTGACAGAGTTATCAAGACAACATCATAAATTGAAAAAAAAGGGCTAAAGAAAACCCTTCACTTTAGTAATTGAAAAGAAAACTATCTTTTATTGTGTTAGTCATGTTAGTTATGATATATATGAATCTATAACACCCTCACAATATGTGTGTGTATATATATATGTATATACATACACATACATACATATATGTGAAGATGATCAATATACCTATCTGGCTTCACTTTACAAATAAGTAAACAGACTCATAGACTCAGAATTGAAGTACCTTAAGGAATTTATGAAGCCAGTAAAAATAGAGCAGGGATTCCATTCTACCTGCCTTTATTATTTGTATTTCACAGGGAAAACAATCACATATAGCAGTGTAAATAAAACTATTTTACAAGTAACTTATTTTCTCAGCATTGGACCAGCTATAGAACTTGGGGAAACATCAGTTAACTTTTTGTGTTAAATTAATCTCTGATATCTCATTCAGTTCCATGATTTTGAAAACCACCACATATAAACATCTGCCCAGAGACAGGCTTAATTCTTATTTATCCTTGCCCAGAATCAAGGAAGGAGGAGTTTCTGTGAATAAGGAAGCCCTCTTGCCCAAAGGTACATAGTAACCTGGAAGTCAGGAGTTAACTGTTTCCATCCCTTCCCGAGATTGGCCACTGGGGCACTGCCTGGCCTCGCAAACTCTACACAGAGCCCCTAGAGTGGTCTGTCCTCCAGTCTTCCTGAGGCCCTCCCATTTTATCCCTCAACACTAAATATAATTAACATTTCTCTCAAACCATAGAAATTATACCATCATCTAAGTATTATATTTTCAACTGTTTGAATATTTTTATTTTTAATTTATTCCAGATCTTAATCAAGGACTCAGATAGTACTGCAAAGCTAACACCCTAAGGGCAGACCTCAAAAGCTCACTTAATTATTGGCTTGCATACAGAGGTAACTCTCTGAGCCTTGGGAAACTACAAAGTACATACACTAATTTGCTGAAGCTGCTGGACTACTGCCTTCTCTCTTGATTAGGCCCTGCACATTTCTTTCCATTCACATTTGGCCCTTGAAACCCTCCTTGCTGCCCCTCCTGCCTTATCAGGTTAGTCCTGAGCACTGGGAAGAGTTAAGGGGCACTGGAAACACTGTCCATCAGCCCTCTCACATGCACTGAGCTCACTGACATTCCTGATGAAGGCCTTGAAGTACCTTCATCATCCAATGTCTTCTAGATTATATCCCCCCCCAAAAAAATATCAACTATAGTAAGGATAATTTGAATATTGAGCAATGTCATTATATCCTAGTATTTAAGAATTAATAATACTGGCATAAATGATAAATCTCAGCTGTTGAATTGGAAAACCCCTTTCCCCTAGCAGGCCATCTGGAACAATGGTCTGCATGGTATGGAGCTAAAAACTTGCATGTGGAACAACCCAGCCAACATCTAGCCCCCAGCATCTACTGTGTGTCAGATTCCAAAGCAGCCAAAAAACTTCACACAAAAACCAAACTTCAGTTAACTTGTTGAAAGCATCCCTAGGCAAGAAAAAATTCCTCATCCAGCGGAATTAGATTACTTCAGCACCTGCTTCTCTGGAGCAGGCCCCCAGTTTCCCTGCTCTTCTTGCAACCACAGCTCTGACTCAACTGTTCAGCTTTCTGCATTTTCTGATGATTCCTACTTCAACCTTACTGCCCCACAATCCTACTACTTCCTTTTCACATGCATAAAAATATAAGAATAAAAGTACAAGGAAGGATGGGAAATTCCTTCGCAATAACGATAGTGGTATCAATAAAGAGACTTCTTGTTTTCTTACTACTAATAGTGAATCTAAATTTCAGATTTAAAATTTTCCTAAATTAGAATCAGGAGACCTGGATTCGATGTTGGGTTTTTGCCTGTACCATCTCTAGTGACTTTAAACAAGTCAACAAGCTCTCTCAGTTGCAGTTAATGTGCAAATTGGAGACTATCCACCTTTCTTCCAGAGCTTCAAACATTATAAAGTGAGTTTGACTCCAGAATCTCGGTTTCTCAAGTTCTATTTCTACCTTCTCTGGCCTAGCCCCTTGCTGTGGTCTGGATGTTATATATCCCCCCCAAAATTCATATGTTGGAATCTTAACCGCTAAATTGTTGGTATTAGAAGATGGGGCCTTTGGGATGTGTCAATTAATGAAGGCAGAGCCATATGAATGAGCTTAGTGCCCTTATAAAACAAACACTAGACACCTTCCCTACCCACTCTGCAATGTGAGGACCTAGCATGATGATGATGAACCAAACAGCAGTTTGTCCTCACCAGACACAGAAACTTTAGCAGCTTGATCTTAGATTTCTCCGTTTCCAGCAATGTGGGAAGGTAAACATTAGTTGTTTATAAGCCACCCAGGTTATGGTGTTTTGTTATTGCAACCCAAAAGGACTAAGACAACCCTAACCACAAGGGAAGTGAATATCTCATACATCTGTTATCTCCTATTAGATTAGAAACTTCTTGCAAACAAAGACAACACATGAGTCATACTTGTGTCCCCTGTACCTTATTTAATTCAAAATATCATTAAATCTATAATTCACTTCCTAAATCACAAAATTGTAGAAAATAAAACAGCTCACTTTATCCATCACTTAAAGGAAATTAAGACAACCACAACTCACGGTGCAGTGTTAATTCAAATTCAGTAAAGATTTCCATTCATTTAAACATTCATTTAAAATTAAGGAAGAATAGGATCCAAACATTTCCCCTAGAATTAAAACGTATTAGTGTACAATTATAGACAGAATTTTAAAAACATAAACTGTTTTTCTTCTTTAGGGATTTGATTTCTTTCATTCAATTTACTTTTTTATAGTAAGCATTGTAAGCCTTCTAAAGTCATTTCCTAAGAAGTTACAAGAATAAAAGAAATTTAAATTAAACACCTTAAAGTTTTTCCTTGGGGATAATAACTCATCACTACCAATGACTTCCAATGTATTTTTATTGAATACCATGATGTTAAATTAAAGAATTACATTGTGAGGGCTGGGATTGTGGCTCAACAGTAGAGCGCTTGCCTAGCACGTGCAAGGCCCTGGGTTTGATCTTCAGCACCACATTTGAAATAAAATAAAGGTACTGTGTCCATCTACAACTAAAAAATAAATACTTTTTTAAAAATTACACTATGAGATAAAAAAAAAATTTTAAATTACCCTGCATTTAGGCATTCCTAAATGGATTAACATTTTATAGGTCTATAAGCTCTTTTGGGATATTTGTCCTCTTTTGGTTATCAAACAGATGAGCTACAAATATTCTAAACTGTTTGCAAAATACGACTGTTCTAATCATTTAATATCGCTTGTAAAGTACTTTATGAAAAAAAAAACCTTGCTATTATATAAGCTAGATAATTATAATTAAATTCTGTGATCATTATAATCCACATTATGGGTCCATCTAGAATAACTGAACCAAGATTTGAATTTGTGCCACATTTAGAACTTTTTCTGGGCAATGTGTTTCAACAGACAAAAAAACATATGGATGTTTAAACAGATTGTTCTTGGGGGGATTCAGGACACTGTGTTAGAGGCACCCAGCACTGCCTGCCTCATCATGAGTTACAATCAAATCAAAGTGAGTGCAGCTGCTTGTTGAGGTTGGTAGTGGAATAGTGCTGGAATATAATAGTGGAGAGACAGACTTAGAGTCACCAAAAGATTTTGGATAGTGGAAAAAGGAGAAATAGACCACACCAGCATGACAGGGAGAGAGGAAGTGCCCCCTTCACAGTGGTGTAGCTATAGGAGTGTGAGCCCACTAGCACAGGACTCAACACACTACAGACAAATAAGAAACCTAACATATGAGACCTGAAATCTGTATAGCAAGCTGGCCGTGGAGAAGAGTTCTCTCCATTTCCCACTTGTTCTCACCAAGCTATAACCAGCAGCCACCTGGAGAAGGATCTTACCTGAACCTACAGCTTTCAGAGTCAAAGGCTCCTTCATTTTCCCATCCATGGAACCCCTGAAGAAATATAACAGCACTGGCTCAGCCGGCAGTGGCTTGAAAGTCCATTTGTCCCTCTGGGAGAGATTGACATAGACCCACTGAGGATTCCATGCAGAGGGAAGCGGTGTTACAACACAAAGGGAGAAGAAAGCAAGGCCCTTTCTCTTAAATTAGGTGGTTCAGGAATCCAGCTGTCAGAGCCTAGAGAAGTGAAGAGTCATGAGTCACATGTGACTTCATGCAAAAGACAAGTCTAAGAGTTACTAGAATCGTGGGTATCGAGCAATGTGGGTCCTACCCCATGCCAGAGCAGTTCTTTGGTGACTTCACTGTCACTCTGCCTTTAAGGGCTGCTGGACATATGCTACAGAGCCAGCATTAACCCCACGCTCAGAGCAGGCAGGCCAAAAAGTCCCAAAGAGAATCTGGGGAGTTCCACAAGTGCGCAAGCTTGCTGATGAGCTCTGTCACTAAAGTTTGTATATACCCCCTTTAATTGCAAAGTTCAAAAGCTCTGGAGGTGAGCTGAGCTTTCCACACTAGCTGATTCCAGCAGGCAAAGCAAATGAGAGAAATTCCAACTAGCTCCACTCCCACTATTCACCAGAAAAGTACCACAAAGGAAAGGGTGGGGATAAACAACACCCAGCTTTGCCTGGGACTGATGTGCACAGCCTAAGAAGACTTGGAGAGAAGGTTTGGTCAACATAGGTTACGAGTATCCTCCATCATCCATCATTCATTTGAGCACCTCCACAGGGAGGAAAGTTTTATTTTCTATTAATACTATTTTTGTTGTTTTTGGATTTGGGGATTTTTGTCTTTTCTTTGTCCTTTCTCTCTTTCTTCCCCTTTTTAATTTTTAATAAATAAACATAGACTATTCAAAACAACAAGAAGAAAATAAATAAAATGAGAGGAACTACCTAATTTTTAATAACCCTGAATGTAAATTATCTTAATTCAACACTTTAAAGACACATACTAAGCCGGGTGTAGTAGCACATGCCTATAATCCCAGCAGCTAGGGAGGCTGAGACAGGAGGATTGCAAGTTCAAAAGCCAGCCTCAGCAATGGTGAGGCACTAAGCAACTCAGTGAGACCCTGTCTCTAAATATAATACAAATAGGGCTGGGGATATAGCTCCGTGGTCAAGTGCCCCTGAGTTCAATCCCTGGTACAAACAAAAAAAAAATACCCAACTATAGGTCACCTGCCAAAACTTAACTCACCTGCAATATCAAAAGAGAAAGAACTGAAAATTATATTCCAAGCAAATGAAATCCAAAAGCAACCAAGAAATGTCTGACAAAATAGACTAAAATCAGTTAGAAAATACAAAGTAGTCATTACATATTGATGAAGGGAACAGTTCATTGAGAAATTTGATTAAACATCTATGTACACCAAATGTCAATAGTACCCAGTTTTATAAAACAAATACTGAAAGAGAAAAGTCCCAATACAATAATAGTGGGTGACTTCAGTACCCCAATCTCACTAATAGATATATTACTAGGCCAAAAAACAACAAAGAAACATCAGAGTTAAATTATGCTATGCATCAAATGGACTTAACAGATATCTACAGAATAATCCACTCAACAGCTGTACAATAAACCTTTTCATTAGAACGTGAAACTTTTTCCAAAATAAATTAAATGTTAGACCATGAAGCAAGTCTTAATAATACAAAAAAATGAAAAAAAAATTGCATTTTACCAGATTACAATGGAATGAAATGAGAATTTAACAGCAAGAGAAACTACAGAAAATATACAAACACATGCAGAATGAAAAACACTTTCAAATAAATTGAGAGATTGAAGAAATCAGGTAGCAAATCAATAAATTCTTAGAATCGAATTCAAATGTAAACATAACATATCAGAGTGGGGCGTACAAGAAAAGCAATACTAAGAAAAAAGTTTCTCTGAACTATGTACAGCCAGAGGAATGAGAAGTTGTGCTCCATTTGTGTACTATATGTCAAAATGCATCCTACCATAAAATAAATAGATAAATAATTTTTTTAGAAAAGAGAAAAGTTCATAGCAATGAGTGCTTACATTAAAAAAAAACAGATTCCAAATAAATAACGTTATGATACATCTCAAGGTCTTTCAGAAAATAAAAGTAAACCAAACCCAAAATCAGTAGAAGGGGACAAATTATATTGTTATATAATGTGCATGTATGAATATGCAACAACAAATCTCATCATTATGTGCAACTATAAAGCACCAATACAAAATATGAAAATTTTTTTAAAAATCAGAAGGAAATAAATAATATCAGCAGAAATAAATGAACTAGACACCATAAGAGCAACACAGATGATCAATGAAATGAAGAGTTTGTTCTTTGAAATTATAAACAAAATTGACTAACTCTTAGCCAAACTAAACAAAAGAAAGAGAAAGAAGACCCAAATAAATAAAATAAAGGTTAAAAAAAGAGAGAGAGATTACCACAGATACCACCAAAAATCAAAGAATCATTAGGGAATATTTTGAACAACTACATTCCAATAAATTGTAAATGTAGAATATACAAATTTCTGGGCACATATGACCTACCAAAAGTGAATAAAGAGAATATTTTTAAAAAACACTAAATAATCAATAACAAGTAATCAGATTGAAGCACTAAGAAAAAGTATTTCAATAAAGAAAAAAAAACAGAACTGGATGAATTTACTAATGAATTACCAGAATTATTTAAAACTAATGCCTATGTGCTCCTCAAACTATTCTGTAAAATAGAAAGGCAAAGAACCCTCCCAAACTCATTCTACAAAGCCACTTTTGTCCTGCTACCAAAACCTAATAAGGTCACAACAACAACAACAAAAACTATAGACCAATATTTTTGTTGAACACAGATGCAAAATTCAGCAGCACATCGAAAAGACAATGCACCATGATCAAGTTGTTCATTCCAGGGATGCAAAGATGATTCAACACGTGGAAATCAATAGACCTAATACATCCCATAAAAAGAATCAAAGATTTTAAAAAATCACATGTCCATTTCAATAGATGTCATAAAAACCTCGGATAAATTTCAACATTCCTTCATGATAAAGGCCCTGAATAAATCAGGTACAGAGGGATCATAAATTCAACATAACAAAAGTCGATTATGACAAACTGATAGCCAACATCATACTGAATGGGAAAAAAAAAACAAAGCATTTTCTTTAAGATCAGGAACAAGACAAAGTTATTCATTCTCACTGCTCTTATTCAATATAGTACTAAAATTTTCAGCCAAAGCAATTAGGATAGAGAAAGAAACAAAATAGGGATACAAATAGGAAAGGAAGAAGTCTAATTATCCCTGTTTGTTGATAATATGACTTCATACTTAGAAAACCCTAAAGACTCACCAAAAGACTCAGGAAAATAATCTCATTCACAATAGCCTAAAAATTAAAATACCTAGGAGTAAACCTAAGGAGGTAGAATACCTCTACATTGAAAATTACAAAACACTAAAGAAAAAAACTGAAGACAAAAGAAAGATCATGGATTGAAAGAATTAACATTATTTAAATAACCATGCTACTCAAAACTATCTATGATATGACATAATCCCCCCATCAAATTACCTATGACTTTCTTCACATAACTAGAATAAAATCCTAAAATTTATATGGAAACACAAAGACCTTGAATAGCAAAGCAGTTCTGAGCAAAAAAAAGTAACATCAGAGGTCTCATGATATGATTTCAAAACATAAAGAAAGGGTGGTATCAGGGGAAGTGAGGGGAAAGGGGGTTAGCAACAATGGTGGAATATGATAAATATCATATCCAAAGTACATGTATGAAGACATGAATTGCTGTGAATATGCTTTATATATAAACATAAATATGAAAATTGTATTCTATATGTGTAATAAGAATTGTGATGCAGTCTGCTGTCATGTATTTAAAAAATAAAAGCAATTTTTTAAAAAAGAAATAAAGAAAAGGTGGTATATATATACAATGGAATATTACTTGGCCATAAAGAGAAATGAAGTTATGGCATTTGAGGGTAAATGGATAGAACTGGAGACTATTTTGCTAAGTGAAATAAGCCAGTCCCAAAAAACTAAATGTCAAATGTACTCTCTGATATACTTATGCTAACACACAATAAGGGGCAGGGGATAGAAGTTCATTGGATTAGACAAAGGGGAGTAAAGGGAAGGAAGGGGTTTGAGATAGGAAAGTTGTAGAATAAATAGGACATAACTTTCCTATGTTTGTGTGTGAATACATGACCAGTGAAACACCACATCTTGTATAACCACAAGAATGGGATCCTAATTAGAATAAGTTATACTCCGTGTAGGTATAATATGTCAAAACACACACTACTGTCATGTATATCTAAAAAGAATGAATTTAAAAAGAAAGAAAAGATTATTAAAAAGAAAAAAGAAACTAGACCCCCTCTCTCTAATTGTACAAATACCAACTCAAAATGCAAAAACACCTTAATGTAAGACCTGAAACTTTGAAACTACTAGAAGAGATCATAGGGGAAACAGTTCAACATATTAACATAGGAAAGAATTTCCTGAATAGGACTCCAATAGCTCAGGTAACAAAAGGTAACAAACGCAAGAATTGACAAATGGGATTACATCAAATTATAAAATTCCTACACATTAATGGAGATAATCAACAGAGTGAAGAGACAACCTACAGAATGGGAGAAAATCTTTGCCAGCATTACTGACAGAGGATTAATATCCAGTACATATAAAGAACTCAAAAGGCAACAAAAGCACAAGCAATTCAATTAAAAATGGGCAAATGATCTGAAGAGATATTTTTAAAAGAAGAAATACAAAAAGCAATAAATATATGAAAAAAATGTTCAGTATTTCTACCCAACAAGGAAATGTCAATCAAAACTACATTAAGATTCCATCTTATCCCAGTCAGATAACTACCATCACTTTTATAAAATAAGAAATACTAGTAAGAATGTGGTGAAAATTAACCCTTACACACTATTGATGGGAATTTAAACTAGTACAGTCACTATGGAAAGCAGTTATAAAGATTCCTAAAAAAAAAAAAAAAAAAAAAACCTAAAAATGGAACTACCATAAGATTCGGCTATACCACTCCTGGGTAGAAATCTAAGGGATACAAAGTCAGCATACAAAAGAGACACCTGCATACCCATGTTTATTCCAGGACTATTCACAATAGCTAAGACAGGGAGTCAGCTCAGGTGCCAGTCAACAGATGAATGAATGACTAAGGTATATGTACATGATAGGGTATTATACAGTCATAAAGATTAACAAAAGCATGTTATATGCAGGAAAATGGATGGAACTGGAGGACATCGTGATAAATAAAATAAGCCAGATACAGAAAAAAAAGGTATCATATGTTTTCTCTCATATGAGGTTAAAAGAAAATGATCTGAAAGTAAAAGAGGAACTATTAGGAAAGAGAAAAGGGACCAGGAAGGGGGAAGAGTGGGAAGGGTGGGCATGATCAATGCAGGATATATGCTTGTATGGAAATGTCAGTGAAGCTCATTCATTGTTACAATAGTAAAAATAATAATGATTGTTCTGTGCTGAAGGATTTACCATATCTTCATTGTTCTAATCTGTATTTAGCAATTTCAATACATTATAAAGAAGACATTTTGGATGCTTTCCAAGAAAACATTGAAACACAATTTTCTGTAGGTAATTTTCCAATACTGTTCTAGTTGATATGGCCCAGTCAACTGCATTTCTGTGAAAAAGTCAGATGGAAATCTTTTTTAATATTTTTTTAGTTGCAGATGGACATATACCCTTGTTTTATTTATTTTTTATATGCTGCTGAGGATTGAACTCAGTGCCTCATACATGCGAGGCAAGTGCTCAACCACTGAGCTACAACCCCAGCCCCATATAGAAATTTTTATCTACCTTTTAGTTACATTTTACTTTGCCAGAAATTTATGGTTGCAATTGGGATTCTCTGCCCCTTTGTTCCTATAAAACCCTGTATATATCTCTATTAAAATATTTATTGTTCTATACTTTAAAAAAAACCTGATGGTTGCCTACTCAATATCTATTCTCTCCTTCCCCACTAATAGAATTCTAATTATATGGGCAGCATCCACATACTTGAAAGGAAAAAGAGCATTTATATTTCCCAACCTCCACTGCAGATAGGGGTGACAATGGAATATAGAACAGGCCAATGTCATAGAAGTAGAACTTATTGGAACTTCTGACAAAGCCCCAGAAAAAGGGAAGTTGACTCAATTGACATAGTCATTTTGTCCTTTTCCTTCCCTCCACCCTTTTTTCCTTTCTTTTAACCTTGAGAAAAGAGCCAAAATAATTGCACATATCTCATCCCTGACATCCTAACCCAACAAGTCAATACCAGCAACTCAGCTTCTCATTATATAAGAAGTTTAAGTTCCTATTATTTATGTTTTCCCATTCATGCTGCTGAACTGAATCCTTAACTTAGAAACATTACTAACAGTCAGCGCAGGACTCCCAGCCACTCACCCACACAGGACAAACAACCATCAGGACCACCAGCATCAGCACCAGCTCAGGACTCCTGGAGCCCACCTGTTCAGGAATCCCTGTTGCCACTCCCATGCAGGATACCAGACTACCACACCCATGTGGACCCCCATCCAGCAACATGGGGCTCCCCCAGTGGCCTCCATCTTGGGACACTGCAAACAGTGCAATAGTCCCCTACACATGGTAGCCTACACCTGAGGACACCACACAGGGTCTGGAGACAGCCACCAGCCACAACACTGCACTCCACAGAACAACATTTCTGAACACACAATCCAAAGCCACTGCCCAGCCTCACCCAACCAACATCCCACCACTGAAAGCAGTCACCTTCATCTTGGGATACCTTTACTGCCATCTTTAGTTGAGGCATGTCCCAGCTTGGGACACAAGCTTGGGCTTAGAAGCAATATCATGGTATATATAATCCCCAATTCCCAGCCCTTCCCAGCAGCCACTAACTCTACACAGTGCTTGAGGCTACACAGCTGGTCTGTAGCTTGCAAAACCTGGTTCTGAACTTCCCAATACAACATAGCTCTCCACGACAGGTGCACTAAACCCAGAGTGCAGCCCACAAGACCTTCAGAGAGAGAGGTTCCTGATAGGGAAGCAGAAAGGGAAGGGGTGAGTGAGATACAGTTTAGACACCAAATTAGAGACCAGGAATTGTGAGGTCTACCCACATCACACAAGTGGGTCCCAAAGGAGACCCTTCGGTTGTAGTCTCCCATCAGGGACCAGAAAGTGCTACACACCACCTCAAGGAGCTCCACCCACAAGACCAACCTTACACCCTAATAACCTTCACCATCCTGAGGATGGAGATACGAGCAAACAACAGACAACCCCACCTATTGGATGAGAAGGGAAGCAGGAAAGATACAGATCTCCAACAAAAACAATCCTTATATTTTCCTTCAAGATTTTTTTCTTTCTCTCTCTCTCTTCTCCCAGACATTCATGAAAACAGGGCTCCCAGGAGCACCAGACTTGGCGTGTAGCCAATATTGTGGTGAGTGTCACAGGTGAGCGGGGCCGAGATTGAGGAAACACAAGAGAAGGCCCTAGACACTCAGGATTGGAGATCTGCCCAATCTGGGAGGAAGAGCTGCTACACAGTGATTGGTTCCCACCTATTGAGAGGAGAAGCTTGGCCCAGTGGGCACAGCTCCACCTACTGGAAGAGAAGTTAATCGAACTCTATGACTGCATTTATTATTATTTTTTTTAATTTGGGTTTTTTTTCTTTCATTTTCATTTTTTTATTGTTGTTCTTTAACTTTTTAATGCTTTTAATTTTTTAATTTTTATTTTATTATTATTTTTTAAATTTTAATGTTCATTTTTTATTATCATTATTTTTTTTTAATTTTTTCTTTATTTATTTATTTTCTATTTTTTTTCTCTTTTGTGTTTTCACTTCTTTTCAATTTTTTTATTCCCCCTTCCTTGAATTCTACCAGCCTACTCTCATTCTCTTTAGTGACTTCTTCCCTTCCCTTCTAATATTTTTCCTCCCAAGCATCAAATAAATTTATAGGAGTAAACAGTAACTCAGCAGTCAAAGAGAACAAGAAGTAACATGAGAAGAAAAGGAGTACAAACGATGAAGGACAGCCTAAATATTCAGGAGGACCTAGAGTCATCAGAAAAATGGTCATATAAAGAACTCAAGGAATACATTAGACAGATGGAATGGAACCTTAAAGAGGATACGAGACAGCAAATCCAAACAGTGAAAGGACACATTGAAAATGAATTACATAAAGAGATAAAAGAAGAAGTTAAACATCTTTTTCAGGAGATAGAGATTATTTAAAAAAATCAAACAATAATTCTAGAAATGAAGGAAATGATAAACCAAATTAAAAACTCAATTGAGAGTATTACTAACAGAGTGGAGCAAGTAGAAGCCAGAATTTCAGATAATGAAGACAAAATATATCATCTTGAAAAGAGTCTAGCCAACTCAGAAAGGCTGGTAAAAAATCACGAGAAAAATATCCAAGAGATAGGGATAACATTAAAAAACCAAACTTACGAGTCATCGGGATAGAGGAAGGTACGGAGATTCAAACCAAGGGAATGAGAAACCTGCTGAATGAAATAATTACAGAAACCTTTCCAGAAATAAAAAAGGAAACAGATATACAAATTGTAGATGCATACAGGACACCGAGCACACAAAATCACAGTAGACCAACGCAAGACAGATTGTTATGCAGATAGCTAATATACAGAACAAAGAGAAAATATTAAAAGCTACAAGAGAAAGGAGGCAGATTACATTCAGGGGTAAACCAATAAGGTTAACATCAGATTTTTCATCACAGACGCTGAAAGCGAGAAGATCCTGGAACAATGTATTTCAAACACTGAAAGACAATGGATGCCAACCAAGAATTCTGTATCCAGCAAAATTAAGCTTCAGGTATGACAACAAAATAAAAATCTTTAATGATAAACAAAAGCTAAAAGAATTTGCAGCCAGAAAACCAGCATTGCAAAGCTTCTTGAGCAAAACACTACATGAGAAAGAAATGAAAAACAACAACCAAAACCATCAGTGGGAAGTGCCTCAGTAATGACAGAGGGAGGGGGGAAAGCTAATCATGGAGAAACAAACTAAATTTTTAAAAAAAGATAAATAATCCAACATGGCTGGCAGTACAAACCATATATCAATAGTAACTCTAAACGTTAATGGCTTAAACTCTCCAATAAAGCGACATAGGCTGGTAACATGGATTAAAAAAACAAATCCAACAATATGTTGCCTCTAGGAGACACAACTGATTGGAAAAGACATACACAGGCTGAAGGTGAAAGGTTGGGAAAAAATATACCACGCACACGGTCCTCATAAGCAAGCAGGGGTGGCCATCCTCATATCGAATGAAATCAACTTCAAGACTAAGTTAATCAAAAGGGATAAAAAAGAACATTATATACTGTTAAAAAGAACCATTTACCAACAAGACATAACAATTAGCAATATTTATGGACCAAATAATGGTGCTGCAACGTTCATAAAACAATTTCTCCTCAAGAATCAAATAGACCACAACACAATAATTATGGGTGACTTCAACACACCTCTCTCACCATTGGACAGATCCTCCAAACAAAAGTTGAATAAGGAAACTATAGAACTCAATACCACAATCAATAACCTAGACTTAACTGACATATATAGAATATATCAACCATCATCAAGTGGATATACTTTTTTCTCAGCAGCACATGGATTCCTTCTCAAAAATAGACCATATATTATGCCATAGGGCAACCCTCAGTAAATATAAAGGGGTGGAGATAATACCATGCATTTTATCTGATCATAATGGAATGAAACTGGAAATCAATGATAAAAGAAGGAAGGAAAAATCCTACATCACATGGAAAATGAACAATATGTTACTGAATGATCAATGGGTTACAGAAGACATAAAGGAGAAAATCAAAAAATTCTTAGAGATAAATGAAAATATAGACACAACATATAGGAATCTATGGGACACAATGAAAGCAGTTTTAAGAGGGAAATTCATCACCTGGAGGTCATTCCTCAAAAAAAGGAAAAACCAACAAATAAATGAGCTCACACTTCATCTCAAAGCCCTAGAAAAGGAAGAGCAAAACAACAGCAAATGTAGCAGAAGGCAAGAAATAATTAAAATTAGAGCGGAAATCAATGAAATGGAAACAAAAGAAACTAATGAAAAAAATAACAAAACTAAAAGTTGGTTTTTCGAAAAAATAAATAAGATCGACAGACCCTTAGCCATGCTAACAAAGAGAAGAAGAGAGAGAACTCAAATTACTAACATACGGGATGAAAAAGGCAATATCACAACAGATGCTACAGAAATACAGAAGACAATTAGAAATTGAAATAGAAGAAGCAATCAAAAGACTACCAACCAAGAAAAGCCCAGGACCAGATGGGTATACAGCGGAGTTTTACAAAACCTTTAAAGAAGAATTAATACCAATACTTTTCAAGTTATTTCAGGAAATAGAGAGGGAGCTCTGCCAAATTCATTCTATGAGGCCAACATCACCCTGATTCCAAAACCAGACAAAGACACCTCAAAGAAGGAAAACTACAGACCAATATCTCTGATGAACCAAGATGCAAAAATCCTCAATAAAATTCTGGCAAATCGGATACAAAGGCACATCAAAAAAATTGTGCACCATGATCAAGTAGGATTCATCCCTGGGATGCAAGGATGGTTCAATATATGGAAATCAATAAATGTTATTCACCACATCAATAGACTTAAAGATAAGAACCATATGATCATCTCGATAGATGCAGAAAAAGCATTCGACAAAGTACAGCATCCCATTATGTTCAAAACATTAGAAAAACTAGGGATAACAGGAACTTACCTCAACATTGTAAAAGCTATCTATGCTAAGCCTCAGGCTAGCATCATTCTGAATGAAGAAAAATTGAAGGCATTCCCTCTAAAATCTGGAACAAGACAGGGATGCCCTCTATCACCACTTCTATTCAATATCGTTCTCGAAACACTGGCCAAAGCAATTAGACAGATGAAATAAATTAAAGTCATAAAAATAGGAAAAGAAGAACTTAAATTATCACTATTTGCAGAAGACATGATTCTATACCTAGAAGACCCAAAAGGGTCTACAAAAAAACTACTAGAACTAATAAATGAATTCAGCAAAGTGGCAGGATATAAAATCAACACACATAAATCAAAGACATTTCTGTATGTCAGCGACAAAACTTCTGAAACGGAAATGAGGAAAAACACTCCATTCACAATATCCTCAAAAAAAATAAAATACTTGGGAATCAACCTAACAAAAGACGTGAAAGATTTATACAATGAAAACTACAGAACCCTAAAAAGATAAGTAGAAGAAGATCTTAGAAGATGGAAAAATATACCCTGTTCATGGATAGGCAGAACTAACATCATCAAAATGGCGATATTACCAAAAGCTCTCTATAGGTTTAATGCAATGCAAATCAAAATCCCAACGGCATTTCTTGTAGAAATAGACAAAGCAATCATGAAATTCATATGGAAAAATAAAAGACCCAGAATAGCAAAAGCAATTCTAAGCAGGAAGTATGAATCAGGCAGTATAGCGATACCAGATTTCAAACTATATTACAGAGCAATAGTAACAAAAACAGCATGGTACTGGTACCAAAACAGGCAGGTGGACCAATGGTACAGAATAGAGGACACAGAGACTAATCCACAAAGCTACAACTATCTTATATTTGATAAAGGAACTAAAAGCATGCAATGGAGGAAGGATAGCATCTTCAACAAATGGTGTTGGGAAAACTGGAAATCCATATGCAACAAAATGAAACTGAATCCCCTCCTCTTGCCATGCACAAAAGTTAACTCAAAGTGGATCAAGGAGCTAGATATCAAATCAGAGACTCTGCATCTGATAGAAGAAAAAGTTGGCTCCGATCTACATATTGTGGGGTCGGGCTCCAAATTCCTTAATAGGACACCCATAGCACAAGAGTTAATAACAAGAATCAACAAATGGGACTTACTTAAACTGAAAAGTTTTTTCTCAGTAAGAGAAACAATAAGAGAGGTAAATAGGAAGCCTACATCCTGGGAACAAATCTTTACTCCTCACATTTCAGATAAAGCCCTAATATCCAGAGTATTCAAAGAACTCAAAAAATTAGACAATAAGACAACAAATAACCCAATCAACAAATGGGCCAAGGACCTGAACAGACACTTCTCAGAGGAGGACATACAGTCAATCAACAAGTACATGAAAAAATGCTCACCAGCTCTAGCAGTCAGAGAAATGAAAATCAAAACCACCCTAAGATACCATCTCACTCCAGTAAGATTGACAGCCGTTAGGAAGTCAAACAACAACAAGTGCTGGCGAGGATGTGGGGAAAAGGGTACACTTGTACATTGCTGGTGGGACTGCAAACTGGTGCAGCCAATTTGGAAAGCAGTATGGAGATTCCTGGGAAAGCTGGGAATGGAACCACCATTTGATCCAGCTATTGCCCTTCTCAGACTATTCCCTGAAGACCTTAAAAGAACGTACCACAGGGATACTGCCACATCGATGTTCATAGCAGCACAATTCACAATTGCTAGACTGTTGAACCAACCCAGATGCCCTTCGATAGATGAATGGATAAAAAAATGTGGCATTTTACACCATGGAGTATTACACAGCACTAAAAAATGACAAAATCATGGAATTTGCAGGGAAATGGATGGCACTAGAGCAGATTATGCTTAGTGAAGCTAGCCAATCCCTAAAAAACAAATACCAAATGTCTTCTTTAATATAATGAGAGCAACTAAGAACAGAGCAGGGAGGCAGAGCAGGAAGAAAAGATTAACATTAAACAGAGACATGAGGTGGGAGGGAAAGGGAGAGAAAAGGGATATTGCATGGAAATGGAGGGAGACCCTCATTGTTATACAAAATTACATATAAGAGGTTGTGAGGGGAATGGGAAAATAAACAAGGAGAGAAATGAATTACAGTAGATGGGGTAGAGAGAGAAGATGGGAGGGGAGGGGAGGGGGGATAGTAGGGGATAGGAAAGGTAGCAGAATACAACAGTTACTAATAGGGCATTATGTAAAAATGTGGATGTGTAACCGATGTGATTCTGCAATCTGTATTTGGGGTAAAAATGGGAGTTCATAACCCACTTGAATCTAATGTATGAAATATGATATGTCAAGAGCTTTGTAATGTTTTGAACAACCAATAAAAAAAAGAAAAAAAAGAGATAAGGAAATTAAGAAACTGGAGGTTCTTCCTTTGAACTGCTAACATCCATTGAGTAGGAATTTGGGGAAGAATAAATAAGAAATATGGAAGATAGGAAATTATCAGAGAAATTTCATTTATCTTCCAGAAATAAATATATGACATAATTTCCACAGGAAATTATAGACTCTCAGGGAGAAGAAAAAGGCTAACAGGAAAAAAAAAAGAAAGTTTATACAAAGAATCACGAATCAGACACTATATTTCCCAACAGTAAAATAGGAAGGCAGAAGAAAGCAATGACTTCAGAATTATGAAGAGCATAACACTCAGAAAGTGTATGCTGCTAAACTATCAAATAATCATAAGGATAGGATGATCACTTTTTCAGACACACATAAAAATGTTTTCTTCACCACTTTCATTCAAGAAACTACTTGTGAAATGCTCTGCAAAATGAGTGAGTGTATCAAATAGAACAGACAAGAAGATTACATTTGTGACAGTCTTCAAATCTCAGGGGCTTAAAAAACAAAGGTTTATTTTATGTTCAGTTTCTATATATATTACCTGTGTTTTGTTCTTTACCATCATTAATCTTATTCTGGGAGCCAGAATGGCAATGTAACCACTTTCTGGAACATTGCTGGCAACCAAGATGAAGAGAAAGTATGGTTTTAATCATGCCAATGCACTGGCACTTGCAGCTTCTGCACACAAGTAGTACTTGGTCTGCATTTCAGTGGCCACAAAGTCATGTGACCAAGCCCAACCTCCCAACCTATTCAGTACTCAAAATAAGGGAAAGAATCAAACATATGTGACCAAGTCTAACGATTACTAACAGGGAAAAATGTCAAAAAGAGGTAGACACAGCTCTAAGAACAAACAATGGGCTGACCACAGAAGAGAGGCAATGGGAATTCTCCAAATAAGGGTGAATGTAAGTACCAAGATGACAGTTGAGCAGAGGTTCAGAGAATGCATGAAGTGCACTGTATTTATAGTATATTTTTGGTGCTATTGGAAAGCTTGTAAAACTTTAAGGATAGATTCAGAAAAACAATGAACTGACTAATAGCAAAGAGGTAATTAGTTCCAGAGAACAGGGTTGTTTAAGGAAGAAAATGAATCATGCAGCTACAAATGGTATTCACAAGAGACATTCGTGCCCTCCAAAATTATGATAATATTATAGTTGAAAAATTAGGGGGTTTGCCCCTTACTTTTTAGTATGCTAATGGCTAGGCTTTAAGAGTTATGTGCTATGATAGGGTTAAAAAATGTATACCGTGAAAATACAAGTAGACAGTAGAATGGTGGTTACCAGTGGCTAGTGTGGGATGTGGGGTGAATGGGATAGTTTTGGTTAAAAGATACAAACTCCAGTTAGATAAGAGAGAAAGTTCATGCAGTCTATTATACAGCATGATGACTATAGTTAATGATATATTGTATTCCTTGTTAATACATTGTATTCTTGAAAAAAAATGCCAAGAGAGTGGATATAAAGTGTGGTCACCACAAAAATGATAACAGGTGATGAATTTATTAGCTACATTTACTCATTCCATGATGTATATATAATTCAAAACATCATGTGTTATGTAGTAAATACACAGAATTCTATTTGTAAATTTGAAAACAAGAAAACTAAAAACATAATAAAGAAAAGATCATCGCAAAAAAAAAGAATACAAAAAATTGCTTTTAAATCACTAGTGATTAGGGACTATGTTTTTGTACAGTTACTAAGTTTTTTTAAAGTGATATTGGTCAACTATTTCTTGTAGTTTTAAATCCCAGTTTTTTTAAAAAAATGTACTATACTTATTAAGCACTCGTTTCAATCTTTAGAAAAACTTTACACTGTAATACAAGTAATTTTCTGAAAGAGTATTGCTCGTGTGAATAAAATTAAGCACCTGTCACAATTCTGAAGTATGTCTGAAAGAGTATCCCTTTTAAAAGGTGATATTCTTAGGGGTCAGAAATAGTAGACTGAGCTTTGTAAAGTGTATCAAAATGGAAATTTTATTTTGATAGACTTTATATCATTCCAATTGCCCCACTGAAATGTAGACATAAGAACACTGAAATCTGCTGCATTAAAATTTTATACTCGTTGCTCTAAAATGAATGTGTCTTGACTGCCTGTGTGCTTAAGGTGAGTCATTTATCCTCTTATTCTCCCACAGAGAATGTGATTGCATCCAAACTACTCAGCTGGCGAGTTTAGCTACCTTTGGAAAAGGCGCCATCAAAGAAGGATCTATCTGTAAAGAGCTCTCCTACCCTGCATGGGAGTTTGAATGTGGCCATCGCCTCTTCACAGCTAAGAAAGCATATGCCACCTTCTTCAGGTACTTCTAAAATTTGTGGATCTACCCTTCTAGAAGACGAGAGAATGGATTTTAGCATGTTCATGCTTATTTTCACAATCTCTTGTTTTACTTGATCTTTCCCCCAATATCCATATCAATTAACAGGCATTCAATTAGATTTTGGTATCTTAATGGTTATTGTTAAAACCATTTAATTTATTTATAAGCCCATACGTTGCAGAATTCTAAGTAAATAAATGATGACTTTTATAGTTCTTTGTCTTAAAAAAAGTAATCAAAGCATACTCATGTGTGTAGTACTTGTATAACAGGCACTGTTCCAAATCCTCTTAAATTATTAATTAATTCAATCCTCCTGCCAACTCTAGGAGGTGAACGCCATTATCATTTTACAGACAAGAAAACTAAGCAACATGGAGCTAAGTAGCTTGCAAGCATCACATAACTGGTAAGCAGTAGAGTCAATATGTAGACCTGGCAATGGAGGCTCCAGATTCCAGACTTATAAAAATGATGTTATGCTGCTAAACTCAAGTTCTCAGCATTATTTTTTTTTCAAGTGAATTATGGGAAGGTGGACAGAGCCTCATTAGGGGATTCTTCTTCCTGCTCAGGTGGGTGTAAGTCACCTAAAAAATTAAAGTCTAGAATAATTAGTGAAAAACAAAAGACAAAGTCGGAAAGATAATTTCAAAAAGATGAATCCCTGATAAGTCCAGTTCACACAGGAGCTGGAGCTAGACAATTAGAAAGTGGCTTCTGGTAGTTTAGTTAAGGGGGTAGGTACATCAAAGGCAGGAATAAGGTTTCAGGGGTGGAGTCTTGCTTCTGGATGTCTTGCAGTCAGCAGGTTGATTAGCATCTTGGAAGGTCACACCCATCTCAGAGGGGCTGTGTGGGACCTTTGGCAGAGCTGAGGGGGAAGTTCACCTGCATCAGGTGGTCTATCCCTGTGTCACCAGAAATTGTCACCGGAAATTCCCAAGATCTATCTCCTCACTGGCTGAGATGCCAATGTAGTCCACATACAGCCCACAGATGGCTCTTGACAGTGAATTATATCTAAAAAAATATGAATCTGTTATTCTACTGATATGTAATTGTGCATAAAGCAAGTCACTGAACAGACAATGAGAGTGACCGATGTACTTGCTCATTGATAGGAAATGTTAAGATATAGTTCAAAGAAACGTAATTAATACCACTGACTTATACATAGTAGTCAAATAAGCCAAATTGTTAAAAAAAAAAAACTTTACATAAAATTAAAAGAAAAAGTCCTAAGCCATGGTTATTGGCAAAAGGTTCAAACTGAGTGAGAGATTTGAAGAGTTATTTAAAAGGATGAACAAAGAAGAGTAAGAGAAGGGAAGGTGAGCTTGAGCCTAGGGCATGAAGGAAGAAAACAAAGTTCCATTAACAAACAGAACAACAAATGACATCAATGTCTAGAGAATCAGTTCTCCAACATCAACTATTCAAGGATTTGTTCATTTATATATGCACAGTATCCTTTAACCATCTTGGGGGGTAAAGGTATCTAAATTAAGCCTATGGCTATTATACTAGCAACTGTGACTTATGAATTTTCTTTCACCCAACTCCAATGTTCAAAAGGCAGAGAAACTGCCAGTTCTCTTGCAAACTAGCCCTTTGGCTTCAGCTCATTCATGTATAAAATCAGAAAGTTACAGGCAGACCTGTGATCCAATCCAGCCCTGGCATTTACTTGCTAAATGTTACTTACACTCTTTAAACCCAGTTTCCTTCTCTGTATTATGGGAGGAATTATACTTATTTGGTATGCTCGAAGAACTAAAATGAGATGAAGTCCATAATGCACTGAATCAGTGAGAGAGCTTGGCCACGACAGGCTCCCAATGACATGGTTCTCCTACTCTCCTTTCCCTATGCATATACACTACACCTTTTAAGGGGATTCTTTCCCCCTACCCCCAACCACCCCTGGTGCTGGGGCTGGAACGCAGGGCTTCACACAGGCTAGGCAAGCGCTCACATCCACAGCTACATCCACAGCCCTTAAGAGGATTCTTTAGATCATGCAACACATCCTTTTGGATTTAGAAATGTGAAAAGCAAAGGCTAATAATATGAAATCATCTGCCCCCAAATTAGGTAACATGGGGAATGGATTCTCTTTAGCTTTCACTTTTTTTAGCTTGCTGGAGAGGAGATTTATATTCTTTCCATTAGCTGTGGTCACATTTAAAACTGCCACTAGAGAAAGTACCTCTGCTGTGAGGCTGAGCTCACGTGAAAATGCTTTTGCCTGTTTACTCTTAGCTGGAGCCAGACAACGACTTCCAGACTCCCTTGGCCTCCATTTATTTCAGACCCTCTTGTCCCTCCAGAGCACTCACAATCACAATCACACCCTGAGCAGTCTGGCCTGCTCCTGCCAATCCTCTAGGAGGGTGGAAGGTTTCTTCAGGGCATACAAAGGAAGAATGAAGTAGAGAATAAAGGTAATATTCCTGATCATATTGACAAAGTCTGTCACCATTTTTTTAAGTTCAATCTAGATAAGCTAAATATCAAGTAAAATTGTCTGAATGACAGCTCATTTCCTATATCCAATGTGGACATAGCAGGGTACAGACACCCCAAAAAACATACATATAAAGATAGCTCCAGAGGAAATCATGCCCCTCTGCATCACTCTCATTTCTTAACCCTCTCAGATGCCAAATAGTCTTTCACTCACTGTGATGGATATTCATATGTAGAAAGTGCTCAACTAGCCATTCATACTTTAATAAGAAATTAAAGAACTTAGGCTACCTTTCCTGTGAGTATTTACCCTTGAGTTATTATAAACAGCTGTGAAAAGAAATTCTTCATCAGATGTTAGGAGTTCTTCAGGGATCATCAGCCAGATGAATAGAAGAAAATAAACAACTAGTCCCCTAAAACTGAAAACCATAGAGACTACCCACTTACACCACTCTGAAAATATCAGTTATAAGAAAAGGAAATCATAAAAAGCCTTGAAGATTACATCTTTTTTTTTAAAGAGAGAGAGAGAGAATTTTTAATATTTATTTTCTAGTTTTCGGCAGACACAACATCTTTGTTTGTATGTGGTGCTGAGGATCGAACCCGGGCCGCATGCATGCCAGGTGAGCGCGCTACCGCTTGAGCCACATCCCCAGCCCCAATGATTACATCTTTATCATGTTTTCAGCCAGGCAATTACAATGGCACACACCTGTAATCCCAGCAGCTTGGGAAGCTGAGGTAGAAGGATCACAAGTTCAAATCCAGCCTCAACAACTAAGGGAGGCCCTAATCACCTCAGTGAGACCCTGTTTCTACATAAAATACTTTAAAAGGGGCTGGGGAATATATCTCAGTGGTTAAGTGCCCCTGGGTTCAAACCCTGGTACCAAAAAAAAAAATCATGTTTTCATATGTTACTCTCCTTATGTAAAATTGATAAGATATCAAATAAAAATTATTTCACTTTATATTAAAGTAAAAAAAAATGCTGGACATTATCTCATTGCATGTATGTTGCTGCCTAAGTAAAAATAGTACTAATTGAACTCATGGACCCAAGAAAGTGTAATTCAAGATTCCTTGCTGATTTATCCCTTGATTCTTGGTCAAATCTTTCTTCTTACCCACACTTTACCAAGTCTAGGTTTCTCCTTTAGGTTCCTTCTCTGTTTATCCTCCAGATACCTCTGCTTTTTTCCCAGCCACGTACCAGTTCTTTCTTGGCCCACCTGATCACTCAGTGATCACTCGGATCATAAATCCTGTCTACCCAGATTTGTAGCAATCCATCTTATGGCTATCAGTCTGAGATATGACCAACACCTTCTCTCCAAAGATACACTGCTAACCTTAAGTTAAATCATTCTCCTTCCTAGTCAACTTCCTTGAGGATACATGGACTTTTCTTTAGGGCCCTCCATCTCCTCAAAACTATTGCCACCATAAAAATAATTGATACCTTGCATTTGCATACCTGCCTATGTGGCATTTCATTATGGTTTTTGGTTTTGGTATTAGGAATTGAACCCAGAAGCATTCTACCACTGAGCCACATCCCCAGCCCTTTTTGTATTTTATTTTGAGACAGGATCTTGCCAAGTTGCTTAGGGCCTCACTAAATTGTTGATGCTGGCCTACAACTTGTGACCCTCCTGCCTCAGCCTCCTGAGCCACTGGGATTATAGACATGCATCACAGTGCTCTGCTCATTACAGTTTTTTATACACATCATTACATTTAACTCTTATGACAACCTTATAAATACTATTATCCTAACTTTACACACAAGGAAATGGAGAAGTATGGTAGTTAAATAACCTGTCAGATCACACAGCTAAGAAGTGGCAGAGCCAATAGTATCTAACAAATATTGTGTGCCTTGTATAAAATTTAGCAAGCTATTTTTGCCTGTCCCTAATTAAAGTGCCCAAGTGGCACAGACCAAAGTAACTCAAGGCCCCATGCTGCAGGAGTATAGTGCCTCCAAAGCAATTTTTCAATTTCCACATTTCCTGTAAAACAGATACTGCCAATCTTAACATTCCTATTTTTCTCAACTTCCAGCTTTTCTCAAAGTCATCTCTTCCCTTTATAGCCCATCAACTACTTGATTCACACACATCAGGGTCCCCCATGCCTGGCACACGCCCATCTATCGGAGAGTATTCTCATTCAGCCTGGATATTAGCATATCTAAAACACACATCTACACTTACAATGACTTCTATTTCCTGCTTAGGGGTTATAAAATCGATACATATATGAGAAGTGGGAGTTTGTCACAAAATATCACTAAACTTCCAGATAGAGCATTTGAATGCACAGTTTGTTCATAGTCAAAAACTTGTTAGCAAACTCAGTTCATTTAGTTTTATTAGTTGTTCCTTTAAATTAAAAAGTTAGGGATAATTACATTTTGATAATCCCTAAGCCACTTCTGACAGACTAAGCCTAGCACACATCTGAAAATGACACTTGTATAATAACCACTTGTAAAACAAAACTGGGGATTAAAACTATAAGCTTGCATTTTAATGTTCAAATACATGAAAGGAACCAAAATAATATCGCAGATATCCTTTGTTACACAGAAACTGCTCATGTAGAATTTTGGAGATTGCAGAATTAAAAGCCCAAGGAAAAGGTCTTTATAACCAAAGAGGTAAATGAAAAATAAAGTATAATAGGCTTGCATTTTGCTGTTTGCTCTGTATTTATCCATAAGAAAAACATTGTCTATTCTTCATTAGGTTGTATGCCTTTTAAAAATGGGATTGATTGGAAAATTAAATTTAATAGTAGGAATATCAAAAATACTAATGTAAAGATGATATAAGACAATAAATATGCCGACTAACATGCCTTAAATTCCAACTATATAAAAAAGACTCTGATAAAATAATGCTTCCTTTTCCCCTTATGAAGATATGGAATAACAGCTTATTGCCCATGGGCCATTAGCTTCAATCACATTTCTAGTCACCATGTCCTCTTTTGAACATTGGTATATCAATAGGTACAGAAGCCACCTGAGACGCAAGCCTGTAACTATGAGGAAAGAGTCCTTGGTACAAAGTTGATCTGATTGAACAATGACTTTGGCTTTGATGCAGTCCTTCTGTGACCAACTAAGTCTGATAAGATATCAGATCCAAAATATTTTTTAAATAAAATCTTCCCATTTTGTTTTTGTATACGTAAAACCCAAAATACCTCATCCCCATTTCCTCATTCTATATCCCATTTAGCCCTTCTATACCTTCCACTTCAGACAAGCGTGCCTAAAGCCTCCTTGCCATCCGTCTCACAGTAGACCCAAGGCAGGCCGAGCTTACAGGATCCACATCCTCATTTCTTCCCATCAGAAGATCTCTTTATCATTAACAGAAGCTTTAAAAATCAACTTAGAGGATGAATCACATGCATCCCTCTTATCCCTAAACCATGACCCCATTAAAGTGACAGAAATTTTAGAAGGTATAAAAACATAAAGATAAGGAGGGAAAGAGGTGAGGCAAAAAAATTAAAAATTAAAAAAGTCTGTATACAAAAGGGGTGGGACCTTCTTCAGACACCTTCCCTCAATGCAAGCAGCTAACCTCACCCGTCTCCTGCTCACCAATCGAGGTCAGTGGAACGTTTACAGAGAATAAACTTGAGAGGCCTCAGAGGAGAGGATGCCAGGGGGAAAGAAGAATGTGGCAATGTGCTGGAAACAAGGACTTTAAATAAAATCTACATCCAAAACGCTGAGACCACCTAACATTTTCCTTCCTGTTGCTCCCATGCCGGCTGCCAGGCTTATGGTCTCTGATTTGGAACTGGATGAGGTTTCACTGACAAAACCTGAACTGCCACACTAGAGCCAGCAGATCCAAGCCACCATCCCACTTCTCCTGGCTGTCACGGGCCACCCATGTGCTTGGCAACTTCTATTTTTGAGCTCTAAGGATTTCCATATAAGAAAAGAAGTTGTCCCAAGGCTGATGGCAAGTTAAAGGGGCCAGTAAAGACTGAGAGCCTAGAAAAGAACTGGACCAGCCCTGTTCTGAGTAAACAGTAAGACACTCCAAAATGAAGAGAACCGTGAGGTTTGAGCATGATCTCCACCAAGGAATTGGATCTCCTTAGTGGAGATGAGCCAAGTGAAGGTGGTAGAAGAAATATAAATGGTCAACAAATTGATGAAAAAAATTTCAACATGCCTAGCAATCATGGAAAATGCAAATCAAAACTACTCTAAGATTTCATCTCATTCCAGTCAGAATGGCAGTGATCAAGAATATGAACAACAAGGCTGGGGTTGTGGCTCAGTGGCAGAGCACTTGCCTAGCATGTGTGAGGCACTGGGTTCAATCCTTAGCACCACACGAAAATAAAGAAAACAAAGGCATTCTGTCCATCTACAGCTACAAATTTAAAAAAAAAAAAAGAATATGAACAACAATAAATGCTGGTGAGGTTGAGGGGGGAAATATACCCTTGTACATTGTTGGTGGCACTATGGACTAGTACCACCACTCTGGAAAGCAGTATGGAGATTCCTCATACCACTCCTCCATGTTTATTCTAAAGAATTAGGGGCTGGGATTGAGGCTCAGCGGTGGAGTGCCGTAGAGCACTCGCCTCTCACAGGTGGGACCGGGATTCGATCCTCAGCACCACATAAAAAATAAAGGCATTGTGTTGTGTCCATCTACACCTAAAAAATAAAAAATAAAATAATTAAAGTCAGCATACTATAGTGATACATGCATACCCAGGTGTATAACAGCACACATAACAAAATTATGGAGTATGGGAAGCCACCCCTCTCCCCTAGGCTGAGCTTGGCCCCCCCCCCCGCCCCCTTTGGGTATCGTCTGACACACACACGCAAAAGCTGTGCAAGGCAAGTGGCCTTTACCCTCCAACAGCAACTGGAGCCTGTTTCAAGCCCTACCTGGGCCTTACCTAAGGGGATGGGCAAACCCCTGAAACCTGATTCCCCTGCCTAATTTTGATAGAACAACCCATTGAACCTCCTTTTGTGTGTCCCCCCTATAAAAATAAAGATAATCTGGGTGCTCACTCTCTTGCTCCTTCCAGCGCTGGAGCTGACTTTTGGGGTAACCGAGCTGAGCCATCCTGCCTTAGAAACTTATGTTCCATGTGCAGCATGGTTTCTTTGCCATTTTCTTAATTATTGATACAGCCAGCTCCTTTGAACACAGTTCATATCACCAGCCTGGACAGCTGGTGATAATGGAGCAAGCCTAGGTGTCTATCAACAGATGAATGGACAGATGGATAAAGTGTATGTGGATATATATACAATGGAGTTTTATTCAGCCATGCAGAAAAATTAAAGTATGTCATTTTCAGGAAAATGGATGGAACTTAAGAACATTATGTTAAGCAAAATAAGCCAACTCAGAAAGTCAGGGATTGTATCTTTTCTCTTATATGTGAAAGCTAGAGAAAAAAAAAGAAAAAACTGGGATGTTGGATCTCATAAAAATAGAAGGGAGAGCTGCAGAATAGAGACAAGGGAACAGGAAGAAGAAGGAGGGGAGGGAGAGAGGAGTTGCTGGGGAATTATATTGACCAATTTATATTATATTGTGTGCATGTACAAATATATAACAACAAATCTCACTATTATGTATAGTTATAATGCCCCAATAAAATTTTTTAATTAAAAAAAGAATAGAGTAGAAGTTGAAGAAGGTAGTCTAAAGTCCTTAATAATATGGAGCAGACACTATGTTTGAATAGCAAGTGCTTTAATGCAAGCATTTAACTGAATGTTAAATTATCAAGCACCATGTGGGAATTAACAGGAACATTATTTTGAAGAATTTTAAATAAACTTGACTTCCAGTATAATTATACCTAAAGAATTTATAAACACTTCATTAGATCCCCTATTTGTCATAGGTTTTTTTTGTTTATTGTTGGGACCACATAATAGTACCTATTTTTTTGGTCTCTAACATCGTTATAAATTTCTGTATGTACTCTATATGCTTTCCTCCCAACTACTCTAAAATGACACCCACTAGTAGATAAGTCCTCGTATCAGGAAACTTCCAGTGAAATGGACACACAAGGATCATCAGATAGTTGAGGAAAGTTTTCCAGAATGAAAGAATAAAGAAAACAGTATCCTGGACAAAACAGCATACAACAGAAAACCGTAATATCTTAAAAGACATAGATAGCATTAAAAAATAAAACAGAAAGCTTTTTTTTTACAAAGGGTACAATTAGAGAAAAGAAAGAGCCTAAAATTAAAACAAAGGTATAGAACAGAAATTTAGAATTATCACAGTGGTTTGGAAGGTAACATGTAAGCTCTCCTGGAAAGCAGAATAAAAAGATCAAGAGATAGAAAATAAGAAAAAAAATTTAAAGTAACATATTTACATGATGCTTTCAAGATATACATTATCATGGGATCCTAATTATACTGCATATATGTATAATATGTCAAAATACACTCTACTGTCATGTATAGCTAAAAAGAACAAATAAATTTTTTAAAAAATAAGGCATACACATTTTGAAACCCAGGAAATATTTGCACACCTAAAAAGATATTAAAATTAGAGGTCAGGGAAAAAATTATATACATTATGTGATTAATATTCATTCCAGAAAAAGATAAAAGAAAAATTAGAAGGAACTAATAAATAAACAATTTAAGAAAATGTCTAGAACTGAAGAATCTTTTCCAAATTTAAAAGGCAAACTAAGGTACTCAGTGCTATGAATAAAACACCTACACATTCACACCCTAAGCCTTATCACTGTGAAATTCAGAACACTGATGAGAACATTATAAAGGGATCCAGAGAAGGGAGAAAATTTTTTACATATAAATTTATTTATATATGTATGTACATATGAATGTGTCTATGTATCCTATACAAGGCGTAGGAAACATAATGGCATGTCTCAACAGTAATGTGAAATCTAGAATATAAGGAATCAATTTTTTAATCATTCTGAGGGGGAGGCATTTCTAATCTAGAATGCTCTATCAAACAAAACTATTAATCAATTATAAGGATAAGATAAAGGCATTGTCACACATACCAAAAGAATAAGAAATTATTTCTTAGGCTTTCTTAAATAGCTATTCAGGAACTTATTTTTATATAACAAAGATAAACAACAACAACAACAAAGAGACATGGGATCCAGAAACAGCCCAACATCATGACAGCAGTACCAGAAAGCCACTTCCAGTTTACGATTTCGAAATTCTGTTTTAAAAATAGGAAAACATACACAAAACATTAAGTAATTCATTTTTTAAAAAAAAGTCTTTTGAAACAATAGGAGAATAAAATCAATTTACCCCTAACACCATATTTCTTCCACTAAAACCACCCCTTTCTTGTTTCCACCCTCCTTGAAGACAACACTGCATTGAATTGCAGAGTGGGCAAAATGTCTCCTAAATACAAGTAAATCATGGTATTTCTGAACCAGGAAATATTGATAGCCCATTGTTTTCTCCAATTTATTTGAACTTCTTTTAATTCACCTTGCATATATATTTTTCTGGCTTCTAAAGTTGGTTTGTGAGACCAGGGATTACAACTCAGCCCTCATTGTAACTCTAAAAGTCCTCCACATACAGCAAATCCTCAGTAAATAGCTGTGTGACCTACACCACATAAGTCTATGGTTAAGTGTGATTTATGTGAAGCTGCTACTTCAGGTGTGAAGATCACTAACGGTGTTACGGAAGAGGCTCTCAAAGAACTGTTTAATGAAGACCCAATTGGAGTAAATGGATCAAATAGGGCACTAGCATTTTGAAGATCATATTAGAAGAAAGCAGATTCTCTCTAGCAAATGATAGAGACTCTACCTTAAAGACCCTACTTTGAGCAAATACTAAGCAAAGACTGAAATTTCTGTGATTCTTATCTTAGGGTCGTAAAACAAGAAATGGACAATCCAGAACAGATGGTGAAAACTGTTGGTGTTTGTCCCCAGAACGAACGAAAGGAAGGTGACATAAGAAAGGGAAGGAGTGAAGGAGACTGGAGGGAGAAAAGGAGGGAGGATGGAAGAGAAGAAGGAGAGAAAAGGAATGGGAAATCCAAAGAAAAGAAGATTCGAAGCCATACCGTTAGTGGCACTAAGTACAGAAATTTTAACCAGAATTTAATATTTTGTTCATTTATTTTTCATTCCTTTACTTGACAAATATATATATATATATATATATATTGTGATTCTATGTAAGCTACTGTCCTAAAAAAAAAAATAGGGATTTAACAGTGAAACATAAACTATGATAGCTTCCCTCATGGAGCTTACAATTTGTATACAGATGTATGGAAACCTATAAAAGTGGGTATTTTTCGGGGCCAGGGTTGTGGCTCAGTGGTAGAGCACTTGCCTAGCATGTGTGAGGCCCTGGGTTCAATCCTTAGCACCACATACAAATGAATAGATAAAAATAAAGGTATTGTGTCCAACTATAAGTAAAAAAAAAAAATTAAAAATGTGTATTTTTCTCATGTGATTGTTCTTATAGTTCTCAACATATCCTTTCATGCTTGCATTCAAATTTAGAACACAGAAACCATTAGGCCTGAATTAGTTCGGTCTTATCTGACCATCATTAGAATCTAAGTGAGAGGAGGATGCCAACGCTTTAAATAAGCGGCGCTCTTCAGAACTGTGTTTTACTGAGACTTCTTTTCTCTGGGTTTGTGTGTTATTTCAGCTTTGTGTTTTCACAACCAAAATACCTGACAAGAACAACTTAGAAGAGGGAAAGCTTATTTTGGCTCACGGTTTCAGAGATTTAGTCCATGGGGAGCTGATCCCCTTGCTCTGGTTCCCAAGAGAGGCAGTGCATCATGGTGGAAGAGTATGGAGGAGGAATGGATGTCCTGAAAGCACAGAGACAAAGGGACTTCAGGGAAGATACACCTTTCCAGGGCATGCGCCCAGTGACCCCCACGTCCTCCATTCAAACTAGGATGGACTGATTAGGTCACTGTTCTCACAATCCAGTCATTTTACCTCTGAATTTTCCTGCATTAACACAGATCACCTTTTGGGGGACACCTCATATCCAAACCACCACGGTATACTACACATTACAGTGACTGATTTGTTTGCATTGCCACTTTTGATGCTAAACAGGACAGAAACCAGGGATTAAAAGTTTTGAACTCCTCATGAATTCAGGGTCATAGCCCTAGACCTTACCCAAGTAACCTTAATCCATTTTGCCAAAAGTCTTACTGATAGAGTCTATGGGATCAAGATGGTGTTTTTAAGGGTCTCTTGCACCGGGATCTATTCTAAAAGCCATAGTCTTTGGCATTCTGTTTTTTTCTTTGTGGCACTCTAAGCCACGGGGATATATTAAAGCAGCGTTTCAATACACAATAAGCTCACATTTTACATATAGAATTGGAACCGTGCAGAGAAGACCTGAAATTCAGTCATAAGCAAGTGCTCAGGCAAGTTATTTTATGTGTCTCTCCTACACAGAGACTGGAAACTCTAGCTCTAAAATTGATCCCACTGGGACCTGAGGCAAAACGTTTTCCAGGATGACTACTCTGCATTAATTGCCTCCCTCTATCCCTTTGTTCCCCATCCTCTCCAGGTTTTCCCCCTTTCTTTACCTCCCCCTTAGCAAACTCTCAGGAGAGAATGGTGGTCTCCTTTTTTCCTGACAGAATCTAAAGAAAATACTCATAAGAAAGAGGTTGCCTGAAATAAAAACTGAGAGGACAAAGGAAACATTCAAGGAAAAAAAAAAAAGTACCTTAAAAAAAAAATCCTTCACATTTGGGTATATTTCATTCACTGACTTGCACAATTGAATCCCTAGGAGGGGACCAGAAAAAGAAGGACCCCGATTCTTTTGTAGGAACCAATCCAGTTATTCATCTCTTTGTCTCTTTCTCTCCTTTGCTTAAGCTACCTAATACATAAGTGAATTTCCTTCTCCTCTTTATTTTCATTGTGTGTGGCAAAGCCTTGGATGCACATTTTGTTATTCTGTAGTCCTTGTGGACAAAGATATTTGAGATGTGAGGGGCATGTTAAGAAATCATTTATAGCTTATACAACACTGCTTTTAAAAAGCCCAGGGTCAGCACAGCAGTGTCCGTTTCACCTAAAGCCAAATTTATCAGCCAAGGGAAAAAGAAATGGTGATTTGAGTTTTATTTACCACACACCCTTAATTCAAAGAAAAACAAAACAATGATAGAGACTAAATATACTGGCTGTTATTGACTCTTCCATACAGGGTTTTTTGAAGGTAAAAAATGAAAAATTTTTAAATTACAGTGCCTATATAAATTGTTATTTGACAATGTTTTCTGTGTCCTGACTTCCATTTGGAAAAGGTCTCTGGAGCCAGAATTTCCCTTTTCCAAAATAGTATAGATTTAATTATCTTGAAAATTTTTGATTTCTAAATATCTCGAGGAGGAGGATCAGAATTTACTTTCAAAATTGTTATTTTCACCCAAAGACATCAGATTTAGTAAACAGCATTTGGTTGTCACTAATTTGAATTCTAATCCTGTAGTTTGCCTGTATAATTTTTGCTATTCTCGATGTCTAAACAGCAGTTTAAGAGCTTAAAAACGTTCTCTTACCTTCCATTCCATCTCTTGCCTTAAAGGAATCTGGTTACTGCCTACCTTTGGGCAAGCTTCCAAGTCCAAGGATACCTAATTGTAAAAAGTTTCCACAAAGCCTCTCAGAATCCTGTTCAGAAAGAGGAGGCTAAATAAAGGGAGGGCCAATTTATACTATCAGGTGGAAAAGAGCATAAAGGGATTAGTAGAAGGAAGAAAGGATTGGAGTGAAGGAGGGGACCTGATTGGCAGGTAGGGGAAATGGAATGGATGACAGGGGGTAAGCAGATTGCTAGGTGGTGGCTGAGTGACTGACAAAGCCACCACTGTCACCTGAAAAGCAACTTTAATTCCTTTTTCAAAGCAGCATTTTGTATCTCTGAAGGAAACTGAAGGTCAGAAAAAAAGACCAAAAAACCTACTACATACGACACGTTTTTGGTTCACTTCTTTAACTTCATTCCTCCATCCATTTTAAAGAAAATTTTCTTTACCACACTGTTCCATTGAAGCAAAACCGTTATTTTATTGAATTAACCCAAAAAGGATTTTCCTTCAGCGGGCTGGTGATCACAGTGGCCTTCAGGCCTGGGAGCACAGTCACCCTATGTTTGCAACTCTTGAGTCAGCATAATGCCAGACTCCTCCTCCAATCAAGGCATCTGATGACAGTCACCGGCTTCAAAGCAAAGGGATTACAGGTGAACTCAGTTATCCTGCTGAGCTTGGAATCTGGCTCTGCTAGCCACTAGCTATTTCAACATGCATGTGCCCATCTGTAAAATGGAATTGTTGATGATAACTTCAGTACCAATATTCATAGTGTTGTTCTAAGATTTAAGTAAGTGAACCTTCATCAAGTGCCAGAGTGCTTAGCATAGTACCTCTCATAGGCTATGTCAAAATAAAGTGTATGCCTTACTGTAATGACACGGTCGCATCGATGTTTATAGCAGCACAATTCAAAATAGTCAAGCTGTGGAACCAACCTAGGTGCCTTCAATAGATGAATAGATTTTTTTAAATGTGGCATATATTCACAATGGAGTAATGTGTATATATTTTTCTCTGATTAGCAGAAGCTACCCCAAAATGGAGAGGAGGGTTTAAAAAAAAAAAAAGAATAGAAGAAAGATTGGTGGTGAATCTCACCATCATGAACATCCACAAGACAGTGACTTGAAAAAAAAAAATACTATACATAAATAGCAGAAAGATTGCTAGAGTAGAGGAAAGGGGAAGAACTGGGGACTGAATTAGAACAAAGTATATCCCATGCTTTTATTATTATGTCAAAATGAATTCTATTATCATGTATATCTAAAAAGAACCAATAAAAAATAAAAGTCTATGCTTGTCAAAATAAATTAATTTTAAATTTTGGAATGTATTCTATGACCTCCATTTGTGATTTAAAATATAGCCACCTTAGTTGCCTTATTTTCTGAGTTTTACATTCTTAGAATCCATTGGCCCCATTTCTCTATATAACATAAAATAAAACTCAAAATTGTGTTTTTTAGATAAGTATCTCGCTTCTTTTTTTTTTGTCCCCTAAACATTTCAATACCTATCAAAAGAGCTTAAATTCGAGTGGATTATTGAAAAAATCGACTTGTTCTTAATAACATGCTCTCTTGTTCTCAATGACATGGGGAAACATATGTAATCTCAGTTATTTCCCTATGGTTTTTTCATTTGAAAGTTGTGCTTCCAAGCATGAACACAACTAAGTAGAAAAATAAAGAAAAAAGAAAAACAAATGGTTGCAGTTACTGAACCCTATAAGCCTGTACAAAAGGATGCAGCTAAAGGTGCCATTTTCCATCTAAATAGATACCTTGACTGCATTTCTTTGTGATGCTTCCAATTTTGGGTGGTATTATAATGGAAGAAAATGGAAGCTCAGGTCAGTTTGAGCAGTGCTGTATTATATGCCACAGCTATGACTCAGTGTAATTTGATTTAACCAGGTTCAATGCCAGCTGCACAATGCACTGCATCATGAACTTCAATTTTATTCTTTGCGGTAAAACTCTTCTGAATCTGATTTTAAGCCAACATTCGCATCACTTGTTGTAATTAGAATTGTGTGAACAAAAATAAGCCAATGGCCAAAATTTCATACATGTTCAGGAGAAAGTTCAGTGTCCATGATCAATAAGAAAATACAGAGCAAGCACTCCCAGGAGGGCAGGGAGAAAGGGAATGTGGATTATTTACATACACACACACACACACACACACACACACACACACACACTCCAAAGAGTTTTGGAAACAAGACATTGAAAAATATTCAGCTCAGCTTGAATTTAGAGTCAGTTTTAAACATCAGGACAATAACAAATTAATTTAGCCACAATCGTCAACAATAGCATTTGTATAGCTGAGACCAGAAGATCAAAGGCTGCTACAACCAGATTTATCACTTGTTAACACAAGTGGTGGTACTGTCTATTAACACAAGTGGTGGTACTGTCTATTCTTTGCTCAAGTTCAAGCTGTAACCAATGAAAGGATGTCCATATACAGTCCAGGCTTGTAATATGGATGCCCCATAAAATTTAGATACATATCAATTAATATAACTCCAATATAAAAGCCTTCCCAAAACTCAAAACCTATTCTAAGAAAGAGGAATATATTTGTGAAGAAATTGCTAAGTAAAATCCCCAAAAGAAAAGTTTGAGACTCTAATGTTGGAATTGTTTAATTGGGCATTCAATGTCTAATTAGAATTATGTGATTTCAATAATGTTCAACATTTGTAAAATAAACCAGAATCTTTGGACCATGCAACCTCACATTAAAAGAAAAACAACTAATATAAAAGGAACAATCAAGATGGTAAAGACACAGAATTAAAAACAGAAACAGATTCTTGAATACCCTATATGCCTTTTTTGTTTTCAAAGAAAGACTAAAAATGAACTAAAGGGAACAAGCCCTTTTCAACTACAAAGATGGGAAGAACAGTGCCTTCCTATCTTGGTCCACACAAAGCTCAATGGCCCTTATTGGAAACAGTAGGTTGGACCTTTTTTGAGAAAATACTTGACCAAAGTCTCATTGAGTTTCCTCCATCATCACTGCCTACAGCCCAGAGAGGCCACCATGAACAAATGGATGTTGTTCCATAATGCAAATTTCTCTAATATCAGCACACACTGTCCTTGAGGGGTCATTTAATTAATATTATCCCTTTGTAATTTGGTGGCAATTTACAGGAAGGAAAAAACATTGCCTACGTTTTATAAAAATGTCCAGAAATGAGGATTTCTTATTTCAAGGAAAGTTATACTAAGAAGTCACAATGCACAGTTTATACTTATAGTAATCCTTTAATGAGTTTGTTTCAAAATAACTATTTTGCACACTAATTTTTAATGGTTATGATTAATTTAAAAAGTAGGCCACACAGTATTGTAGTTAAGGACAAAGTTAAGGTCAGCAATCGACCTGTGTTTAAATCATTTTCCCATTACTTTCCTGTTCTGTGGTCTTATGGAAATTATTGAATCTCTCTGTGCCTCAATTTCTTCACATGTGAAATGTAAGTATAATAAAAGTGAAGTTTATGCTGCAGAACAAACATTAAGTAAGAGAATCCATGTGCAATGCTTAACACCATGCCTCGCACACAATAAGTATTCAATATCTGTTGGTATAGTTGTTATTGATAGGGAAAATTTGCCCTTGGCTCTTTTAAAATTGTTGCCCTTCATCATTCAACTGATTAATAATAAAAAAAAAGTACTATGCAGACTGTGTGGACATAAGGTCTCTTTCAGTTCTGTGATGCTAAAAGAACTGTTCTGACCCTTGGAAGCCAGCAAGGGTGCAGAGTGTTGATTAGTAGTCATATAAAATCCTCTTGTGCTCCTGGGGTTCCACAGCACCTGTGTTTGCAATGAAACAACACTGACATCTAGTGGTCAGAAAGATGAAATGTATATTTTGGCAAAATATTGGCCAAAATAAAAGCCCAACCTTCACTCTTTTATTTTAATCAACTTGTTTACCTAAAAATGTGAAAATAGTGAGAAATGTAGTCAAGATAAAACTTAAAGTACATTTATTTTACTTCAAGTAGTCAAATATAAAAGTCTATTAAGTGACACAAATTAACCCATTATACAGCAAGCATAAAATATGTTCCTGGACCTTGTTATTAATTTATGAATTTCGCTTTTTAAAATATTATAATTAAGATTCAAGAACTGAAATTATCACATTAAACAAAATATAACCAATAAAGGTTTTATCTTCTTATATATTTTTTTCTATAACTGAGATGGAAAATTAATATGTTAAGCAAGAGCTTACATATCCCAATCATAAAGCAAGCTTTAAAAGAATGTTTTACATGAAAGTTAGACAACTGGCTCCCCGAAATCCATCATTATTGTTTACTGAAACTATGATAGTACGACTTTGCCTTGTGTTGTAGTCAGTCAAACACTTGCAAGGAAGACTAAAGATTTAAATCAGCAGCAGGACCTCAGAAGTATATGCCAATAAGGAGCAACTAGATCAGGAGAACAAAATTGACAGTGATCCCGAATCAGTTGAACTGTCTGTTTATCATCATCATTGTTAGTAATGGTTACTAGGCTCTTCTAGTTTATAATTGTCCATTTATTCAATATATAGATTATCTGCAGTGCTGCCATACTATGTAAAAACAATAGTGGGTCACAATATTTAAAAAAATATTTTTTTTTAAATGTTGGTGACGATGTGGGCAAAAAGGTACATTCATGCATTGCTGGTAGATACTGAAAATTGGTGCAACCATTATGGAAAGCATTATAGAGATTCCTCAGAAATCTTAGAATGGAACCACCATTTGACCCAGTTATACCACTCCTTGCTATATACCCAAAGGACTTAAAATCAGAATACTATAGCAATGCAGCCACATCAATGTTTATAGCAGCTCAATTCACAATAGCTAAGCTATGGAACCAACCTAAGTGCCCTTCAGCAAATAAATGGATAAAGTAAATGCGGTGTATATATACAAAATGGAATATTACTTAGCCATAAATAAGAATGAAATTATGGCATTTGCCAACAAATGGAACTAGAGACTATCATACTAAGTGAAATAAGCCAATCCCAAAAGTCAAAGGTTGTTCTCTCTGACATGTAATGCTACCACACAATAAGGGGTGAGAGAGGGAAGAATAGACGTTTTTTGGCTTAGACAAAGAGGAATGAAGGGAAGAGAGGGGGATGGAAATAGGAAAGACAGTAGAATGAATCCGCCATTACTTTCCTATGCACATGTATTAATACACAAGTGAAACTCCACATCATTATACAATAATTAGAATAAGTTATACTGTATGTATGTATAATATGTAAACTACACTCTACTATCATGTATATCTAAAAAGAACAAAAATTTTTAATTATTTTTTAGTTGTAGATGGACACAATACCTTTATTTTATTTATTTTTATGTGGTGCAGGGGGATCGAGCATGCTAGGCAAGCGCTCTACCACTGAGCCACACCCCCATCCAAGAACAAATTTTTTTAATTTTTTTTTAGTTGCTGATAGACCTCTATTTTATTTATCTATTTATATGTGGTGCTGAGGATCAAACACAGCATCTCACACGTGCTAAGCAAGTGCTCTACCACTGAGCCCCAGCTCCAGCCCCTAAAAAGAATAAATTTTTAAAAGTGAAAAGAAAATAAGGCCCTTTGGATGGGCCTTTGTCCAATCTGAGAGGTGTCCTCATAAGAAAAGGAAATTTTAGCACACAAAGAAAAGACCATGTAAGAACATACCAAGAAGGTGACCCAATCTGTAAGCCAAGGAGAGAGGCATCCGTGGGGGGGGGGGCAGGCAAGGGGGAAGCAAACCTACCTACTAACACCTTTAATTTTTAGCTCTAGGCTTTTGAGAAATTAATTTCTATTGCTTAAGCCAACCATCTGTGGTTTGTTTGTTGTTGTTGTTGTTGGTGGTGGTGGTGGTGGTGGTGGTGGTGGTGGTACCAGGGAATGAACTCTGGGGCACTTAACCATTCAGCCACATCTCCAGCCCTTTTTTGTATTTTATTTAGAGACTCACTGAGTTACTTAGGGCATTATTAAATTGCTGAGGTGGCTTTGAATTCATGATCCTCCTGCCTTAGCGTCCCAAACTGCTGGGATCACAGGTGTGCGCCACCACACCTAGCTAGTCTATGGTATTTGTTGTGGCAGTCGAAGCAAACTAATAAAACTGTGATAAATGCCACATAGGGAAGATAATAAAACTATGAGCACATATAATAGAGCCTATAATAGAGCCTTTAATCTAATCAAAACATCAGAGAAGATTGAACTCTGAAGACTGAGCAGAGGTTTATAAGTCAGAAAGGGAGAAGCAGCATGTTCCAGGCTGAAGCGAGAGTTTGGACAAGGCCCTGTATTAGAAGGAAGTAAAGCATATTTCCATACTATGCTATACTGCTGTATAGCATAGTGCCCATAGTTTACCATACAGTATTGTACACTTCAGAACTTGTTAAGAGGGTAGGTCACATATTCAGTGCAAACTCATTAGCTGAGGGGAAATCAACATGGCTGAAACTCAGATGATAAGGGGGAGATTGGTATGAATCAAAGCTGCAGAAGGAAGCAGACGACGATCATGCAGGTATTTCCAGGTCAAGAGGTAAAGTTCTTGGTCTTTATTCTGAGAAAATTGGAAGTCATTGATGTATTTTAATCTAGGAATCATAATAAATTTGAATTTCAAGATTACTCCAGCTGAAGTAGGGAGGAAAGAGTGTTGACAATAAGAAAGGAAATAGGGAGACCAGTTAAGGAGCTATTTTAAGCCAGCACACTGGTTCATGCCTATAATCTCAGAAGTTCAGGAGACTAAGCCAGGAGAATCCGAGTTCAAAGCCAACCTCAGCAACTTTGTGGGGACTTAAGCAACTCAGTGAGACCCTGTCTCTAAATAAAATATGAAAAAGGGCTGGGGATGTGACTCAGTGGTTAAGTGCCCTGGATTCAATGCCCAGGGAACCAAAACAATAAAAGTAGAAGAAGAAGAAGCTAGTTTAGCTGCCTGGGGTATGAAGTGAGATACTAAAGAGGGTGATAGGAGTGAATACCAGTGATGTAGACCAATTTAAGAGTCTGACTATTGTAGATTCTGCATTTTAGTGGCATCACGCAGTCTTCATCCTTCCATGACTGGCTTATTTCACTTATCACAATGTCCTCCCATGTTCATTTATGTTGCCACAAATGGTAGGATTTCCTTCTTTTTTAAGGCTGAATAATATTTCATTGTATGAGCATGTCATGTTTTCTTTACCCATTTATCTGTTAATGATCATGGATGTTTCCATTTCTTGGCTATTGTGAATAATGCTTTAAAAAAAACATGGAGTGCTGATATCTTTCAAGATTCTGATTTTAATTCTTTTCAACATATTCCAGAATACAGTGGTGGATGTCAGGGGCTAAGACGGAGGAAATGAGAAATTGTCACTCAGTGGGTATAAAGTTTGTTTTGCTCCATGAATAACTTCTAGAGGTCTGCTGTGTAGCATAGTGTCCGTAATTTACCATACAGTATTGTACACTTCTAAACTTATTAAGAGGGTAGGTCACATATTCAGTGCACTCATTTAAAAAAATGACTCAAGGATATTTTGGAAGGTGTTATATGTGTCTGTTACGTGATCCACATTAAGTTTGTGGAGCTCTTAGTATCAATTATAGTTTAATAAAGCTGTTTAAAAAGAGATTAGAGTACAGGACATGGTGATGGCTATGGCTTGGTTATGAGGGGAGATGAAGAAGTATCTTCCCAGATTTCTGGTTTATAACAATATATGGATAAAAATCATACCATTCTCCAAGATTGGGATGGGAATGAGAACAAGATTTGAGGAAGAACCACTTTGAGCTCTAATTTGAATTTGTTGAGCCTCGGGCTGAGTCTGAACGTCTTTTGAAACACCCAAGTATAAATGTCAAGAAGTTAGTTAGACAGGTTTGGAGCCCAGAGAAGGGATGTGGGATGTGGTATGAATTTGGAGTCATTCATGTATCTGTAATCAACGAAGTCAGGGTGTTGGTGAGAATACATAGGAAATGAATATGAAGTCAAAAGAGGTGGGGGTCTAGGACCAAGTATAAGGCACTCCAAAGACAAAGGACTGAACAGAGAGGTAAGGAAACACGTGAGTGTGGTGTCATGGGATCTAAGAAAAGAGAGGAGTGATCACCAAAGCAAAATGCTGCTAAGATGTTAGGATGGGTGTTGGAATGTGGGGAATTATTTCAGGATTGAGCTGAGGGGTGAATGGGAAATAAGATCAAGAGTGTGATGAAGGGGCTGGGGTTATGGCTCAGTGGTAGAGCACTCGGCTAGCACATGTGAGGCCCTGGGTTTGATCCTCAGCACCACATAAAAATAAAATAAACGAAATAAGGGTTAAAAAAAAAAGAGTGTGATGAAAATGCACAAGTATTTTGAGATACTTTCCTAGGAGGGAAGTAGCTTCGAGATTGACCAAAAAGAGGTATAGTATTTTAGGTTTTGTGAATGTGAAGGACTAAATGCTATGTCCCCCCAAGATTTCCATGATAATGCTCTAACCCTAAATGTGAAGGCATTAGGAGGTAGAGCCTTCAGGAAGTAATTAGGTTTAGATGAGAGCTTGAGGGTGGAGCCCCCATGACAGGATCTAACCTTAAAAAGAGAAAAAAAAAAAAGACATCAGAGTTCCCTCCTTCCACCATGTGAGACACAGTGATACAAGCCTTGAACGAAGGCCATCACCAAGAACCAAATATCCAAGGACCTCGGTCTTGGACTTCTCAGCCTCAAAATTGTAAGAAATTATTATTTAAGCCAACTGACCTATGGTATTTTGTTGTGATAGCCCAAATACACTAAGAAAACCGGACCATTGTGTGTTTTATTATGTTTAATTTGGTTTGGTTTGATTTTGTTTAGAGGGGGAATATAGAAATATGTTTATAAGCTAATGGGAATCACACTGTCTTAAAGACATTTTCATCCATGTTATAGATCAAAAACCCAAGTGTCATAATGATTGATTGAAAGGGTAAAGTTTCTAAGCTGCAAAGCCTGAGTTAAAATGTAAAGGACCAGGCATTGTAAACCTGCTTCTAAACTGCAAAGCCTGGGTTAAACTCCTGAGGCAGTTAAGACAAGGCCCTACTGGCCATTTAGTTGATTTATAACCTAGGACCCTGTGTAGCCTGGCACGTAGGCATTCAAGGCCCAAACCAATCAGTTTGAATGTGTACCCCGCTTAGGAGTGACCAATCACCCCCGCCCGCCCTGTTCCCGCCAATGAATGTACTAATCAAGTCTAAGAATTGTTGTTTGATTTTCCCGCGGTGTATGGTGATTTGTTAAAGGAGACTGTGATGTGTGTAAAGTCCCCGCCCTCCCCAAAAAGTGTACTTAAGCACTGCTCAACCCCTGCCCGGGGCTCTGGGCTGCTCTCCTATCTTGAGTGGGCACGGAGCCCCAGCATGCTGGAACAATAAATCCCCTTCTGCCAGTTGCATGAGTGGTCTCTTGGTGGTCTCTTCCTCCAACGTTTTGCCGGTCCCTTACATGATTAGTCCTAAATAACATAGCTAAGAAGTGATTGAGTCGGGTACCAAGGTTAGGTCTGTCTGACTCTGGTTTGCTACACTACATCTCAATAAATACTTACTCAGACCAATTATAAGACTAGACAACATAATTCTAATCCAACTAGGGTAGGGTTGGGGACAAACCTTATGTGTAATGTGAGAATCTATCTCTAATCTCTCACTTCTAGGACACCAGAAAGATTCTCTCACCTTTAGAATCATCAGCAAAATGAAAATTAAGAGTCATCTAGAAATTTAAAACATTTAGAACAACCTGGAGATAAGGGAAGTAGTGAAAAAGATGGCAAATTAGAAAAGTAGGAGAGAGAGAATAAAGGCCTGATCTGAGCCCTACTTATGGTTATTCCCTTCCTGGAGATCCATGGAGGAAAAAAATGAAGTCCCTAAATTATGTATCATTAATACAGCTATAATTCAGACAATATCATCTCATTCCTAACCCATATGTCCTTCCCTTCCACATATTTTTAATAGGTTACACAAGAGTGGTTATCAAGCCAGACTCAGAAAGTCAAACGTCCAATGTTTTCCTCTCTTATTCAGAAGACCAAAATAAGTGAATGGATGGGTGGCGGAAATGAAAACAGAAGAAAGATCAGTAGAGCCGGGCAACCAGGATTAAAGGGGAGGAAAGAGGGATAGGAAATAAGAGGAACCAGGGAATGAAATTGACCAAACTATTCTATGTACATATGAACATACCACAGTGAATTTCAACTTTTGTCTATAAAGCACTAATTTTAAAAAAAACTATAATAAATAGAAAAAGAACCAGTAGAGGAAGGAGGATAGGGGGAGAGAAGAGGGGAGGAAACGGCAGTACTAGGGACTGAAGTGGAGCAAATTATATCCCATGCTTGTATGATTGTGTCAAAATGAACACCCAATATTATGAATAACTATAATACACTAATAAAAAAGATCAAAATTTTCAAAGTATACTATCTTTGTTGAAGCAATAATTCCTAACTGTTGCTCAAATTTCTATAAGAAATTTTCTCCCCCAAATCTCACACATCAACCATCCTTAAGATTGAACACCACTGAATATTTGCTCAGTGGTTTTTGTTTTTTTTTTTTTGTACTTCTCCAGGGAGTATTTTTAAAAAAACTTTTTAAAAAAAAAAAAAGGATTCTATTACATGACTCTCAACCTTAGCTATACATTGTAATCACCTGAAAGGCTTTAAAAATACCACTTTCAAAAGCACTGATGCCTGAGTCCTCCCCTCCAGAGATTGAGATTCAATTCAGTCCTCCTCTATTGAATTCAGATTCAATAGGCCTCAGGTATGGCCTATGCATTGGAATTTTAAAAATTTCCCCCTGGTGGCTCAAGTGTGTAGCCCTTGTCACCCATATAAGGACTCTCTGGAAGAGGGTCATTCTTGCAACTGTCAATATTCACTCTGAGGCAGACACCATGCTGGACACTAGGGTGCTGAGATATAAGATAAGATCCCTATTCTCAAGGAGATTACTTCCTCAGTTATTATGTTTCATAAGCCAGACATAATACAGACGAGCACAATTTCTTTAATAAGTCTGTAATAAAGATATACCTCAGATGACAACACTACCAACACCCTCTTCCATTTCAGAGGATAGCATTTGCTCATTGTCAAGTTATTCAGAACAGTTGGCCCCATTTTGTCCTCAGCAGGTACATTTTTCTCCAGGATCTCCAGAGCTGTGGTCCATCACAGCTCTCCAAAGGAGCTCTCCATCACAATTCACTCTAAAGGTGAAGGGCCCCCTTTCCTCCTGGAACCAAGGAGAGAAATGAGGAATAGCAAAGTACCCTATAGCAGATACTGTTCTGCCATAGACATCTCCCCACCAACCACCACCATATTTTCCGTCTGTGGAATTAGAACATGGACCTCGTGTTTGGTTGGTATTATGGTTTGGATGTGAGGTTTCCCCCCCCAAAAAAAAAACTCAGACAATGAAAGAAGGTTTAGAGGATAAATTATTGGGTTACGAGAGCTTAACCCAATCAATGAACTAATGCCCTGATGGGATTAACAGAGTGGTGGTAACTGAAGGTGAGTAGGGTGTGGCTGGAGGAGGTGGGGCATTACGGGCTGTCTTTGGGGGTACATATTGTATCTGGCAAGCGAAGTCTCTGTTTCCTGATCGCCATGTGAGCCACTTCCTCTGCCATACTTTTCCTCCATGATGTCCTGCCTCACTTCGAGCCCCAAGGAATGGAGCCAGCTGTCTATCGAACAAGATCTCTGAAACTGTGAGCTCCCAAGTCAACATTTGCTCCTTTAAAATTGTTATTCTCAGGTTTTGTAGTCAAATCAGTGAACAAGCTGACTAAACAGGTAGATGAGAAAGTTGGACTACCTCCTCAGGCCCAGGAGTTGATCCTGATCAATTTGAAACAGTGATGATGATGCCTTTCCACTCTGCCGGATAAGCTCTTTCCCCATCTCCACTTCAATTAAAAGTGACACAATGTTGGTCAATAAATTAGAAGAGGAACTTTGAAAGTAAGTTTCAAGGAAGATTTATCCATATTAGGAAAAAAAAACTTGTCCTTTTTCTCCTTTTTCCTGCCTCAAAAACAGATGTAGTGCCTGATTCTGGGACAGATGTCCTGACACCATGAGGCAATGAGCATAAGCAGAAAAGCCACCATGTTAAAACTAGTAGAAAGAGCAAAAAATCCTGGTCTTACTGAGCTCCTGCTCCTGCCCTGGAGATACTTCATTCAGACTTCTTACCCTGGCAAAAGAGAAATCTCAATTTAAGTCATCTTTAGTCAAGTTTTCTGATACTATGCGTTATTTTCCTGCCACTTTGTCTTTTTGGCCTCCAGAAAACTAACATATGAGATAGTAATGTAATTATGAAGTTTTTTACTAAATATGCTATGGACTAATCAGGATTTTTCCATGCACCATTTAAGCAGAGCATCTCAAAAGTTTGGCCTTTGGTCTTTACATTGAGGGTGACCACCTGTAAGCTCCTCCTGCTTTGGATCAGACCCACGTCCCTCAGGTTCATATGGATTTTTCATTATACATTTCCCAAGATCCCTTTCCCCTTCCAAAAGGAGAATTTGCATGAGTTTCGAAAAACAGAAATAAAGCAGTGAACATTAATCTCTGAAGATGATGGTTTACAGATATAGATACTTCTGCACAAGCAGGTTCCAATTCATCCTTACTGCCCTCTATTCTATGTTAAACTCTTCTTCCCAAATCATGACATTATTAACCCCAAGCCCACCACCAAACATATGGATAGACTTACCAGAGGCAGAAACCACACAGAGACAAGTCCTGCCACAGACCTTCCCACAGGATTCCTGTTTGCAGCCCCATTTTGGTGGGTGGTCCTGATTGACTTCTCAAATGGAACAATAATATAGCCATGGTGGAAAAGGGGTTTCTCAAGAAGTCATGTCTTTTCTGATCCTGCAACTCCCCTTCCATATCTTCACCGGCTCCTAATTTATATAATGTATGATTCCTGTAAGTTTCTTATTTTGTAACACTTTATTATATTGGCTCTGCTCTCCTGACTCAAAATGCTCGCCCACTACATTTCTCCTTCACAGATGAAAAGCCCCTATTCTCAATTTCTTCCTCAGATCAGGTGATAATCAGTAATACTATCCCACCCTACTACAGTTCATTAACCAGAGTGAACATGTGTCCCCAACTCTAGTTCCAGCTTCCCTCCTGTGATAGTGGCAAGCCTGCTGATTTCCCTACTAGGGGACCAATTAAATAAGCACTTTTCTCAGTGACAAACATTAGCTTTCCTTGGAGACAAATAAGTCTCCATGTAGAAGAAAGAACATTTTCCCAATATCAGGGCTCTGGCTTGCCATGGAGAAATAATGGGCAATTCGTTTTAGCTCAGATACACGAGTTGTACTCAATTGGGCTGAGACCAGAAAGCAGCACAAAATGGTCACACAGCTGCATCCTGTTTCCAGGTAATGTCCCATCTCAGGTTGTATCCTTTTGATCTAGAATCTCTCTCTAATGGAAAGGTTAGGGAAGGGGTTGTTATTTGGCATTTCCTCCCACCATAGAATATGAAATGAGGTCTGTAAAAATACTAAAGGTTGAGTGATAAATGTAGCTGAAGAAATATGAGATTATGCATTAGCTGGGACCTAGTAGAACCTCTATTGTTGGAAAAATATTTCCTCCTTTTCTAAGTTCAGTATCTAAATACATTCCATTCCCAAGATCACACATTAAGAGCTATAATGAGAGAGAGAGAGAGAGAGAGAGAGAGAGAGAGAGAGAGAGAGAGAGCGCACACATTATCTGAGTCTATTCCAATTCCTTGGCTTCAGGCAAACTGGAACACTTCAGCCCATTCTTGCAAGGAAAGGAGAGGGAGAAAAGTTTTCACAGAAGTTTAGAAAAATATCAACCTCATCTTACTACCAATAATTCTAGTCACAGGTTTTTAAGCACCAGAATCCAATCAATCATAACCCATAATCATTTTGGTAAAATAACGAATGTTAGCCCAGAAACCTCTTCATGATCATTTCGCTGAGGAAGACACAAGAATTGTCATTTAGACCTTTCTCAGATATCAAAGCTGCCAAAAAATGACTATATCTTGACCTCCTCAAATCAAAAAAAAAAAAATGTCATCAGTAGCACTCTATTTCTCCATGGTCTTTCCAAAAGAAACAATAATTTCTTAAAAGTTAAGCCTTAAATTTAGATATCCTTAAGTACAGGAAGCACTTTAATATGTAAAAAAAGATCATAAAGTTCAGCTGTAAAATTAGCTTTTACCCCAGTGGACTTTTCTTCAGCTGCTGAAATATTGCCATAAAAGGTCAAATCCTTGGTAAACTCCAGAGAACAAGATTGTTCAAGTAAAGTTCAGGTAGAAATAGGCAAATAAGTATGTTTACCATTTGAGCAGATGAGACTGGAGTGAGAAAAAGTGAATGAAATACAGCTTGGAAAAGTCATTTAAATATGACCAATATCAATATCAGTCAACAAACTCACACGTAAAATAAAAATTGCTTCCATTAACTGTAAGTTGATGCAATTTTTGTCCAGCAGAAAACTCAATTTGAGGCCTTCTTGGTGCTACCACACACATTCCCAAGGTTGAAACAGGGTTCCAAGATCTCACCTAACAATAACAAATGAACTACAGCTCTGGCAACTTCTCTCTGCCCAAACAGGTCACTCCTGTAAGTTGGTCTTCACAGTGTACCTCGTATCTAGAAGCTTCTTCAGCTTTCTTACCACAAATGGGACATGAGGGTCTTCAAAGGCTGGAGACCCAGTACTTGGGACGCTGCCTTTAGGTGCACACAACCACAACTTTGGAGTCTGGCCACCTCTTTGGGGATGCATCCATAAACAAAACCCTGCGTGCAGTACCCACTGATCTCCTCCTTTTGGTCTCATACAGTGTCTCCATGCTCCTTCTCCGTGCTTCTCCAGAACATTCTGCCTCAAACCCTGCCATCCTTCTTTTATAACAAAACCCAATTGTGGCTGATTAAACCCAGAGCCTAAGTAATTATCTAAAAGAGCCTCCTCCCCCAGGGAACCTCCGATACTTCAACCTTCACACTCTACTCGCTTTATTTATCACAGTTTTTGAAGTCAGATAATTGTGGGTTTTCATTTTTTATTAAGATGTATTAGCTACACATATTAATGAGGTGCAGTGAGATATTTCAACACATGTATACAATGTGTCCTAATTCAATCAGGATAATTAGCATTTCCCTTTATCATTTTTTTTTAATTTATTTATTTGTTCTAGTCAGTTAAACATGACAGCACAATGCTCTTAGAATTCATTATACACAAATGGACAACAATTTTTTTATTTATCTGGTTGTACCTAAAGTAGGGTCGCACCACTCGTGCAATCATACATTGTACATAGGGTAAGAATGTCCGTCTCATTTCACCAGCTTTCCTGCTTTCTTGTCCCCTCTGCTTTGCCCCAACCGAATTTCCTCCACTCATCCCATCCCCCTCCCATTATGGATTAGCATCCACTTACCAGAGAAAATATTCAGCCTTTGGTTTTTGGGGATTGGCTTACTTAGCTTAGCATGATATTCTCTAACTCCATGTATTTACCTGCAAATGCCATAATTTCATTCTCTTTTATTGCAGAGTAATACTCCATTGTGTATATATGCTACAGTTTATTTATCCATTTATCTATTGAAGGGCATCTAGGTTGGTCCCACAGTTTGGCTATCGTGAATTGAGCTGCTATGAACATTAATGTTACTGCGTTACTGTAGTATGCTGTTTTTAAGTCCTGTGGGTATAGACCAAGGAGTGGGATAGCTGGGTCAAATGGTGGTTCCATCCCAAGTTTTCTAAGGAATCTCCATACTGCTTCCCAGATTGGCTGCACCAGTTGGCAGTTCCACCAGCAATGTATGAGTGTGCCTTTTTCCCCACATCCTATCACTTATTATTGTCTGTATTCTTGATTACTGCTATTCTGGCTGGAGTGAGATGAAATCTTAGAGTAGTTTTGATTGGCATTTCTTTAATTACTAGAGATGTTGAACATTTTTTCATATACTTGTTAATCAATTGTCTATCTTCTGAGAAGTGTCTGTTCAGCTCCTTAACCCATTTATTGATTGGGTTGGTTTGTTTTTTGTTTTTGTTTTTTGTTTTTGTTTTTGTTTTTGTTTTTCTTTTGGTTTTTGGTGGTATTTTTTTGGTGTTACTTTTTTTAGTTCTTTATATATTGGAAATTAGTGCTCTCTCTGACGTGCATGTGGCAAAAATTTTCCCCAAAAATGAAGGCTCTATGTTCACCTCATTGATTGTTCTTTTGCTAAGAAGAAGCTTTTTAGTTTGAATCCATCCCATTTATTGATGCTTGATTTTATTTTTTGTGCTTTAGGAGTCTTGTTAAGGAAGTTGGGGCCTAATCTGACATGATGAAAATTTGGGCCTACTTTTTCTTCTATTCGGCATAGGATCTCTGGTCTAATTCCTAGGTCCTTGATCCACTTTGAGTTTTGTGCATGGTGAGAGATAGTGTAGTTTCATTTTGCTGTATATGGATTTCCAGTTTTCCCAGCACCATCTGTTGAAGAATCCAATCTCTCCTCCAAAATGTGTTTTTGGCACCTTTTTCTAGTATGAGTTAACTATTTATGTGATTCTGTTTCTGTGTTTTCTATTCTGTACCATTGATCTACATGTCTATTTTGGTGCCAATACCATGCCATTTTTGTTACTACAGCTTTGTAGTATAGTTTAAGGTCTGATGTTGTGATGCCTCCTGCTTCACTCTTCTTGCTTTGGCAATTCTGGGTTTCTTATTTTTCCCAATGAATTTCATGATTGCTTTTTCTATCTCTATAAGAAATGATGTTGGAATTTTAATTGGAATTGCATTAAATCTATATAGCACTTTGGGTAGTATGGCCATTTTGGCAAAATTAATTCTCACTATCCAGGAGCATGGACAATCTTCAATTTCTTTCAATGTCTTCTTCAATTTCTTTTTTTAGTATTCTGTGGTTCTTATTGTAGAGGTCTTTTACCTCTTTTGTTAAATTGATTCCCAAGGTTTTTCTTGTTTGTTTTTTGAGGCTATTGAGAGTGGGGTAGTTTTCCTAATTTCTCTTTCAGAGGATTCATCACTGATGGTGTATAGAAATGCATTTGACTTATGGGTATTGATTTTATATCCTGCCATTTTGCTGAATCCATTTATTAAATCTAGAAATTTTCTGGTGGAATTTTTTGGATCCTCTAAGTAGAGAATCATGTCATCAGTAAATAATGATAGTTTGAGTTCTTCTTATTCTATTCATATGCCTTTAATTTCTTTTGTCTGTCTAATTGCTCTGGCTAGAGTTTCAATAACTATGTTGAATAGAAGTAGTGAAAGAGGGCAACCCTGTCTTGTTCCAGTTTTTAGAAGGAATGCTTTTAATTTTTCTCCATTTAGAATGATGTTGGCCTTGGGTTTAGCATAGATAGTTTTTACAATGTTGAGGTATGTTCCTACTATCCCTAGTTTTCCTAGTGTTTTGAACATGAAAGTGTGCTTTATTTTGTCAAATGCTTTCTCTTATCAATTGATATAATGATATGATTTTTATCTTTATGTCTATTGATATGATGAATTACATTTATTGATTTCCATCTATTGAACCAACCTTGCATCCCTGTAATGAACCCCACTTGATTATGGTGCACAACTTTTTATATGTTTTTGCATTTGATTTGCCAAAATTTTATTGAAAATTTTTGCATCTCTGTTCATCAGGGATGCTAGTCTGAAACTATTATTGATGAGTCTCTGCCTGGTTTAGGTATCAGGATAATATTAGCTTCATAGAATCAGTTTGGAAAGGTTCCCTCCTTTTCTATTTCATGGAATAATTTGAGGAGTATTGGTATTAATTCTTCTTTGTAAGCCTTATAGAACTCTTCTGTGAATCCATCTGGTCCCGGGCTTTCCTTGGTTGGTAGGCTTTTAATGGTGTCTTCTATTTCCTTGCTTGAATTGATCTGTTTAAATTGTATATGTCCTCTTGACTCAATTTGGGTTGATCAAATGGCCATAGAAATTTTTTGGTGTCTATGAGGTTTTCTATTTTACTGGAGTACAAATTTTCAAAATAGTTTCTAATTGTCTTCTGTATTTCAATAGTGTCTGTTGTGATATTTTCTTTTTCATAATAAAGTTTAGTAATTTGAGTTTTTCTCTCCTTCTTTTATTTAGGGTGGCTAAGGGTTTGTCAATTATATTTATTTGTTTCAAAGAACTAGTTTTTTGTTTTGTCAATTTTTTGAATTGTTTCTTTTTTTATATGACAGCAGAATGCATTACAATTCTTATTACACATATAGAGCACAATTTTTTATATCTCTGGTTGTATACAAAGTATATTCACACCAATTTGTGTCTTCATACATGTACTTTGGATACTAATGACCATAACATTCCACCATCATTTCTAACCCCATGCCCCCTCCCTTCCCCTCCAATCCCTCTTCCCTATCTAGAATTTGTCTATTCCTCCCATGCTCCCTCTCCCTACCCCTCTATGAATCAGCCTCCTTATATCAGAGAAAACATTTGACATTTGTTTTGGGGGGGACTGGCTAACTTCACTTAGCATTATATTCTCCAACTCCATCCATTTACCTGCAAATGCTATGATTTATTCTCTTATATTGCTGAGTAATATTCCATTGTGTATATATACCACATTTTTATCCATTCATCTATTGAAGGGCCTCTAGATAGGTTCCAGATTCAACTCAAAATGGATCAATGACTTAGGAATACAACCATAGACCCTGTGTCTAATAGAAGAAAAAGTAGGCCCTAATCTCCATCATGTGGGATTAGGCCCCAACTTCCTTAATAAGAATCCTGTGGTGCAAGAATTAAAATCAAGAATCAGTAAATGGGATGAACTCAAACTAAAAAGTTTCTTCTGAGCAAAAGAAAAAATCTGTGAGGTGAATAGAGAGCCTACATCTTGGGAGCAAATCTTTACCACCCACACATCAGATAGAGCACTAATCTCTAGGGTATATAATATAAAGAACTCAAAAAGTTAAACACCAAAAAAAAAAAAAAACAAATAACCCAATTGATAAATGGGCCAAGGATCTGAACAGACACTTCTCAAAAGAGAATATAGAATTGATCAACAAATATATGAAAAAATGTTCATCATCACTAGCAATTAGAGGATGCAAATCAAAACCACTCCAAGATTTCATCTCACTCCAGTCAGAATGGCAGCTATTATGAAGACAAACAACAATAAGTATTGGTGAGGATGTGGAGGAAAAGGTACACTCCTACACTTCTGGTAAATTGGTGCAACCAATATGGAAAGCAGTATGGAGATTTCTTGGAAAATTGGGAATGGAACCACCATTTGACCCAGCTATCCCTCTCCTTGGTCTATACCCAAAGGACTTGAATTGTTTCTTTTGTTTCAATTTCATTGATTTCAGCTATGATTTTAATTATTCCTGTCTTCTTCTACTTTTGGTATTGGTTTGTTCTTCTTTTTCTAAGGCTTGAGATGTAATGTCAGGTCATTTATTTGTTGACTTTTTCCTTCTTTTAATGAATAAGCTTAATGCAATGAACCTTCCTCTTAGCACTGCCTTCATAGTATCCCAAAGATTTTGATATGTTGTATCAGAGTTCTCATTTACCTCTAAGAATTTTTTTATCTCCTCCCTGATGTCTTCTGTTAACCATGTGTCATTCAGTAACATATTATTTAGTCTCCAGATGTTGGAGTAGCTTCTATTTTTTATTTTATCATTGATATTTAATTTCATTCCATTATGATCAGATAGAATGCAGGGTAGTATCTTTATTTTTTTTGTATTTGCTGAGATTTGCTTTGTGGCATAACATATAGTCTATTTTGGAGAAGGACCCATGTGCTGCTGGGGAAAAAGTGTATTCGCTTGTTGACGAATGGGGTTCCATCCTCATATCAGATAAAGTGGACTTCAAACCAAAGTTAATGAAAAGGGATAAAGAAGGACATTTCTTACTACTCAAAGGAATCATATCTATCAACAAGACATAACAATCATAAATATCTATGCCCCAAATAATGGGGCATCTACGCATATCATACAAACCCTTGTCATTTTCAGGAATCAAAAGACCACAACACAATAATACTGGGTGACTTTAACACACCTCTCTTACAACGGGATAGAACTTCCAAACAAAAACTAAAAAATGAAACTATAGAACTCAATGAAACAATCGATTCTTTAGACTTAACAAACATATATTGATTATTCCATCTTTATCATTTCTTTAGGTTTGAACCTACAAGCTCCTTTCTTCTAGATCTTCATAAAATACATGATAGGTTATTGGGAACTACAGTCACCCCACTGTGCACTAGAACGTGCACTAGAACTTATTCTGTGATTAAATATCCTTTCATCCATCTTTGGGTAGTTAGACATATATTAATATTTTAAATATTTCTCCCAATATATCTCCCTATATTCATTTACATAAAATGTAAACTAGCACCCAGAATAATGTCAAATATATGATCCATGCTTAACAAAGAGTTATTGAATAAGTGTTGAGCAAACAATTTAGCCATGAACAACTAGATTTTCTATCCTCATGAAGAAGACGGTTTAATCATTCAACCTTGCCAGGAGGCAGATTAAAATGTTTGTTTGACCATCGAATAAGAAAAGCAAAAAGGGTTGTTTCCATGTTTCAAGCAGTCTGCATATTCTTTTCTTTCCATATATGTTTTCAGGTTAAATGACTTTCATGTTCCCTCAGGCCAACATGAAACACCCACACTCAGTGTCCTGAAGCTAATGTCCTATGCCCAATGACCTACAATTTTCTCCCTGTGCAGTGCAGTGGGAGAAACTTGTGAAACCTGAGAGGAAGAAAGAGCAGGAGGTCACAAGGGACTCCTGATCTTTCCTGTTTGTGTTCTACTTCTGTTATATTTCAATCATTAAAATATATCATGGGGTTTTGGGAAACTGTATGAAACCTTTTTTATTCAGAACAGTGAACACTAGTCAATTAAAAAGGAAAAAATGTATAGGAATTAAATACAACATTGAAATTAGCTAATGGGAAAGTAGTTGTTGAGAGGAAAACATCTGTTAAAAATGTGTCCTCATTGGTTTACTTTTATCCAGACTAGAAAAGAAAAAAATAGAAATCTATTTTACAAAGAAAGTCAGGTGTCACATCTCTTTATCACTGCGTGAGTTCACTTATAATGTGTTCATCAGACTTGTTGACTCAAGGTATTACATTCTAATATAGGTTACCTAAATTGTTGAAACACAGATGCCCACTCAAAGAGAGTGTATTTTAAAATCCAATTTTATATTACATTTCTTGATAAGTTTTACCGTGGTTTGAAATCCATCCTGGAAGTGCATAGTAGAATGTTCTGTCCATTTGTATTTTATGTGACAAAAACCAACAGGTTCTCCACTTATTCCTAACTAAAATTGAACTGTCTAAGAATTGCAATAACTGTCAGCCTCTAAAGAGCTTATCTCATGTCTCACAGTTTAATTGGATTGTTTTCTGAGACAGCCTTTTCTTTTCAATTTCATAAAGACCATAAATGCTCATATTATTGTTCTTTTGTTCTCTTTCCTCAGAACTTCGTTTGATTTAATTTTTTGTCCTAGTGGCCTAAAATGACTCTGTTCTCCCTTCTAACCCAAAATTCAGATGAACCGCAACTGTGGAACCATTGACATCCTTCAGTCTATAATTGCATTGATAAGATAAGTAGAAGCTTAATAAGGAAAGCAAGGAGTGAATCATTTATAATATTTGCAAGTGATCAAAATCATAAAAGAACAAAATAGATTTCATTCTACAAATTAGTGATTCTTTAATTATGCACTCAGAGCTAGCCCAGTTATCAAAAACATCAAGTACAAAATGACAAAAGGCTTTTTTTCATCATATAAAATTCCCAGATACAAGTGTGTTGGCCACAGATGGCCCTCAGCTAACAAAATAAGCTACTCAATAAAATTTAGAGTAAAGCAAATTTATATAACAATAAATACTTTTTTGTTATTAAAAACTAAAACAGGGCCTGGGGATGTAGCTCAATGGTAAAGCACTTGTCTGATATGTGTGAGGTGAGGCTCATGGTTCAATCCTCAGCATTGCAGATAAAAATAAAAAAAAAAGAACAGAACACTAAAATAGGGATTATATGGGAAGAATGTCATCCATAATACATCACAATCACTGAAGTCTAACATAGTTATTAAGCACTAGAGTAATAAAAAATTTTTAATTTGGGCTTAAAATATAATTATAGCACAAATGTTTTTAAAAAACAAAAACAAAAGATACCTGCAATTCGATGTTTCCTGCAGCACTCTTCACAACAGCAAAGATGTGGAATCAACCTAGGTGTCCATCAACAGATAAATGAATAAAGAAAATGTAGCATATATAAATAATGGAATGGGTTTCAGCCATAAGAATAAAATCCTATCATTTGCAGCAAAAAATGAATGGAACAGGAGAATAGTAAAGTGAAATAAGGCAGTCCAAGAAAGATATCCTACATTTTCTCTCTCATTTGTGGAAGCTTTTTAAAAAAATGCTGATCTGAATGTGAAACAGTGGTCACTAGAGTCTGAAAGAGGTAGAGGTAAGGGAAACAGAGGCAGAATGAACAAAAGGTGTCAAAACTCAGAGAGAAGGGAAAACCTTTTTAAGGATTCTTTTACCATGAAAAACGTGTATCATAAAGAGAGATCCAGGTAGTACACAACAGCAACCTCTAGATGCAGATATAGCTATAAATGATTCATACCCACATACCCACATACCCACATCACACACACCACATACACACATGCAGATAAATGCTGACCATCCATGGGTGGCAAAATAATAACTAATTTTTATTTCATTCTTTATTCCTTTGCATATTTACAAAATTTATTACAATGCAAAAATATTTATTATGATAAAAGGTATTACAATTTATTATCATAACTGCATATTACCTTGGCAATAGCATCCTACCTTCTCAATCATAAATATAGAGGTATACTTTAAATCATCCTGATTCTTCAATGATATCTACCTAATCTAATGTCTACATCTTGAAGTCTTTTTGTGTGTGTGTGTGGTTTATTTTTTATTGGTTGTTCAAAACATTACAAAGCTCTTGACATATCACATTTCATATATTTGATTCAAGTGGGTTATGAACTCCCATTGAAGTCTTTATTACATATTTTCAGGAAAGACACCCTTAAATTTCCTCCAAAATTCACTATGTAGGTTTATGGTTTAACCATTAAGGGCCAGATTAGGCCCTTTTAAGATCTAAACATGTAAGAGACAAAAATCCTTCACAAGTAATTTTTTCAAAATGACACCCCAAAAAAATCACATACTAGAATTGAAATAGCCTCTGCTTAAACATTCTACCTACAAATTTTTCAGGTTCAAAATTCTCTTTTCAGTAGTGGAGGCAAGTGGTTCTTAGCTGGTACCATAGGCAAGGCCATATTCTATCCATTGCCTAACTCAGCCATGCACCTAAAGGGCAGTCCACTCTGCTCTCCCACTCAGTACTACAGTAAAGGACTACAGGTTAGGGAAGTGCATTACCAGTATTACATTCTCTCTTTGTATAACTTCCTTACTTCACTAAGTCAAGGTTTCAAAATTAGCAATAACATAATCTATAAACTGCTATCTTCTGTTTTTTTTTAATTCATTTATTGTTCTTTTGTGTCTGAAGCACACAAAACCATCTCTACAAGACCAGATACCAATTAATATATCACTCCTCATTTCTCTCCCTTAAAAAAGCATTTCTCTATTCACAAAGCAAACCTAGATAAAATACTGAATTCAGTGCAATTGAAATAATTTATCCAATCTAGCTACATAAACACATAAACAATGACAATTCAAATTTTCATGAACGTAAACATTTTTAAGACTTGACTTTGATTTAAGAAAGACACTATCAGAAGAGCACTTGGGTGCCCCAAGCAGCAGTTTTGGCCAACACTCAAAATGAAAACAGAGACTGAATCCAGCTGTCTCAAGTAATCAGTTGTCAGCAGCTCAAGATAGATTTGTTTCACTCAGTGTTTAAGTGTTAGCAATTATAAATTCACAAGTGTAGCTAACATCTAAAGTGAAGGAGAGAGTTTTCAATGCTACCCTATAAGCTGAATTGAAAATAACAAGGAAAAAGGAAAAGGAAACTATATTTGTAAACTTAAAGACCACACACACAAAAAGAGAATATATCTCTACCATTATTCTTTCATAATGGCAATAACTAAAGAACTCAGAACCAAAAAGTTTGAGAACTCAAGAGTCTCTGTCCTCCCTGGCCTTTGAATGTAGGCGTTGGTTACATGTCCTATTTAATATGGGATGGATAAGATTACTAATGCCCTAGGTCATTCGAAGTGCTGCCAGTTGTCATTTTCATTGTTATCTAGCTGTGAAGCATAACTGGCAATTTCTATCTACATTGTGGTTCTAAGAGATCTTCAAGCCATAACTCCAAAAGCAATAATTGCTTCCAATCTAATTCTCTTTCATCACCAAATGTATTTCAAAATATACTTCAAGCTTTTCATTTAATTCAACAAAACTACTTACAGAAATGCACTAGCATACAATGTAAATGCTACTTTATGAATGCATACTTGCATTAGCTCAGCCTTTCACGAATGTGTTTTTATTGTGTTTATCATACTGAATCCATAAAGAGGTTGATTTCATACTTAGGTGAGATCTAGGGTTGTCACCTGGTATGATGTGAAATGTGTGTTAAATGGCTCAATCTTTCAAAATTGATCACCCTGGCATAAGGGTTGGAAATTTCCACCATTTAAAAATTGATGAATCTGAGCACCCTTGGAATATTCTTGGAGGTTACTAAAATTAATGAATAATTCTGATGAATTAGTATTAAACAATAAGCAGCTTTTATAAAAATAATTTCTCATGTGGAATAATGTCAAAATTTTTCTATTTTATTAGATCATGAAACTACAACAGACCATATCTTAAGAGAATTACTGCTATGGTTTAAATGTTTGTGTTCCCTCCAAAAATTCATGTTGAAACTTGATTGCTAATGTAACAGTATTCAGAAGTGGTGCCTCCAGGAGGTAATTAGGCCATGAAGGTTCTGCCCTCATGAATGGAACTGGTACTTTATAAAGGGGCTTGAGGGAGGGAGTTTGCCCTTCCAGGACAGACAGAGGTTATACAGCTGGTTCACAGTTGCTTTTCTTCTGGCCCTGGATGTTGGCATCCTGACTGATCTGGTCTGGTGCTGGTGCATATAGTTGCCAGCTCTATTTTACAGCAGGCTTGATTTGAGCATCCTGCCTATCAATCTCCTATAACTTCTAAATGACAAGAGAACGTCTGGGGTTTGTCACACTGACTCTCAGTTAGTGATCTCCTCCACAGCTTCCATGGGAGATCTCTTCACCCTGCTACTCAGCCTTGAAAATAGCAAGCCAGTCTACAACCACAGATAGTCTCTGGAGCTGGTGCCAGACTTCAAGGAAGCCTAAAAATGTCAGTTATGAAAGGCTCAGCTCTGAAGGAAATTAAGGGGTATCTCTGCCTTCTTCTGACAGTTTAGGCACTCTACTAATTTTCTTCTATCCTCTTCCCAATTCCTATTGAATATACCTATATGTTCCTTCCCTCAGCTCCAAACAAGAAGCTGGCACCAGGGCCTGATTAAATATCTCCAATTCTGAAAAATAGGTTTTTGGAGGGTCCCTAACCTCAGGATAGAATGGGTCAGGCAAGACATTCTTCCCTGTCTGCATGAGTGGTGGTGAAAAGGCACAAAGCACCTACCACTTATGCTCCATAAACTCTTCTCTCTTGCAGAAATTTCTCTCTTCCATCCTGCTTGCCTTAGATGTCACCTTTGGATTTGCTCTATATTATCATCCTCCCCCCCACCAAGGTCTGCATTCCATCTAGATATTACCTTTGTTCTCAAGGATTCTGAGCTGAAAATGATTCTGAAGAAACAGAAAACAAGGGGCTGGGTTTGTGGCTCAGTGGTAGAGAGCTTGCCCAGCACATGTGAGGCACTGGGTTCAGTTCTCTGCACCACATAAAATAAATAAATTAAATAAATAAATGTATGGAAAGTACAATAACATTTTTAAAAGAAATAGAAAACAAGCTGTACATTTTAATGTCTAAAGTTATTGCCACAAGTAGATACCTCATATATGACTTCCTTATCCTATCATTTTCCAGTGATTCTATGAGAAATATTTGTCTCATGTCCCCTGCCAAAGATACCACACTTAAAATCTGAAACCAAAAGCACAAAAATTAATTTGATGCTTAAGTAATAAAGAGCTATGTGAGTCAGAGAGAGTAAACTTCTGATTTTTTTTTGCAACCTAATTTTACAGAGCATACTTGGGAAATGTTTATTGACTCCAGAGGTGAGAGTGGGTTGAGATCAGTCTGAAGAGCATGTTTTGTGTTGATTGCAGAGGCAAATATTTAATGTCAGCCTTAGAAATGTATTCACTGAAGTGAGGCAACTACCCATTATTGATAATTGTCACTAATTAGGTTTACAATCAGTTCTAACCCTAACTCTAACCAAGGCTATATAATTGTCCATTTTTTCCTAAGAGTTTGGAGACTTTTATTTTTCACTCTCAATCTCCCTTTTGATCCTCTTTCAGTCAAAACTTCAGGAAAAATCATCAGAATTGTCTGGATCTTCACCATTCTCTTGGAAATTAACCTTCATTTGAAGAGGCTAAATTTTCAGTTTGAGAGTTCCTCAGCATGATTTTACCTCTATTAATTTTTGAATCATCTTGCAGAAGAATGGTTTGTAGAAGCATTTAAGCATCTGGATAATAAACATGACAAGTCTGTGAAGAAAACAAAAATAGTTAAAGTGTTATTAAAAAAAAAGAATCTGGACCATAACCTAAGATTTCCCATATTGGATCAATAAAACATCTCTCAACAACTCCTTCAGTCTATCTTACATATTTAGATTTCTTTTTATTTTTGCTTAAATATAGATTACTCCAACATCATCACTGCTGATATTAATCCAGGTAAAAAATAGTCTTAGCAATGACAAAGATTTTCTCCCAGCTGGTACAAATTCAAGGCTGTTATTCTATCTGTACTAATCTAGGATAATTTAAATGTTTACTCTGGTATATTCTTTTAAAATTTAGGGACAAAATTTGAAACCATCTGGGTTGTCCAGTTTTTAATAATGCAATTACTATCCCCAAAATCTCTTCTACTTGCTGCTATTCCCAGTAAATATTTTGTCCTTTTAGAATTTTTTAAGAAGATATAATAGGGGCTGGGGCTGGGGCTAGGGCTGGGGCTGGGGCTAGGGCTGGGGCTGGGGCTGAGTAGTACAGCACTTGCCTGACACACATAAGGCACTGGGTTGATCCTTAGCACCACATAAAAATAAAATGAAGGCATTATGTCTACCTACAAATATATATATATATATATATATATATAATTATCATATACATTTGATATAATATATTGTGAGTATAGAAGAATCATCCAGTGGATATGTTCTAATAGCTACATAGAATGATTAGACAAGTAGCCAAATCCCAGACTGGCATCAAAAAGCCTGATGCCACACAGGGGGGGAAAAACAGTAGCTAATGAGAGACTCATTCAACACAGTAGAACTGTGGTGCTATTTCTTTGAATTTGTTATTACAGTCACTATTATGTCCCAAGAATATCTGTAGCCCTCTCTTCCAACATAAGCACAACAGTTTTCTTGACTTACAATAGTCTAAAAATTAGGTTCATCATTAGGTTAACATAATACATCTTTATATCATTTCTTTAAATTATCTTTACTAGCAATATATTGAGAGAACTAAGTTATGGAGTTATTGTAATAATCATCCCTAACCTCATGCACATTATTATTGTAGTAAGAGAACCATAATAAACTAAGTCAGCGACGTATACCTATAACCAGTAAAGAAGAAATATACCACAGAACTTATCAGATGAATATAATATTAATCATGCAAATTATTGTGCTGCTTCTGCCCTTTGGCAATTTATACCATACTCAACAAGAAAGGGGAAACCATTTGGAATGCTCAAGTTGCTGAGTATCCAAAAGTAAGACGGTGTGAATGACATTCTGAAACTACTACCCGTCCTGTAGCCATAAACTGTATAAACTCAAAATGGTTACCCTTACCTGAGATGTGAACGGAGGAAAGAGATAACCCTACTGGTTGAGAGGCTAAAGCATTCTTCAAAGGCATCTGGTCTTGGCTCCAGACATAGCAAATACCAGGAATTAATGGAATAAGTCAATGAGGTCAGTGAGTACTATGGTTTTTTGGGTTTTGTTTTTTTGTTGTTGTTGTTGTTGTTGTTTGTGTGTGTGTGTGTATACATGTGTGTATATGTGTATGTGAGTTGCTGTAATTGTTAAGTAGTTCGAAAGATGTTTATTTTGATTCATAGTTCTGAAGGGGTTATATCTGCTGATGGACTTGCTTGCAGAGCCCTGAGGCAGCATGAGGCACCATACAGCAACAAAGAATGCCAAAGAGATCTAGTCAAACTGGCTTTTATAACATAACCACTCTCAAGACCACATATTCACCCATTAATTCACTAATTGCACAATTAGACTAATCCATTCATGAGAGCAGAGACCTGATCATTGAGTATTTTTAATACATCCTAACAAATAGACTATGGGAACATTTGGCCCTGCCTCAGAAATATCACTCCACTATTTGTATCTGCATGGATCATGTTCATCCACTCCAAACTCCTCTCCACACATGGCATCATTTAAGTAGATTTTTTTAAAATCTTCAAGTAAGCTTTCAAATCATTCTGCTTATTTTTAGTCTAATACATTGACTTATTTTTAGTCTAATACTGCAATGTTTACAGCCTGTGTTTCTAGGTCTCTATGTTCATCTCAGTGACCAAGGAAAGGGAAAGATCTTTAGGTTATAAGTTAAAGAATTTGATGGACAAGAATTTGATGCATAGATTAAATACTTTGAAATACCTTCCCCTAACACACAAACTTCCACAAGGAATGAAGACATTGGGCTTCACTTTCCATTTCCTAATGCCACACTCAATTGCCTCTGTTTGGAAAAAATGACAAAAGACCAAGAAGAGTACAGTTTTTCTCAAGCAGCTCTATGAGACAGCCATTGGGGCAGCTCAACATGACTGTGGGAGAAAATATGGTATCTAGGAGCAAAGCCAGTGACTGCAGACTGAAGATTGGGTCTTGCCATAGGATTAGACAAAATGAATTTGGTTATCAAACTAGGAACTGACATTTGGAGGTTCATCAGTCACAATCCCCTTCAGTTTCCAAAGCATAGCCAAAAAATGTGGGCAGGGCTGGCAAGGTGATGTTTTGTAATATTCTTCTTAACTTTTGTGAAGCTGATGTAAATAGCTGTACTCAATAAAACTGAGTTCTTGGTTTATTTAGCAAAAGACACAAAAACTAAGCCAATGCAAGATGATAAAGAAGTAACACAACCACAACCTCTCAGACTTACCAAAGTTCCAAAATTGGGACACAGAGCTCTACGTTGCTCAGTATCCAATATGAGATTAATTTGTTTTCTATAGACTGAATGTTTGTGTCCCTTCCGTATTCCCATGTGGAAGCCTAATTCCCAGTGGGAAGACATTTGGAGAAAGGGGTCTTTGGGAGTTGATTAGGTTATTAGGATAGAGTCCTATGATAAAAGAAACCCCAGAAAGCTCCTTTGCTCCTTCTACCACATGAGTATACAGTAAGAATACAGGTGTCTAATGTGGGGGGAAAAAAGAACCACTAAACATCATTGATGAAAATAAAAATAAAACAACTATGGAAAAAAAAAGAAATTGTGGTACACACACGGAAACACACAATGGAATTCTTCTCAGCCATAAAAAAAAAGAATGAAATTATGGCATTTGCTGGTAAATGGATGGAAATGGAAAATATCATGCTAAATTAAATAAACCAAACTCAGAAACTCAAAGAAAAGAGAGAGAGAGAGAGAATACAGGTGTCTATGAACCAGTAACTTGGCCATCACCATACACTGAATCTGCCAGTGCCTTGATCTTGGACTTCCCAGCCTCTATACAGTTAGAAATTAAGTACTTGTTATTATAAAGACACACAGTTTATGATATGTTATCGTAGAAGGCCAAATGGACTAAAACAGTCCTAATCTAAGGCTAATCAAAATATTACACTCAGGCATTGAAAGTAAGTAGAAAACATTTACGAAAGTGGTAGACCCTTGGAAATGGGAGACCAGGTCATTTTTTGAACTCTATATACATTTTTGGAACTCTTCATAAAGAGATAGTAAGAAACCCTTCAGCAAACCTTAGCCCAGAGCAGTAGCAGTACTGACATACTGGGCATCCCTGGGAAAGGCTGGATCACTGGTGCTGTGATAAGCTCTGCCTACCACGAGAAGGACTAGCTTTTACAAAGGGGGAAAGGGTACAGGAGGAGAACTTTCTGGCAAATGTTAAGGTCCATTGGCCCCAGGCCACCAAACAATTTACATCAAACAAAAAGACACTCTTTCTGTCACACTCTTACCTGTGTGTGGTGTGTAATAGATTTCTTTCATCTGAATTGAAAATCTCCCTGAATGGTTCCAGATATGCCTGACCAGCTATCAGCAAATCTGTCTATTACACAGCATACTACTCCTCTCTGACGTGGAGGTGCTGCAGGGTCTTTAGAGACAAAACTCAAAAACCCACAGCAAGCAATAACAAGAGCATGTCTTCACTCCTTATAGATTTTAATATTAACAACCTGCCTTTCTTCTCAAATGTTCTATAAGGTACATTTTTTCCCCATAACAACCAAAGTTTAAGCCAGGCTGCCAGTTTGCTGAAGTCATGTTTTTTTGTTGTTTTTTTTAATTCAGCAAACACTGAGCACCTACTTTTTAAGCCAGGCATTTTTTAGGAAACATCTTTTAAAAACAGCATAAATCTAAAAATCAGATGGTTCTCAGAGCTAAAGCCTTCCAGAATTTTGTTGTTTTGGAGCTGGAAGAGCTGGAGAATGTTAGGAACAGATGGTCTCAAAAAGATATCCAAAACAAGGTGCCCCAAGAATAAGAATGTGATTGCTCTTACTATCTCTTGCCTAAAGCATCTCAGTAAATTCCAAAGTAGTGCCTCTACCTCCTATTCATTGTTTCCTCTCAAGTCTATTCTTCTCATGCTATCACAGTCATCTTTCTAAAAACTTAGTATTTTACTTCTTCTTTTCCAATAATATTATAAAGCATCCCAATTTCTTATTATGGACTCCCAAGTCTTTTCTAATTTGACTCTGACCCATATTTTCAATCTCATCCCCCTTCTCTGCAAAGGCTAAAATATCTCCCCCAAGCTGTAAACTCGAAGTCTGGGAAATGCTATTAATTTTGTTATAACTTCATATTGTCTATAGTAGCTGGGACAGTAATACGGTAACTCATTCCTAGAACAGTCTCGCCAAAACCCCCAAAGAACCATTGGCTGAACTCTGATCCCTTAAATTAGGAAGCATCCTTGTTGTGATGAACAGTGGGATTTTTAAGAAAACTATTTAGAATTTTATTTGTGCTGCAATAAAGGAGGTTTGAGCCAGTATTTTAATAAATAACATAAAATCTCCTGAGAATAAGCAGTGACCAAAAACCCTACCTAAACTACTCCTACTCTGGGTTGTGATATGCATGATTAAAAAATGGACCCCAGTGTCTTGTACAGTCATTGCTCCCTATTTGCTGAGATAGCCATAAATAAAGTTGCAAAATAGGCAGCCTGGCTTAAACTTAGAAGAAAAGGTGAAAATGCTACTTTCCTTTCTAGCATGCCCACCCCTGGCCTGGACCACTTCTTTCTGCTCTGTGCCAGATTTTCCATACTGTGCACCAAGCATCATAGTTCACCTTCTCTGACCAGTATAAATCACATTCCCTCAAAGCCCTACTCCCAACTTGATAGGACTTTTGGTCTCAGATTTTTCACTGTGGATTACGCATCCACACCATTTGCTTTGGAATATCATCCCACTATGAGTGAAATATGCCCTCCTGTCCCTTTGATATTGGCCTTGCTTTGGACAATGAATGTTAGTGGATGTGACATGAGCAGAGACATTAAATGTGCCTTCATATTCTGATTTGTGTTTTTGTGCTCCTGTGATTTGTCATGAGAAAAATAATACAGATAGCTACTAATCTAAGGAGAATTAGAAAATGGAGGTATCAGACATAAACACAACTGACCCCAGTCAAACCCAGCAGAGCCACAGCTTATTTATACACAGCACCATGAACAAAAATAAATAAATCTTTGTCTTTGTCAGGCAATGAGTTTTTGAGATGGTCTGTTACACTGAATTATTAGCAATAAATCAATATGCTATATATTATCTAATAAATTAATTTTATCAAAGCAATTAAGTCAGTATTACCCTCTATATGCCATTTTTTAAATCTGTAAAATGGAAGTAAGAATAGCCTAACTCAAATGGTTATAAAAAGAAATAAATGAGATAACAGTCGTAAAGCCCTGAGGCAGGGAATGGCTCAAAGCAAAGCACAATCATATAATTTTGAGGTTGTGGTCATTTTTTAAAAAACATTTGTTTCTTTTTTGGAACAGTTTTAGGTTCACAACAAAATTGATAGAAGAATACAGATATATGCCATATGTCCCCTTCCTCCCACAAATGCACAGCCTCCTTGATATCAACCTCCCCCCTTAGAGTGGCATATTTGTTACAATTGATGGGCCTAACTTAATGTCTCATTATTGCCTAAAGTCCATAGTTTACAACAGGGTTCTCTCTTAGTATTATGAAATCTATGGGTTTGAGTAAATATACAATAACATGTATCCACTATTATAGTATCAGAAAAGTTGTGTTTTTGTTTTGTTTTGTTTTGCTGTCACTATGCTAAAAATCCCCTGTGCTCCACCTATTCATCTCTTCTTCTCCCCAAAAACTCGAGTAACCACAGATCTTTTTACTACCTCCATAGTTTTACCTTTTCCAGAATGTCATATAGTTGAGGTCATATATTATACAATCTTTTCAGATTAGCTTCTTCCACTTAGTAACATGCACTTGTTTCCTCCATGCCTTTCAAGACTGATAGCTTTTTTCTTTTTATCACTGACTAATATTCCATAAACTGGATGTTCCTCAGTTTATTTTTTCATGTGCCTATTGAAAAACATATTGGTTTGCTTCCAAGTTTTGGCAATTATAATTCTATTAACATTCATGTATATATTTTTGTAAGGACATAATCTTCAACTCTTTTGGATAAATGCCAAGAAACATGACTACTGGTTCATTTGGTAAGAATATGTTTAGCTTTGTAAGAAACTCCCAAACTGTCTTCTAAAATAGATTTATTATTTTGTAGTACCCCCAGGAGCAATCAATTAGACTTCCTGTTGCTCCACATCCTCACCAGCATTTGGTATTGTCAGTGTTCTGGATTGTGGGCATTCTAATGAATATGTAGTGATATCTCATTGTTTTTTTTTTCCTAATGACATATAATATGGAGTATTCTTTTATTTGCTTGTTTGCCATCTGTATATCTTATTTGGTTAGGTGGCTTAGGCCTTTGGCCCACTTTTTAAATGTAATGTTTGTTTTCTTATTATTGAACTCTAAGAGTTCTTTTTATATTTTGGATTTATCAGATATATCTTTGCAAATATTTTCTCTAAACCTGTGGTTTTTCTTTTCATTTTTGACAGTATGTTTCACAGAACAGAAATTTTTAATTATTATTAAATCCAGTTCATAAATTCTTTCTTTTATAGATCATGTGTTTGATGGTACATTTAAAAGTCACTGCCAAGCCAGGCACAGTGGCCCATGCCCTTAATCCCAGCAGCTTGGAAGGCTGAGACAGGAGGATCATGAGTTCAAAGCCAACCTCTGCAACAGTGAGGCATGAAGCAACTCAGTGAGACCCTTTCTCTAAGTAAAATATAAAATAGGGCTGGAGATGTGGCTCAGTGGTTGAGTGCCCCTGAGGTCAATCCTCGATACCAAAAAAAAAAAAAAAAAAAATTAAATTAAATAAATAAATAAAAGTCATTGCCAAAACAAGGTCATCTAAATTTTCTCCTATGTTACTTTCTAGGAGTTTTATAGTTTTGTGTTTTACATTTAGGTCTGTTATCTAAGTTAATTTTTGTGGAGGATATAAAACCTATCCCTTTATTGCATATGAATATCCAGTAGTAATTACTTAATTAATGTTTTACTTCCCAACCTTATTTAGATTTTCAGATGTTTTCTCCAAATATTATGGACTTTCTAAGAATAGCTCCTAACTGAAAGACTTCTAGGTACTTTCTGTCCACTAATAAGCCACTGTGCAGCAGTGCCTATTTGGGAAGACCTGGAAGAGTAGAAAAATTTAGGGATGGATGGCTGAAAAGAAAAGATACACAAGATAATTCCTTAGAGAATTTAGGAAGCAAAATATACTTGGGAGAACACTCAGGCCAAATAGTCTACAATTAAATTAGTAAGTAATGGACCTTGGCTGAAGAGGACATCGTCCATGGGTTTGCCAGGACCAGCTTTGTCACTTTTGAAGCGCTGGAGGACCTGTTCCAGACTGTACAGAACCACCCAAATGGATCCAGATGCTGTGGCACCCCTCCGTAGTCAAACCCTACCTCACACTACTCTCTGAGTGCTCAATCCCAGACATGCTGGAAGGGGCAGCAGGTGCCTTGCAGAACTTGGCCGCCGGAAGCTGGAAGAATGGGACTTTGAATACATGTGACCCTGAGACATCACAAGATGCTTAAGTGCTTCTGAAAGATTAAATTATAGGGGGATCCAACATGGCGGCCAGCGAGGAAGCAGCGATTCTAACGTCTCCACTTTAACCGGATAAGAAAGACCCATCAGAACAGCGGCAGCCTACCTACGGAGGAACTTCTAGCATAATTCCCTTAAGAAGAGAGCTGCCGTGAACTGGTAGGTTTATTGGAAGTGACAGTTTGTCCCAGAGAAGTGGATCTTGGACGGCCACGCGGGCACAGAAATCTAGTCCTGCAGCCATCAGCCACTCCCGCAAGCGGCTCCCCCGGGAGGCTTAGCTCTCGCTCTGGGAGCAGCCGCATCACCCACCTGGTCCCTAACCACGCGGCCACAGCTATCCGGCTAGACAGGTGGCCCCGCGGCGGGTGCAGAAATCAACTCCTGCAAACAGCAGCCGTTTTTGCAAGCGGCGGACACCCAGAGCGACTTGGCCCGCCCCGCCCTAACCGGAATTCGGCCTCCGCCATCCGGGCTCCCCTGGGAGGCCTAGTGCTCGCTCTTGGAACAGCCACCTCACCTGCCCGGTTCCTAACCACGCGGTCGCAGCTACCCGGCTCTACAGGTGGCCCCCCCGGCAGGCGCAGAGGTCCAATCCCGAAACCACCAGCAGCTTCTGAAAGCGGCGGCGGCCCGGAGCGGAGTGGCAGCCCAAACCGGCAGATGCCTCCGCCATATCGGCTCTCCCGGGAGGCCCTGCTCTCGCTCGGCGAACAGCCAAACCACCCGCCCGGATCTTAACCACGCAGACACAGCTACCCCGCTCTTCACGTGGCTCCCGGTGGCCCGACTCAGCTAGAAGGGTCCCCGCATGGCCCCCTACATGGCCATGCCCTCCGGGCTCTGCTAATAGCCCCGCCCACCTGGCGAACAACCGGGAAACTTCAAAATCTCTCTGTGGGCGTGACCGCAAGGACCAAAGGACTCTCGACACCCAACTCCCCTTACTGCCAGAGTCAGGCAGACCTGAGACCCACCAACGGAACAGGCCTAGAGGCCTGCCAGCATGGTAGATACGCCACTCCAATTGGAGTAGGGGGGCAGAGCAGAGCAGCCGCCCGCATCCGGATTAGGCCCAACGACCCGAGGGGGTGATAGTCATATCGCCACAATTGCGGGGGGCAGAGCAGAGCCGCCACCCGCTCCTGCAGGGTGGGCAGACCTGCGAACAACCGGCAGAGCAGGCCTAGCGGCCTGCCAGCGCAGTATTGAGATCACCCCAACTAGAGAAGGAGCACAGCCACTACCCGCCCTGCAAGGGAGATTTTTCAACTATACAAGAGCAATATAAATAATTAGGGGGAAAAACTTATAAACACAACAGTTTCACCAAGCAGAAAGAAACGTGAGCAGCATGAAAAGACAAGGAAAGAAAGGACCACAAGCAATGCAGGTCAACTCAACTTTAGAAGAAGTAATAGCTGCAACAGATGGAATGTCAGATAAAGAGTTCAGGATATATATGCTTCAGATGATTTGGAGTCTCAAGGAAGACATGAGACAGCAAAATCAGACAATGAAAGATCACATTGACAAACAAATCCAGGAAGTAAAAGATCAATTTCACAGGGAGATAGAGGTAATAAAAAACAAACAAATAGAAATCCTAGAAATGCAGGAAACAATAAACCAACTTTAAAACTCAATTGAGAATACTACCAGCAGAGTAGATCACTTAGAAGAGAGAACATCAGACAATGAAGACAAAGTATTTCAACTGGAAAAGAACATAGACAGCTCAACAAGTCTGCTAAGAAACCATGAGCAGAACATCCAAGAATTATGGGACGATATCAAAAGACCAAATTTAAGAGTCATTGGGATACAAGAAGGCACAGAGCTCCATACCAAAGGACTAAACAGTCTATTCAGTGAAATAATATGAGAAAACTTCCCAGACTTGAAGAATGAGACAGAAGCCCAAATCCTAGAAGCCTACAGGACGCCGAATGTGCAAAATCATAAGAGATCCACACCTAGACACATTATAATGAAGATGTCCAACATACAGAATAAGGAGAGAATTTTAAAAGCTGCAAGAGAAAGAAAGCAGATTACATTTAGGGGCAAACCAATCAGGAAAACAGCTGATCTCTCAACACAGACTCTGAAAGCCAGAAGATCCTGGAATAACATATTTCAAACACTGAAAGAAAATGGGTTCCAACCAAGAATCGTGTATCCGGCGAAATTAAGCTTCAGGATAGAAGATGAAATTAAAACCTTCCACGATAAACAAAAGTTAAAAGAATTCGCAGCCAGAAAACCATCTCTTCAAAAAATCCTTTGCAAAACATTACAGGAAGAGGAAATGGACAATAACATTGAAAACCAACAATGGGAGGTAGGACAGTAAAGGGGGGAAAGTAGTCAAAGAGAATAACAAATCAGGTTTAGTAACATCAATAAACAAATATGGCTAGAAGAACAAACCAGATCTCAATAATAACCCTAAATGTTAATGGCTTAAACTCACCAATTAAGAGACACATTCTACTAGATGTGGTGTGTTATTCACCACATCTAGTAGAATGGATCACAAAACAAGACCCAACAATATGCTGCCTACAGGAGACGCATCTGATAGGAAAAGATATTCATAGACTGAAGGTGAAAGGTTGGGAAAAATCATACCACTCATATGGATTGCAGAAACAAGCAGGAGTGTCCATACTCATATCTAATAAAATAGATTTCAAGCCAAAGTTAATTAAAAGGGATAAAGAAGGACACTTCATACTGCTCAAGGGAACCATACACCAACAAGACATAACAATCATAAATATATATGCCCCAAATAATGGTGCAGCTGTGTTCATCAAGCAAACTCTTCTCAAGTTGAAGAGTCTAATAGATCACCATACAATAATCATGGGAGACTTCAACACACCTCTCTCACCACTGGACAGATCTTCCAAACAAAAGTTAAATAAGGAAACTATAGAACTCAATAACACAATTAACAACCTAGACTTAATTGACATATATAGACTATACCACCCAACATCAAGTAGTTACACCTTTTTCTCAGAAGCACATGGAACCTTCTCAAAAATAGACCACATATTATGTCACAGGGCAACTCTTAGACAATATAAAGGGGTAGAGATAATACCATGCATCTTATCTGATCATAATGGAATAAAACTGAAAATCAATGATAAAAGAAGGAAGGAAACATCAAGCATCACTTGGAGAATGAACAATAGGATGCTGAATGATCAATGGGTTTTAGAAGACATCAAGGAGGAAATTAAAAACTTCCTAGAGTTAAATGAAAACACAGACACAACATATCGGAATCTATGGGACACATTGAAAGCAGTTCTAAGAGGAAAATTCATCGCTTGGAGTTCATTCCTCAAAAAACGAAAAAACCAACAAATAAATGATCTCTTACTTCATCTCAAAATCCTAGAAAAAGAAGAGCAAAACAACAGCAAAAGAAGTAGAAGTCAAGAAATAATTAAAATCAGAGCTGAAATTAATGAAATTGAAACAAAAGAAACAATTGAAAAAATTGACAAAACCAAAAGTTGGTTTTTTGAAAAAATAAATAAAATCGACAGGCCCTTAGCCATGCTAATGAAGAGAAGAAGAGAGAGAACTCAAATTACTAACATACAGGATGAAAAAGGCAATATCACAACAGACACTTCAGAAATACAGAAGATAATCAGAAATTATTTTGAATCCTTATACTCCAATAAAATAGAAGATAGTGAAGGCATAGATAAATTCCTTAAGTCTTATGATCTGCCCAGATTGAGTCAGGAGGATATAGACAACCTAAACAGACCAATAACAATAGAGGAAATAGAAGAAACCATCAAAAGATTACCAACTAAGAAAAGCCCAGGACCGCATGGGTATACAGCAGAGTTTTACAAAACCTTTAAAGAGGAACTAACACTAATACTTTTCAAGCTATTTCAGGAAATAGAAAAAGAGGGAGAACTTCCAAATTCATTCTACGAGGCCAACATCACCCTGATGCCCAAACCAGACAAAGACACTTCAAAGAAAGAAAAGTACAGACCAATATCTCTAATGAACCTTGACACAAAAATCCTCAATAAAATTCTGGCGAATCGGATTCAAATACATATCAAAAAAATTATACACCATGATCAAGTAGGATTCATCCCTGGGATGCAAGGCTGGTTCAATATACGGAAATCAATAAATGTTATTCACCACATCAATAGACTTAAAAATAAGAACCATATGATCATCTCGATAGATGCAGAAAAAGCATTCGACAAAGTTCAGCATCCCTTTATGTTCAAAACTCTAGAAAAATTAGGGATAATCAGAACATACCTCAACATTGTAAAAGCAATCTATGATAAGCCACAGGCCAGCATCATTCTGAATGGAGAAAAATTGAAGGCATTCCCTCTAAGATCTGGTACAAGACAGGGATGCCCTCTCTCACCACTTCTGTTCAACATAGTCCTTGAAACACTGGCCAGAGCAATTAGACAGACGAAAGAAATTAAAGGCATAAAAATAGGAAAAGAAGAACTTAAATTATCACTATTTGCAGATGATATGATCCTATACCTAGCAGACCCAAAAGGGTCTACAAAGAAGCTATTAGAGCTAATAAATGAATTCAGCAAAGTGGCAGGATATAAGATCAACACACATAAATCAAAGGCGTTCCTGTATATCAGCGACAAATCCTCTGAAACGGAAATGAGGACAACTACTCCATTCACAATATCCCCCCAAAAAATAAAAACTTGGGAATCAACCTAACAAGAGAGGTGAAAGATTTATATAATGAAAATTACAGAACCCTAAAGAAAGACATAGAAGAAGACCTTAGAAGATGGAGAAATATACCCCACTCATGGATAGGCAGAACTAACATCATCAAAATGGCGATATTACCAAAAGTTCTCTATAAGTTCAATGCAATACCAATCAAAATCCCAACAGCATTTCTTGTAGAAATAGATAAAAGAATCATGAAATTCATATGGAATAATAAAAGACCCAGAATAGCAAAAACAATGCTAAGCAGGAAGTGTGAATCAGGTGGTATAGCGATACCAGACTTCAAACTATACTACAGAGCAATAGTAACAAAAGCAGCATGGTACCGGTACCAAAACAGGCGGGTGGACCAATGGTACAGAATAGAGGACACAGTAACCAATCCACAAAACTACAACTACCTTATATTTGATAAAGGGGCTAAAAGCATGCAATGGAGGAAGGATAGCATCTTCAACAAATGGTGCTGGGAAAACTGGAAATCCATTTGCATCAAAATGAATCTGAATCCCTATCTCTCGCCATGCACAAAAGTTAACTCAAAATGGATCAAGGAGCTTGATATTAAATCAGAGACACGGCATCTGATAGAAGAAAAAGTTGGCTACGATCTACATACTGTGGGATTGGGCCCCAAATTCCTCAATAGGACACCCATAGCGCAAGAGTTAACAACTAGAATCAACAAATGGGACTTACTCAAACTAAAAAGTTTTTTCTCAGCAAAAGAAACAATAAGAGAGATAAATAGGGAGCCTACATCCTGGGAACAAATCTTTAATCCACACACTTCAGATAGAGCCCTAATAACCAGAATATACAAAGAACTCAAAAAATTAGACAATAAGATAACAAATAACCCAATCAATAAATGGGCCAAGGACCTGAATAGACACTTCTCAGAGGAGGACATACAATCAATCAATAAGTACATGAAGAAATGCTCACCATCGCTAGCAGTCAGAGAAATGCAAATCAAAACTACCCTAAGATACTATCTCACTCCAGTAAGATTGGCAGCCATTAGGAAGTCAAACAACAATAAGTGCTGGAGAGGATGCGGGGAAAAGGGCACTCTTGTTCATTGCTGGTGGGACTGCAAATTGGTGCAGCCAATTTGGAAAGCAGTATGGAGATTTCTTGGAAAGCTGGGAATGGAACCACCATTTGACCCAGCTATTCCCCTTCTCGGTCTATTCCCTAAAGACTTAAAAAGAGCATGCTACAGGGACACTGCTGCATCGATGTTCATAGCAGCACAATTCACAATAGCAAGATTGTGGAACCAACCTAGATGCCCTTCAATAGATGAATGGATAAAAAAAAAATGTGGCATTTATACACAATGGAGTATTACTCTGCATTAAGAAACGACAAAATCATAGAATTTGGAGGGAAATGGATGGCATTAGAGCAGATTATGCTAAGTGAAGCTAGTCAATCGTTAAAAAACAAATACCAAATGACCCCTTTGATATAAGGGGAGTAAACAAGGACAGGGTAGGGACAAAGAGCTTGAGAAGAAGATTTACATTAAACAGGGATGAGAGGTGGGAGGGAAAGGGAGTGAGAATGATATATAAGAGGAAAGGAGGGGTAAGACAAGATAATACAAATGGAAGAAATGATTTACAGTAGAAGGGGTAGAGAGAGAAAAGGGGAGGGGAGAGGAGGGGAGGGGGGATAGTAGAGTATAGGACTGACAGCAGAATACATCAGACACTAGAAAAGCAATATGTCAATCAATGGAAGGGTATCTGATGTGATACAGCAATCTGTATACGGGGTAAAGTTGGGAGTTCATAACCCACTTGAATCAAACTGTGAAAGATGATGTATTAAGAACTGTGTAATGTTTTGAACGACCAACAATAAAAAAAATAAAAATAAAATAAAACATTTAAGAACTGCAAAAAAAAAAAATTAGTAAGTAATGTGCCTAAAACCTCAGAACTAGGTGGGTTCCTTTCTAACCCTGCCCTAACTGAAAACAGCCAAAATAAGCCTTAATACATTCTTCCTAGCATTATGAATTGTCTTCCAATGAAACATCTAATCTGAATTTAAACTCTTTAAAGTAGACCACTGAAGGAAGCATTACTGTATCCAAGAAACATATAAGGACTTGGTCAGAATTATCACAGTCTCCTTCCTAAAGAAATCTATTTCTTTTATTAAATCCTGAATGAATGTACCTGTCAGAGTCAAAATGATTACAAAATAGAGTTCTATATGATCTGGCAATCCACTAGTGGGCATATATCCAAAGGAAATGAAATCATTTTATCAAAGAGATACCTGCGTTTCCATGTTTATTACAGCACTATTCACAAAGAAAAAGGAAGGATATGTAAAGTACTATGCTAGGAGACTTACAACACCATGAAGAAGGTGCAGAATCAGCTTCATGAACATGTGAAAAGTGCAGTCAGAGCACTGCATTCAGAAGCATGTTGTGCTTGGTGAAAAGCTCTGCCATGGGCTGGGGTTGTGGCTCAGTGGTAGCGCACTCGTCTGGCATGTGTGAGGCACTGGGTTTGAGCCTCAGCACCACATGAAAATAAAATAAATAAAACAAAGGTATTGTGTCCATCTACAACTAAAAAAAATTTTTTTAAAGCTGCCATTAGAAATCTTAAAATTCTTATTAATTTTGTTTTCTTTGAGTGTCTGATTTGTAAGTGAATTTAAATAGGACAACACAGCATGCATATAAGCAGAGTAGAACAGTTTATGTGTCCACTGTAACTTGGCTTCCATAACAGGCTTCTTTCACTTGAACTCCAATCATAGTGAGTCATAAATTTGTGCTCACACTCCATACAACAATTTGGCAACTGGGCATGATGAATTTATATTTGAATTGACAATTTCAAATTCATGGACATATTAAGCTGAGAAACTAGATCACAGATTAGTGAAAAGAATACTAGAATTAGTTTCCTAAAATAGTTTTCCCAACTTTGCAATAATTTGTGATATGTGAATTGGGTCTTAACCCAAATCTTTACTTCATACAATTTTATGTAGGCAGGAGTCGAAGCAGTAGATTCTGTCTCCAGCTTGTCATTCCCTTTGGACCTTTACCTAACTGCAATACTTGCATAAATTTTACCACTTATCTTTATACTGTCCAGTGCCAATATATGTTTTTGTTTGAGATATAGAATCGTAAATGCAAATACAAGGGTATTTATGGACATGGTCAGAATTATCACAGGTTTCTTCCTAAAAAAAAATCTATTTCTTTTATTAAAACATATGACTAATGAGTAGTATCACTGACAGATTGGACGATTCATGTTTTACTTTTGAACCAGGACTTGCTTAGAATATAGAAAGAAGGTAACTATGTTTTAGAAAACACAAACAACCAGGAAACCCTATTATATCCTTTTTACTCATGTTACTTCCAATACCACTAGCCCTGAATATGATGACTTTGGAAAAAAGGGAAAGATAAGAAAACACACAGTTTCCTTTTCATTTCAATCCTCTCTTAGTACCCATAAGCTGGTGAGAGTTTTAGGGAGAATATGTACATATAAAGAAGTAAAATAAAAAGTTTTGTGTAGTTCACACCACATTCTGTTAAGCATGAAATATATATATGCATGTGTGAAACATGAAATTCCACTGATTCCACATGAGTTAAATGCCTTTATATTTGTATTTGTAATTATATATTGCAAACATATATTGGCACTGGACAATATAAAGATAAATGGTAAAATTCATACAAGTATTGCATTTAGGTAAAGGTCCAAAGGAAAGGACAGCTGGAGAGAGAATCTATTGCTTTGACTCCTGCCTACATACAATTGTATGAAGTAAAGATTTGGGTTAAGACCCAATTCACACATCACAAATTACTGCAAAGTTGGGGAAACTATTTTAGGAAACTAATTCTAGTATTCTTTTCACTAATCTGTGATCTAATTTCTCAGCTTAATATGTCCATGAACTTTAAATCTTCAATTCAAATATAAGTTCACCATGCCCAGTTGCCAAACAAGACCTTCAATTCTCTCTCAAACCCTCTCTTTTCTAAATCCCACATACTTCTAAGTTTCATATATTGAGTTACATAAAAGTATTAATTTTATACTGTGTCATTATTATCAACCAGATAAGCCAAGGAATTATGCTATTGTGAATTCAATCCCAATGTTTCTAATGACTTTTACCCTCTTTTTACCTGGTTATTCCATAGCATGTTATTCCCCCATAGGATCTTGACCTCTCACAATTTAGCTTCTGGCTTCAGCAGATATTTTTCTAGATTCTCAGTAACAGCTTCTAGGCCTTCTCTCCCACCTTCCCTAGTTGCATTTGCAAAATCTGAGTCAGCAGCTATATAAACTCAGAGTAAGAGGAACATAACTATCTGCTGCCAATAAATGGTCAATGAAAAAGCTATCTTTTCACCATACCTGCAGGAAATATTGAGTTTCTAAAACCTGAAAGTATAATTAGGACAAAGATCCTTCTTTTTTATTTTCTGGAAGACAAGTCAACACACACACACACACACAGACACACTACTTATGTATAACATATACATTTATATATAAACTCATTTGCTTTACCCATAGAATTATGGAATTGCTGCCATAGCTAAAAATGCAAAATATTTGTGTCAAAAATTTTATCACAGCAACTCTTCCTTTAAGATTTTCAGAGACTTGAATATATTTTATAGAGATTCCAGATACAGACACAAATATTGCTGTCAAGAAAATTTCCTCTAAGAATGATGCAGCAGAGATGTTACTGTCAGAAAGACAATGAATTCTTCAATGATAATAATTTCTGTAATATAGTCTTGAGAGCATAGGAATAACACTATATAAATATTCTTATTCAAATAACTTGAAAATACATGCATAAACATAAATTGTATTTATAGATTTAAAATTATACTACATCAAGTCCTAAAAACATTATTTTTGCTCTTTTAAATCCATGGAGTCTCACTGCTAATCATAGAGAGAATAAAATGAAAAATGGAGGACACAGAGACATACGATCACGGGCTTTCTTTCAGACCAAACATAAATGTACTATATCATCACAAGGTATTTTTAAATAAGCAGAGAAATTATAACTCTACTTATACCAAAAAAAAAATTTGTTCATCTGGTCTCCATAGCTCAGGAGTAAGGGAAAAAAATGCCACATGGAAAAAAATAGTGAAAATGATGGTTAGTTTATTATTATGGTTTAAATATGAGGTGCTTGCTAATAAAGAAATATTCAGAGGTAAAATGATCTAACTAGAATGGACTGACTGTGTGGTAACTGTAGGCTGTGGAGGTGTGCCCAGAGGAGGTAGGTCAGTGGGGGCATACTCTGGAAAGTTGCATCTTCCCTTCAGCCCCTTCCCTCTGTTTCCTGATCCTGCTATGAACTGAGCAGCTTTCCTGCACTGAGCCCTTCCTGCATAATGTGCTGCCTCACTTAGGACTTGGAGCGATGGAGTCGGACATCTGTGGATTCTGAAATGGAGTCGGACATCTGTGGATTCTGAAACTTCTGAAATGGTGACCCCAAATAAACTTTTCATTCTCTAGAGTTGTTCTTGTCAGGTATTTTGATCCCAGCAATGAAAAACTAACCAAAACAGCTATTAACCTGACTATATTAACGATTTCCTAAAGAACTGTTAAAGCATTATTTGGGGGGAATATCAGAATGCCACAGAAGTAATTTTAAAAATTGCCACTTCTACCTTGCTCTGTCTTGGATTACTAGCAACGAAAGGATTCCAGTCTCCATATCATGACACTTAAGGAGCCCATAAAGAAGTTCAAGTGAGGAGAAATTAAGGCCTACAACCATGATCTAGAAACAGCTTTCCAGCCATATGCACAAACAACCACTTGGGTAGCAAATCCTCAGCCTCCATCAAGCATTAGGCTGACTGCAGCCCTGGCTTATATCTTCACTGCAACATCATGTGAGGCCCCAAGCTAGAATCACCCAGGTAAACTGCTTCTGAATTTCTGACCCACAGGAACTTTAATTTAATAAATGACCATTATTTAAAGTGATGAAGTTTTGGAGTGATTTGTGATATAGCAATAGATAACTAATACACTGGCCTTCTAGGTCTGATAGGTAAAGGTTCTGACACAAGACATCTGCGTCTTGGTGAGATCCGAAGGACTATATCTTTTGCTTTCCAAGTTAATAAACTCCATTTTATCAAGTCACTGGAAGGGGGTGAATCTCTAGATCAATAAGCAAACTATCCTCTAGATAGCAAACTCAACAACAGCATTATTCTTAAACAAAAATAACAATTTATTGGATCTAGGGTTGTGGCTCAGTAGCAGAGTGCTTGCCAACTTGCACTTGTGAGGCACTGAGTTCAATCCTCAGTACCACATAAAAATAAACAAAATAAAGATATTGTGTCCATGTATAACTAAAAACAATTTTAAATACAATTTATCAACTTATAATGGGAAGTTGACCAGACATTGCTCAGAAGTTAAGTATATTTAAGAAGTTGAGTTAAAATTCAATGGTTATTTTTTAAACATAAAATCAGAAGGATCACTGGATAGTCTCACAGAATATGTCCACAAAGCTGTAAGAGCTACAAATCAAATCTTTTCTTCAGTGTAGTAATATTTCTGTCAAAATAACTAGTCATTAGAATCAAAGTACCCTCTTCAAAGGCTACCCCAGATATATTGACAAATGATTTGCCATCTGACTTCCCTGCTCCAATAATCATGATGTTGGGGGAGTAGCTCAGTGGGAGAGCGCTTGCCTGGCATGGGCAAGGCCTTGGATTTGATCCCAGTATTGCAAGAGAGATAGAGATAGAGATAGAGATAGAGATAGAGATAGAGATAGAGATAGAGGGATAAAATAGGAATAGAAGGAAGTAAGAAAGAAAATCAAAGTGCCAACCAAAGTTTCAGATATTGCAATTTTTACCTCAAGCAAGATGTTGCAGTCTGTCAGTTTGCAACTTACAATTTTCCTCCTGAGATACTAGGTCAAATCCTTATATTCCACTTCTTAGCCAAATCTTATGGTAAAAGTCTCACAGATAATTGATTCTATGTATTTATACTGATCTCTTTAACTTTAGAGAGGAACATGCCCTGCTGACACAAAATATGAGCTCTGAGGATACTTCAGACCTCTCATTCTGTCAACTCCCTGCTAATCACTGGCATGTTTCTCAAATCCACACAATATTATCTAGAGGACACTCTTTTAAGAGAGAGATTAGGAAGTGATGCTTTCTGTAGCTAGTGACATACTTTTGAAGCAGTTGCCCCTAAATTAGTAAAGCCTGCAAGCATAGTGGTTTCTAAGGGTGTTTAATCAACAATAAAACTATAACATTTAAGAGACTCTAAGCAACACTGAAGTGCATCCCTAAGTTTTCAGAGAGCACTGATAGGTAATCTCTCTAAAATGTCTCTTCAATTTTCTTAATGTATAAATGTCCCCAATTTTCTTATCCCTCTAACTGCTTCCCCCCTGTACTCTGCAGGTGGTACTTTGAGTTCCACCTTATGTCTAGTTCATCCACTGCAGCCAGAATGGCCAGAAGACAGAGATGACCTCTCCAGGAGGCACAAGTTTTACATAAGAACTTTAGGGGATTTTTTATGTCCCTTGGGAACTAAGAGCAAGCATTTTACCACACCTATAGACCCAACTTGAAAAGTTTGTATGCCTTTGCTTTTCACTTTCTTTCTCCTTCTCCTCCCCCAAATTCTTAGCTGTTTTTACTTCCAGAGAGCTAATTCATTTAATGTCTGATAATCTGTTTAATGTAATCCTTCCCATTGGATTTGCATTTTTACCAGGTAAAACGTCTGACTAGACATATTTCAGGCTTCAGGGCCTCTGATACGGTCATGATTTTTAAACTTCAGTATGTATAAAAATCATTACAAGCTTATTTAAAATGCTATTCCCAATCTCACTCCTACAGACTTTTGATCCACCAATCTATACAGGTCCATAAACTTGCATTTATAATAAACAATTCCCCCTATCCCTATGTTACTCTTGGAAACAATCCAAAACCACTTTGAGAAAGTGGTTATAAAAGAAGATAACTTAGAACTTAAGAAGTCCCTGTAATAAGAAACTCCTGACAGTAATAACTCCCTCCTTCTATCTCCAACCTCTTTCTTAAAACTATACCTGCAGTTATAGTAATTTCATTTCTAAGCATTTTCAATAACCTCTTTGCACCCTGAAAATCCAGACCCACAATAATCCATCTTTTCAACAGGTATATAAGTTGCATCTTAGTTCAGATGGTCTCTATTTTAACAGTCGGGCTTTTGTTCTCAAGTCTTGAAAGTTGTTCTAATGACAACGAATCTGTACACCAATATTCCTTGCTTGAGGCTCTTTCCTATTCTGTCTTTTCAGCATTGTCTCACAACATAAGTTGTCCATCCCCAATGACCACAGACCTCTCTCTCACACTGGCCATTCTGCTGACCCATAACCTTCATGTTAACCATCCTGAGTCACTGTTTTTGCAAAAGTAATAAATGGATCACTTAGACCTTTTATATGCTGGATACTTGGATTTGGAACTCAGAACACGTGTTTTTAAGTTTCCCAATTGTAATTGGGGTAAGAATCATTGGTATTGAGCAGTTTCTTAAAATTGCCTCATAAAAATCACCAAACATTGGGTGAAAATTTGTTTCCCAGACCTCACCATCTAATTGGGAAGGGGTGAGTTTTGTTTCTCAGAAGAGTTCCAGGTAATTATCATAGTCAACATTTTAGAAAACTCTGGCCTAAAATATTGACGTAAGTCTTCAACATCAAGATAGATTTCTTTCGGGCTGGGGATGTGGCTCAAGTGGTAGCGCGCTCGCCTGGTATGCGTGCGGCCCGGGTTCGATCCTCAGCACCACATACAAACAAAGATGTTGTGTCTGCCGAAAACTAAAAAATAAATATTAAAATTTAAAAAAAAAAAGATAGATTTCTTTCAGTTTTATACTAGTTTGAACATTAAAACTTAGAGAATGAATTTAGCCAATACCAAAGAAGTAATCTTCATAAAACTAACAAGTAGCTTAAAAAAAAATCTTACACTTTTACTTCATTTCTCACACATGCAAATATTTTAAGTGGTGATGGACTTTTTAAAAAATGTTTGGATTCTTAAAACTCATGTTGCAAGAATGAGATTTTTCAGTACCTTTAAAAAATTAATTACTCAAATTCTTTAAATCATGTTTCAAATTTAGGTTTATCTTTGAAACACTATTCTAGATGCATAATTACTACTAAAGTTTATTTTGAAAGATTCTCAATTAAATATTGGTGGCCCAGGTTTTGCTCATGATTCCAATAAACCTCTCCTAAGCCCTAGAATATTTTTGGAATTTATTTTTGGTGGTACAAATCATGGGTTCCCTAAAATAAAGTGAGACTTCATGAAGGGGTTCACATTGGGGATTAATAAAACCAGCCACCTAGTGTCCTTCCTCTTACAATCTCTTTAAAAATAATAAAATCATTTAAAAAACACTTTATTGGGTTTCATTTTATTACAAAATGTTTTAAATATTGAGGAATAAAATTAGAAGTTGAAGGTGGAAAATGATCTCTAGGTTTGTGCATATGATTAGAATTTGTCTCTTTGGTAGTGTCTTTCTTGGGGAAATAAAGCACTAGTGATTTTAGTGATTTTTAGAGTGTTCACCTAAGACAACAAGAGTTCTAAAAAGAGCACTTAGTTTTGGAGAAATAAGACCAAATTTCAAACCTTGACAGTCATTTTCCAACCATGTGACCTCATGTCTGAGGCAAACTATTTCTTTACCTGAGTTTCCTCAACCATTAAGAAGAAGAAGGAGGAGGAGGAGGAGGAGGAGGAAAGTAAATAAGATTACAGTTCTTGTCTAAGATTACAGTTCTCAGCACCACATTTCTACCATGAAAAATCATTGTAAAAAATAATTTTAAATGAAATTATTAGAATGGTACATGAACTACAAACTGCTGTATCATGTATTATTTTCCAATTCTGCTTGATTCAATAGTATAAATAATTTTTTTTTTTATTACAAAAAAAGTTATCTTTACAAAATATTTTCGTCCTTTCCCCCATTACTCTATTGCATTGATGAAAGCTTTTGCACCAATATGTCTGCCAAATTCAGAGATCTTTAGCCCTCTGGCCTGAGCCACTATTCAATGTTAATGCAAACTACTGATGAGGGGACTGGAAATGATGGAAATGCACCGAACTCTTGTGCCGACCAAGCTTCTGAAATTCTCCATCCAAAGCAATTCTGTCACTTCCAGTCTAGGCTTTATATAGCAATAAAACTTAAGCTAGTAACTGTAAGCAGCCTTGGGCCGAGTGCTGTTACATCCTCTTCACGCTTGTTAAGTATTAGTTTTCTACTGCTGCTGAAACGGATTACCACAAACTGAGTGACTTAAAACTATTCTAATTTATTCTTCAAGTTATAGAGTTTAGAAGCACTAAGTGGAATTTGCCCAGTGTCGGCTGACGAGGTTGCTTTTGGAAGCCATAAGGAAAAATATTTTCTTAGCTTTTCCAGCTTTGAGTAGCCACCTGCATTTCTTGGCTCATGGTCCCTTCCTCCATCTACAAAATGAGCAGCGTATCGTCTTCCAATATCTCTCTTTGGGAGTCTGTTATTCTCTACCACACTTGCTCTATCAACTTTATCATTTGAGACAACCTTCTCAAGTTCAGCTGCAAAGTATAAACCTGTCTATCTAGATGCCAACTATATATTTCTTCCAAAAAAAAATGGGTATAGATGGACATGGTGGCACACACCTATAATCCCAGTGGCTCCAGTGGCTGAGGCAGAGAATTGCAAGTTCAAAGCCAGTCTCAGCAACTTAGCAAGGTCATAAGCAACTTAGTGAGACACTGTCTCTGAATAAAATATTAAAAAGGGCTGGTGGTTAAGTGATCCTGGGTTCAATCCCTAGTACCACCTCCCCAAATATGGATATAGACACCTTTTATTTTAACTTAAATTTCATTGCTAATAAGTATGAAGAAGCTAATGGGGACCATAAAAACATTAAATGAGAGATGCTATAGAGTTGACAAAACATATAAAGTCAAAAATAAACCACAGAGGCTGGGGCTGAGACTCAGCGGTAGCACACTTGCCTGGCATGTGTGAGGCACTGGGTTCAATCCTCAGCACATAAAAAATAAAACTAAAAAATTTTTTTAAAAAATAAACCACAACCTAAAAAGAACAAAAATTTTTTAATGAAAAAACTAAAATAAAATAAACCACAATAGATGGAAGTTTAGACTTTAGCATCCATGGGGCCTGAGTCAGAGCCTGTTACCAGCTTGTGAATTTATAATGTCTAAATGTGTTCATGTTGATTATTATCACAGATTACCAGTCTAATTTAGAACTGTTTCAGTCCAAATCAGTCTCTTCTGAGAAAATTAATCAGTTTTGTCTCTGGAATTGAAAAGAAATGGTAGAATACGTTGAGGATCTATAATACTTTGGTTGGGACATGGCCTCTAAAGTCAGGCTCCCTAGCCAATTGCATAAATTCTCAGTGTATATAAAGCACTGTGGCCTATAAAAGAACTGGCTTTGCTATGATGGTGGGAATTTCCACACAGCCATCCAAGAATTAGTCACAATGGCTAATTTTAATGTTTCAACTTGACTATGCTAAGAGATGCCCAGATTACTGTAAAGCAGTATTTCTGGGAGTGTCTGTGAGGATGTTTTCAGAAAAGACTAGCATTTTAATCAGTCGACTAAGTAAAGAATACCCACCCTTATAACATGTGTGGGCATCATCCAACCCACTGAGGGAGTAAATAGGAAAAAAAAGGCCAAGGAAGGGCAAATTCTCTCTCCCTCTCTTGAGCTGGGATGTACATTTTCTCCTGCCCCTCAACATCAGATCCTCCAATTCTCAAGACTTTGAACTCCAGTGCAGTCTCCGTTCACTCTTCTCTATTCCCAGGTTTTTGGATGAGAACTAGGAATTTGCAGATGGCATTTCATAGGACTTCTTGATCTCCATAATCTTGTAAGTATGAACCAATTCCCATAAAAAAGAAATATACATATATATTCATATAAATATGAATATACATATACACATCCTATTGATTATTTCTTCAGAGAATATTGACTAATGCAATAGTATAAGAGAGAGCTAATTCTGATTCTATTAACATAAAAATATAGAATAGAGACCATTATAATTTGAATGACAATGAATGTCTTAGCCACATTTCAGGGCTTACTGCCAGATATCTTACTGGTCAATTTATAAGATCTCATTTAATACTTATATAACATCCCTAGCAACCAGGTCCACTATAATTTCTATTTAAATATGAGGTCTTTATAATCTTCTTTCCCATCTTCATGCCCTACACAATGCTGTTTCTTACCTCCCTGCCTATACCCACACTCTCTCCCTCCTCTCCTACCCTCACCACCCATTCAATGCATTTCCTTGACTTTCCACTGGCCCATCTCTGCTCACACCCTCCTGGGCTGGAGTAGGAATACTTCCTCTATTTCTCTACAATAGTCTGTTCATATTGCTATCATCACACATACAAAATAGTATCATATTATCTTTTAGGTATGCCTTGCCCAATTACACTGTAAGCTCTTAAGAGCCAAGCAGGGCCTCCTCTTTTTAATGCCTATATTCTATCTTCTTATATAGTAACTGGAAATACAGAAGATTAGACAAAGGAAATTATCACAGAAACCTACAAAAACAAGTGTGGTATGGCGGTGCACATCTGTAGTCCCAGCTATTCAAGAAGCTGAGGCAGAAGTATTGCTTGAATCCAGGAATTCAGACCAGCCTGGACAATGTAGTGATATACTCACTGTCTCTAAAAACAAAAACAAACAAAAAACAAAGCAGAGAAGCTTAGGAAAATAGAAATTTATTACAAGAGCCTATACAAATCACATGTTGTAATTAATCTAAATAGCGATTGGTGAAATATATTCTAGTTCCTTCATTATTCCTAAGATATTTATAGCAATGGAAGAATGTTACCTTAAATAAGCAGGACACAAAATTGCACATATATTATTGGAATTGTTTTAAAAATAATCATAAGCAGAAAGTATACAAGGAAACATTAAAATATCACTAATAGTTATATAGATGGGTAAATTGTGGGTAATTTTCATTGTTTCTAAAACTTCTATTTTTCAAATTTTCTATTATAAATTATTTTATATCAGATATCATATATATGACACATTTTTAAAAGCATAAACAAAAATAAAAATTTAAATCACATATGTAATTTTATGAAAGAGAGATGACTGATTGATTAATTGATATATTTTATTGAATGACTAAACCTGCTAAGGAAACAATCAGGAAACAGGTCTATTTTTCCATACCTCCCTCAAACTTGTTCTTTCAGTTCTCTCCTTTTGTCACTTTCCTGGCAAAGTAAACACTCAGACCTTGTGCCCACACTGGGACGCCACTTGCTGGGTTGCACATAATTAAAACACTCAGGGGTCACTCCAGGGAAACTGGGCTAATTGGGCTGTGCAAAATAACCACACAAGAGACAGAAATACCTTTTTTCTTTGGGGGTGCTGTGACGGCTCCTCTGACCTTAAGGGTCCGCAGAAAGAGAGAGAGAGCACATGCTGACCCCTTTTATTAAGGAGAAGCTATTCAAATGAGGCAAGGGGTCAGGTTAAAGGGGCTGAGTCTAGCTTCATGGTGTCTGCTGTCAGCAGGTTGACTGACATCTAAGAAGGCCACACCCAAGGACACAGTAAGAGAAGGGGACACACAAAAAGCGTTTCCATGGAACATTCCATCCCAAACAGGGCAAGGAGTAATATTACAAAGGAACAGGTGAGCGTAGCTCCACCCATGGGGATGTAGGAAGGCACAGCCATGCACAAGACACAGTCACTAGAACCCTAGAATACCAGGGCTATCCAGCAGCATGACCGGGGATGCCACATGGCTCACCAGGGGACTCAGACCCAGTCACGTGCTAGTCAGCCTCCCACACTCTCCCCTGTCTTTGTGTAAACTAAGTAAATCTTATTGCTTTGCCAGTCAATTTTCAGCTACATAAACATTTTTTCTTCTCCCTCATCTCAGAATTGAACTAAGTAAGAAAGTCCTGTGGAGGTGGGAGGGTAGAGAGAACAGCATGTGGCTTGTTCTTTACATTCCTCATGTCACCCACCTCCTTCTTCCTTCCTCTGGCTCTGACAAAGAAGTTAAATCCAATAAGAAGGATGAAAGAAATGTCCTTTTTTATTTTTTAGTTGTTGGTGGACCTTTATTTTATTCATTTATTTATGTGCAGTGCTGAGAATCAAACCCAGTGCCGCACACATGCAAGGCAAATGTTCTATCACTGAGCCACAACCCCAGCCCAAGAAGAAATGTCCTTTTTAGCTACCTGATACTTTTGCATTAATTGCCCACTGTCATGGCAAGCAACTGAATTCCAGTTCTCTCTCGGGATAAAAACGTTATTTACAGACCTGTTTAGAGACACCTTCCCTGCTCCATGGGTAGCTCCATGAGTACTCTAACACCAACAATGCTCTCTAGTGTACAACTCCACCCCAGTATATGCTACCTGGTAGTTCACCCATAGCCACTTTCTGCTGGAGTGCCTCCATCAGACAAGCAGCCCTCTTGGGTAAGACACTTTCAAGACACCCTCCTCAGCACCTACTCGGCTCACAGAACTTACAAATCTTTTCCTCCATCTATTTCCCCGTTGCCTTCTCTCAGGCAGCCCCCTAAACTCAGGAATTTCCAAGCAAAAGGAAAAGGAGGTGACAGTTTTAGTCTATATCTGATCCCAAAGTCCTGGCAACAGCATCCAGTTCTCATATAAAATCTCTCACATCCACACCTGTGCATTGATGATGGTGGCAGACCCTGAACCAGTATCTTATCTGAAGTCTTTTGGGAATGTGCCAGCACTTTTTTAAAAAAAATAAAGGAGACTGCGTATGGTGGCACGTACATGTAATCCCAACAACTCAGGAGGCTAAAGCAGGAGGGTTGCAAGTTTGAGGCCAGCCCCAGCAACTTAACAAGATTCTGACTCAAAACAAAAAAACAAAAAGGGCTGGGAATGTAGCTCAATAGTAGAGCGCCCCTAGGTTAAATCCCAAGTACCAAAAGAAAAAAGGAAAGAAAGGAAGAAAGAAAATACTTATTATCTATTGTCCTCAGCTTTGGGGACAGAGAATTCCATGGCAATAAAAAGAGTCTGATTTGATATGTTATGCATATATGCTTTTACATAAAAGGGATTATATGTATGCATTAAAAAACATTGTATCTCAAAATATATTGCTGATCTGTTGTGTCCTTGATATTGAGAGAAATAAAAATATGAATATGATAAACATCCCTATCCTTTAAAAAGCCTGAAATCCAGCGGGGAAGATAAGACGTGTGAACAAATAACTGTAATAAAAAGCATTACAAATGCCATAAAAGTGACAAAAACAAAGCATCATAGGTGATAAAGAAAGGGAGATTGCTTCTGGCACAGAGTATAGATGAACATTTATTAAGATAGGTTAAATTTCAGCCAGATCCTGAAGAATTGGTAAGATCTCTATAGTATGAAATGAAGGTGAGACAGGAAACAGGGTAAGTAAAAGCACAGAGACTGAAAAGCCTTTAACATTTCTTCAGAGAATACTGAGTAGTCAGTTCAGTTTTCTGCAGACTACAAGATTCCACAGAGGGCTTGCAACTTTTATAAAGATAATAAAGAACAGCCTAGAATATTAAGAATTCCTGGCCAGACATTGACACATTATCAGGGCACTGTGGAAATGACTTAGAACTACATCATGAAAGGTAGCTAGAGAATGTGGACTGTTCATTTGGCAAAGAAGAGACATTGAAGAATTGTGAGTTACAAAGAAATACAGAGCCATGCAAGGTCTACAGGTATAAAGGAAAGTAGCTAGGAGGCATGTGCAATGATCCCTGACTGAACTAGGATGGTGGCAGGGAGAATACAGAGGAACACACCAATTCAGGTGACAGTCCACAACTTTTCAAGCATTCAGTCCATCAGTCACCCTGGTAACAGCAGTAAAGCCTTGTTGGAGTAAGGCTTTGGGTTGACTGTTCACTAGTGATGAAGGATTTGCTCTGAGAATACAAATTCCCACCTCTTATCCCCCTCAAGGCCAGGGTTATACATTTTCAAAGAAGCTGTCTAGTGTTAAGGGTCCAGGCTAAAGTCATAGACAGAAGCAAAGTTAAGTAGCTCACAAGGGAATCCAACTCCCCAACAGAGGCAAAGGGTCACAGGCACATGTCAGAAGATTTAAATGGCTTGACAGTGGAAAGGAATGGAAAATTGAACCTGCCTCAATAATAAACTGCCCATCATAGCAAAACATCAAAATGCTACAGAGAAGTAATGATCTATATTAATTAAGAAATAATACATGCTACTTGTGCTAATTTTAAATATTATTCAGCACTCAACTTCTAATAATATATCAATCCACGAACAGGAATTCTTAATATTCTGTCTTTATTGTTATTATCATAAAAACACCATTCTTATTGGCTGCTAAGATTTTGCAGTACCATAGACCTGATTCAGCACCCTGTAGCTACTTACAATTTCACTTTGATGTTAGATATAATTAGTGATCAAGTGTTTCAAGATTAGGTCAAAAGGAGAAATAATGAAAAGAAAAGACAGGATCACTGACAGATGAAGGTCATCTTTGCAGAAGCAGAAACACCAATGTGCATTGCCAGCAGAAAAACCCTTCTATTTCTTTGATGGTACTGGACTGCCACCTAGAGGCTTTTCAGCATGACTACAACATACAAGTTAAAATATAAATAAGCAAGTACAATCCGGGTAAAAAGTGAAATGCTAGATTTATTTATTTTTTTTTTCTGGTACTATGTATTCAACCCAGAGGCACTTTACCACTGAGATACACCCCCAGCCCTTTTTATTCTTTATTTTGATATAAGTTGCTAGCTAAGTTGATGAGGCTGATCTTAAATTTGTGATTGTACTGCCTCTGCCTCCTGATCTCAGCATGAGCCACCACACTTTGCAAGAATATTTTTAAATAATTCCTACATCAACAGGAAACATAATTGGTTTATGAATCAAAAATAAAGGTAAGGATGTTTTGAAATAAAAGATGTGTATTTTCCCAGAAATTTGAAATATAAGGGTAAGTGAATTAACTATGGAGCTTGCAGCTGTTAATAAACAAGATATAAATGGGGGAAGGGCTGGGACTGTAGCTCAGTTGCAGAGTGTTTGTCTAGCATGTGGGAGTCACTGGGTTTGATCCTTAGCACCACTTTTAAAAAATTAAACTAATAAAATAAAGGCATGCTGTCCATAAAAAAATAAAGCTAAAATGTGAATTTTAAAAAAATATATAAGTGGGTAAAAAATGGGGGAGGAAAATAAAAGGAAGAGTTTGATGGAAAGGAAAGAGTCATTAATGACTTGAGTAGCAAAAGATGGTCCAAATTTTAAAGTGTACTCAATTTTCAATAACAAGTAGCTTAGATTGATCAAATTGCAAATCATTTGCATTTTAAAACACTATTTGTAAAAATTATCCTAATAAAATTTCATTTTAACATAAAGCAATAATATAAATATAATCATGTCCCCTGGTTAGCCCCACAAAAAGAATGTATATAAATGTTGGCTTTAGTTGGTAGAAGTTGAAAGGCCCTGACCCTACCAATGGCCAGAGTTCAGAGCTTTTGGCTCCACTGACCTGTATTAGCTCCTGTGTCAGAATTGAGAGGAGATTTAGAAACATAAAAGGTAAGAAGTTGTCACCTGGATGTCATTTGAGGTCATTCCAGTCTCTAAAATGTGTAAGAACTGTTTCAAACTCTTATCCCAGGTTCAAAGGGAAGGCTGACTAAGGCCTCACAGGATTATTGAGAATTCCTGGGGACTCAATCACATATATGCCTTGCACTTCATTTCCTTTCTAAATCATTATTTCTCAATATAAGAAACTCTCCCTTATCTTAATTTTTTTCAAAATACCTTCACCACAAGAATTAGGGAGAATCACTCTTAATCAGCAGTTTGAGGGATATGGGACTCCAGGACTAATAAATTAACATCAATAGTAGTTAACTCTGTTCTTTAAAAGTCTATATAGGGAAAATATATGATATTACCTTGGGGAAGCTATATAGAGGAAGGGGATGACAAAGTGATTAGTTTCTTAAACCACTTCCATAATAAACCTATCCATAACAGAAAAACATCAGCCAGTCAGATGTAATTTTAAATAAAAATTTTTCTTATAATAAAGAGGCAACTCATTTTTCTTCATGGCCCAAGAGCATGTCTTCCAGTTTCTTACTAATGTATTGGAAAAAATTATCTTCTATTTCTTTAATGTCATATTTTTAAAATGCTACTCTAGCCCAATGAAGTGATTTTTTTAAAGTTATGTGAGACCAAATTTTTCAATTATATACAAGTAATATGAATTGTTTGTCTTTCTATGCCTGATTTATTTCACCAAACATAATGTTCTCCAGATCCATATGTCTTCTCACAAGTGACAGAATTTCATGATTTTTATGGCTGAATAGTATTCTATTGTGTATATATAAAACATTTTTAAAATCCATTTATCTGTTCATGGACATTTAACAATTGATTTCACAGAAGTTGAGAGTAGAACAATGGTCACCAGAGACCAGGGACAGTGTGTTAAAGGTTGTTGATGGGTGCAATATTATAGTTAAGATAGGAGGAATGCATTCTGGTACCCTAGGGTGAATATCATTAACAACAATGTACTGTATATTTCAAAATAGTTATAAGAAAGGTTGTAAATGTACTCACCATAAAGAAATGATAAAAATGTAAGCTGGGGATGAAGTTCAGTGATAAAGTACTTGCCTTGCCTGCGCTGGGACCTGGGTTTAATCTCCAATACCACAAAAGAGAAATGACAGTTGTTTAAGCTCACATATGCTAATTACCTTGAGCTGATCATTACTGAATGTGTACATGAATCAAAGAAGCACTTTGTACCTCACAACTATGTACAAATATTATATGTCAATCCAAAAAACTATTTTTTAAAAAACAGTATAGAATGTAGAGTGGTTGTTGTTCATGCAACACTAATGCATCAAAGAGTCTATTTCTTTCTAGGCATTTTATAACTTTTTACACTGTACTCAATATTGACATTGCTGTCTTTGTTTTTTAACTTATGCAGCCTCAGCCACTACTACACTATATAGAAGGGAGCACAAGGAATATGAAGAAAAAAATGTTTCCACGATAGGACTAGGAATATAACTTAGTTGATAGAGTGCTTGCCTCACATGCACAAAGCCCCGGGCTCAATTCTCAGTACCACAAAATTAAAAAAAAAAAAAAAGTTTCCATGGTAAAAGATGCTATGTTGAGTATGAATTAGTTATTCTAAGATTGAGAAATCAAAGTTTTTTAATGTAATAGATATGTAGTGAATTTTTTAAATTCTGTAGGTTTCTTCAGATATTCAGATATTATACACATGTTCACATTTTCTGTTCAGGGCTTGTGTACCTGTGACAAATTTCAAGTGTGAAGAGCTTTTAAAGGGGTGGGTCTGCTGTTTCATATAACTTTAGCTTCAAACTGAGTCACTTTTTTCTTGTTCTTTCTCCTTTTCCTTCCTCCTGTTTTTTAAGTAAATACAGCTTACCTGGAAATTATATTTCTCAGCTTCAGCTTAAGGACTTATCTTGTGATGGCTGTCCTTACAAAACAAAAATAATCTTTAGATGGGAGACGGGACAAGGTGTTTTGAATCCCAGGAACCTTTACACCTAGATTCTCTCGAAGTATCTGCATACAAATTTCTCAAGAACTCAAATTAGCATCTTACCCCTCAACTCCCACAGCTACCTTGTGTAGCTTAAACTCACCCAGAAACAACTAGACTTCAATAGTATGAAAGAACATTTTATTAAAGGTCAGCTGAGGCTCCAGTCCAGGGATGATATTCTGCAATATAAAGGTACTCCCCCCAGGATACAGTACACACAATTAAACCATTGCTGATACACAGAGCTAAGACTCAATAGCTGAATACAGGCAAACAGAACCAAGGCATTGATGTGGTATCTGTCCCTCTCTCCATCATTTCCATGCAGAATGTGTGCTTTTCTTCCTACTACCCAAGGCTTTCTGATTAGAGGTCTTGGTTCACAGGGGTGTTCAGAAACACCAGGCAGCACTACACCAAACCTGAAGCTCCAATTAGCAACCTTTACACTTTGAGCTTCTCTTGCCAGTGGACCAGCAGACACCCAAAACAGTTACTATGATATAGGGCTTTAGAGAATTAAGATATGGGAAAAAAACTGCTTGCATTAAAAAGCTTCATTAGGTAAGTAATACGATTTTCTATACACTATTGATTGGTGTGCATGTGTGACATTAGAAGTCTTGACATCCAAATCAAATAATTTTAGATAAGAATCTAGCCTTCATTTTTAGTCATACACATACACACACACACACACACACACACACAAAAAAAAAAGGTAGCCAGGTGTCGTGGTGCATGTCTGTAATCCCAGCAGCTCAGGAGGATGGTGAGTTCAAATGGATCATGAGTTCAGCAAAATGAGACACCAAGCAACTCAGTAAGACCCTGTCTCTAAATAAAATACAAAATAGAGCTGGGGATACGGCTCAGTGGTTGAGTGCCCCTGAGTTCAATACCAGTACCCACCCCCCAAAAAAATGGTCCTATGAACAGGACTATACAGACACTGAGCACCACCACTGGGGTCTTTCTTCTCTTGCTTTTAGCCTGATAACTGGGTGCAAACCACTACATATAGTGCAGAGGATGGTTGTACTGTTGGCTGACAAACTTGCACTTTGAGTTGTGCTACACAGTGAAGCATGTGTCAAAGCCTACCAGCTCTGTTATAGATTTCGCTGACCTAGGTCATGTCAAGAGCCAGCTGTGGGCTGTGTATGTGAGCTATGAGCATTTGAGCACATGAGGGGACTGAACTGATGTTGCTGCCTGATTGGGCTGTGCGACATTATGTGTCCTTTTTGCTCACTCTACCTTTAATCCCACACAGCACCTGAGATGGGTGTGGCTTTCCAAGATGTCAGTCAAATCTGCTGAATGCAAGACATCACCAAGCAACCCCCTGAAACCCAATCCCTTACCTTATTTGGTTTAAACTTTCTCAAATGTCTTTCCTCCCAATAAATAGGATGGTTTCTTTTGCCTCCCTTGTGGGAGCTGGGGCAGAAGAGCCATAACTGAACCCCAAGAAAAATGTATTTTCTCTGTCTCTGTGTGATTATTTAGTGCCAGCCCAATTCACCTGGAGTGACCCTGACTGATTTAGTTGCATGTCATGGCAAGGTTAGAAGTGTTGATAGTTGGTACAGAGACAGGAGTACATTACCAGGGTCCTTCATAAAGTGGTCATGGTTCTTGTATCTCAGCCCAGATCTTGGAATGGCAGTGGTGGATGCTACACTATGGAAAAAGACTTATACCCAACTAGTTGTGTCTGAACAAGGCACTATTCTCTGATAAAGTGATCAAGAGAAAGACTACACTCTGTGAAAGATATGTGTCCACCAGTGGTTGTTCATTAAAGAAGAATCATACAAATGTATGATATGTCAAGACTATTGTATTGCCATGTGCAACTAATAAAAAAATGAATAAATAAATAAATAAAAGAAGAAACATAGAAAGAAGAGGGGGGGAAAGCCTGGTACAGTGGCACATGCCTGCAATCACAGCTACTCAGGAAGCTGAGGCAGGAGGATCATAAATCAGAGGCCAGTCTCAGCAACATAGCAAGAGCCTGTCTCAAAACAAAATAACCAATTAATTAAAAAGGGCTGGGAATGTAGCTCAGTGATAAAGCACCCCTTTGTTGAATCACTAATATTGGGGGAGAAGCCATTAGGTGATGTGTTGAGGTCCACTAAGAGCAAACATCTCACCAGGACCCTTAAATACATCTGTTATTATGCTGCACATACCTCTATCACAAGAAAGATCCTAATCCACAGGGTTATTTTTTAAAAATGGCAACATTTGGCACAGCAAAGGGTTAATTGATAATTCAATAATTACTTTAAGGCTGTGGTCCTTAAACCCTATAAAACAATCATTGTCATGGGAGAGCCCATGATACTTATTAAGATTATCTGGAGAAAGAAATGTATAAATATGAACAGGTTAGAGGACCCACCCTTCCTCCAGTCTTGACAAATATCCAATAATGACACATATACAAACACATCCAAAGAAAAAGAAAGAAGCCTGGTCACAGGGAGAAGAAAAAATAACAAACAAACAAACAAACAAAAATAACTAAAACAAAGGTCCATAATTTGACCCAACTGGAAATGTGAACTGTACAAAAGAATTCATTCAACAAAAGATAAAAGGATACTGATTGGCTTTTACACTTACATAAGTTCTGAATTAATTCATTTTTTGAGATGGGGTTTCATTCGAATAATAATCCCCCTACCTCAGCCTGCTGAGTAGTTGGTATTGCAGGCATGCACCAACATACCCTATGGAAATTAATTTTAATATGCGCTGAATTGCACCAATTGGAAAATCTTCATGGATTTAATTAATACTAGTGATCCTACTACATTTAAACAAGGAGTGACTCATATTCATAGTGGAGTCACGGAAATTAAGAAAAGAGCAAGTGCCCTCTTTATGCTTCACCTTAATCAGTGAAACTACTAACTTGCCTAAATTCTCCACAGCCATATTATTGCCCTAAAATATACTATAGCTGGCATGGATACTCTGAACCAATTAGTTATAAATTTAAATTAAGTCACTTGCACTTAACAAAATGGAACTCCATGGGTCTTCTTTTCCAATTAAAACAGTTAAAATGCTTCAATGTAAATTAAAAATTCAATGATTGAAATCCATTATACAAAGCCTATATAGAGGAGTAATTATCCTTATAGCTTCTCTAATAGCCTAATTGCTCTGTATTTGAACTTGTAAAGAATACATGGTATCTCTTGGTGGATTACCACAACCTTAAATGCCATGGTCCCATCCATTAAAGCTCCTATACCAATTAATATTGACATTACTAGCTCTATATAATCAATAACTGGTAAATATTTTTCTATTATAGACTTCAATAATATGTTCTGTTCAATGACTATTTTAACATCCTCAGCTAAAGTTGGCCCCTATCTCCAAAGGGGAGATATGAAACCTTTATTTAGCTATTTATGGGGTACCTCAACAGCCCTAATGTTACACACAACTTTGACAAGCAAAATTTTAACTTCATTCAATTTCCTCTAAGATCAGAAGTATGACATTACATTGATCACACACTCTTCCAAGGAGAGTTATTGGAAGCACTCATTGGAATATACAACCACTCACAATGGAACACATAAAAGAGAATGAGCTTTGTCCCACATATAGTACAAGGCCCTACTTCTGGTTAAACTTCTGATAAACCATGTCTAACATTGTCAAGAAACAACCACACATCTTTCAGCTCTTTATGAGTTCTAGAAACAAAATATTCATCATTTGAGAGCTCACTTATGCTATGACTTGTAAATAAGCCTACTTGAAATGTTTTGGCTCTTCAAAAGGCTCTAGAATCTGTCCAAATGGCAATACAACAGGCATTCTCATTAACTCCCCAGAAATTCCTTCACTGTAAAAGCTTAGCAATCTCCTCTTTAGCCTTCTAAAGTCTCTGGATCACACATGATGGCCTTAAGTTACCCATGGATTTCCTGTATACAAAACTGCTCTCCTCAGTCCTATACTATATACCATTAGAGCAGCAATTTCTGGCCACATAATGGGATGTCCTGGAAATAGAGGTTCTTATAAGCCCTGCATCCATTGCCCTCTATACCCAGCTGCCCATTGTGCCTTGAGCCATGGTAGCAGGAGCTCGTAAACTTAACAGAGCTATAGAGGCCTCTTTGCTATAGAATGGAACCAAACCTGGACTATAGGGCATATTTCACCTGCAAAAAAGACTGACCTCCTCTGTCCTCAGTTTTTCCCAGGTTCTATGATGCTGAAGGAGACCAAATTTCTCCTAGGCCCCTATTTTACCTGAAAAACTCTTTGGGACCAACTGAATAAACAGCAATGGGAGCTCATATATTTTACAGTATTCCTTAGGCAAACAGAAAATGATCCCAGAAAGACAAAGAGAAGGGGGAAAAAAGCAATGAAAATGATTAATATATGGGTGACTTTAAATGAATAATAACCATAAAAATCAATAAAAATAATTATGATAATAATAATATCTTATGAGGTTTTAAATGTATAGAAAAAATAGCAATAAAGATATAACAGCATGTAAGACAAGAGGGGGAGTTAAAGTACTCCAAGTTTCTGTCATCACTTAGGAGGAAAGTAAAAGCATAAATAACATTAGACTTCAAAAAGCCATATATGCATGCTGTAATTCCTAAGCTAACTGCTAAACAAATGAAGACTGTATACCTTCTAAACAATCATAGGAAAACTCTGAATGATAAACATAAAAAATTCAAAACATGGAAGCAGAGAAAAAATAGACTAAGGAAGACAAATAGAGGTAGTAAAATGGAGAACTTAAAAATATATCACTATTTGCAGGGTGAAGTGGTGTACTCCTGTAATCCCAGCAGCTCAGGAGGCTAAAACAGGAAGATAGTGAGTTCAAAGCCAGCCTCAGCAACAGCGAGGCGCTAAACAACTCAGTGAGACTCTGTTTCTAAATAAAATACAAAATAGGGCTGGGGATGTGGCTCAGTGGTAAAGTGCCCCTGATTTCAATCCCCAATACCAAAAAAAAAAAAAAAAGTCACTATTCACCTTCTATGAAAACAACTAAATGACCTTATTAAAAGGCAAAATTAGACTGCACTGAAGAAACAAAAACAAACTATATGTTGTTTACAAGAAATACATCTAAAATATAAAATACAGAAAGATCAAAAGCATAACACACAAAAAGATGTTCCATTGAACACTAATAGAAAACTGTAATATTAATTATATTATCATCAAAAAAAACTTCAAAGCAAAACGCATTACTAAGAGAAATAGAAGGTCCCTTTACCCTTTATCATCTTAAAAGATTCAATTCCCCAGAAAGTTAAAGCAATCCTAAATTTCTATCCCCTTAGATTCCCCAACCCCTCATTGATAAGTTCTCATGGAAAAATTAATGGCTCAATGAAATCAGAGCCACAATTCTTCCCCTTAAATTCCATATCCTGCCCCGTGTCAGCTGGAGGGTAGCTTAGGAGAAAAGTAAAAGCAGTGGCCTGGTTGAATGGGCCTGCTTCCACAGCAGTGGACCCAGCAGTCTTTCCCTAAAATAAGTGTTGCTCCTTCAGCACCACAGCAGTTCAATTAATTATACCCCAATCCCTTAGGTGTCTCATTTCTCAACTTCAAAATATCAGGAAGACAAATGAGTATCAGTGTCACTCCCACAACCTCAAAGTTTAGAACCAAATGTAATAGCTGACCCAGTGGCACTTCCCAGGACAAAGCCAAGTCTTTACTTGCAAACTGCAAATCTGCGGTTCCCGCTATGGGCTATAGTAAAGTAACGGTGTTACCTGCGAGAAGATGTGTAGAGAAAAAAATCAAGAGAAGAAACAAGAACTATTCTCTGTGGTTTCTGTCTTGCCAGTATGCCAGTCATTCCATGATAAACACTGGAGACTATAATTCATGAAATTAAATGTGACTGAACTCAATTAAATCCAAAGCAACTCCTGGTGTTGGTAACCTGACAGTCTGCTGTTACCTTCTTTTATCCTCAGGGGCCCAAGGAGAAGAATCAAACTCTGCCAGTGTTTCTCACCAAAACCTGTTTTCCTCTGCTTTTAATTTCCAAGACCTTGGTTAATCTTTATTCATCTAAAGACAGCATCAAAAAATAAAAATACAGGGTTGAGGATGTAGCTCAGTGGTAGAGCATTTACACAGGATGCATAAGGTCCTGAGTTTGACTCTCAGCACCACAAAAAATAAAATAACAATTCTTTGTTGTTATTTGGTTTCCTACTACAAATGGTCCTTGTTATGGTTTAGATATGAAATGTCCCCCAAAAGCTCATGTGTGAGACAGCAAGAAAGTTTAGAGGGGTAATGATTGGGTTATGAGAGCCTTAATCTAATCAGTGCATTAATCTTCTCATGGGGATTAACTGGGTGGTATATATTTTATGAGCTGAGTTTAGTCCCTCTGTGCTTCTTGGTGGCCATGTCCTAACCTCCTTTCCTCCACCACACTCTTCTACCATGATGTCTTACATTATCTTGGGCCCATAGCAATAGAGCTGGCCTGAATTCACACTGAGACCTCTGAAACTGTGGGCCCCAAATAAATTTTTCCTTCTCTAAGATTGTTTTTTTTTTAAGAATTCAACCTTTATTTATTTGTTGTTGTTTATTTGTTTTTAGTAGTGCTGAGGCTCAAATCCAGGACCTCACCTGTCCTAGGCAAGTGCTCTATCCCTGAGCCACAATCCTAAATTTTTTCTTGTCAGATCTTTTGGCCACAGCAATGAAAAAGCTAACTAGAACAATCCTGATCACCTCTAGAAAACAAAAAATCCATTGGTCCTTAATGAAAGACCCAAATGCCAGGCATCCATGCCTGAATCCCAATAACTAGGGAGACTGAGACAGGAGGATCACAAGTTCGAGACCAGCCTGGGTAACTTAGACCCTGTCTCAAAATAAAAAAATAGAAAGGGCTGGGAGTGTAGTTCCGAAATAGAGCATTCAAGAGTTCAATCCCCAGTACCACAAGGAAAAAAAAAAAAAAAGATCAGGTATGCCAGATATAGAGGGAGTTAGTGCTACCAAACAGCAAAATGTATCTCTAAAAATCCTGAGCACCACAGCAGTGACATTTTGAAGTTAGTTTTCTCTTGCCCCAGCAAGTGTTTGCCCTGTGTACTGTGCTCACACGTTTGAAGCTGCCTCTGTGGGTTTACAACCAACTAAAATTCTCCTTACCTTAAGAAAATGCTTCTCTCCCTGTCAAGACCAGATGCATGCTTGCTCAGGCTGCAATCTCAGTCAAGTTGGCTCTGACCTCAAAATGAACCCTTTTTATTGCCAAACCCAGTCAGAGCCCTATTCCAGCAATACCATCTGCTGCAGCTGGCTGCCACAATTTAAGCCAGCTGCTACACGCTACACAAAAACCAACATCTTCCCACACAGCACTATGAATCCAAAGTGCAGGTTCTCTGTTTATACTCAGCCCCATACTGAATAGCAGTATTTAGGAATGTAAGGTGGGGTTTGGATGTATTAAGTTAGTATTAAGTTCAAAACCTGCCCTACCATTCACCTCTCCTGCCTATAAATTTTCAACTAAAAGAGCCAAAATTAAACAACAGTAATCAATGGGGAAATTACCATTTTATTAACAGGCAAACCAAATCAAACTTACGCTAAGGTTTGACAGAAGCTGGATTAAAAAAATGGGCACTTGGTCCTGGAGGCCTAAGGAGGATGCCCATCTCCTCCCACTAAATCTAAAGTGACTACATCAGCAGAAGAAATGCTACCATTATGTAACAACCCAATTGCAGACATGCAGGGAGGAAAAAGAGAGAGATACATACAGATCCTGTCTAGACAGCATGCACACAATTCAAAATACAGAAGAAAAAAAAAAGATGTCTACAAAGACAGGACGTGTGACAATGTGCTCAACACATAAAGGAAGGTAGAACAAAATGGGACAACACACCTAAGCAATGATATTTCAAGTCTTAATTTGGGCTGAGATAACAGAGTACCATAGACTGCGAGACTTACAACAAAAATTTATTGATCACAGGTCTGGAAGCCGGAAGTTTAAGATCAACAGTTAATCATGGTGAAGGCCCTCTTCTGGGTTACAGACTGCTAACTGTTTTACTGTATTCTCACATGGTAAGAAAGGCAAATGAGCTCCATTGGACTTCTTTTATAAGTACACTGTTCCCATTCATGAAGGGTCTTTCTTCATAATCTAATCGCCTCCCAAAAGGCCCCACCTCCTGAATCATCACCATGGGTGTTATGATTTCAACATGTAAAATTATGGGAACACAAACATTCAGTCCACAGTACTTTCCTGCTTTCAATTCAGGATCCAGTGAATGCTTTGGGTCCTAACCAACCAGAGTATCGACTTTTCCTCCCTTGGGAAGGGATGAGCAGAGGTAAATAGACTTTAAAAAAAAAAAAAAACCACATGTGGACACACATCTCTTGGATATCTACCTATGCTTGGATATCAAAAGAAGCTTAATTTCTAGGGGGCATTAGAATATTATCATAGGTAACTAGATAATTTCATGAGAGTAGAAACCAAGACACAAAACCAAATCATTAAATAAACTAGAGGATTAGGGATGAGCTAAGTGAGGTGCTGTGGGCATCTTTAAGTTTGTTCCCTAAGCTTCTTACTTACTTTACCCTAATTCTGACCCAGTACCAAATTAACATAAGGGACAAGAAAGCAATATGATTTAGATAAATACTGAATACAAATAAAGCACAGAAATTCAGGTCTAACTAATTTAAAAGGATTCATAGAAAACCATAAAAATTCAGCAGTCATCACTGTTAACAAGACCCTAGGTCTAAGACAGCATGGACATTCCACCCAGGAAATATATCACTAAAATATCAAGTATCTTAAGCCTTTCTTTCTTGTGGGGAGGGTGGCAGGAGCATGGGTACCAGGGATTGGACCCAGGGGCATTTAAGCACTGAGTTACATCCCCTTTTTTATTTACAGCCCCTTTTTCATATTTTATTTAGAAGTAGGATCTCACTGAGTTGCTTAGGGCCTCACTGAGTTGCAGAGGCTGGCTTTGAACTTGTGATCCTCCTGCCTCAGCCTCCTGAGCCACGTGTTCCATGAAGCCTGGCTAAGCCTCTCATTTTATTAGTTATCTATTCCTCCATAACAAATTACCCCAAAAGTAGTGACTTAAAATAACAATTATCTCACTGTTTCATTAGTTCATGTTTTCAGTCCTGTTGCTCAGAATCTCCTCACAGTCTGAAGCCAAGACATCAAGTGGGGTAGTAATAATCTCAAGGCTTTTCTTAGGAAAGATGTGCATCCGAGTTCACTTACATGGTTATAATCAAGGTACAGTTGCTCACTGACTGACTGTCCAAATTCCTTGTTATTTGGGGCTCTTTAACATGCAATTTACTTCATCAAAACAATTCAAGTCAGGGGGCTGGGGTTGTGGCTCAGAGGCAGAGCACTCGCCTAGCATGCATGAGACACTGGGTTCAATCCTCAGCACTACATAAAAATAAAGATATTGTGTCCACCTATAACTAAAAAATAAATATTTTTTAAAAATCAAGTCAAGAAGGCAACAGAAAAAGTGCCAATAAGATAGATGTCATGGTCTTTTATAACCCAATCTTTGAAGTGACATCCCATCACTTTTGACACATTCTATTTATTAAAATCTGTTGCCCACACACAAGAAGAGTGGATTACACAGGATGTGAAGACCAACAAGTAGGGATCACTGGAGCCATTTTAGAAGGCTGCCTACCAAAACCAGGAACATCAGAGGCAAGAGATAGAAGCTTTCTTGCCCTTTTTTATAAATTTTAACAGGTATTCCTAGGTTTTCCTTGTATAATAATCTAATCACAAATTTCCCTGTTTGAAATTTGGTGACTCTAGTAGTTTTGTACCAACTGATTAAACGCTTAATGGTAAAGAAAGTCCTAAGATAAATCACTGTACCATCAAAGTTCTTATCATCAGATACTCGAGTCTTAGTAGAGGGTATGTGTATTTTAATCTCCTCATGATACATTTTCCACTAGAAAACTGCCCCTTCTTCACCCTGTCTGATTCTCATGAAGTAAGAATCAACATGAGAAAGAATCAATCATCACTGGACTTGTCTGGCCTCTGGTTAAGGATGTGCCTATCCTCCTTTTCACAGTCACTGACCAAAAGGGTGAGTACATGAGTCAACTAGGGCCATAGTCCATCCATACACTTCAAAATAAGGATATTGGGAGAAGGAATGTCTCTTCCCTCTCTTTGTTTTGAAACATAAACAGAAAAAAAAATAACAGCTGTCAGGAGCCACTTTCTCTACCACAAGAAAGGATTTGCTGTTAGAGTTGAGGGAAGGAAGAAAGGAGAGAGAGCATGCATGTGAAAGCAAATAACATCATTTAAGCTGCTTTAGAGCATCATGAAGCATACTTGCTGGGGCTCTACTCTGAACTTCCCAGTTATGATTCAGTAAATCCCATTTGACTCAAGTTGATTCAGTTTCTGACAATTTCTTATAACCAAAAAAAAAGAAAAAAGAAAAAAAAAACCAGCCTAACACAGATTTGTTCCAAGTAATCTCTTCTCACTAAAATAATACATATGTTTCATCTCTGTGTGATTCTCACATTGAGAAATATGGCTAAGTTACAAAAATGTTTTTGTTAAAATACAGATTTTTAGGTCTCACCCAAATATACTGTTTCAGAAATCTCTGGAGGTGGGATCCCATATTTGTATTGTTTCAAATTCCACAGAGGATTCTGAAGTCTGGCCAGCATGGACAACCACTAATCTCTTAATCTAGACCTATAACAAAGTATCATAGACTGGCAGGTTATAAACAACAGAAATTTATTTCTTACAGTCCTGGAAACTGGAAGTTCTAGAAAAGGATGCCAGAATGGTTGAATTCTCTTCCAGGTAATAGACTAACACCTTCTTGTTTAGCCTCACATGATGTGAAAAAGGGCAAGAAAGCTTTCTAAGATCTCTTAAAAGGATCATAATTCCATACATGAGGGTTCTGCTTTCATAATCTACCTCCAAAGGCCCTACCTTCTAATACTGTCACCTTGAGGGTTAGTATTTTAACGTATGAATTAGGGCGGTGTGCAAGCAGTCAGTGCATAATGCTATTCTATCTAAAGGAGACGAACTCCAAATTCTAAATGTAGTTTCTCTTACTTGAATTATAAGCATGGAACTAGATTCCACCTACAATATCGCAAAGGGAACAGGTAGTTTTCCCTATGCTGACTATTACCCCAATAGAAGTCAATAAACTATTTTTAAAATACTTTATAGCATTTATTTATTTTTTTAATTCAATGATAGAAATCATTTGTGGGAAGAGTATTACAAACATGGTACAAGTACTGTTTTAATGTGCTTCCATTCTCTATCATAAAGCTAGCATAAGAACCAGAGGGAACAATAATATGGCCTTTGAGAGGAAATTTCTGTACTAAATGACACAAAACAAATCTAAGCCATGGTCCTATATTTTTTTCTTACATCTGTTTCTGAACAAATAATCAAACCAATCCTATATTCCAACATTTTAGTAAGAGAAACCAAAAAGCATCTTTTTAAAACAATGATATCAAGGCTGGGATTCAGTTTGGTAATACAGGAAGCCTCTGACTGAGAGACCCTTGGACAATCCAGTGAGGCAGGCTGGTGAGGCTGTCAGAGCACTTATCAGCCAACTGCAGTATAACAATAGTTTCTTTAAATCTGAATACACTCACTGGGATATTGGCACTCTGACAGCCTGGTACAGCAAAGCTCAGGCCAAGCTGTTTCCAGGGATAATTTATATATCATATCAAGGGAAGAGAACAAAGACAAAAGATCTACAGTCTTTCCATCCTGAATTCTTATGGGAATCATTACATGTTTGCTGTTTTGTGTTACCACCTCCCGGACAAAAAGAAAAAAGAAAAAAAAACTGCTTTCATGGTTCATAATAAGAAGGAAAATTAGTGATCAAATGTTATCACTAACAATCATCTAGAGCATAAAATTAGAAGACAGGTCACCACAGAGGGACCATGCAGTGACAAAATAATTTCCAGAGCTTGACAAAGATCCTTCTCTCAGTCTACTTCTATGATGGAAGACCAGTGAGAAGATGTTTCCAATTCTTCTTATACCTGTTTTCGTCAGCTTTTTCACTGCTGTGACTAAAACAAGAACAAGTAAAGGAGGAAAAGTTTATTTGGGGCTCATGGTTTCAGAGGTCTCACTCTATAGACACCTGGCTCCATTCCTCAGGGCTTGACGTAAGGCAGAACATCATGGCAGAAGTGTAGTGGAGGGAAGCAGCTCAAGACAGGACAATCAGGAAGCAAAGAGACAGAGAGACTCCACTCACCAAAGATAAAATACATTACCTCAAAGATGCCCCAAATAATTCATCTCCTCAAGCCAGACCCTACTTGCCTATAGTTACCACCCAGTTAATCCCAATAACTTCACCTCTAAGCCTTCTTTCATTGTTTCACACATGAGCTTTTGGGGGACACCTAATATCTAAACCATAATAACACCCTTAAAAAATTAAGTGCAAGAACCTCACGATTAGGGGAGGGAAGAGGAGATTAAAATCAGTGGTGCAGTGATTTTTAATATTCTCTTGAGTTAAAAGTAAAGAAGCTCCCTTTTAAAAAGATAACTATGGTTGAAAGCAATTAATTGAATAATTCAAAATAACTAGCATAGAGGATTTGAATTGTTCCCAACACAAAGAACTGGTATATGTCCAGAGCTAATTTGAAACAATTCTGTGTTAATCTGGGCTTTTTCATTAAAGAAAGACTCCAAGAGAAGGAAGATATTCAGAGAAAAAAGAAATCTGCATAGGGCCTGAGTCTTTTCCAAATACTGTGCAGTAAACAAACACAAAGAATCCACAAAGCTGCACAAAGAGCTACTACTGGAGAAAGAATGATTACCAGGCAGCTATGAACTGAACAATTGCTGGAGATCACCCAAGTCTGAGATACACCCTAATTTTTGATCTGAAGAATGGAAAGAGCTTACTGAAAATCCTAGAAACCTCAGAAAGACCATATGTCAGGAGTAGAACCTATCCAGTCTTAAAAGACAACTTCACACTGCTTTCATAATTCTTAAAAACAAGCTTCATACTAATCATGTACATGTGGAAATTAAAAAACACTACCATTTATGATTGCTATACATAAAATGAAATACTTAAGCATTAAATCTAACAAAATATGAACAAAATGAATATACAGAAAATTATAAAATGTTGACATAGATTACTAAATAAGAGCCATACTGTGCTCATGGATTTGAAATTTCAATATAGTCAAGACATAAATTCTCCCCAAATTGGTATATAGGTTTAATGCAGTGACTGTCAAAATTTTTAAAAAAGAAAATTTCTTACATGTAGGCAAGCTTATTCTAGAATTTTTTTAAAGCACCAGAAAAAAATCTTTTTTTATATGTCTATGCAAAAAGTTATTAGACTTGACACAGAAAGCATCATCTATAACACAAAAAAAACTGATAAATTGCACCACTTAAAATGTAAAACTTTTTATTTGCAAAAGCCCTTATAAAGGGGCTGAGGTTATGGCTCAGTGACACAGTGCTTGCCTAGCACATGTGAAGCACTGGGTTCGATCCTCAGTACCACATAAAAATAAATAAAGGTATTGTGTCTATCTACAACAACAACAAAAAATTTTAAAGCCCTTATAAAGGAACAAAAAAACAATATAATCTAAACATGAGGAGAAAAGAAAAAGTTATCTAGTACTTAATGAAAAAGTTTATCTGGAATTCTTTATGTAGGAAAAATAAAGATCATAAATGGAGGCAAAAATAAAGATATTTTCAAAAACACAAAGGCAGAAAAGAATTCATTATCAATTAATGTTCCAGTTAGTTGAGTATACTAGTGCATGCCTGTAATCCCAGCAGCTTGGGAGATTGAGGCAGGAAGATCACAGGTTCAAAGTCAGCCTCAGCAACAGGGAGGCACTAAACAACTCAGTGAGATCCTGTCTCTAAATAAAATACAAAATAATGCTGGGGATGTGGCTCAGTGGTTGAGTACCCCTGAGTTCAATCCCAGTACCAAAAAAAAAAAAAAAAAGTTCCAGTTATATAATTCTTGGCAGCAAATTGCCCTAAAACTCCAGCATAACACAACAAACATATTTCACAATATTATGAGTTGGAGATTTGTTGGTCTTTTATTTTTTTGTGGCATTTGTACATTCACTTGAAGGTATTCATTCATATATCTGTCTTCACATACATGACTACTCTCACGTAGAGAGCACATTGGCATACTTGACAAAAGGAAAGTTTTAGTAGGGACTGTGGATCAAAGTGCATATGCAGATCACCAACATGGGGCCTCAGGGTAATTGAACTCCTTACCTAGTTTCCAAGGCTTTGAGAGTGAAATATCTAAAAGATAAATCTACATGCCTTTTATGACCTTTACCCAAAGTCACCAAACATCACTTTTGTTATACCTTAATAGTTAAAGGATAATCTATGAGGTCAAAATTTCAAAAAGAGAGAACAAAGCTTCCCCAACCTCAGGATAGCAGGAATTCCAAAGAACATGAGAGAGTGATTTTATGTTGTTACAGTCTTCCTTCTGGCTAAAAATTATTTGTATTTCTCTATCATGTAATATATATTCACCCAAGTCCCTCCAAAAGTCTCATGCCATCATAGCATTTGTTCAGGTCAGAGTCCAGGTTCCCCCAACCTAGATGCCCTTCAGTAGATGAATAGGATAAAGAAAACGTGGTACATATACACAACGGAATATTACTTAGCAATAAAAGAGAATAAAATCATGGCATCTGCAGGTAAATGGATGGAGTTGGAGAGTATAATGCTAAGTGAAGTTAACCAATCCAAAAAAAAAAAAAAATACCAAATGTTTTCTCTGATATAAAAAGGCTGATTCACAGTGAGGTTGGGAGGGGGAACATTAAAAGATTAGACAAACTCTAGATAGGGCAAAGGGGATGGAGGTGAAGAGAGGGGGCAAGGAAGTAAAAAGGATAGTAGAATGAGATGGACATTATTATCCTAAGTACATGTATGAAGACATGAATGGTGTGAATATACTCCGTGTACAACCAGAAAAAGAAAAAAAAAAGAAGTCCAGGTTCCCATCATCTAAATCAAGTCCATAAGTATTACTCAGCACTAAAAAATGACAAAATCATGGCATTTGCAGGGAAATGGATGGCATTAGAGCAGATTATGCTTAGTGAAGCTAGCCAATCCCTAAAAAACAAACACCAAATGTCTTCTTTGATATAAGGAGAGCAACTAAGAACAGAGCAGGGAGGAAGAGAATGAGAAGAAGATCACTATTAAACAGGGATGAGAGTGGGGAGAGAAAGGGAGAGAGAAGGGAAATTGCATGAAAATGGAAGGAGACCCTCATTGTTATACAAAATTACATATAAGAGGAAGTGAGGGGAAAGAGGAAAAAAACAAGAGAGAGAAATGAATTATAGTAGATGGGGTAGAGAGAGAAGATGGGAGGGGAGTAGAGGGGAGGGGAGGGGAGGGGAGGGGGGATAGTAGAGGATAGGAAGGGCAGCAGAATACAACAGACAATAGTATGGCAGTATGTAAAAAAGTGGATGTGTTAACCGATGTGATTCTGCAATCTGTATACAGGGTAAAAATGGGAGTTCATAATCCACTTGAATCAAATGTATGAAATATGATATGTCAAGAGCTTTGTAATGTTTTGAACAACAAATAAAAAAATTAAAAATAAATAAATAAATAAATAAAGTCCAGATATGAATGAGGCCCCATGAGTTTCTTGGGTCAGATACACTTGATCTGAAAACATGTAAACTAGAGAGATAAGTTATCTTTCCTACATATACCCAACATACAGTAGTGGAAAAGGCATAGAATAACCACAATTAATATTTCCACTCAATAAAGGAGGAAAATAGTCACCAATTCACTGATATTCTAAAATCTAATTGGGCATATTTACCAATTTGCAATTTGACCTGCTTACTAAGTATTATTTCTGAGAACTATTTTTCATGATTTTTTACTCTTCCCTCTGTAATCATGGTTATTCTAAGTCATCCTTTTCTATAAAAACTACCCTAATTTTGCAAATGAGTAGCCTTATCAGCGTGCTTCCTATCCACAGAAGTTTGAGAATCTAAAAGTTTGTTTTCACTTTGTACAATATATTCTTTTCAATACAAGCTTATTTTTTGTTTTAATTTATAACTTATTCCATTAGATAAAAGCTACCTTCACAAATATCTTAGGTAAGCCCCTTCTACCTTAGGCTTCCTATAATATCACCTTAAGAGTCTCAGAAGCCTTGTTGTTCAGTCCCTTGAGAAGCTTACAAGTCCTTTTATGTATCTCTGAACTCTTTTTTTTTTTTAAGAGAGAGAGAGAGAGAGGGAGAGAGAGAGAATTTTTTTTAATATTTATTTTTTAGTTCTCGGCAGACACAACATCTTTGTTTGTATGTGGTGCTGAGGATCGAACCCAGGCCGCATGCATGCCAGGCGAGCGCGCTACCACTTGAGCCACATCCCCAGCCCATCTCTGAACTCTTAATAAAAGGTTTTACAATCACATCTTTTTAAAAATTTTTTATTAATTATTGATGGATATTTATTTGTTTTATATGTGGTGCTGAGGTTCAAATCCAGTGCCTCACACATGCTAGGCAAGCACTCTACAACTGAGCCACAACCCCAACCCTTACAATCACATCTTTAGTTTTATCTCTACCTTGAACCCAGGCTTTTTAAACAGGACCTTAGGATTTAATCTTTGTCTTATAACTCTACCTTAGAGTATCTTCTGCTGGAGAAACTAAAGATGAGAAAAAAAAAATCATTTTCAGATCTTATTCCTACATATCCTCTAAACTGTTTAGAGAATGTAATGTTTTGAACAACTAATAATAAAAAAAGAAAAGTTTAAAAAAAAAGAAAATTAAATAATTCCTTTTTCAGTACAGATTTGTCTATCCATATCTTATAACACAGTTTTAAAAAACTAACAAACAAAAAACAGTTGACACTTTTCAATAGTCTGCCCAGAAATTTGCTGTCAGATCTAGCAATTCATTAAATATATTTTCTATTCTCCATATTATTACATTTGCTAAACCATCCACCATGAAATAACAAGGGCTTCCTTTCCTCTGGCTTTCAGTAACATTCTCCCCACTTTCCTTTAAGCTCTCATTGATACCCTCATTAATTCGTATATTTTAGGGTTTTGCTACAAAAGCACCCCAAATTCTGTTTCATTTATCTAATAAATTGTAAATGCTTCAAAAATAGTTGATTAAAGCAATAATGATTTTATTATATCTTCTGATTCAGAATCAGGAATCAGGTTTCAATACACCTTTCTGTTCCTTGGGGTATCAAGGGAAATCACTCAGCAGTATTCATGTTGATGAACGGAAGGCCTGAAGGGTTCCAAACAGCTTTATTCACATACCTGGCACCTGATGGGGATGATTAGAAGGCTAGGCTTAGCTGGCTCAAGTAATGGGATCAAGTAATTAAGGTAAAAACTTCTATATAATCTAACCTCAGAAGTCAATTTCATTTTTTCTGTGCTTTACAGATCAGTAAAAAGCCACTAGCCTGACCAGATTCAAGAGGAGGGGCAGAGAGACCTAATGTTTGAACACAAAAAGTGCCAAAGAACGTGAAACCATTTTTTTAACACCAACAGAGTAGATCTTCACTATAGAAAAATGTTAGAATGAAGTTCTTTCAACTGAAGTGAAATGACAGCAGATGGAAACTTTGTTTTACACAAAGGAATGAAGAGCACCAGAAATGATAAACATGTAAATAAAAATGACGCTTCTTCTTTGATTTCTTAAGGTCCCATGTAGCAGTAAAAATGTACAACAAGCACTGTGCAAGACAGGGGTAAAATGGATCTGACCTTATGCAATTTCAGAATCATTCATTTTATCAACCAGCATGGGAAACTGTAAGTATTGCCAACCAATAAAGCAAGGGAAATGGAGAAACTGTCACTTTCACACAGTATGATAGAAGTAATGACAATATAATATGACATCGTGGGGGAAGGAAAGTATATCGAGGTATTTATTCTCCCAGGTCTCTCCTCAAAGGGTCACCATGGGCTGGTGACAAATACAGCCTCTCCAAACAGGCTCTCCAAATGCAAGCTTAGAAATCAATGTCCTCTTGCCACTCTTTCAGGCACTCATATTCCAGAGAACTCACTGCATTATCCCTTGTGGTACACTTTGAAGCTTTTTTTTTTAACATCTAACCACAAAGTTTTTATATTCAAAGCAAAAATTCAACTCATAATAAGATTAAAAATAATTTGCTAATAATGTAAGTTCTCATTATAATTTGAATCCTAAGAGTATTTATTAACTCTCTGCTTTCTAATCATTTCGTGAGGTGCTTCTCTCCACCACACTCTTTTTCTGCCTCACCTTGAGCTCCAAGGAATGGAGCCAGCATTCTATGGATTAGGACCTCTAAAACTGTGAGCCCCTAAATAAATCTTTTCTTCTTTTTTGTTCTGATCCAGTCCTTTAGTCACAGCAGCAAAAAAGCTGAATAAAACAGAAACTGGTACCAAGAAGTGGGATTGTTGCTGTGACTGACCTTACCGTGTGGTTCAGAATTTTTTGAAGCTTTTTTGGAATTGGTGGGAGGAATTTGGGATGTGTAGCAATGCAAGCTGGAAATGCTTTATATTGATGTAAGCAGAGATTAATGGCCGATTCTGGTGGCATCACAGAAGATCAGAATGCCAATAGTACTGTGAACAGTGAAAACAGGACTCAAGTGGGTTTGGAAAAGGAGGGCTCAATTGGAATTTGGAGTAGGGGGCATTCATGTTATGTTCTAGCTGATAAGTTGTCTGCATTTTCCCATGTCCTGAGACTTTCTGTGAGGCTGATTTTAAAAGCAATGTACTTCTTAATCTGACAGAAAATGTCTAGGCAGCATAGCATTCAGGAAATGGCACAGGTATTGCTGGCGGCTTTTAGCTAAGCTTATTATAATGTTCAGGAGCAAAAAGCAGAGCAGAAAGGTTTGAAAAACTTAGACTTGAAAGGCAGAAGTAAAACTGGGGCTAAGGAAGTTGCAGTTGTTATAGACGTGATTGCCACTGAAGAAATGCTAAAGACTTTGCCCAGAGACAATAAGAAAGATGGCTTGAGGACACCTCAGGAGCCGGCTAGACCACATCCATCTTAGGCTCAAGGCAGCAAAAGTGAAAATTCTCTTGAGACGAAACCAGTGGGGAATCCTTCTTGCACAAGGGAGCCTAGAAAGTTTTTTCAATGTCCTCAGCCACCTCAGTCACTCAGAAGCTGATGGAGCCAGGGTCCCTGAAGTCTTGGCTTGGCTACTGCTCAAGATGGTAGTAGACTTTGCCAGGCAAAGTGCAACAAGGTCAGTATCCCTGGGGGTAACCCCTGAGAAAGGTGTGGAGGTTTGAGGAGGAAGCTGAAGTTGCTGTGGAGACCCCCAAGATTAAGAAATATCAGTAACGTGGAACATCATCCTAGGAAAGCTATAAGAGTTGATCAGAGATAAGCCAACAGAAAGGCCACTTGGGCCGCAACCAACAAGGCCACAGAGTGGAGCTACACAGCCCTTTGGAGAGGACATCATGCCATGTGCTCCAGATGCCAAACAGATAACTACAGGACTTGTTTGCGCAGCTGGATTTCGGTATTGCTTTGGTCCCATCCCTTTTTTCTAGCCCCTATTTTTGTAAATGGAAATGTTTACTCTGTACCTTTATATATTGGATACTTGTAAATTGCTTTTAATTTTCAAAAGCTTACAATTCGAGACTGCCTTGAGTCTTAAGAGTTAAGACTTCGGACTTGAAATTTGAGCAATCCTCGGAACTGTTGAGACTATGGGGACTCTTGGAAATAGACAAAATATATTTTGCATTGTGAGATGGTTGTGAGCTTTGGGGGACCAGAGGAATGTTATGGTTTGGGTATAAGGTGTCCCCAAAAAGCTCATGTGTGAGACAATGCAAGAAGTCAGTGGGGAAATGATTGGGTTGTAAGAGTCTTAACCCAATCAGTAAATTAATCCTGATAAGGATTAACTGAATGGTAACTGAAGTGGTAGGGTATGGCTGAAAGAGGTGGGAATTGGGGCATGGCTTAGGGGTATATATTTGTATCTGACAAGTTGAGACCTCTCTCTCTCTCTCTCTGCTTCTTGATCACTATGTGAGGTGCTTCCTTCCACCTCACTCTTCTGCCATGATATTCTGCCTCACCTCAAGCCGGCCCTCTATAGACTAAGACTTCTGAAACCATGAGCCCCTAAATAAACCTTTCCTCCTTTACAGTTGTTCTGGTCAGGGGTCAGTACCAGCAGCCAAAAAAAAAAAAAAAAAAAAACTGACTAAAACAGTTACTTCCATCAATATGTTTCATTTCAAACTTACCTTTATCAAAACTTTAACATTGGGCTGGGATTGTGACTCAGTGGTAGAGCACTCGCCTCGCACATGCGAGACCCTGGGTTCAATCCTCAACACCACATACAAAAATAAACAAGCGAAATAAAGGTGTTGTGTCCAACTACAGCTAAAAAATAAATATTAAAAAAAAAACTTTCAACATTGAGTACCATGTTAATTTTGGCATTGTATCTTTTGTTTTTTCCTGTTTCTTTGTTGTTTGTTTTGTTTTTCCTATGCAACACTTTTTTCCTTTTAAATAATTCATCCTTGAAAAAGAAAGAGTATTTATTAAGACTAGGAAACATTTGTATATGTCAAAAAAATTATTGTTTTGAAGTACGTGATGTGAAATTTTGAATGAACTGCAAACCCATTATCATTATTATAAGATATTTCAACCTTACACCTATCAGGGAAAGAGCTATTAAATTTAGACTACAATCTTAAATGATCAAATTATCTGAACTCTGATTAATAACAATAAAAGATGATTTGCTAACTGAAGAAAACATAAATTATATTCTACTATCTGTCATCATTTATTTATGTGTACAAAGATTGTGCTAGAATTGTACTGTTAGGCCACAAAAGGTAAGCAGGGATCTGCCTTGCTCCCAAAATAATTGCTCTTAGACCACTATGCTGGGAAAACCACATTCTGTCCACAGAGCCAGCAAAACCCTGCCTTCTTCTGCCCATGGTTACATTCAAGAACTTAAAGAGAACACTGTTTACAGGTATTGAATAGGAGTGTGTTAGTCACTTCAAGCATGAAATCTGGCAGTAAGAAATCATATTTATGATCACTCATTGTAAATGGCACAATTTGGAAAACTGTCTGGCAATGTCTACTAAAGTTTAACATAAGAGATCCTAAGGGGCTGGCAATAATAGCTCAGTGGTCAAACACTTGCCTAGCACATGTGAGGCACCAAATTCAATCCTCAGCACATAAAAAATAAATAAACAAAATAAAGGTATTGTGTCCATTTACAATTAAAAATAATTTTTTTAAAAGGGGGGGGGCTTGAGGTTGTGGCTCAGCCGTAGAGCGCTTGCCTAGCACGTACAAGGTGCTGGGTTTGATCTTCAGCACCACATAAAAATAAATAATATAAAGGTATTGTGTCCAACTAAACTAAAAGAAATTGAGAGAGAGAGAGAGAGAGAGAGAGAGAAAACCTAAGCCCAGTAATTTCTTTCCTACACGAATTATCTGTATACATACATACACATGTGCATAAGTACCAAAAGATATGTACTAGAATTTCAAATCAGAACTCTTCCTATTAGCTGCAAACTGAATGCTACATAAATGCCTATCAACAATAAAGATAAATAAATTATGTGCCATTTACAAAACAGATTTATAAATAGTAATAAGAACAATACACATAATATGAATGAATCTCACAATGTTAAGAGAAATAAGCCAGACAAAAAAAAGAATATATATTTTATTATTTGATTTTTATAAAATATAAAAACAGGCAACAACAATCTATGCTGTTAGAACTCAGGATGATGGTTACTCCTCTTGGCATGGAAGATAATGACAAAAGGGGAGGCCAGGGCACTGGTAATATTCTGCTTCATGACCAAGGAGTTTTTCATATGTGTGATAATTTTAAAACATATCCATGGATTCATTGAAATGCTTCCTATCAAAAGGTAAAGCTCTCCTTTCCCCTCCTTGTACTTGGGATGGCCTTAATGACTGACCTCCAGCAAAAAGAATGCTTTAATGCTGAGAGTGTAACTCAGTGGTAGAATGCTGGCCTAGCATGTGAGGCCATGTTTGATCCCCAGCACTAAGCATGCATGCGCGCGCGAGCGCGCACACACGCACACACACACACACACACACACACAAAATGCAGTGGAAGTGACACTGCATAACTTTCAATTCTAGGTTAAAAAAGATACTGGAGCTTCTACATGGGCCTTCTACCTGTTTCTTGGGACACTGAACCTTATACTCAATCGCCATATAGAGAGAGAGCCACATGGAAAGGCCATGCATAGGTATTCTGCTCACAGACAACTAAAGTTTCAGCAATAGGTAGCATTAATAGTCAGACTCATAGTATGAGTGAAGGAGACTGCAGATATTTCCAGTCTCCTGGCCTTCGAGCTACCCATTCTGAATCCTATCTAAACTGTAAATTCATGAAGAAAACAAATGCTTCAATTTTAAGCCTGTACATTTTGAAATGATTTGTTATGCAAGTATGCAGAAATGGAACACATGTATACTCACTTTGTGAAAACTCACTGAACTGTATATGTACTTTTCCTTAAGTATATTATAATTATATTTGAGAAAAGGTCTGAAATAGAAAAAAAAGTGAAAGTTCTTCAATAAACTTAATACCTTATTGAGAAGTTTTACATAATTCAATATTCTATATCTTCCCTGATATTTTGCTTTATTCTTAAAATTACATAATACAATGAATGGTAATGAAATTTTTATCACACCTCATACAGACACTTGCTAATATCCATCAGTTTATCCTCACTAATTGCTCAATTCTTATCATTTATCATGTGTTGGTATGGGGAAAAAATGTTAAGAAGCACTGCTGTAGCAGACACCTACAACAATTTTCTCTTCTTCTATTGATAGGGCCTCATTATCCTTTGGGAAACTACCTACTCCCTTATCAGTGAAAGTAGCCAACAGCTGATTTTCAGCTTTTCCTTTAATTTTATTATACTTTAGATCCTTACAATAAGTGTATTATTTTATTTGAGTTAGGAATATTTGTCTCTAGTCTTTGCAACCAAAAAACACTTAATGATACATATCTTCATTGCTAGCACACTGTCTGACATAGATTTGAAGTTGAATAAATATAAAATGGACAACTAATTTTTGACAAAAAAAAAATTAGTTTGACTGAGGCAACCCAGTAGAAAAATAATAGTCTTTCAACAACTATTTCTGGAATAATTATCTATTTGCAACAAATATAAACTTGAATCCATGCTTCAAATCATGTACAAAAGTTAATTCAAAGTAAATCATAAAGGCTGGGGATGTAGCTCAGTGAGAGAGTACTCACCTAGCATGTGCAAGGCACTAGGTTTGATCCACAGCACCACATAAAATAAATAAAATAAAGGTATTGTATCCAACTACAACTTAAAAAAAATATTTTTTTAAAAAAAGTAAATCATAAACCTATGTACAGTCTAAAAGACACAGAAAGAAGTCTTTGTAATTTTAGTAAGCAAATATTTCTTAGAGATAAACTAAAAACATGGTCCATAAAATAATAAATTGGACCTCATTAAAATTTAAACTTGGGCTGGGGATATAGATCAATTGGTAGAGCGCTTGCCTTACATGCACAAGGCCCTGGGTTTAATCCCTAACACCACACACACACACACACAAAAAAAAAAAAAAAAAAAAGTTGTAAACTTCTCTTCAAAACACACTGTTAAGAGAATAAAAAGACAAACTACATACTGGGAGACAATATTTACAAAGCATTTATTTGACAAAGGCCTTGTATCCAGGATACATTTTTAAAAACTTTCAAAATTTAAGAAAATAAGCAATCCACTTTTTGTAAAAATAAAATGAAGATCTAATTAGACTCTAAAAGAAATTCAGATGGCATATAAACCCATGAATACACTTTGTAATAATAAAAGAATGAACTACTGGGCTAGAGTCGTGGCCTGGTGGTAGAGCGCTCGCCTAGCACATGCATGGGCCCAGGGTTTGATCCTCAGCACCACATGAAAATAAATAAAATAAAGGTATTGTGTCCAACTACAACAAAAAAATAAATATTTTTTTAAAAAAGAATGAACTATTGTACACAGAAAATGAGTGAAAAAAAAAGACCAAAAAAGGATACATTTGTGATTTCATTTATATAAAACTTTAGAAAATGCAGATGAATCCATACTAACAGAAAGTAGACCTGTTGTTGCTTAGGTGTGTGAGGTAGGGAGGAAGTTACAAAGGGGCAGGAGAGAAACTTGAAAGTAATGGACATATTCATTTAATCAAAGCAATGGTTTCAGTGTGGAGGGTGTATGTCAAAACTTTGCAAATTGTATACTTTAAATGTGCTCCATGTTTATTGTATGTCAATTATCTCTCATTAATATTATTTTAAAAATCTGCAAATAGCTGTCAGATTTTAAGGAGATTGAGCCCAGCACGGTGGCACACACCTGTAATCCCAGGGGCTCAGGAGGCTGAGGCAGCAAGATTTCAAGACCAAGGCCAGCCTTAGCAACATCGAGGCACTAAGCAACTCAGTGAGAACCTGTCTCTAAAAAAAATACAAAATAGGGTTGAGGAGGTGGCTAAGTGGTCGAGTGCCCCTAAGTTCAGTCCCTAATATCCATTCCCCCCCAAAAAAAAAAAAAAGATTTTAAGGAGACTGGAAGGGGGAAAGAATGGAAATCTCAGTTAAAGGCCTCAGTGAGATTTGTGAATCACACAAGCATGCAAAGAATCCACACTTCTTCCACTCTGCTGAACCTAAAGGGTTTAAAGAGTCATCTCACTGACATTGTCTGGAACAGGTGTCAACCACCATTATGTCTGTTATCAGGAAGAAAATGATATAATCAGTATAAAATGAACTCCATGTGAATGTAACATATAATCCACATATTTAACAGTTTTAAAAGGCTTTTCTACTTGCAAGGTAAGTTTAATACTATGTGAATTATTTTCTGTGTTTTGTATTTAATCTCTCAGATCCTTAGTGAAAAAAACCAATGTTTTTTTTTCCCATTAAATGCCATAATAAATTAGAAAACCAAAAGCAGGCTTTTTCAGTTATTAGTTATATTTTGGGGAGCAGAGTCATATTCCCTCACCCCCACTCTAAAACATCCATTTATTTTTATCACTAGTTATCTTAAATTGTACTCCCAGCTTCCATCCCTGTATCACTAGACCCCTTCAAAAAGATTCATAAATAAGGTCAGTGCCACAGCCTTGCTGACCATTATACTGTTCAAAAAGGCATCTAGGGCTGTAGCTCAGTGACAGAGTGCTTGCTTAGCATGTGTGAATCACTAGGTTCCATCCTTAGCATGGAATAAAAATAAATAAACAAAATAAAGGCTTGCTGTCCATCCAAAACTACCAAAAAAAAAAAAAAAAAGGCATTCAATCTTCCCTAGATCTACCTGTGAGAAATACAATGCCCCTCTGGGCTAGTCTTCAGCTTTCAATCGTTGTCCAATGGCTGGATGGGAAAAAAATCTCAACGTCTACATTTCTAATTACAGGTTCAGGGTGGCCCATTCTCTCCTAGCAGAGTCTGTGGGGCTTTTACTTTTTAACAGAAGAGTAACTGAAAAAGAAAAAATACAAAAAACGAGGGCTTAATAAAAACAGTGGCTGAGCCCCACAACTCTAGTATTAAGCAATCCTAACTTCAATTTCCAGCTCTGTCACCTACTGTGTGGAAATCTGTCATGTACAAAACTAATTTTTTAAACCCTGACTTTTTCAACCCTAAAATGGGGTTAAGGCTATCTAATTTTTTAAATGGTTTTAACTTTCATTGTAAATTACAGCATATTAGCTAATCTTGAACACTAGCATATGACACACCAATTCAATATTTTCCTAAATATATCATTAAACTGAAATCTTATAGATCCACAATTTAGTGAGAAAACAGAACTTCTCCCATGTGAATAAAGAATTTAAGAGGAAACGAAGTAAAATTCTAAAATGGCACAAACCTCAAAAAGCCAATCGCTTTTGCCAATAAGCTCCGCCTCCGTGCAAACCCAACCCTTTTCCGGCTGCCCCACCCTCCCTCTCACGCTGGAGCCCCACCCCTCTCCGCGAGGTCCCGCCCCCCACACCTGATCCTGGTTCCCATTGGGCAATTCTGGACGTTGTATACACACTCGATACACGCACGTTTGGCCAGGGCGTCTTCGCGCCTGCGCAGCAGAGCGGTTAGGCAGCTGGACACTGGGGTCTGGGGGGAGGGGGGCGGAGGTCAGGCCGAATCTTCCTCCGTAATAAGAAGCGACGCGTCCTGCCTCCCGCGGTCCTGGCTCCGTGGGTCCGGTCGGATCAGGCCTGGGCGCTGGAGCTGCTGTGGCTCCCGCCGCGGCGGGTGCGATGGAGGCCGTGCCGGAGCCCAGCACTCACGCCGGGGGAGGCCGAGACAGCCCGCGGTGCTAGTAGATGAGGCGGCGGCGGCAGCGGTGGCAGCCCTGGCTCTCCATGAGCAAGCGGCGGCGACGACGGGTGCGGCGGCACCGGCGGTTTTCGGTCCCCGGGGAGGTACGAGGATTCAGTTTCCTAGTGGACAGAGACTGGCCGATGTGTGAATGCCTTCCGCGACCCGGCCTTCCCGCCCATTTGCTCGCAGTCCCAGGCTCTCGGCGAGGGCACTGCCCGGATGGAGGCAGGAGCGCCCAGCAGTCTCACTCGCTCCAGGTTCCGGGACTCGCCCTCGGTGCGGAGCCAGCCCTCGGTGCCAGGCCTCCAGGGAGCGCAGCCGGGTGGGCGTGGCCAGAGGAGAGAGCTGGAAAGGGGTGTCCCTAGCGCGCGCGCCGCAGGTCCCTGTCCCGCGGCGCTTCCAAGAGGAGCGCGTGCTCGTTCTTTCAGAGGAGTATTTCGGGGGCGCTTATACGAGGGGGGACTCTAGGACTTCTGAATTATTTGGAGGTATGGCATTCAGTGCCTAGGGCAGGTAGTCTGATCCTTTCTGCCAACTTGGGGTACAAATTGCCACTCTTGGGAATGACTGGAAAGAAAAGGTGGTGTTTTGCCAAGGAAATGGAGGTTAGGAGGGTTTTCCAGATTTATTCAACTGGAGGCCCTGTTGAGGCAGGAAAGTAAGTCCTCCAGTGTTTCTAATACATTGCCTAACAGAACAACCTTTTCAACGATGTGGCAAAACTTAAGGCAATTTAAAGTTGTCTGCAGCCATCTCTCCATCTGTTTTTTTTTTTCCTTTTCCCTATTCTTATTGCACTCTACTTTTGAGCATATCACCAAATTAATGCTTAAACTAGGTTCAGTGTCCATTAGTTCTTCCAGTCTTCCCTTGCTAAAGTTAGGTTCATGCCATGTGTAGCATTGTGGTTTAATTTTCTCAGATTATAACTATTGCTTTGAAGAGCTACAGTTACCTTCATTTGGTCATGTTTAAGAGATAATTTGAAAACATACTAGATTAAATCATCCTTTCCAATGCAGTATTAGGAATCTGAACTCAAGCTTATTAAGCAATCTTAAACCTGCTACAGGGTTCTTTAAAATTCAAGAGTTATAACTCAAATCATGAAAAAGTGTATTTTAATTTTTAAAATATTTGAATGCTTATGGTTTTTTAAAATTTCTGAAAACGAAAGTTAGCTTCTATTAAGAAATGAGTGTGTTTTCCTAAAGTTTAGATTTGCCACACCCTCTTATTTCTAAGTGGTTGACCTCCGACATGCCATGTTAGCAGACTATATATAAACATTTACACTTCAAACTAAATATAGTGTTGAATATTTTAGAGTCCACAGTATCTTGCTTCAGATGGAAAACACTGCATGTGTTTTATCTAATATATTGTAGAACTGAATTTTTAGTTGGCTAGTATTGTGAAATAGATTTGAACTTAATTTTTTCACACAAAACCCACAGGTCTGCAGTATTATTGGGGATTGGGCTCATGTTGTGCTTTGGAAAATGAAGCAGTTGAAAAGATGGTTAGTATAAGACACCGACTTCAGTCACTTCATTCCCTGTTCTTATTCTTCAGATGCTTCCTTTTTTTCATAAAAATACACTTTTCTTTAAAAGTTAGAAAACAATATGTTTTTAGTTTATACATCTATTTGTCCCAAGTAAAATGAAGTAACTTTTTCCAATACAATTTTAATAGGAACTTCGAAAAAAATTTTTTGGCTTTATAAAACATACTTAGGATACAAACATGTTTTTCAAAATAGTGTCAGTGGCTTTGAAAAGAAAGTATTTAGTTATCCTTAAGGTGAGGGGAAGTTAAATGCCAGAATTAGTCTTTGTCTATATCAACAGGTGCTATACACAGGTTTTTTAATACTGCAGATAAAATGTATAGTATGATTAATATAAAGAACACTAAGTGGCTCTTATCCTATACCCCCAAACTAAAGATTCCACTATATCAGTTTCTTAAGGGGAACCACAAATATAAGGAAATGGAAGTACAGCTTAAATTTTAAAGGAAAGAGGAGGTTTACTTTGGGAATATGTCTAAACAAATTTAGTTTATTTTCATTTAGAATTTTTTTTATTATAGGGTTTTCCTATACAGATAAAATCTGCAATATAATTAATATATATGCCTATCAGATGGCTATTCTGTACCTCAAAAAAAGTTCTGTCTTCTTAAATGGTCTTTATGGAGATCATAAATATTGCCCCTGAAACTGTACATGCATTTACATGTTCTGTTTTAAACTTTTCAAATGCAGGATGAAGACACTGTTTGAAGAGATCAAAGCATCAATTAAAAATAACTATAACCAAGATCGATCATTTTGGAGGCCTGTTCTTCCTTGGGGAGGTGTTTTTACTATCAAAGCTGGCCGCAAAGCAGTATCCTGTACACCACTCTATGTTGAAATAAGACTGAAAAATACCTGCACCATAGATGGATTCTTGATGTTATTATATGTCATTCTTAATGAAAATGAAAATTTTCCTAGGGAACTCTCTCTTCATTTTGGTAGAGAGTTTGTAGACTGTTTTCTTTATTTAATGGACACCTACAGTTTTACAACTGTGAAGCTACTTTGGATTTGGGACAAAATGGAAAAACAGCAATACAAATCTGAAGTTCATAAAGCTTCATTAATAATTGATTTGTTTGGGAATGAGCATGATAACTTTACAAAAAATCTCGAAAATCTCATGTCTACCATTCAAGAGAGTTACTGTTCCAACTGGCGATGCCCGACTCGAGTACAGGAAGATCAGCAGCGCACAATTAATATAAAGTAAGTTGCTGTAATGTCTGTTTCATGGCTTTTGTTTTTAAATCAATATTATATATATGTATGTATGTATGTGTAACCTTTCAATAGCAAACTAATGGATTAAAGGGCACTTTCCTGTTTTTGAATGTTTCATTTTTCAAATGGATCTCTGTCAGAAAGGCTAGTTCCAGATGAACAAGAGAATTTTTTTTAAAATCTTATGTCAAGGCCAGGACATAATTATAGAAAGAAAACCCAAATTTGGCATCTAATACCTGGGAAGGATATGGATGTGAGGAGCTTTTATACAGACTGGGAAACGTGCTAGGAGCAGCACAGTATTTTTGGCTTTCAGAGAGAGGGCAGACATCCAAACTGGTAAATGACAGAGAGGAAGGCCAAACTGGCAAGCCCTAGTGGAATGCTGGGAAACATTAAATCCCCCAGGGAACATGAGCTGAAAAAGGAATAATTGCCCATGGAAGAGAAACAGACCCAAACATGTTGTTGTCAGAAAGGATATTTGGCCCTGTGGTTCAGAAAAGCAGCCTAATTCCCTTTGGGAATGTACATCACACACCCTAATTAATTTATTAAGCTAACATTTTCTGAAATATACTTTGTCTTTTCCCTTATATTGCTGATACAGTGATGCTGGCTTTTAAATGTATCAGAAGAAAAAAATATTCTTACTTTACATCATAATGGGCTAAAAAGTGTTTCATAAATTTATCTTGTTTTTTAAAAACTAGTGGGTCCGGGGATGTAGCTCAGTTGGTAGAGTACTTGCCTAACATGTGCAGGGCTAGGTTAGATCCCTAGCACTGAAAAAGAAAAAGAAAAAAAAAATAGTTTTTAAAAACTAGTATTTTTTATTTGTAAATCTTGTAAAAATATAATAAAATGTAATTGTACAGTGATACTAATATTTTATACTTCTCTTACTTAATAATATATGTTCATTGTTATAAGCTGTTTAAGCTTCTATTTTTTAAAATCTAGCATTTAAAACAACTTTGAAGAATATAGGAAAAATTTTATTAACAGATCAGGTAACTGAGGCCAAGAATGTTTGTGATTTGCATCTAGTCATGTAAATTATCAGCTGCTCTCCTGACTCTGAGCCCTAGTTTTTACTCACTAGAACATATTGCCTCTGATTTTAGGGGCTGGAGGACATTGTTTATTTGGTTTTGTTAATTAGAGTAGCAACAACTGAGTATTTCCAAGACTGGTTTACAGAAAACTTTGTTTCTTAGAGAACTTTATGCATTATCTGGGAGCGGGGTGGCACACACCTATAATGCCAGCAGCTCAGGAGGCTGAAGCAGGAGGATTGAGAGTTCAAAGCCTGCCTCAGCAAAAGCAAGGAGCTAAGCAATTCAGTGAGACCTCAAGAGTCTAAATAAAATACAAAATAGGGCTAGGGATGTGGCTCACTGGCTAAGCACAGTTCAATTCCTGATAGGAAAGAAAAAAAAAAAAAAAAACCTTTATGCATGAATATTTATTGAGTTGAGTTCAACTGGTTTCTGTAAGAAATACAAAAATGGATAACAGATTGTGCTTGGTATACTTGGTTCTGCTAATAATGGATCAACCTGTAGAATTTGTTATCCTAATAATGTATTGGCCTATAAAATGTTGAAGCAGTTCTTACATGAATTTTACAATTATAGTCCTCCTCAAGAAATTCCACATGGAAACTTGATACGACTGGCTGTGGATGAGTTATTCTGTTCTAAGATTGAACTGTGTGAAGAGCGTGGGTGAGTATATAATAGACATTTAAGATGAAAGTTTTTCTATAGTTAAGATAACATTTTTCTGAAATATACTTTATGTGTTTCCCTATATTACTGATACAGTGATATCTATTTTGAAATATATCAGAGGAAAAACTTTCTTGGATTAATGTGCTGTTTGAAGTTAATATATGATGAAATAGCATCTCATAAGTATTTAGGAACCCTAAACCTTTTTGAATCTTGTTAACAGACCTACTATGCCATCTTATGTTGTGTTTTCATTATCAAATATCACTATATAAAATATAATACTACAGCTAATTGATGAATACAAAGCAAATGCCTTTTTTTTTTTTCCCCATTGCTGAGTAGGTACAATAAAACCTTGGTTAACCGGAACCCAGCTAATCAGGACCCTCAATTAACTGGATTTTTTTCTGCATTCCTCCTTTAGGATAAAGAGGTAAATGGCAACGAAAAAATTGAACTTAGTAAAAAAAAAAAAAAAAAGTCCACGGACAGAACCTACTCAACCCAGTCTCTTAGCAATTTCTATGTATACATTGTTGAACAATGAAAATTAGTATTTGGAAGAATGATTTTATTACTAATCACCAAAGAAGGGAAGATACAAATACATTCAGTAACTTGTTCCTATTAAGTCCAAAATGTGAACTAACATGTTTCAACACATAATTCTAAGACAAGTGATTTTCTGGCTAACTTGGTGTAGTCACTTATGTTTGTTATCCAGACTCTCCCCCGAACATTCCGGTTAATCGAGATTTTACTGTATAATTATCTTTATTGTATTCTGATCCTTTTGCTTAAATACCTAATAATACTAAGAGAACTTGTCTAATGCTAATAGAAGATCTTAAATGGAAAAAGAAAGCAATTAGAGTCATTATTTGAAACCATATAAATAGAAAAATATATCTACAAATAAAGACTTTTATAACAGTTAAGGAGACACAATGCTTTTATAACCTTGGAAAGAAATGGCTCACTTTTCCAGGAGTTTCTTTTTTTTTAACATATTTTTTAATCATAGGTAAACATAAAACCTTTATTTTATTTTATATCGTGCTGAGGATTGAACCCAATGCCTAACGCATGTTAGGGAAGCACTGTACCACTGAGCCACAACCCCAGCCCTCCAGGAGTTTTAATAGTATTACTTCTAGTGTAGAAAATGTAGCCATTAAACTTCTAGGAATATATGAGGTAAAATATAACCATATCATTGCCCATACCTATAATAGATGATTATACTTACTAGAAAATTAAAGTCATAAAGACAGCTCAGATAATAATGTTGATTCTCATTTTCCACTTTAGGTGTGGTGGCTTAAGAGAATTTTCTCAGCGAGTTTTCTGCCATGGCGCACCCCCTTTTGTTGTCCTAAATATGCAACATTGGAAATCTGAAGATCTGGCATATGTACCCTATTATTTGGATTTATCTGATCACAAGTAGGTGATTTGGGTTTGCTTGCTTGACAAAAACAGTAAAAAATAAGTCTTTTTGTTTATTCTGTCTTTTATGATTTTGATTAGCGATTAAAAAGATATTATTGGAGCCAGGTACAAAGACCATGCCTATAATCCCAAGGTCTCAGGAGGCTGAGGCAATAAGATCACAAGTTCAAGACCAGCCTCAGCAACTTAAGTATACTCTGACTCAAAAAAAAAAATAGCTGGAGATGTAGCTCAATAGTAAAGCTGCCCTGGGTTCAATGTCCAATACTAAAAAAAAAAGAATCTACTATAGGGAGCTAGCCGATTACCTATAATCCCAGTGAATCGGGAGGCTGAGATGGGATTGCAATTTCAAAACCAGCTTTGGCAACTTAGTGAGATCCTGTCCCAAGATTTAAAAAAGAAATTAAAAGGACTGGGGATGTAGCTCAGTGATAAAGGCCTCCTAGCTTCAATTCCCAGTTAAATAAAATAAATTTACAGGAAATTAGTCACTAGCAGTGGCCACAATGATTAGAAACTTGGGATTATGGAACAGGTGGGGATTGAAGCCAAGGGTGCTGTAACACTAAATATCCTTAGCCCCTTTTTAAAATTTTATTTTGATACCGGGTCTCAATAGGTTGCCAAGGTGGCCTAGAACTTTGGATCCTCCTCCTTCAGTTTCCTAAGTTCTGGAATTACAGGCATGTACCACCATGCCAGGCCTACCCCATTTTTTTTACAAGCTATATAAGCTTTGACCAATTATTTAACCAGTGTACACGTAAGTTTTCTTATCTATAAAATAGAGATGACAGTGTTTTCCTGGTGCCATTATTGGAAGAATTTGATAAGGCAGCATATGCTGTGTTTAGGGCAGTGTCTGACACTTAGTAAGCACACAGTAAACCCTGACTTACTTTCTTTCAAATTAGTGTTGAGTTGTATTCAGGAGGTCATCATTTAAACATAAATTGTTACTTGTTCTTATAAATAAAATCATCTGTATACAAATCAGGAAATAGAGGGTACTTATTAACTTTTGCCTTCAAAAGTTTTCTTGTGTGTTCTCTACTGTTTTAATAGAACAGCACAGTTGTAAGTTAGTTTGTTTGTTAATTCTTAAATTATATCAAGGTTTTTAAATATTTTACTTGAAATCACCAATTATAGTACATAATTTATGTGGATAGCTGCATGGGCTCTCTCTCGTCCAGCGAGGAGGTCCACGGAACAGGGTAGAAGAGAGCATGGCTGTGGAGTGGCTAATCAAGACCTTCCGGAGACCAAGCAGGAAGCAGGTCTGATTTTATTGCATAGTAACCATGTATATCTACTCAGGCAGTAGCTAAGCAGATTACAGGCAATTTCTGCTAACCATCCTTGCATTGACCAGTTGAGGAGTGGGCCATGCAGCAAGTGCAGGGACTGCAACACATGGCCTCAGGCCTATAGGATAAGCAGTCTGTCTGCACTTAACACGCCTAGCACAAGGGGAGTGGCCTGCCACTCAGAGGCCCTTAACATATGCCTTTTAAAAACAATCTTGTTTTTATTTCTTAATTAAGAATTTAAGGAATATTTTTCTTAAAAACAAAGTATTATGATTTTCCACTATACTTTATTATTTAATTTACAGGTATTTGTTGGAAGGTGCCACATTATTTAATAAAGAAGAACACCATTATTCTGCAGCTTTCCAGATTGATGGACATTGGATGCACTATGATGGCCTCAGAAATGTGAATTTAATTTTGTTAAATAAACCCCCAGAGTTTCTCCTCTTGTCATCATTGGTTTATATTCGAGCAACAGAGAAATAAATATAGACTGATGCTAAATTAAATTGTTTTCCCGCCTGCCCATGCTCCCCTAGATGAAGGGCTTTTATTTTGTGTATACTTGGTATCCAAGGAAATAGTTCAACTATACTAGTTTCAGAGGTGTATTTTCCAGTGTTTAACCCAGGTAAATGTTTTATATTCAAGATCTATGCAAAAATGTTTGTATTTCTTTTTTATATTTCCTGGGTTATTTTTATACAATCATATTTTATGTTTAAATAAAATATATATCTTGTGGCCTTTGTATTTTTCATTTGTATGTATTTCAAAGGTTTTCATACTACTTAAATTCAAGAAAATGCTTTGTCATTTGAATTCTAAATTTTTCTTTTTAGTTATCCAAGTAAAAGCTGAGTAAAAGTCAGTATTTTAGTTTATACAATTCAAAAGTTCAAGATATATCTGACCATATTTCTTTGCCCTACCTCACTATAATTCAAAGTGCACTATTGGGTTTAGTTCGAATGTACAACCTAGGGATAACTTAGTTTGTTTTATCCATTGCTTTGCATAATTTCCCTACAGCAATTTAAAAAAATTTTTACATAAGATTTTTTTTCTGGGCCTAAATTTTTTTATAATGGCAAATTACAGTTAACTACTTGCTAAAATATTCTAAATCTACCAATGGATCCAACCCTAATTAAAGTCATTATAAATAAATTATGTCATGATTAAATATAATAGAAATTCTCCAATAAAAATTATTTTGCAAATAAGACAATTATAAAAACTATTATGTAACTGGATGTTTACTAGTGTTGGACTAACAATAGAAATGTACTTTAAATATATATTTAAAAGGAAAATGGGTACCTGGGAAATATTCTTTTTTTTTTTTTTTTTTTTTTGGCAGTGTTGGTAACTGAACCCAGGCCTCTCATGCTAAGCAAGTGCTACATCCCAGCCTGTACTCGTTTTCCTAGTTAAGTTTTATATTGGCACAGAAAAAAAAAACTTTATTTTTTTTTAAGAGAGAGAGAGAGAGAGAATGAGAGAATTTTCATATTTTTTTTTAGTTTTTGGCGGATACAACATCTTTGTTTTGTATGTGGTGCTGAGGATCGAACCCAGGCCGCCCGCATGCCAGGCGAGCGCGCTACTGCTTGAGCCACATCCCCAGCCCAAAAGCTTTAATTTTTAAAGCAATATCTGTTGGCTCCCTTGTAAATAATAATTGATAGCATGAGGTTTTGATTTGCAGTATAAATCACTAAAATTCTATAGTTAACTGAATATCATGTTTCATTGAAAGGATACTGATTGTTCTTCCTGTTGTAATTTAAGGCAAAAAAGCAAAGTCAAAAATTTTTTTTGAAAATCATCACCATAATTATAATGTTTACACTTCAGTAAATGGTCTGCTTTAGGTTTTGGGTTGAGATTAGGTGCAATTTATTCAAAGACTTTTACATGATAGCAGTTCACTGCCATATACCAAATTGCTAAAGTTTCATTCAATAAACATTGCCTTGGTGCCATGTTGAGATAACTTATGAATGGATAAATATGGGTGGAAAGTTGCTGAGAATGCCTCACTTTGAATACTATAAAAATTGCTTTTTTAACATAAGATTAAAAAATGATTCATTTTACCAAAAAAAATTACCACAGGTTTAAACAGTCCCCCAAGTGTTATAAGATATGATTTACAGTAAACTTACCTGGTAACACATTATTGCATGAATCAAAATATACATAAGCAAATATTAGACTATACATAAATGGTATAATTACAAATTATTAATGACAATTATTTCTAATGTAGATTTATTCTTTTAGGAATTGCACTTTATTTAGAATATTTCTTTATTATAAAACAATGACTTGCCTACCTCACAGGGTTGTTGTGAGGATTAAGATGTTTGTTAAAATCTTGACTACCTTGAACATGCTAATAAAAAACATGTCTTTTTCTACCTCTTTCATGTAGAGGAAGTCTCCCAGGTTCTCTCTTATTAACTTTTTAATTTAAGAGTTTTAATAAATATTTAGGCAGTAACTCATATCACTGTTGCATTTAATGTGGAATGGGAAATATATCTTCTTGACCCTAGATGGTTAGGATTTAAGGAGAATCAGGTAGTTAATTGTTAATGGTAGGATCTGGTTGGTAGAAAAGAAATTATCCCTCCTGACCAAACAGTAAATGGAAAAGGGGTCAAAAAGAATGAACAGTATGGGCAGCTTAAACTAGTCTGTTTACAAAATGTGAAGGTGAAGGTATAAAACATTTTTATAACTCTAAAACAACTTAGAAAAAATCAGAATAATCCCTTGGGAAAAGAGAGCAAAAGATATGAATAATCAACATATGCTTTTAATCAAAATACCACAAACTGCTACTATATTTATGGGAAATTAAAAATAATTTTAAAATCTTGGCCACTACCACGTATCATGACACACACACCTGTAATCTAGCTATAGGTAAGGCTGAGGCAGGAGGATCGCAAAGGTCAAACAAAGCAATTTTAGTAAGACCTTGTCTCAAAATCTAAAGAACGAATTGGAAATGTAGCTCATTGGTAAAGTGTCTCTGTGTGCAATCCCCAGTACAGAGAAAAAAGCAAACAAGAAGAACCTTGGCCGAACTTGAGATAAAGAATAATTAAAGCAAATTTAAGAAGTAATCTCCCAACTTGTTTCTCTTCGGCAAAGAAACTATTTTCTCTCCAACTCATGCAAATAATCTTACTTATATTTATCCTTGAAAGCAGCATTTTGCTATAAATTACTTCATTTGTTTTATATCTGAAATACTATGATTATATTTGATGCAGTGAATAACAAAGAGAAACTAGTGATAACACTGGTGAAGGCATGAGTAAGAGGGTATCCCATACTCTATTATAGTATGAGCAAATTATATAAGCAGATAATTTGTGGCACAAAAGCTGTACATGTTAAGCATACGAACCATTTATAACTAAGTTGCTTACTGACATAACTAGTTCAAAGAAAAACTAAGGCACTATAAGCAGGCAGAAAGAGTAAGCAATTCATGTAAAATGACCACTAAGCTCAGCCATAGTGAAGAATCCAGTTTTGCTGGCTGCGAGTTGATACCAGCAGACATTCCTCTGCTATGATCAGCTGCTAACTCTAGAACAGACTTTCTCAGCTGCAGAGTCCAGCAACTTATGCAGATCCTACCTACTGGCAAAAGTGGAAAAAGTGTTTTAATCTCAAACTCCAGTTTTAATAGTATCCAAAATGCCAGAGTTTGAATTTAGATGGATAGTAAAACAGGCAGTTAAGGACACACCACCTCCCCTTAAGAAACTTGTTTAATTATAAAGGCCAGTCCATAGGACTGAGGTTGGGGCTCAGTGGTAGAGCACTTTCCTAGCACATGCAAGGCATTGGGTTCCATCCTCAGTACCACTTAAAAATAAATACATAAAGGCCAGTCCATGAGATTAACCTTAGAAAAGCATTCCAAACATTTCAACTTCTTTGTCCAGAAATGGTGGAAAAAGGGAAGTGATTCAAACCTGAATGAAGGCTTCAACTTTTAAAAGAAGTTTATTATAGCTAAAGTAATCCACATAGTTAATAATCTCATTCTTTTCTTGTTTCTGACAGAAGAAGTGAGAATCACTTGGGTTAGACAACCTTTAACAGGTGAAAGAGGCGTCAGCTGGACTCATGGAGAAACAGTTGATTACCAATTCTTGCAGTATTTTTTAAGAACACTAGGTGGCAGGCGCTCCTTGCTGAGCAAGTGAGGGACCTAGAAAGAGAACAACACCTGAATAGTTTGGCCATTCCATTCTATCATCTGAGTGAAACAAATCCAATTTTTGTTTTGTTCAGTGCCACTACACACACCCATAACTCGGGGGAATCACACAGTTGTGATGCCTTTGATAAAGTTGATGGTGTTCTCTCTGCCAACAATTCCCCAGCTGAAATATTTGTAAAGTGACTCCTGGGGTTTCTTCACCTATATCCTCCCAACTCTCATGGTTTCAAAAGCCCTGCCCTCTTTCTTCTCCTCTTCTTTTGAGAAACCTTAGAAATTCCTGTCTTTGGTGAGCTTTAGGAAATCACCTGATTCAGGCTTAACCTTTTTCCACCTAGGAAAAAGATTTGGAATTGCAAACTTTCTCAGTGAATCCTGATATGTGATCGTGTAGCCACAGTTTTTGTCAATTCTTTTTTTTTTTTTTTTTTGAATTTTTAGGGAATTTTTATATTTTTTAATTTATTTATTTTTGACTATTGAGGAGGTTGTATTTTTTTTAATTTTATTGTTGGTTGTTCAAAACATTACATAATTCTTGATATATCATATTTCACACTTTGATTCAAGTGGGTTATGAACTCCCATTTTTACCCTGTATACAGATTGCAGAATCACATCAGTTACACATCCACTGATTTACATATTGCCATACTAGTGTCTGTTGTATTCTGCTGCCTTTCCTATCCTCTACTATCCCCCTCCCCTCCCCTCCCCTCTTCTCTCTCTACCCCCTCTACTGTAATTCATTTCTCCCACTTGTTTTTTTTTCCCTTATCCCTCACTTCCTCTTGTATGTAATTTTGTATAACCCTGAGGGTCTCCTTCCATTTCCATGCAATTTCCTTTCTCTCTCCCTTTCCCTCCCACCTCTCATCCCTGTTTAATGTTAATCTTCTTCTCATGCTCTTCCTCCCTACTCTGTTCTTAGTTACTCTCCTTATATCAAAGAAGATATTTGGCATTTGTTTTTTAGGGATTGGCTAGCTTCACTTAGAATAATCTGCTCTAATGCCATCCATTTCCCTGCAAACTCTATGATTTTGTCATTTTTTTAATGCAGAGTAATACTCCATTGTGTATTAATGCCACATTTTTTTTATCCATTTGTCTATTGAAGGGCATCTAGGTTGGTTCCACAGTCTAGCAATTGTGAATTGTGCTGCTATGAACATCAATGTAGCAGTGTCCCTGTAGCATGCTCTTTTTAAGTCTTTAGGGAATAGACCGAGAAGGGGAATAGCTGGGTCAAATGGTGGTTCCATTCCCGGCTTTCAAAGAAATCTCCATACTGCTTTCCAAATTGGCCGCATCAATTTGCAGTCCCACCAGCAATGTACAAGTGTACCCTTTTCCCCACATCCTCGCCAGCACTTGTTGTTGTTTGACTTCATAATGGCTGCCAATCTTACTGGTTAGAGTGAGATGCTATCTTAGGGTGGTTTTGATTTGCATTTCTCTGACTGCTAGAGATGGTGAGCATTTTTTAATGTACTTATTGATTGATTGTATGTCCTGCTCTGAGAAGTGTCTGTTCAGGTCTTTGGCCCATTTGTTGATTGGGTTATTTGTTTTCTTATTGTTTAATTTTTTGAGTTTTTTGTATACTCTGGATATTAGGGCTCTATCTGAAGTGTGAGGAGTAAAGATTTGTTCCCAGGATGTAGGCTCCCTATTTACCTCTCTTATTGTTTCTTTTGCTGAGAAAAAACTTTTTAGTTTGAGTAAGTCTCATTTGTTGATTCTAGTTATTAACTCTTGTGCTATGGGTGTCCTATTGAGGAATTTGGAGCCTGACCCCACAGTATGTAGATCGTAGCCAACTTTTCCTTATATCAGACGTCGTGTCTCTAATTTGATATCAAGCTCCTTGATCCATTTTGAGTTAACTTTTGTGCATGGCGAGAGAAAGGGATTCAGTTTCATTTTGTTGCATATGGATTTCCAGTTTTCCCAACACCATTTGTTGAAGATGCTATCGTTCCTCCATTGCATGCTTTTAGCCCCTTTATCAAATATAAGATAGTTGTAGTTTTGTGGATTGGTTTCTGTGCCCTCTATTCTGTACCATTGGTCCACCTGCCTGTTTGGTACCAGTACCATGCTGTTTTTGTCACTATTGCTCTGCAATATAGTTTCAAATCTGGTATTGCTATACTGCCTGATTCACACTTCCTGGTTAGCATTGTTTTTGCTATTCTGGGTCTTTTATTTTTCCATATGAATTTCATGATTGCTTTCTCTATTTCTACAAGAAATACCGTTGGGATTTTGATTTGCATTGCATTAAACCTATAGAGAACTTTTGGTAATATCGCCATTTTGATGATGTTAGTTCTGCCTATCCATGAACAGGGTATATTTTTCCATCTTCTAAGATCTTCTTCTATTTCTCTCTTTAGGTTTCTGTAGTTTTCATTGTATAAGTCTTTCACCTCTTTTGTTAGGTTGATTCCCAAGTATTGTATTTTATTGTTTTTGAGGATATTGTGAATGGAGTGGTTGTCCTCATTTCCATTTCAGAGGATTTGTCGCTGATATGCAGGAATGCCTTTGATTTATGTGTGTTGATTTTATATCCTGCCACTTTGCTGAATTCATTTATTAGCTCTAATAGTTTCTTTGTAGACCCTTTTGGGTCTGCTAGGTATAGAATCATGTCATCTGCAAATAGTGATAATTTAAGTTCTTCTTTTCCTATTTTTATGCCTTTAATTTCTTTTGTCTGTCTAATTGCTCTGGCCAGTGTTTTGAGAACTATGTTGAACAGAAGTGGTGATAGAGAGCATCCCTGTCTTGTTCCAGATTTTAGAGGGAATGCCTTCAATTTTTCTCCATTCAGAATGATGCTAGCCTGAGACTTAGCATAGATAGCTTTTACAATATTGAGGTGTATTCCTGTTATCCCTAGTTTTTCTAATGTTTTGAACATAAAGGGATGCTGTGCTTTGTCGAATGCTTTTTCTGCATCTATTGAGATGATCATATGGTTCTTATCTTTAGGTCTATTGATGTGGTGAAAAACATTTATTGATTTCCGTATATTGAACAATCCTTGCATCCCAGGGATGAATCCTACTTGATCATGGTGCACAATTTTTTTGATGTGCCTTTGTATCCGATTTGCCAGAATTTTATTGAGGATTTTTGCATCTAGATTCATTAGAGATATTGGTCTGTAGTTTTCTTTCTTTGAATTGTCTTTGTCTGGTTTAGGAATCAGGGTGATGTTGGCCTTGTAGAATGAATTTGGAAGTTCTCCCTCTTTTTCTATTTCCTGAAATAGCTTGAAAAGTATTGGTATTAGTTCTTCATTAAAGGTTTTGTAAAACTCTGCTGTATACCCATGCGGTCCTGGGCTTTTCTTAGTTGGTAGTCTTTTGATGGCTTCTTCTATTTCCTCCATTGATATTGGTCTGTTTAGGTTGTCTATATCCTCCTGACTCAATCTGGGTAGATCATATGACTTAAGAAATTTATCGATGCCTTCACTATCTTCTATTTTATTGGAGTATAAGGATTCAAAATAATTTCTAATTTTCTTCTGTATTTCTGAAGTGTCTGTTGTGATATTGCCTTTTTCATTCCGTATGCTAGTAATTTGAGTTGTCTCTCTTCTTCTCTTCATTAGCATGGCAAAGGGTCTGTCGATCTTATTTATTTTTTCAAAGAACCAACTTTTAGTTTTGTCAATTTTTTCAATTGTTTCTTTTGTTTTGATTTCATTAATTTCAGCTCTGATTTTAATTATTTCTTGTCTTCTACTTCTTTTGCTGTTGTTTTGCTCTTCTTTTTCTAGGATTTTGAGATGATGTGTGAGATCATTTATTTGTTGGTTTTTTTTCTTTTCTTAAGGAATGAACTCCAGGCAATGAATTTTCCTCTTGGAACTGCTGTCATTGTTTCCCATAGATTCTGATATGTTGTGTCTGTTTTCATTTGTCTCTAAGAATTTTTTAATTTCCTCCTTGATGTCTTCTATAACCCATTGATCATTCAGTAGCCTATTTTCATTCTCTAAGTGATGCATGATTTTTCCTTCCTTCTTTTATCGTTGATTTCCTGTTTCATTCCATTATGATCAGATAAGATGCATGGTATTATCTCTACTCCTTTATAATGTCTAAGAGTTGCCCTGTGACATATGATCTATTTTTGAGAAGGATCCATGTGCTGCTGAGAAAAAAGTGTAGCTGCTTGATGTTGGGTGGTATATTCTATATATGTCAATTAAGTCTAGGTTATTAATTGTATTATTGAGTTTTATAGTTTCTTTATTCAACTTTTGTTTGGAAGATCTGTCCAGTGGTGAGAGAGGTGTGTTGAAGTCTCCCATAATTATTGTATGGTGGTTTATTAGACTCTTGAACTTGAGAAGAGTTTGCTTGATGAACATAGCTGCACCATTGTTTGGGGCATATATATTTATGATTGTTATGTCTTGTTGGTGTATGGTTCCCTTGAGCAATATGTAGTGTCCCTCTTTATCCCTTTTGATTAACTTTGGCTTGAAATCTATTTTATTTGATATGAGTATGGACATTCCTGCTTGTTTAGGAAGTCCATATGAGTGATGATTTTTCCCAACCTTTCACCTTCAGTCTATATATGTCTTTTCCTATCAAATGTGTCTCCTGTAGGCAGCATATTGTTGGATCTTTTTTTTTTTTTTTTTGATCCATTCTACTAGCCTGTGTCTCTTAATTGGTGAGTTTAAGCCATTAACATTTAGGGTTATTATTGAGATATGGATTGTTCTTCCAGCCATATTTGTTTATTTATGTAACTTAACATGGTGTGTTTTTCCTCTCTGATTATTTTTTCCCTTTACTGTATGATCTCCCACTGTTGGTTTTCAATGTTATTGTCCATTTCCTCTTCCTGTAATGTTTTGCCAAGGATGTTTTGAAGAGATGGTTTTCTAGCTGCAGATTCTTTTAACTTTTATTTATCGTGGAAGGTTTTAATTTTATCTTCCATCTTGAAGCTTAATTTCGTTGGATACACGATTCTTGGTTGGAACCCATTTTCTTTCAGCGTTTGAAATATGTTGTTCCAGGATCTTCTAGATTTCAGAGTCTGTGTTGAAAGATCAGCTGTTATCCTGATTGGTTTACCCCTAAATGTAATCTGCTTCCTTTCTCTTGAAGCTTTTAAAATTCTCTCCTTATTCTCTATGTTGGGCATCTTCATTATAATGTGTCTAGGTGTGGATCTCTTATGGTTTTGCACATTCGGTGTCCTGTAGGCTTCTAGGATTTGAGATTCTGTCTCATTCTTCAAGTCTGGGAAGTTTTCTCGTATTATTTCATTGAACAGATTGCTCATTCCTTTGGTTTGGACCTCTATACCTTCCTGTATCCTAATGACTCTTTTTTTTTTTTTTAAAGAGAGAGTGAGAGAGGAGAGAGAGAGAGAGAGATAATTTTTAATATTTATTTTTCAGTTCTCGGCGGACACAACATCTTTGTTGGTATGTGGTGCTGAGGATCGAACCCGGGTCGCACGCATACCAGGCGAGCGCGCTACCTCTTGAGCCACATCCCCAGCCCCTAATGACTCTTAAGTTTGGTCTCTTTATGTTATCCCATATTTCTTGGATGTTCTGCTCATGGTTTCTTAAGAGTCTCGCTGAGCTATCTATGCTCTTTTCAAGTTGAAAAACTTTGTCTTCATTGTCTGATGTTCTATCTTCTAAGTGTTCTACTCTGCTGGTAGTATTCTCATTTGAGTTTTTAAGTTGGTTTATTGCTTCCTACATTTCTAGGATTTCTGTTTGTTTGTTTTTTATAACCTCTATCTCCCTGTATAGTTGATCTTTTGCTTCTGGGATTTGTTTACGTAATTCATTGTTGAAGTGATCTTTCATTGTCTGATTTTGCTGTCTAATGTCTTCCTTGAGACTCCAGATCATCTGAAGCATGTAAATCCTGAATTCTTTATCTGACATCCATCTGCTGCAGCTATTACCTCTTCTAAAGTTGAGTTGAACTGCATTGCTTGTGGTCCTTTCTTTCCTTGTCTTTTCATATTGCTTGCGTTTCTTTCTGCTTGGTGAAACTGTTGTGTTATTGAATTTTCCCCCTATATATTTATATTGCTCTTATATAGTTGAAAAGTCTCCCTTGCAGGGGCGGGCAGTGGCTGGGCCCCTCCTCCAATAGGGGTGATCTTTCAACTAGGCCAGTGGGCTGCTGGGCCCCTTCTCCAGGACGCGTGGTCTGCCTACCTTGCGGGCGGCAGCTGGGCCCTTCCTCCAATTGGGGTGATGTGTCTACCACGCCGGTGGGCCGCTGGGCCTCTTCTCCCGGTAGGTCGCAGGTCTGCCTACATTGCAGGCACGGGCGGTGGCTCTGCCCCTCCTCCAATTGGGGTGATGTGTCTATGTCCACCACGATGGCAGGCTTCTGGGCCTGTTCTAGTTTTTTTCAATTCTTGATTACTGCTTTCATGCTGTTAAGGAAAAGCAAGAATATGGCAGTGAAATTACTGCACACTTAAGACAGATTTTAAGGTTCAAGTCCAGGCTCAGTCACTGGGTGTGTGATCTTGAGCCTATTATGTAACCTCTCTGTTCTTCAGTGTAAAATAGAGATAAGAATAAAATATATGTCATAAGGTTGTGATGAAAATTTAATGATTATGTATAGCAATTAGTACCTGGTCCATAGTAAGCAACAAGAAAATATTGGTCATCATTATTGATTTCTCCAATAGTTTATCAAGAAATTAAATTAGTAGCTAAGTAGTGCTGCTGCAGAAAATGAACTAAATTCTATGTAATTATTTCAAATTCAATGGCTGAAAATTACTGCTGATATTTCTGTAGCAATTAAGCTCACAAAACAAATTATTTAAAAATAGAAAATAGTAAATGTTGAGAGCCACAGCCAAAGGGGCCCCAGCAAACTTCCAGCTGCCAGCAAGCTTCAGACTGCCCCAGCAACATCTAGCTGATTGGCTCCTCTGCGGTGATGTTCATTGGGCTGTTTCCCTGCCCTTCAGACTGCCAGCTGATGATTGGCTCACAGCTGCCCCAGCAACATCTAGCTGATTGGCTCCTCCACGGAGCTGCTCATTGGGTGACTTCTTTGGCTCTGCCCACGCAACCCAGCCAATCGGCCTCAAGAGGAGGAGGATTGTGGGAGGAAAAGGCTGGTGTGGGGGAGAGAGGCTTGTGGAAGCCGGTGGTGGCAGTTGGGCTCTGAGGGTTTTTCCCTGGAGCTGTTTGAATAAGCCTATCTACAAATTCAGCGTAAGGTTCATTAGCTCCTTGTATTATCTTAGATAATTGACCTTGTAAACCTCCAGGTTCTTGTAAAGACTTCCATGCCCTAACTGCATCTACAGCAATTTGTAAATATACACCAGGATCATATGCAAGTTGTTGCTGCCGATCCTCATAAGGTCCCTTTCCTAACAACATATCTAGATTTCTCTGAGGATAACCAGCTGCTGCATTTCGACTAGCCGTCTCCTTGCAAAATTCCTCATTGGCAACCTTCCATAACAGGTATTGTCCTCCATTTAGCACAGCTTTACACAAACTAGCCCAATCTGCTGGCGTCATGCTTAAGTTGGTAATGGATTCGACCAAGCTTACAGTGAAGGGTGCTTGAGGACCATAGGTTGCTACAGCCTCTTTTAGCTCCTTCACTGATTTGAAATTTAAACCCTGGTAAGTTCGCTGCCCTCCTACCTCAAATACAGGGCATACTTGAGATCCTGTCTCAGGATCCAAACTATCAACTGCGGGGGTTGGGAGTCTCTTAGCATATGGAGGTGGTGCTGTTGATTGGACACTTATGCCCTCTGGTGATAGAGTGCTGTTAGTAGCAGTCTCCTGTAGAGGTGGCGCTGTTGGTTGAACACTTACGCCCTCTGGTGATAGAATGCTGTTAGTAGCAGTCTCCTGTAGAGGCGGTGCTGTTGGTTGGACACTTACGCTCTCTAACAAAAGGGTCTTATTAGCAGTCACCTGTTTTAACTTTTCCCCTGATAGATTTTTCTGCTCTAAACTTCCTTCCTCTGTCTCACTATCTCGAAAGACCTTCTCTTTTACTTGAATCTTTTCCTCTTTCTGACTAGCTCGAGCTTTTACTTGAATCTTTTCCTCTGTCTGACTAACTTGAGAGACTTCCTCTTCTACTTGAATCAATATGTCTTCTTCTTCCTCTACCTCTGTCTGAACTGAAGGCTTTGGACTAAGCAAACTAGATACCAACGTCCACAATGACAATGTGCCAACTGGCAGAGTCCCTGGGTTGTTCTTTTCTATTCTTTTTAAATCTTCACCATGATGGTTCCATTGTGATATATCTAACAACTCCTCCTTAAAAAGCCATGGGCTATATTCTTGTATTACATCAACGTATGCCCTGACTGCTCTTGGTTTTACTGGGAAGCTTCCTTCCTCCAACAATTTACTTAACACTCTTTCGGTTTGTTTTTTACTAATTGCTGATCCCGTATTTCTACTATAATACAACCCAACAAGATGACGCCAAACAAAACCGAGACAGAATCCAATAAAAAGGGAACCACACAAAATCATTATAACAGCCTTTCTATCCTCCTGACATATGCATCCGTCCTTTCTCCCTATCTGTTCCTCAAACGCAAATAGTTTTTCCCCAGATGTGAGTGGTTTTTCTTCCCTCTCACTCATCTCCAGGGACAGGCAAGTTAAAACAAAAATGAAGCAAAACACAAGAGGAATCTTAGAATGGCTCCCCATCCTCTCGCCCTGCCCTCAGGGGCGAGCAGTTTACTTACCCTCAGTTGCTCCCCGTGCGAGCCACCAAATGCCGAAGTCTGGCTTGGCACAAATCAGGAGCCACTTGTCAAAAAGAAACTAACTTTATTTTTAGAACTACAAACGCCAAACAAAACAGCTCCAGGGAAAAACCCTCAGAGCCCAACTGCCACCACCGGCTTCCACAAGCCTCTCTCCCCCACACCAGCCTTTTCCTCCCACAATCCTCCTCCTCTTGAGGCCGATTGGCTGGGTTGCGTGGGCAGAGCCAAAGAAGTCACCCAATGAGCAGCTCCGTGGAGGAGCCAATCAGCTAGATGTTGCTGGGGCAGCTGTGAGCCAATCATCAGCTGGCAGTCTGAAGGGCAGGGAAACAGCCCAATGAACATCACCGCAGAGGAGCCAATCAGCTAGATGTTGCTGGGGCAGTCTGAAGCTTGCTGGCAGCTGGAAGTTTGCTGGGGCCCCTTTGGCTGTGGCTCTCAACATTTACTATTTTCTATTTTTAAATAATTTGTTTTGTGAGCTTAATTGCTACAGAAATATCAGCAGTAATTTTCAGCCATTGAATTTGAAATAATTACATAGAATTTAGTTCATTTTCTGCAGCAGCACTACTTAGCTACTAATTTAATTTCTTGATAAACTATTGGAGAAATCAATAATGATGACCAATATTTTCTTGTTGCTTACTATGGACCAGGTACTAATTGCTATACATAATCATTAAATTTTCATCACAACCTTATGACATATATTTTATTCTTATCTCTATTTTACACTGAAGAACAGAGAGGTTACATAATAGGCTCAAGATCACACACCCAGTGACTGAGCCTGGACTTGAACCTTAAAATCTGTCTTAAGTGTGCAGTAATTTCACTGCCATATTCTTGCTTTTCCTTAACAGCATGAAAGCAGTAATCAAGAATTGAAAAAAACTAGAACAGGCCCAGAAGCCTGCCATCGTGGTGGACATAGACACATCACCCCAATTGGAGGAGGGGCAGAGCCACCGCCCGTGCCTGCAATGTAGGCAGACCTGCGACCTACCGGGAGAAGAGGCCCAGCGGCCCACCGGCGTGGTAGACACATCACCCCAATTGGAGGAAGGGCCCAGCTGCCGCCCGCAAGGTAGGCAGACCACGCGTCCTGGAGAAGGGGCCCAGCAGCCCACTGGCCTAGTTGAAAGATCACCCCTATTGGAGGAGGGGCCCAGCCACTGCCCGCCCCTGCAAGGGAGACTTTTCAACTATATAAGAGCAATATAAATATATAGGGGGAAAATTCAATAACACAACAGTTTCACCAAGCAGAAAGAAACGCAAGCAAGTGGTAGTGTTGGGGTATTTTTGCTGATGATATCATCGGTGGTACAATTTTCCCAAAAGGAGCCGTCAATTGACTTGGTATATCTTCCTCCCTTCTGCTTGTCATGATCATTCAGCTAAAATTTGGGGGTCAACAGAGGTGAGGCAAAGAACCTCACCCCCCCCCCCCCCCGCTGAGACCTTTCCACAGGTGTGGCTGTACTGGACCGGTAGTCAATGACGGGTAAGATCCAATTACAATGGTACCAACCTAAGACAGGAGGCTGACGCCCTGAGGTCAGCTCATCCGAAGACGGGTAAGGACCATATGTATTGGACAACCTAAGGCAGGCACGGTCCATAAGCCACATGCTTGTTGTTTAAACAGAGAGGGGGAGATGTTGAGAGCCACAGCCAAAGGGGCCCCAGCAAACTTCCAGCTGCCAGCAAGCTTCAGACTGCCCCAGCAACATCTAGCTGATTGGCTCCTCTGCGGTGATGTTCATTGGGCTGTTTCCCTGCCCTTCAGACTGCCAGCTGATGATTGGCTCACAGCTGCCCCAGCAACATCTAGCTGATTGGCTCCTCCACGGAGCTGCTCATTGGGTGACTTCTTTGGCTCTGCCCACGCAACCCAGCCAATCGGCCTCAAGAGGAGGAGGATTGTGGGAGGAAAAGGCTGGTGTGGGGGAGAGAGGCTTGTGGAAGCCGGTGGTGGCAGTTGGGCTCTGAGGGTTTTTCCCTGGAGCTGTTTTGTTTGGCGTTTGTAGTTCTAAAAATAAAGTTAGTTTCTTTTTGACAAGTGGCTCCTGATTTGTGCCAAGCCAGACTTCGGCAGTAAATACATAAATGAGTTTAAAGCAGCAAAACAAAGCAAAAAAAATGTAAAAGTGAATGGCTTAGTTTCTTTAAATAGCAAATGATCATGAAATAGCCCATCTTACTCCTGTGGAAATCATTTGTCCACCAGATACTGTTCTATGCTCCTGCTATAGTCTGAGTATTAAATCTTCCTGCCTCCAAATCATACCTGGAATTTTTGCACCCAAGGTGATGGTATTAGGAGGTAGGCTTTTTCAAGGTGATTAGTCCATGGGAACACTCCCCCCATGAGATTAATGTCCTTATCAAAGAGATCCAAGCCAGGTCAGATGATGTGTGCCTGTAATCCCAGCAATCTGGGAGTCTGAGGCGGTAGGATTATAAATTTGTGGCTGGTCTCAGCAGTTGAGGGAGACTCTCAACAATTTAGCAAGACTCTGTCTGAAAATAAATAAAAGGGCAGGGAATGGAGCTCAGGGTAGATTGCCTCTGGGTCTGGGTTCAATTCCCAGTCCCCCCCCCCCCCGACACACTCACACGTGGAGGGGTACAGGAACAGAGAGCATGCAACTCAAAGAGATCCCACATCACTTCCACCATGTTAATGACACAGCAAGAAGGTTCCGTCCGTGGGCCAGAAAAAAAGAGTCTTTACATCAAATTTGTCCTACCTTGGACTTACCAGCCTCCAGAACTGTGAAGAATAAATGTATGCTGCTTACAAGCCACCCAGGTTGTATGGTATTTTGTTAGAGCACTCTGAAGAGACTAAGACACCACCATGAATATAGATCTAGATGATATAGATGTAAATAATTTCAAAATCTGGCTCTAAAACTTTTTGAGACACATTTCTCTGATCAGTGGAAAATGCCTATTCTATTAAGTTATAGGACCCCTGCCTATTTAAATTTTTCCTTCTACGTATCCATACTGGTGATTGAACCCAGGGCATTCTACCATGAAGGTAAATCCTCAGCCCCCAGCCCCACCTCATCTCTCCTTCCTTCACTTTTAAATTTTAAGACAAGTTATGTCTAAATTGCCCAGGCTGGCCATAAACTTGCTATCCTTCTGCCTCAGTTTCCCAGATTGCTGAGGACAGGCTGGACTCCAAGCCCCATTTTTGTATAATTCTTAACTCTCCTCAGGGCACACAAAGAAATATATTTTCCAACAGTTAATTCCTGATCAATAACACAAAAGGGATTGACTGGTTACTCCTTGTTTTATTCTGCCTCATTCAATAGGAGATATAAACCTGTTTTTAATATAGACTAAAACATAAGGATTTTTCATATCTTTAATTGTATTTAAAGTTAGACATAATATAAGCCAAAAAGAACCTAAGGCCAAAGGTAACATTTTAATGGACAAGATCTGGCAAAATTATCATGTACCCTGACCTAGCAACTACACTTATAAAAATCTAACCTAAAAACACAAAATGGTAAATGTACAAGGCTATTAATTGCAGCATTACTTATAAAATAAAAAAAATGTGACAACAATCAAAATGTGTGTTAGCCAACTAGTTACAAGCCCCTGGTATATCTACACAGTAAAGTACTATGCAAATTGAGAAAAAAAGAATGATTTAAGTATAATGGCATGGAATAATCTCAGAAAAAAAGAAAAGTCAAAAAACAGTGTTCTTATAGAATGATCTGTTTTGTAAGGGAAATGGGAAAAGAAGTATGCTTGTATTTTTTAAGAAAAAATGGAGCCATCATCTAATAAAATAATTACTTACAGAGGAATAAATTAAAGAATGAAAGAGAAGGAAATGCATGCAAAATTTATTTGAATGCACTTATTATATAATTTCTGTTCCAGAGTCAAATGAATACTTATTAAAATTTAAAAATTAAATTAAAAAAGTATGTCCCTAAAGACTAAAATGTGAATTTAAATAACTTGGGCCAGGGATGTAGCTCAGTGATAGTGCTTGCCTCACATGCACAAGACCCTAGGCTAGATCTCTAGCACCACAGATAATCATCATCATCATCATCTAACTATATCAATTATGTTACTAATGGAATAAAAAATTCCACTTGACTCTAAAACCTATGTTCTTATTGTATATCCTTATGAAATATAATGACAAAAGGATCATCAAACAATGTATTCATTTGTCTTATTATTTATATATTTATCTGTCTTGTTATTTTGAAACTATTATGTCATAAGATAACACAGATTTTCAGACTAAGAAAATATGTATTTTTATCAAAAATTTTAAGTAAAAGCCCCTTTCCTCTCTCTCTTAAAAAGAAGGCATTTCCTGCCTTTCCCTTTTGAATTACTAGCAACCTTATGGGGATCTCTAAATACTGTTTCCTAGCAAAAGGTGCCAGAATCCCTCAGAGGAATGGGTGGTAGCGTTCGTGGGGAAGAAAATGTAATAGAAAAAACAAAGCATAGGATGCTTGAATTTGATATCTGAACTGTGATTACATGACAAAAATATGCTTGTTTTTAGGATATAAACACAGAAGTATTCATGAATAAAAAGACATAATGTATGCAACCTACTTTCATATGACTTTGAAAAAATGAGAAAGGATGATAAAAACGAATGGAACAAAACATTAAAAATTGGCCAATTTTATAGTTATATACCAGCAAATTTAATAACCTAGAAGAAACAGATGGTATCCTGGACATATCCACCTTAGCCAGGAAGAATTATGAAGAAGTAGACTGGAAAAAAACAAGGGCAAAATTGAATCAGTAATAAGAAGTCTCCTATCAAAGAAAAGCCCAGGACCAGAGCCTCCACTGCTGAATTCTCTCAAACATCTAAAGAAGAATCAATTCCCATTCTTCTCAAATTATTTTGAAAAGCTGAACAGGAGTAAATCTTGCAAACTTATTCTACATGCACCTTTACCCTGATGTCAAAACCAAACAAGGACACAACATAAAAATAAAAGCCTGGACCAATCTCCCTGATGAACATAGATGAAAAAAATTCTCAACAAAATACTAGCAAATCAAGTCCAACAGCACATCAAAGAGATTCACCATGATATACTGGGTTTCATCCCTGGAATGAAAAAATGGTCTGATGTGTACAAATCAATAACTGTAGCACTCCACATAAGTAGATACAGAACAATCATTTGATAAACATTACTTCATTATTGAAAACTAGGCAATAGACTTTATTTCTAAATTTTTAAAAAAAATTAGGTACAGAAGGAATGTGCCTCCGCATAATACAGGCCATATATAACAAACCAAGAGCTAACATCATACTTAATGGGGGGAAACTGAAAGCTTTCTAATATTTGAAAAACAATAAGGAAGCCCTCCACCTCAGTAGTAGGGACTGAACCCAGGGACACTCTACCACTGAGCTATAACCTCAATGCTTTTTTAACTTTTGTTTTCAGACAGGGTCTTACTAAGTTGCTGAGATTTTCTTCAACTTGTGATTCTCCTGCCTCAGCTTCCCAAGTTGCTAGGATGTCAGGCATGTGTCACTGCTCTCAGCAGGATGCCCATCTTTACCACACTCATTCAACATAATATTGGAAGTTCTAGCCAGAGTGATGAGGCAAGAAAAAGAAATAAAGGGCATCCAAAGTGGAAAGAAAGAAGTGAAATTATCACTGTTTGCATATAACACAATCTTATATATGGAAAACCCCAAAGAACCCAACAAAAAACTATTAAATAAATTCAGCAAAGTTGCAGAATACAAAAGTAACATAAAAATAGTAGTATTTATATATGCTAATAGCAAATTATCTAAAAAATAAATTAAAAGGCAATCTCATTTACAATAGTTATAAAAAATCCTAGGAATAAATTTAATTAATAAATTTAACAAAAGAGGGGCTGGGGATGTGGCTCAAGTGGTGGCATGCTTGCCTGGCATGCGTGCGGTCCGGGTTCGATTCTCAGCACCACATACAAACAAAGATGTTGTGTCCACCGATAACTAAAAAATAAACATTAAAATTCTCTCTCTCTCCCTCTCTCTTAAAAAAAATTTTAAAAAATCATAAATTTAACAAAAGAGCTGAGAGATCTCTGTAATGAAAACTATAAAGCATTGATGTAAGAAATTGAAGAGAATACCAAAAAATAAAAAAGGGGGTGGGGGGTGGAGACATCCTGTGTTCTTGGATAGGAAGAATCAATATTGTTAAAATATTTATAGTACCCAACAGACAAAGTAATCTACAGATTCAATGCAATCCCTATCAAAATACTAATTACATTCTTCACATAAGCACAAAATAATTCTGTGTATGCAACCACACACGCACATTTACACACAAATAACCAAAGCAGGAAGTTTTCTTCAGCAGAGGGCTGACTTCAAAATACACTACAAAGAGGTAGCCATTAAAACAGTAATACAATGCATTAAAACACATTAACACACACATGGGCCAATGATCCCACAATTAAACACATGCATCCATAGCCCACCGATTATCAATAAAGGTGCTAAGAATATACATTATAGAAAGGAAAGTCTGTTCAACAAATGGTGCTGGGAAAATTGGAAAGCTACATGTAGAGGATAGAAATGATACCCCTCTCTCACCAGTTACAAAAATCAAGTCAAACTAAACTAGACTTACATGTAAGGCCTGAAACTATGAAACTAGTAGAAAGATAGGTGAAATGCTTTAGGACATTAGAGTAGCAGGTATTTCTTGGATAAAACCTCACAGCATAGAAAATAAAGAGACAACCTACAAAATGCAAGAAAATATTTGCAAACTATATATCTGACAAGGGACTAATTTCCAGAATATAAAAGAAACTCAAAAAATTCACAAAACCCCCAAATAGTCCAATTGAAAAATAGGCAATATAATGGGACATTTTTTCAAAAGAAGTCATACAAATGGCCAACAGGTTTATACAAAAAATGTTCAACATCACTAATCATCAAGGAAATAAATGCAAATCAAAGTCATAAAAGATACCATCTCACTCCAATTAAAATATCAACAATGAAAAATAACAAAGTTCATAAGTGCTGGTGATTATGTAGAGAAAAAGGAGGACATACATAATATTAGTTTAAATATAAATCAGTATAGCCATTATGGAAAATAGTGTAGTTTCCTCAAAACAAATTAAAAATGGAACTATCATATGATCCAGAAATCCTCTGAGTACTATATACAAAGGAAATGAAAACAGTGTGTTGTACAGGCATCCACCACACTACCATGTTTATTATACCACTATTCATAATAGCCAAGAACCAGAAACAAACTATACCTTAAGACAATCAAGTTAGAGATGAGGAAATGCTTTCCTTTATAGAATTCTAGCTAGTAAACACAGAAGAAATGACAGAGAAAAATCACCACTTTTTAAAAATATTTATTTAGTTAGTTTTAGGTGGACACAATATCTTTATTTTATTTTTATGTGGTGTTGAGGATCGAACCCAGCACCCAGCGTACTGCAGGTGAGCATGCTACCGCTTGAGCCACATCCCCAGCACCCCCAAAACACCACTTTACAACCACTAATGTAACAAGTCCAGCAGTCACCATCAATACCTGCTAACACCATCAGGTAAGAATTTGAAGGGGAATTTGATAATGAAGATATGAGGTTGCCATCTGAACTCAAAACATAATAATAATCAGGCTTAGCATCACTAAAAGTGGGATAGCCAGATATAATGTTTTTTATGATACAATGCAATAGGAAGTATACAATATCATCACATAATGAATGAACGCATGAAAAAGAACATGGATCTAATCAAGATTACATTTCACTATCAATTTATGGAAAACTTGGATGGCAGTAAGTTAAATTGTCTAGTACAATTGAAAAAATAGGCAGTAGACCTAAATGAACATTTTATCAAAAGAAGTCACACAAATGGCCAACAGGTTTATACAAAAAATGCTCAACATCACTAATCATCAAGGAAATAAATGCAATCAATCAGAAAGCAATTGACCAAATCAAGAATATGGGATAACCTACTACACAAATGACCTTGGTTATTCAACAAATACATGGCATGAAAAAAACAAAATAGGAATGGGGGCAGCGACTGGTAGAGATTAAAAAAGATTTAAGAGGAGACATAACAAATGTAGTGTGTAAACCTTGTATAAGTCTTGACGCAATTCTACAAATCTTAATTCAAGGCAATGAATAGTAACAAAAAATGTTTTTGAGACAATTATGGAAGTCTTAATATAGGTTGGGTATTAAATATCACCAAAGCATTAAATTTTTAAGTGTAGTTGTATCAGTGGTGCTTATATATTTTTAAAAATTTTCTCACTGAGCTGCACCCACAGCCCATCTTTCTTTCATTCTTTCCTTTTTTTTTTTTTTTTCTTGTTTTAGAGATAGGGTCTAAGTTGCCCAGGGTGATCTCTAATTTGCAGTCTTCCTGCCTGTACCTCCCAATTGGATAGAAATATGGATCTGTGCCACTGCACATTCCTAAATTTCTGAAGTGTTCTTATCAGCTAGAGATGCAGCCTCATTTACTGGCCATATCACATGCTATCTTTAATTTTCTTTTAAATACTGAGCAAAAATCATGCATGGTGACACATGCCTGTAATCCCAGCAGTTCAGAAGGCTGTGTCAGGAGAGTTGCAGATTTGAGGCCAGCTTGAGTAACTAAGCAAGACACTGTCACAAAATAAAATAAAAAGGACTTGTAGCTCAGTAGTAAAGTGGCTCTGGGTTCAATCCCGACAGTTCAAAACCAACCAACCAATCAACCCAGTGTGAGTAAGTAGAAGTAAGATTAGCAAACTTGCTTACTAGTTGAAGCTGTGTGATGGGTACATGGAGGTTATGTTTCTATGAAAAAAAAGAAAAAGCTTGGGAGACATATCAAAACTCACTTGAGCTGTTCTAGCACTTTCTTCATCACAGCACAATTTTATTCTTAGCCTTGAGTTCTGGTACTAGAAGGACTTTTTTTCTTTTTCTTTCTTTTTTTTTTTTTTTTTTTTTTTTTTGCATTTCATTGAGTTTTCTGAGGATTCCTACAATCCATTCACACTTTCACACCCATGACTGCTTCAAACACAAGAACCATGAAGTTATTTTATGAAAGAACCCAAGAAGCATAGATGATATTCTCTGCCAAACTAGCAGTCTTTTAATTCTCATTCCCTGGGTAAGGTAGGTTTAGGAGGGTGGATCTGAGGTATTGTTTATCCATTTCCAGTAGAAATGTAGGATATGGCTTATTTACCTTCCCTCATGTCTTTTTTTTGGGGGGGGGGCAGTGTCAGGGATTAAGCCTAGGAGTGCATAACCACTGAGTGATAACCCAGACCTTTCTATTTTTTTTTTTTTTTGAAACAGGATTTTTGCTAAGTTGCTGAGGCTGGCTTTGAACTTGCAATCCTCCTGCCTCAGCCTTCTGAGCTGCTGGAGTTACAGGCATGCCACTGCACCCAGCAACTGTGTACTGACAGATTTTCAATGACTTCTGGGTAATGTGAAAGCTGACTGTGAATGCCTTATAATAAAAAAAGGCAGAATTGAAAAAGCAACCACTTTGCAAAGAAATTTTAATTTCAATATTTTAATATGCATAAACCTCAAAATGCTTTATGACACCTGTAATATACTTATGGATGTATTTGTTAAGTTCTAACCTCAATTTTAGGAGTTGTCCTCATCAACAATGCAGTTAAGACATAGTTTGCTGGCATTCTAACTGCTAAGCTCATACTCAAGGCAAATACTAGAACTTTTTATTCATAATTTGATTGACACCCAATTTTTGCTAATTAGCATATTAAAGGTCAGGCCCATGTATTGGGGAAATGGCTTATAGACTAGTATTAGAAATTTGTTCTTTCTAGTGATATTGAAGATAGAACCCATCCAGGCCTAGAAATGCCCACTTTCTTAAAGATGGCACAGCACCTGGGTCTCAATCACTGTTTACAACCCTTTCACTAAAGTTGGTTACTTGATAGTGATCATAAAAGGGAATCAAATGGGATATTGCCTTGTCTGCCTTGAGTAAACATTTCTCAGGAGGCTGGTTCAAGAATCTAAAAGGACAGAAAACTAAAACTGCATTGAGTATACTTTTGTGCTTGTTTGTTTAGTAAATGTCTGAATGTGAGGCAGATTGTGGCCTAAGACATATTTTATGGTAATCTGGTAATGAGGATGTAAGGGAATTGCTACCCCAAATCCATTTCAACTTTCGAAGCTGCTATCTATGTAACCAAAAAGAACCCAAGTTGAGGCTGAAAAAATAGATTAGTTCAGTTCACAACAATCATATGATACACATTTAAATTTTTAAATTTTATTTAAACACTTGACATTAAGTGAAATTTAATCATAATCATTACAGAGCATCACCACAATATTCACAAAGAATTTTTTAAAATAAAAGACAAAAGAATACAATCTTCAACAAGTTAAATGCCACTTTACTATGTAAACCAAAATAAAATAAAACCCTGATACTAAAAAGGTACATACTCAGAGGAAAAACAGATACAAAAACATTTAAACATCGACATTATCCACATTCTTTGCAAGAGAGTTAGTACCCTACATCTACAAAATTTCAGAATCCTGTTAAAATCAAAACCATCTCTGGTTTATGATACAGCACAATTCATAAGGCAAAAATATAGGCATTATCATCCAGTTCTTTAATTTCACTTGTATTTTAAGGCAAACTTGGAACTTTTTGCTTAGTATTTTAAAATGAATGAAACTTTACACATGATAACTTGACAAAATTAACAATAAATTATCTCTAGTTAAATATGTATAATATAAAAGACATATGGATAACAATTTTTCTCTCTGCAGAGATGTAAACTGGATTTTTATTTGACTCCATATTCACACTAGTAAAATTTGTAAACCTATAATATTTAAAATGTACTTATTGTATTCCTGTCTCATCAATTGTGTCAACATTGAAACAATATACTGTAAGCGAAAAGTCAATATATATCCAGCCACAGAATCGTTATCTAATTAAATCATGTCTAATTAAAGTGCTGTTTACAAAAGGAAGAAAGGTTAAAGAGTAGAACTGGATGTTAACTTGACATGAGACATTTATAATTTCTTAACTTTCGACTACAGAGGTTATAGAGGTTATCACAAGTTTATTGAACTTTAAGCAGTAAATTTACTGTAGAATCTGATTTTCCTGAAAATGAGCACTTAGGTGACAATACTAGGAATCCAACACCAAAACTGAAAATTAACACAGCATGGTATGTACATATATTTTCCTCAGTATTAGCCAGAGCTTTGATATTCTAGGAAATAGTTTGGGTTTTGTTTTTTTCCCCCCTATAGTTTTGTTTTTCTTCTAGGAAATATTTATCCAATTTCAGGAAATGTAGAGTTCTGTAAGTCAAGTTTTTCATAATTCTTTTTCATGCCATTAAAACCTAATCAGACTCTAAATAATTGTTTATAAGTAATCTAGGTGTTCAGGAAATTATGAAGTTGGAGAAAAGGAATTAAATTTATATTTTACTATACAGTTATTGGGGTACAGGACTCCTACACTGCATTTTACTCTTTTAAGTGAAAAGAGTATATCTTATTTATATTTCTAGCCACCACAGAATCTAACACAATATCTCCTTCATAAAAGTAGACCCTCCATATCTGTCAAACCATCAAAATAAACTTTCAAAACGTAATGTCATTTTTCTATCACTTACTTTTTCCTATCACTTGCTGTTACTTCCTATAATATTCATCCATATTTAAAACAATATTAGCAATAACAAATGGAGCTTGTAAGTAAAACTTTGGATTACATTAAAAATTAGTTAAATTAGCCAGGCACAGTGGCACATGCCTGTAATCCCAGCGGCTTGGGAGGCTAAGGCAGGAGTATCCCGAGTTCAAAGCCAGCCTCAGAAAATGTGAGGCACTAAGCAACTCAGTGAGACCCTGTCTCTAAATAAAAAAAAAATAAAAAATACAAAAATAGCTAGGGATGTGGCTCAGTGGTCAAGTGCCCCTGAGTTCAACCCCTGGTACCAAAAAAAAAAAAAAAAGTCAATTCTTTTCCTACATCCAACAAATATTAAATTGCCAAACATTCCTAACAGATTAAATCTTTATGTAATGTAATTATAAAAGGCAATTTTTTTTGCATTTGATTATATTAATTTCTATTCCCCTCTGCATTCTTTTCCAAAATATTTCTGGGCAATTCTAAATTGCTTTAGCTTGCCTGAAGATATATAATCATTTCTAATACCATTAAACCTGGAGATTTATAACCAAACATTTTGATCCTTTTTAACAAGAAACATGTGGCTTTAAATTCACAATTTTTTAGCAAAGTATTCATAATGAAACTTCTCACAAATCTCTAAGAGAAAGCTCTATTGTAAACTTACCAGTTGTCAAGTCATATTAGTAGATGTTATAAACAGTACAAAAGCAACCTTAAAATAAATATATTTCTAAATTTTGAATGTTTTTTTCTTCACAGGCTTTCATAATTTGTTCACTGGTACATGGCTTCTACTATTGCCTAAGATGTTTCACATTTAGTCTTCACCAGATGATATTTAGATTTTTCAAAAATAATTATCAGTATATGCTTTTGACCTAATTTACCAAATAATTATATGTTTTATACTAACTTGATAGTGGAAACAATACATGAGTTAAACATTGTTAAAAATAAAGCAGTATGGATGTATTTACAATTAAAATAATTTTCTATAGTCTTTCAAATTCCCTTATCTTCTAGGAGAAGGAAATAAAAAACAGTATAATAAGATGTATTTAATAATATGATTCATACAAACAAAGACAACTGACTTAGAGAGTTAACAGTAAGGATGTAGAGGGCTGGGAATATAGTTCACTTGGTATAGTGCTTACCTCACATGCACAAGGCCCTGGGTTCAATACCTGGCAACCCCCCACCCCACAAAAAAAAAAAAAAAAAGAAAAGAAAAGAAAAAACAACAACAGAAAACCAGTAAGTATGTAATGGAATCTATTTTAAATTGCTTTTCTTTATATAAAGTTTAGGCCAACCACAGTAGTGCACCTTAATACTATTCAACAGATTTATTCAAAGCAATGAAAAAGTTATTGCTATATATCATTGTTATTCAGACAAGCAACATACAAAATACTCATTTGATTTTATTAGTAGCTCCTGTTGAGTTCTAAGTTAGAAGAGACTAAAAATCACTTGCAAGGTTTTATAATCTGTGCAAATATTCCTAAAGCATGATACTACTTTTTTGATTAAAGATGATTTTACATAGTTTTGTAGTATATAGTCAACTCTACAACAGGTAGTTTATGGAAGAACAAGGAAAACTGCAAATTACCTGGTTATAGTTTTTAAGAAATAACATATATGCTAACAACTGAACCTATGTTTTATAATTACAAATGGCTTCTTAACAATAGTTTTAGAATATCATGGCACTTAAGAATGCTGTATGAATTATTAGGAAAAATGTACAGTGGTCTTGCAGAGACTTTATAAAGAGATAGTGGGCAAGAAAAAAATTAAGAAAATAAAAACAAAATGACTACAGTACCCAAACACAAGTACCAACATCATAAAAAACTGCAAGTTAATGTGTTTAAGACTTACAGACATTTACTAAAACATGCTAAAATAAAATAAGTTAACCATATCTTTTAAATAAGTGTTTACTGGCTAATGCAAACAATTTTGTTTTAAAAGATAATTTCCTTAATCAAAGCAGAACTAAATTAGAACCATTAGTCAAGTAAACATCGAGTTCCAGTTTTCCTCAATAACTTTAAAATATTCAGTTACCTAAGAAATGTACAAAGTAATGCATAACTGCCTAGGGCTTATATTTAATGCATATATTTCTGTTTTTCAGAAGGATGTAATCCAGCAGAAGAACAAAGAAGACCAAAAGTGTATCTTTCTTTAAATCACTATTCAGTAACCATGAAAAACCTAACAGGCCATTTAGATGATTTTTGGATGTTAACATAAGTGTACTCACTAATGTTTTTAATAAGCACAAACAAATTAAGCCTGTAAAATGAAAAACACTATCAAATTATGCCATGCATGTCACACCAAACATCCAAAAGAACATCTATTATAGCCTTGTTATATAGATCCTACAGTTAGCACCATTTTTATATCTGAACACTTGGAAAATGCAAAGAAAGATCTTTAAAAAAACCTAAAATTATTATAAGTTTACATGAAAAAAATCAATAAGCACTAAGGTTGGTCCTAAACACTTTCAAATATTTACATCAACACTGGGAAGCCTGTTGTACTACTGAAGAAAAACTAAAACAACTGGTATGATCAGCTCATTCTATCCATGCTTATCATAGCACAGACAAGTAACTAAATTCATCCAGCATTAACCTGCACATATACAAAAGGCATAAACAGTAAGTATCTGGCTTCTTAAAACAGGGCCCCAAATAGGACAATAAAACCAATTGTCTTGCAAATATACTACACCACTAGCCCTAAAACCAATTTAGCAGGAAGAATATTCAGATGACTCACTATGACATGTTATTTACAACCTTTAAAAGTACCAAAAGTAAAAGCAGCCCTTTGTTTTAAAAATGTGAAGCATATGAATTTACATACAACAAGCAGTATAAACAATCTGTCCATTCATTCAATACACTTCAGAATCTAAAGCCTCTCTCTTCCTAGTAAATCATGATACATATCAAGGAAAGAGAGCTAAAAATAAAAAAATTAAAAAGCAGCAAGGTTTTCTCCATTTAGGAACATAAAACAAGTCTATCTCAGTCTTGGGAAAGAAGTGCACAATTCAATTGGCAAGGTCTTTCCTTTTTCTTCTTCTTCTTCTTCTTCTTTGATTATTGATTTACCGTGTAACCAAGAGCAACCAAAACTACTTGTCAATTCAAAGTACCCAACAAAACTTTGAGTCTTCATGCCACTTCAAGTTAAAATAAAAGCAATGTAGCTTTTAGTTTTCAGAAAACTGGACATCCTTTTGTGTGGCACAAGTTTCACTACCACATAATTTCCAGGAGTTCACTCTTATCAAAGTGCAGTTAATCCAAAATTGCATCGACAGTATATCATGCCTGCTGAATCCAGCCACGTATCTGAGATAGGGTCATATTTCTGCACTGTGTTCAGATAGGAAGACCCTGAGTGACCCCCAACTACATAAAGGTAGTTATCAATTACTGCAGCACCAACTCCTAGGAAAGGTAGATAAAAAGAAGACATGTTAGCTATGAAGTCTATTTTTTCTAAAAACCAATGTGTACTTTAATGTTTTCTTAAAATATATTTCAACAATTTAACAAGCAACATAGAAATACATTTAATAGAAAAACACATCCTTAACATAAGAGTCAAATTATTCTTTTACCTCTGCTCTCCAATCCTACTCTCCACACCTCTGCCTCCAACAGCAAAGTACTATTTAAATTTTGATTTCTAATGAATTGTATACATTCACAGGGTTTAATGTGACACTTTAATATACATACATAATGTTTAATGATCAGATCAGGGTAAACTATGGCAGAAAAGTATTATTAAGGCATTTCTATATGCTTTAAAATCCATTTATATTTATATATTTTCTAGAAATCATGCATTTCATCAGGTTTTCAAATATACTGAACTATATAATTTATGCTTTTAAAAATTATTCTTTATATATTATTATATATAGTTTGAAAAAAAGAACAAGTCTACACAAAATTTTAAGTTATTGTTTTTAAGGCTTTCCCTATCAAGAATGCTGAAAAAACTGATTAAACTCTGAAATGGTTAACTCCATTTTGTTCTGTTAATTTCCTTTTGATATTTATGTTTTAAGAGTTTCTTTAACTTAAAACCTGCCCCTTAAAATAATGTCATTTGAGTTTGGGTTAAAAAATAATTTTCCTTATTTTCAAATGATGTATTTGTTTTTTCTTTAGGAACCCTGAAATCCAACCCCTTTTCTTATCAACTGTGTCCCTTGGGAAGGACAGAACATTCAAAAGTAAATGTATGAATCATTGATGTACAAAACAAAATAGAACAATACAAGGAGTGTGTGTGTGTGTGTGTGTGTGTGAGAGAGAGAGAGAGAGAGGGGGGGGGGAGGTTGGGATTATAAAACATACAAATCGATGAGATCTATTATACGGCCAAAGAAAAAAGCTTCTAGAAAGATATATTCTATTATCAGCATTTCCCAAAATGTGTTCTTTCAAGTTTGAGAAAATGATAATATACCCACAGGTATATTAAAAACACAGTTAAGAAATTTATGTTGTTTTGCCTAGCTAGTTGTTTTTCAAGTTTATAACAAAAAAAAAGTTTTTCTGGAAAAGTAATACCCTTGTTTTTCTATGGAACTACTATTCCAAGAGCATCACTGTAGAAAGCACAGTCCTATATTTTTATAAATTCATAAATTATTACCTGTTCTAGGTTCTTTCATTGGTCTACACACAGTCCACTGATTTTGATGGGGGTCATATCTTTCAATGCTTGACAAATGTGAGACACCATTATGTCCACCCACCACAAAAATAAAGCCTAGCATGACACCCACACCAAAGTGAATCCTTTTATCAGCCATGGATGCAACCATCTCCCAGGAGTCTTTACTTGGATCATAACGTTCCACACTGCAAAAATTCACATGACAAAAGAATTAATTTACATATCCTTTGTGTCACATTTTCTGCCAAAGCAAAACTAAAACCTGCCATGGTTTTCAAAGTTCAATAAAGAAACAGATACAAACCAAGAGTAGTCTATCCCAAATATTTAGATTTTTGCCAATAAGTTTACAGAATTAAAAGTTTACCTTGTGAATAGGGTTCAACAATAACTGTTTGCTATTCCATTATACAATCATTCTTTAGTATTCATAAGGAATTGGTCCCAGAACCCAAGTGGATACTCAATCCCTTATGTAAATGGTGTAGCATTTACACCTAACCTCCCATATACTTTATCTCTAGAATACTTACATCTAATTTAATGTAATGCTATGTAAACGGTTGTTGTATTATTTAAGGAATAAGAAAAAAATCTGTACATGTTCAGTATAGATGCAGTATTTTTTCAAATATTTCTCATCCATAGTTGGTTAAACTCACAGATGCTGAATCTGCAGAAACAGAGGGCCAACTGTACTGTTTCAGCAACAGGTATATTAAAGGCACAGAACTTAAGACAGAAGACCTGGGTTTAAGTACACATGCTGCATTTCTAGAGCTGGACTAGCCCTACCACTGTGGCTCTGTGTAAACCTGAATACATCATTTCATTTCACCTGAAAAAACAGCACAACTCAAAGGGTTCATATAATAAAATCAAACAAGAATGCATTCGAAAATTACAAATATTTTTAAGAAAACTAAGGATACACAGATAAGGAAAAGAGAAGAGAAGGAAGAGCAGTGTTTTTTCTCACAGGATAATTCATGTGATTTTAGTACAGAGCACACTACAGATTCCATAGCACAAACTGGTTAATCATAATAATTTATGATTGCTTTAGGAGAATTTAGGATTAAAGTTTGGTATGCATCCAGAGAACCTGTGGTAGTTCCAAGTTTGTTATGGAGACCCATATCAAATCAGAATTTTCAAAAAAGCTTCTTCAGACCATTTCAGAATATTTGTAAGCCTGTTGTTTGCCCTGAAGGGACACAAAGGCACAAAGGTAAACTTAATTGAGCTTGTTTTGGTTCTTATCTCACTTTCTGAAAAAGGCTTAGGCATTTGAGATGCTGTTAAGTTCATTCTGGAAATCATAATAGAAACTAGATAACAGTGTTTGTGAAAAGATTTCATGATAAACTTATTAGACCAAAATCATGGGACAAGAAAAGTTGATGAACTCTAGCAAGACTTTAAAAATCCAAGAACATTATCTCAAAATTAAAATACGTAAATCTTTTATTTTAGAAATTTTTGCCAGAAGTTTTTCAAAGAACAGAAATGCTTGTCGGGGACCCAAATACTTTTCGTTCAACTAAAGGATCAAAAAAGGAGGAATAGTTTAGATTAAACTGAAATAATGCTGTTTAAACTAAGAAATACTATTGTGCCAATCACTTTCCCTTCTTTAAAACACTAAAAAAAAAAATCAATAAAACACAGACCACTCCAATTATTAAAGATAAAAATCTTTAGAACATCAATTTTCAACAAATGTGCAGGATTATGATTAATATTCCATATAAGCACTAACTTTTTTCTCATACATATTTCTCCTTTATTCAAAGAATATATCACAGAATACAGAGATCTCTAATTCAGATTTTAGCACAACCAAAACACATGTATGATGTAACATGAAAATATGTCTTAATCATAGAATAAGAATCCACCAAGGAATATTTAAGTGAGACTTCAACTTTATAATATAATATTGTATTGGCCTATAGGAATTATATTTCCATATCTTTATTCTATTAAGCAACATAATAAAGACCTTATACACATATACACATGCACATACATACACCACACGAAATCTAAAAATTGCCAAAATCTTACATTTTCTGAGTTTTAAAATGTAGACCATTTAAACAGAATGACTTAGTGTTAATTTAATACAAGGGATGTAATCTTAAGTTTCTTTGAATTGCCATATAAACAGTTACATTTAAGAAGCAGGTTAAATTCTCAAATGCCTATCAATATCACTTAAAAAATTAAAAATGAAGCTCATTGATACATACAAATTATTTAAAACTCAGAAATTATTATTAATAATCCCTTTTAAAAATCTCCCAACATGTACACAATTTAATTATTAATTTAAATACCTGTTCATGTGAGCAGGACCATACCCACCAATGGCATATATCATTCCATCCAATACAGCTGCAGCAAAACAACTTCTTGTCGTAGTCATTGGTGCCACAGGTTGCCATTTTCTTATTTTGGGAATATATTTCTCTACAGATTGTAAATAAGATTGTCCATCATATCCACCTAAAGCATAAAGTTCTCCTGCAAGAACTACTACTCCAAGGGTACTTCGGCTCTCATTCATTCTCTCTAGTGAAGTCCAGGTATTTGTATCAGGATTCCAGCATTCTACTGAATTTTCATGTTTTCTGATAGTGACACCAGGACGCACATTAGTTTCAATACCACCTATAACATACACTTTTTGGTCTAAAACACATATTCCAAATTCATAGCGAGGAATGTTTAAGGGTGCCAAACCAATCCAAGAGTCACTTTGAGGAAAGTACATCTCCACACTAAAGAATAAGCAGAAAAAAATAAATTTTAAAAACCCAAATGGCCCATAAATAAAAATATGTTTAATCTTATCAGTAACCAGGGACATGCAAATTAAAGTCACAACAAACCATGATACATCTTCCAGACTGGCAAAACTGTAAAGATGATAACATCAATTGGCAAGAATGTGGAGGAAGGAATGAAGATTGTTAGTGAGATTGTTAACAAGTACAAACAAATCTGGAAAACAATTTCACACTATCCAATAAAGTTCAAGATATGCATGTGGCTTTACTCATCAATTTCATCTCTATGTGTCTATTCAGTTGAACATTTACTGTAGTCAGTTTTGTAGCAAGAAACACATACAGAAAAGTTCTTTGGAGCACAATGCAATAATCCATCAAAAGGAGAATAGTTAAATAAGGTGTAGTATATCTGTCCCATGACTGAACAATTTTACTCTTAAATAGATACACAAGAAAAATGCATATATTTATATATGTACAAGAATGTTCACTGCAGTATTATTTGTAATCACCAAATATTGGAAGCAGTCCAAATGTTCATCAACCATATTTACAGCAATGAAAATGAACTGAATACAGCCACATGTACTTGGGGTGAATCTTACATGTATTTTTTTTAATATTTATTTTTTAGTTGGACACAATATCTTTATTTTATTTATTTATTTTTATGTGGTGCTGAGGATCAAACCCAGGGCCTCGCACATGCTAGGTGAGCACACTACTGAGGAGCCACAACCCCACCCCCTTACAGGTCTTTTGAGGGAAAGATGATAAACTCAAAATAATATATTTTGCATAATTTCATTTATATCAAGTTCAAAAACATGTAAAATTAATCTCTGGATTAACAATGTAGATAGTGATTATCACTGGGGTAGGACAGAGAAGGAGCTCCTGAGTGCTATTCTATTTTTTGAACTGGTTTGTACTGCTCACTTTTATGATAATTCACTGAGTGGTACAAGTGGAATTACCCTCTTTTCTATTTATGTGTAAGACTTTAGTATTTAAAATAAAAAAATTTCATTGTAAAAGAAAAAATTATGCTATGCTAATACACCATGTCAGTGAAAGTAAATGAACTATTTCCTCATGCAATTGCACAAGAGAATTTCATTTACTGTTCAGTGAAAAAACATCTCCAAGTATATATAGCACTTCCATTTATATAAAAATGTATAAAAACTGATAGTAATTGAGGTTCATTTGACAAGAGGAAAAATTATAATGAAAAGCAGGTTAATACAGAATAATGTTTACTTCTTGGGGAGAGAGGGAGATGGCAAGGAGATACATGGGGTCTTCAAACGTATTTTTAATATCTATTAAGCTTGTTGGTATCTATCTTAGACTGTTTTCTTGCTAATATCACAATATCACAGACTAGATAAGTTATGAAGAAAAGACAATACTTTTGACCAAAAGCCATCTTCTGATGGCTTTCTCATTGGCAGTCTGACCCGTGTATGTGTGTGTGTGTGTGTGTGTGTATGTGTGTGTGTGTATGTGTGTGTGTGTGTCTGTCGGTCTCTCTCTCCACACACTGGTCATTTCCCACTTCACCAATATTCAATCATGGTGACTCCACCCCGTAACTTTATCTAATTTTAATCACACATCCCTCACCCCCCACCAAAGGTTCTATCTCTAAAAATCACAGCCAAATTAAGTTCCACATCATCATTTCACAATATCAACTCATGAGCCTTTGGGAGACTCACTCAAACCATATTATAAACCATATTATTCTACCCTTGGCCCCCAAGGTTAATGTCCTTCTCACAAATGCAAAATGCAATCATTCTATCCCTTCCAGTCCCCAAGTTTTAGCTCATTCCAGCATTAATTCAAAAGTCCAAAGTCTCATCTCCTTCCAGCAGGCTGGCACAGTGGCTCAGGAGGCTAAGACAGGAAGATCAAGAGTTCAAAGTCAGCTTCAGCAATTTAGTGAGGCCCTAAGAAACTCAGTGAGACCCAGTCTCTAAATAAAATACAAAATAGGGCTGGGGCTGGGGCTGAGTGGTGGAGTGCCCCTGAGTTCAACCTCCAGTAACTCCCCCAAATAAAGTTATAATGGCAGGACTGGAATAGGATAAACATTCCTACTTCTAAAAGGGATAAACAGACAAGTAGAAAGGTGTAATTGGGCCAATTATGCCAGCAGGGAAGACATTAAACCCCTAAAACTCCAAGTCCAGCCATCTTGTGCCCACTGTAGCAGGGCCCCATGGGTTAGGGCAGCCCTGCCCCGACCGCTTTGCTGATTATAGGTCAGCCACAAGTCCCAAAACTCAATAATGCAATAGTATAAGAGTATATATTCTTTTTCCAGTATGATCAAAGTATTTTGATTAACTTCATAATTACCAAATGCCTATTTATAATCAGTTTTATTATTTATCTAGATTTTAAACTGTGAATTTGTACCAGTGATATAACAGGGAACAATTTGAGTTTAACAAGATGAGTTTCATTGAGGAAATAGGGATAAACCTTGAGTGGAGAAATTCCAGAGAGCAGGAGATGAGGAAATAAAAACAGCGAGTATAGGTCATTTTTCTAATTATTATTTTTTAAATAGAAGAATAAAACGGATTCGAGGAGTTACAAAGTGAAACACAGAAAGACTATGGATGCCAGAAAAATTAATCTGGGAGTTTAGATTATAAAATGTTTGTATGTTCACGGCAAAGATATGGTACACTGGGAGGTGATGATATAAGAGAAAGACAAGATAAGTAGAAGAGCAAAATATTTGCATAAAGAGAAGGAATGGCCCAGACCTAGTGGTACACACCTGTAATCCCAGTGGCTCAGGAGGCTGAGGCAGAAGGATTGCAAATTCAATCCTCAGCAATTTAGTGAGTCCCTAAGCAATTTAATTTTTCTTAAAAAAATAAGAAAAGAAGTAGGGATATGGCTTATTAGTTAAGCACCCCTGGGTTCAATCCCTGATACCAAAAAGAAAAATAAAGAAAAAGAAAAGGAATGGAATCTAGTGAATATAAGAAGAAACATGCCTTATATAATCAGAGATATGATAAATTATGGTATAATGGTGTATTAAGAATTGTAATGCAAAAATAAATAAATAAAAATTTTTTAAAAAAAGAAGTAGAAGGGTTAGCCTTTAATAGAAATAACAGTAGATTTAGTGATGGGAAGATGAGATAGTTTTCTGGTGGCTTCTTATCTTCTTAATAGAAAAAGGAATAAGGTAATCAGCTAAGAGTTGGAAATACCTGGGATGTTTTTAAAGAGAAAACAGGTGATGTGAGATAGTCCTAGGAAGTAAAAGAAATTGAGGAAATTAAAAGTTAATTGCTGGGGAATGCCAAGGTCCCTAAGTGAGATAAGTTAAAATGGGCATGTATATTTCTTTTTTTTAATATTTATTTATTTTTTTTAGTTTTAGGTGGACACAATATCTTTATTTTATTTTTATGTGGTGCTGAGAATCCAACCCAGTACCTCCTGCATGCCAGGCGAGCGCACTACCACTTGAGCCACATCCCCAGCCCAACATATTTCTTTTTAATATTTCTTTTAGTTATAGATGGGTTCAATTCTTAGCACGGCGTATAAATAAAGGTCCATTGACAACTAAAAAAATATTTTTAAAAATCCTTAAGGGGAAAAAATAATAACTGAAGTTATGTTTTAAGTCCAGTTCTTGTTGTAACAACAGAATACCACCAGGCTAAGTAAATTACAAGTAACAGAAGTTTATTTTATTTATTAATTTTTTTGTGGTGGTGAGGATCAAACCCAGTGCCCCACAGGCATTAGGCAAATGTTCCACCACTAAGCCACAACTCCAGCCCCGGGCATGTGTATTTCTCTTGCCACATTCCAATGCTCAGGTACAACCATGGCACAAGTGGATGTTGTGATTTTAACTAGATGAGTATGATGAAGGAACACAAGGGTTAGGGAGCCATGGTATATTCAAAAGTTATGATGACAATGTTGTTTCTGGACTCTAAGGTGGGAAAGCAGAAAAGATGAGAACATGTGGTGTGTGAAAAGCAATCAATTCTATCAACTCATTATAGGGCCAATGGATCAAAAATCCTTAAGGAGCGGGCTGGGGTTGTAGCTCAATAGTAGAGTGCACTTGCCTAGAGTGTGTGAGGCACTGGGTTTGATTCTTAGCACCGCATATAAATAAAGGTCCATTAACAACTAAAAAAAGATTTTAAAAAAATCCTTAAGGGGAAAAAAATATTCCAGTTATTATGTCTTAGTCCAGTTCCTGTTGTAACAACAGAATGCCACCAGGCTAAGTAAATTACAAATAACAGAAGTTTATTTGGCTCACAGTTCTGGGGGCTAGAAGTCCAAGACTGAGGGGCTGTACCTGCTGAAGGCCTTCTTGCTGCACCGTGGAAGGCATCACATGGTGAGAGAATACACAAGGAGAAGAAGGAGGAAGACAGGGAGAGGGAGGAAAAGAGAGAGGAAAAGGAGCCAAATCTCCCCCTCTTACATTGAACCCACTCCTGAGATAACGGCCTTAGTCCATTCATGAGGGTGATGTCCTTAAGACCTAGTCACCACTTAAAGGTCTCACCTCTCAACACTATTGCATTAAGTTTTTAACATATACATTAAAACCATAACATTTCACTCTTGACCTCCAAAATTCATGTCTTTCTCATGATGCAAAATACTTTCATTCCATCCCAATAGTTTCAAGAGTCTTAACTCATTCCAGGATCAATTAAAAAGTCCAAAATACAGAGTTTCCTTTAAATCAGATATGGATAGGTCTCAAAGCATGAATCCTTCCACCTGTCAGCCTATCAAATCAAAACAAATTATATGGTTCCAAAATACAATGGTGGGTCAGGTGTTCTCATTCCAAAAAGGACCAATACATAAGAAAGAAGTAACTGGTACCAAGTAGGCCCAAACCCCAACAAGGAAAACAACAGTAAGTCTTAATCTCCCTTGACTCCATGCTCTGCAGCCTGGGCACACTGTGGCAGAAACTGGGACCTCAAAGCCTTAGAAAGCCCCAATCCAATGGCTTTGCTGCATTCAGTTCATCTAGTTCTTCTCATGGTTGGAGGCTAGAGTTTTGTGCCTGTACCTTGCTCAGGCTGGTATTGCATGTTGGTAGTTCTACAGTCCTGGGGTCTTGGTAGTGGCCCCACTCTCATGTTTTCACTAGGGATTACCCTAGTACTGACACTCTGTGGTGGTCTAGTTAACACAGCTTCACTAGGTGTAAGCTTGCTGAGGGTTCTGCAGTAGCTTCACCTCCAACACTATATTTCCACTCAGAGTTGCCCTAATAAAAACTCTCTACAGTGTATTCACCCCTGCCAAAAATCTCTGTGACCCCAAACAGTCCACAACATTCTTAGAAATGAAGGTGAGAAGGCCATGTCCCCATAACTTTTGCATTCTGAATTTGTGCAGAATTCACACCCTTGAACACTGCCAAGGTTTACCACTTGCACTAGCCACAGGGTTGAAACACAGCTGGCTCTGCTTGAGTCAAAACTGGGGAAGCCAGTGAGTGCTGTGCTGGAATGATATGAGCAAATATCTGAGCTGGCTATAGGCAATGGGCTGTCCTCACATGTCCCCCAAAACACTCTGTCTCCTAGAGCTCTGGGCCTGTGATAGAAGTGGCAGCCTCAGTTCTCTAAAATGACTTCCAGGTCTTTCTCCCCTCGTCTTGATGAAAAATATCTGGCTCCCTTCTATACATGCTAATCTCTTTAGCTAGCAAGGCCATCACTAAGCCATAACTTTCATTTGTTCTTTTTTTTTTAAATATTTTTTTTAGTTGTGGTGGATACAATGCCTTTATTTTATTTTTATGTGGTGTTAAGGATTGAACCCAGTGCCTTCCACATGTGAGGCGAGCACTCTACCACTGAGCTACAGCCCCAGCCCTCATTTGTTCTTTTAAATACACATTTTCAATTCTTGGTATATAATCAAACTAATCATTTGTTCAAGAAATCTCATTCTCCTTTTATTCCTGCCTTTCCTGAACATCCTTTCCCTTTATCCATCCAAACTCTTTCCTGTCAATTTCCTCTCTTAAAACACTTTTTAAACTATTGCTCTCTTGGGCTGGGTATATAGATCAGTTGGTAAAGTGCTTGCCTCACATGCACAAGGCCATGCGTTCAATCCCCAGCATCACCAAAAGGAAAAAAAAAAAATGTTGCTCTTATCTGTCTTTACTAGTTCTACCCTAATCCAGGACCTCATAATCTGTTGACTGTGTTTCTATAATACTCTTTGATCTAATCACTGTGGTGTTAATCCTGGTTGCTCAATCTTTCTCTGCAATGTAGCCAAAATGACTTAACAGACTAATCTTGATTGTTTCAGTACCCTATTTAAAATAGTTGTGCAATACACATAAAAATCTTCTTTTTATCATGGCATTTAATAACTTCTTTGATTCAGTTCACATTCACCATTGTTTGACTTATTAATCAGAACTGTAGACTTCCAAATACCAAACAGCTTTTACTTTCCTGCATATCTCATATTATACCATGCCACTGTCCTTGGTCATGACTTCTGTACAAAATTCTTCCTAAATACATTCATTCATCCATCCATCTATTTATTTATTTATTTATTATTGGTGCTAGGGTTTAAACCCAGGCGCACTTAATCACTAACCACATCCCCAAGCCCTTTTTATTTTGAGACAGGATCTCTCAATTTGCTAGGGGCCTCACTAAATTGCTAAAGCTGGCTTTTAACTTGTAATCCTCCTGCCTTAGCCTCCCAAACAGCTGGAATTACAGGCATGTGCCATTGCGTCTGGGCTCTAAATTCTTCCAATGGGAGAAACACCTTCCTCTAATACTTCCACAGAATTATCTTTTATCACTGAATTAACACTATGTATTACAATTATCTATGCAAATATTTTCTCTTTTACTAAATGAGCTTGTTAAAGGCCCATTTCTAACAGTGTTATTAGAATTTTTTGAAGAATTAAATTGAATGATCACTCAGGTTGGTTCCAATTTTTCCAGTTATAAATAATGCTGCAATGAACAGCTTTGTGCAAATGATATTTTTAATTTTTAAATTTTATTATGATAGATTGGAAGACAAAAGAATTACTGGGTCTAAAGACAAGAACAGTTTTTATGACTCTTCAATAACTTATTTCATTATTTTTAATATTTAAGAAACCAAGAGGCAACCAGACTTTTAAACCATACATTCACATTTGGAATTTTTTTGCCATTCTATTAGTCATTTACTTCACGTCAATAATCCATGTCTTTTAAGAACAAGAACTAAACAATTAATGTGTGAAGCTACCACAACTAATGCTTTACCTATAGACTAATCTCAACAATACTAGTTTTAAGACTGCAGTTAAAATGTATAGTAAGAATTTTTTTAAAAGATTCAGAATATGAGTTGCAACATCAATAGTTTCCTATCACTGGAGAAAGAAAAGCAATCTACCAAAGTTTTGGAAATTGCCAGAAAGAAATGCGCAGCATTATTGAAAAATATCAAACAAAAGTTTGTCTTAAGCAAATTCTATCCAAGGAAAAAGCAAAGATAACATCACACTACATTTTCTAAAAATCTAGAAGTTACTTGCATCAAGGACTGGCAAATTCTAAAGGTAGAGTTGGACAGATGTGACAAACACCATAGTGCCTATGAAGTCTATATATCTATCTTTGCTAGATCTTTGATAGTCTGGCAACTCCTGCTCTAAATTAATAGAAAAGAAAGCATTAAGGCTGGGGTTGTGGCTCAGTGGTAGAGAGCTTGCTTAGCATGTGTGAGGCACTGGGTTTGATTCTCAGCACTGCACATAAATAAGTAAAACAAAGGTCTATTGAAAAATAAGACATATTTTTTTTAAAAAAAGCATTTATTACTATTGTTTTGAAAAAATGCTTATAATGAAGAACAAAAATTGCACATAAAGTCCTCTCCCCCGCCTTTTTTTTTTGGGGGGGGGTACTGGGGAATTGATTGAGACCATGAATGTTCTGACACTGAGCTACACCCCCAGTCTTTTTCATTTTTATTTTATTTTTTGTCTTGAGACAGGATCTTGCTAAATTGCTGAGGCTGGCCTAGAACTTGTGATTCTTCTTCCTCAGTCTCCTAAGTAGCTAGGATTACAGGTGTGTGCCATCATGCCCAGCTTTTTTCACTTCTTTGCTTGTTCTTCCAAGGATCTGTTTCATTCATTCAAACCCACATTCCTGTCCCCCAGATTGCCCTCCTCACAGGTTCTTAGCTCTCTTCTTTAATATATTCGGATGTAACTGACAATAATAAATCTCCCCTCCATGCTGGTCTGAGCCAAGTAAAGATGTAAACGGTTCCAGAAAAAAAATAAATAAATAAAGACATAAAATGAAAGAAAAGTTAGGAGTAACCAGGATGAATAAAGGTGCACACTTGGGAGGGAAGGTTAATAATTGAGAGTATTGTAGAGAATGGATGACAATGTGATTAAAATTACCACATAAATATTCTGGGAGGAAAACAAAAAGCAGCAAATAAAAGTAAAACCAAATTATTTTTAAAATACAGAAAATTAGCACATTTAAAAAGCACAAAAATCTATAAATATCACTCCTTTAACAAAGCCTTCTATTTACCTATCCAAACAGGCAAAGAGTCCAGATTTTCCTCCTACGGCACAAAGTACTTTGGGAGCACAGCGAGGTCGCGTCATCAAGACTGTCTGATGAGAGAGTCTATGTTCAGGCATAAAGTGGTACTTTAAAGCTTCATTCAAAAGATGTTTACAAGTGCGATCATCACGAATAAGATGATTTGCTTCATATAGCCTAGTGAGAAACTTAACACTCAGCAATGGTAATCGTACACTGTTTAGTAGCTGTGCTAAGTATTTCTGGCGTTCTTGTACATCATACTTGATCCAAGACTCTAATGCATAAAAAACAGTCTCTTCAGTAGCTACATTCAAACAGTCATTGGAAACAATTTCATCCAAATCTGCATGTGTAAGCTCAAAAAACTCTTCTGTCTGGCATACAGCTTCAAAATTCTGGCATATGTATTTAGTGGCTGCCAAATAAAGGTCATGGCAACCATATGTCTCTGCAAAACGAGATATTCCAATACAGTTCCCAGGATCAAGCTGGCTTTCAAGAAATGCACAACATTCTTTCAGGACAAGTTTTATCTGAAGTAGGTTTGCTGCTGGAAGGAGAGATTCAACTGTATCCTGAGAAATAAAAACAGTCCCTGTATAGGCATATTCCACAATGGCCTGGAGAGCAGTTTCATCAATGGATTGAAATTCAACCTCACTGTTTTCTTTTTCAGAAAGGTTTCCAGTGAACATAGCTTTGAAATACGGGCTGATGCTGGCAAGTACCACTTTGTGAGCATAAATTTTAACATCACCTACACGAAGAATGATGTCACAGAGTTCGTGGTGCTGACGAAGAAGATTCAAGCCCTGAAGAAGCTGTTCAGAATGTAAGTGGGCTAAGTTAGCAAGCATGTAGGTCGGGGATGTGTGGTCCATCTACAGAAAAACAAAAGCATGGACAGTTACTTCAAAATAATCATGCCAGTATGATTCTTTGTTTTAAATAGAACAATGAAAATCAGATTTATTGTTCATTTTCCTGTATTCTTTGGGTTTTAAAATACTTAATATTAGAACATAAGCTTTCAGAGTTAGAAGGGATTTAATAGTCATATAATTCAACTCCTTTCTTGCAAGATGGAGACCCAAAATGTTCCAAGTCATGAAAATCTCTGGACAATGGACTTTTAGATCAAAACTCTGCCAAAAACACTGTTCCTTCAACAAATTCAAGTCTGAGCCAGGGAAACAAAATGCTAATGTGTCAGGGGAACCTTGTTTACAGCAAAATTAAGTTTTGAAACAACACTATCTATTTGGCTATTTTCTTAATATTAGTAACTGTAATTGGAAAAAAATTCATGTTAATTCAAAAACTTTACAACAAAATTCAAAACTTATAAGAATGTAGACAACACAATGAAGACAGTAAGAAATCATAAGCAGAACATTCAAAAAAATATGGGATAGTATAAAAAGACCAAATTTAAGAGTTACTGGGATAGAGGAAGGCATAGAGTTCCAAACCAAAGGAATTGAACAATCTATTCAATGAAATAATATCAGAAAATTCTCCAAACATGAATAATGAATTGGAAAACCAAATACAAGAGGCTTACAGGATGCCAAAAGTACAAAATCACAACAGATCCACACCAAGGCACATTATAATAAAAATGTCTAGCATACAGAATAAGGATAGAATTTTAAAAGCCATGAGAGAAAGGAATCAGAATACATATAGGGGGAAACCAATTAACTTATGAGCAGATTTTTCAACCCAGACCTTGAAAGCTAGAAGATCCTGGAACAATATATACCAAACTGTGAAAGAAAATGGATGTCATCCAAGAAATTGTATCCAACAAAATTAAGCTTTAGATTTGATGATGAAATAAAAACCTTCCATGATAAACAAAAGTTAAAACAATTTACAACTAGAAAGCCCACACTACAGAACATCCTTGGCAAAATATTCCATGAAGAAAAAAGAAAAACAATGAAGAAAATCAGCAGAGGGAGGTATTACACTAAAGAAATAACTAATCAAAGGAAAAACCAAGTAAAGCTAAATACCAAAATAAACCAAAAATGGCTGGGAATACAAGTCATGTCTCAATAATAACACATGATTGTTAATGGCATAAACTCACCAACCAAAAGATATAGATTAGCAGATTGGATCAAAAACAAAAAAAGACCCAACTGTCTTCCAAGAGACTCATCTCATAGAAAAAGACAGCCACAGACTAAAGGTGAAAGGTTGGGGAAAATCACACCACTCACATGGACTGTGGAAACAAGCAGGGGTTTCCATCATCATATTAAATGAAGGAGATTTCAAGCTAAAATCAATCAAAGGGATAAAGAAGGTCATTTCATATTGCTCAAGGGAACCATACACCAACAAGATTTAACAATTATAAATATATATGCCCCAAATAATGGAGCATCTACATTCATCAAACAAACTCTTCTCAAGTTCAAGAGTCAAAGAGACCACAACACAATAATTCTGGGTAATGTTAACATACCTTTTTCACCACTGCATAGATCTTCTAAACAAAAGCTGAACAAAGAAACTCAATATAGAACTCAATAATACAATCAATAACTTAGACTTAACTGACATATATAGAATATTTTATCCTTCAACGAGTGAATACGCTTTCTTCTCAGCACCACATGGATCCTTCTCTAAAACAGACCATACAGTATGCCATAAAGCAACTCTTAGCAAATACAAAAAAGTAGAGATACTATCCTGTATTACTCAAAATGAAATTAGAAATCAATGATAAAATAAAAAACAAAAGCTACTCCAACACCTGGAGACTAAATAATATGCTACCGAATGAACAATGGATTGCAAAAGACATCAAGGAGGAGATTTGAAAATTCTAAGAGGTAAATGAGAACATTGATACAACTTATTGAAATCTCTAAGACACTACAAAGGCAACTCTAAGAGGAAAGTTCATTGCATGGAGTGCATTCTTCAAAGAAGAAAAAGTCAACAGATAAATGACTTAACATTACATCTCAAAGCCCTAGAAAAAAGAAGAACAAACCAACACCAAAAGCAGTAGAAGACAGGAAATAATTAAAATCAGAGCTCAAATCAATGAAATTGAAACAAAAGAAATAACTGAAAAAACTGACAGAACAAAAAGTTGGTTCTTTGAAATAAATAAATAAAATTGACAAACTCTTAGCCATGCTAACAAGGAGGAGAGAGAAAATTCAAATTACTTACACGACGAAAAAGGAAATATCATGACAGACACTACAGAAATAAAGAGGATAATTAAAAATTATTTTGAAAACTTGTACTCCAATAAAATAGAAAATATCAAAGGCATCAACAAATTTCGAGAGTCCTATAATTTGCCCAAATTGAGTCAGGATATACACAATCTAAACAGATCAATTTCAAGCAATGATGTAGAAGACACCATTAGAAGCCTACCAACCAAGAGAATCCCAGGACCGATGGATACACAGCTGAGTTCTACAACACCTTTAAAGAAGAACTAATACCAACACTCTTCAATTTATTTCAGGAAATAGAAAAAGAGGGCCACACCAGTGGCCTCATAGAATGAGCACTTCCAAACTCATTCTATGAGGCCAATATCACCCTGATTCCAAAACCAGTCAAAGACACATCAGAGCAAGCAAACTTCAGACCAATATCTCTAATAAATATAGATGCAAAATTATCAATAAAATTCTCGCAAATCGAATACAAAAACATATCAAAATGATAGTGCACCAAGATCAAGTGGGATTCATCCCAGGCATGCAAGGTTGGTTCAACATAAAAAAATCAATAAATGTAATTCATTACATCAATGGGCTTAAAGAATCATATGGTTACCTCAATAGATGCAGAAAAAGCATTCAACAAAACACAGCACCCCTTTCATGTTCAAAACATTAGAAAAACTAGGGATAACAGGAACATATCTCAACATTGTAAAAGCTATCTATGCTAATCCCCAGGCCAACATCATTCTATATGGAGAAAAATTGAAAGCATTCCTTCTAAAAACTAGAACAAGACAGGGATGCCCTCTTTCACCACTTTTATTTAACATAGTTCTTGAAACACTGATCAGAGCAATTAGATGAAAGAAATTAAAAGAATACAGATAGGAAAAGAAGAACTCAAATTAGCACTATTTGCTGACGATATAATTCTATACCTAGAAGACCCAAAAATTTCACAAGAAAAATTCTAGAACTAGTAAATGAATTCAGCAAAGTAGCAGGATATAAAATCAACATCCATAAATCAAACACGTGTATGCACATCAGTGGCAAATCCTCTGAAAGGGAAACAAGAAAAACTACCCCATTTATAATAGCCTTAAAAAATAAAATAAAATACTTGAAAATCAACTTAACAAAAGAGATTATAATGAAATGTCATGAAAACTACATAAGGAAAACATAACCTCTATAATGAAAACTACAGAACGCTAAAGAAAGAAAGCAAAGAAAATCTTAGAAGCTACAAAGATCTCCCTTGATCTTGGATAGGCAGAATTAATATTGTCAAAATGGCCATACTACCAAAAGCACTATACAGATTTAATGCAATTCCAATAAAAATCCCAGTGGTACTCCTCATAAAAATAGAAAGAGCAGTCATTAAATTCATCTGTAAAAATCAAAGACCCAAAATACCTAAAGCAATCCTCAGCAAGAAGAGTGAAGCAGGTAGCATATACCAGACCTTAAACTATACTCCAGAACAATAATAACAAAAAACAGCATGGTGTTGGCACCAAAAGAGACTTGTAGACTAATGGTACAGAATAGAGGACAAAGAAACAAACCCACAGATTCCAGTTATCTTATATTAGACAAAAGCACAAAAACACACATTGGAGAAAGATAGCATTTTCAACAAATGGTGCTGGGAAAATTGAAAATCCATATGCAACAAATGAAATTAAGCCCCTATCTCTCACCATGCACAAAAGTGAATCAAAGACCTAGGAATTAAATCAGAGACACTGTACCTAATAGAGAAAAAGTAGGCCCAAATCTCCATCATGTTAGATTAGGCCCCGATTTCCTTAGTAAAACTCCTATAGCACAAGAATTAAAATCAAGAATCAATAAATGGGATAGATTCAAACTAAAAAGCTTCTCCTCAGCAAAAAAAAAAAAAAAAAAAAAACAGTGAGGTGAGTAGAGAGCCTACATTTGGGGAGCAAATTTTTACCACATGCATATCAGATACAGCACTAATCTCTAGGATATATAAATAACTCAAAAATCTTAACACCAAAAAAAACAAATAACTCAATCAATAAATGGGCCAAGGAACTGAACAGATACTTCTCAAAAGGTGATATACAATCAATCAATAAATACATGAAAAAATGTTCAACATCTCTAGCAATTAGAGAAATGCAAATCAAAACTACTCTAAGATTTCATCTCATTCCAGTCAGAATGGCAGCTATCAAGAATACAAACAATAATAAGTGTTTGCCAGAATGTGGGGAAAAAGGCACACTCATACACTGTTGATCGGATTGCAAATTGGTGCAGCCAATATGAAAAGCAGTATGGATATTCCTTGGAAAACTGGGAATGGAACCACCATTTGACCCGGCTATCCCTCTCCTTGGTCTATACCCAAAGGACTTAAAAACAGCATACTACAGGGACACAGCCACATCAATAGCAGCACTATTCACAAGAGCTAAACTGTGGAAACAACCTAGATGCCCTTCAGTAGATGAATGGATAAAGAAAATGTGGTATATACATACAATGGAATATTATTCAGCATTAAGAGAATAAAATCATAGCATTTGCATGTAAATGAATGGAGCTGGAGAATATAATGCTAAGTGAAGTTAGCCAATCCCCAAAAAAACAAATGCCAAATGTTTTCTCTGCTATAAGGTTGTTGATTCATGATGAGGTTGGTAGGGGGAGCATTTGAGGATTGGGTGAACACTAGATAGGGCAAAGAGGTAGGAGGGGACAGGAGGGGGTATAGGGGTAGGAAAGACAGTGGAATGAGATGGATATCATTACCCTATGTGCATGTATGAAGACACAAATGGTGTTAACTCTACATTGTGTACAACCAGAGATATGAAGAATTATGCTCTGTGTGTATAATATGAATTGTAATGCATTCTGTTGTCATATATAACAAATTAGAATAAATAAAAATTTAAAAATTCAATACTTTAAGAAAGGTATCATTACTGTCAATTTATTCAACAACAAAATTATTATGAACAGAACCCAAAGTTCTATATTGAAGGCAATTTAGGTGAGTCTTCTAATCAACACTATAGCCACTCAACTCTTAATTATAAATTCAGATTATGTACAGTCTGTTTACAACTTTGGAACACAAAGAAGAATAAAAATAGAAGATCAGAAAAATGAATGAAAAAGAAGAAAAAGTACAAAGACAATAAGTACTGTGTTAGCCTAAAAAAGCTCTCTATATCCTAATCCCTGAAAACTATGAATGGTACTTAACATGGTGAAAAAGGACTATGTAAATGCTATTAAGAATTCTGAGATGGGAATATTATACTGAATAATACCAGAGGACCCTAAAAGTAATCAACATGTACTTTTATAAGAAGACAGAGTGGGAGATTTGACACAGACAAGTAAAAGGTTTTATGACTATGGAGGCAGAGAATGGAATGCTGACAGCCACCAGAAGCTTAAAGTCCACTAACACTAATTTCATGCTTCTGGGATCCAGAACTGTGAAATAATAAATTTCTGTTGTTTTAAGCAACTGAGTTTGTGGTAATTTGTTATAGCAGCCATAAGAAATTAATACATAGATATTTCACAATGGATCAAAACAGCTGCTTAGAACAGATAAAAGGAACATTAAGACATCTATATAACATGAGTTGTTCCCTATTTCTTTCACTTACACCTAAAACACAAATCAGGGTGAGAAAAGTAAAGTAGAAGATTTGGTTCCAATTTTATTTATTTATTTATTTGTTTGTTTTCTGTGATACTAGGAATCAAATCCAGGGGTATAATACCACTGAGCTACCCCTTTTCATTTTTTGAGACAACACTAAGTTGAGTCTCCCTAAGTTACTCTGGCTGGCCTTGAACTTGTGATCCTTTTACTTTAGCCTCCCAAGTAGCTGGGATTACAGGCATGCATCACCATGCCTGGCTTTGTTATATTTTAAAAGCATCACAAAATTAATCACACTATTAAATAATATTGCACTATTAAATCACACTATTCAATAATATAAATACTGGTAGGACTCACAGATATGAGTATAGCACTTCACAGCTATTATGTTTTTAAGCAGAAAAATCCAAATATTGAAATGTTTATCTTGGTCAATAATTTCATTATTTCAAATCTCCCGCTGAATTTTAAATCAATTAATAAGGTATGTGGGGCTGGGGTGTGGCTCAGCGGTAGAGCATTTGCTTAGAATGTATGAGGCTCTGGGTTCGATTCTCAGCACTATATATAACTTAAAATAAAAGTCCGTTGACAACTAAGGAAAACATTTTTAAAAAATTAGTAACATATGTTAATATGGCCATCTTACAGCTGACATCATCCTCCCAGTCTGATCTCTCCTAGTAATACTAAAACACATCTACCAAAATAATTCTCAAAGCATTATTTCAAACATGGTATGAACAAGTATGAAGATACTTCTTGGTAGTGACTTTCTTTCAGAAAAAAATACAGGTACTGTAAGGTGTTAAGTTTAGACCTGGATATATTATATTATTGACTACAGTGTTGACTTTTAAAAGATTCCTTTAGCCTCAAAAGTTAATATCTAGACTGAAAAGTGAAGAATGAACAATAGGAAAGGCAAGAAATTAGGTGGTTGTATAAAGAAAGCAATCCTACCTATTTATATGCAGTTAATTTTACCTTCTCTCACCTTCAATTTCTTCATCTTCAAAATGAGATCACAATAATAAGTCAAGGTTTTTGAGGATCAAATCAAATAATGAAAACAATAAAATGTAAGAGTGAAAAGTGTACTATGAGTTAAAGGGTACAACAGTAAGGCAATTGGAGAGAAAAGATAACTAATTTCCATCCTAACTGGGTCATGTATTATTAGGTGGAATTGGCACATTTCTTAGTCTATTAAATTTTTCATTCATAAAATAATAATATGCCTAATCCATCTCAGAAAGTTACATGTAAGTGATCTAGTAAAACAAAGTTCCATACAATTTGAGGTGCTAAAAGAGCACTTAAGTCTTACTTTCTTTCCATGATCTCTTTTACTAATTTCTGTCTTTCCCATAATGAACTTTCACTCTATAATGCTTACATAATTACTACAGCTCTATATAAAACTTGCTATCTCCCAAATATCTTACCACATGCTAAATTTTGTCTGTAACCTTTTTCCCCTTTCATACTCCTTACTTCAAACTCCCAATTCTCAAAAGTACAGTGCCCCTGAGTTTAATCACATGCAATTAGTTTAATTATGTGTTACTGTTTTATAAAACATACCCCCTTTATCTCTCATTTGTCTAATTTAACAAGAATAATAATATTCAGACTGTAAAGTGAAGAATGGACAGAAAAGGTGAACTGATATGGAAAATTAGATGGTTCAAAAAGAAGATCACTACTTTATAAGTTCATCTCTCTCTCAGATTAAACAATTATGCTCCAAAATATTTAAAAGAACCTATAAAAAGGCATGTGGCATACACGTATAATCCCAGCAACTAAGGATCACAAGTTCAATGCCAGCATGGGAGCCTTAACCAGACCCTGTCAATCAATCGGACTGGAGATGTAACTCAGTGGTAAAGTACCCTTCAGGTCAATCCCTAGCATCAGACACTGGACACAATTTCAAAAACAAGATAGTATATTCCATAATCTGGTAAGATTGAAGTTAACTTCAGATAACATCCTAAAATTATTTTTTTTTAATTCTAAAATTATTAAGGACTTGATCTGTGAATAGATCTCTAAGACTAGCACGGATAGGTTAATAATAATAAGACATGTCATAGGCTAACCTTGTTTCTTTTTTCAACGTGCTTGAACTTGTAGATCAGGAAAGTACCCTAGATGTTTTAACTGAATGTCAGTGAAAAAATTTTCTTTTTTTTTTTTAAGTACTGGAGATTTAACCCAGGAACAATTTACCACTTAGCTACATCTAAACAGCCCTTTTTTTAAATTTTATTTTGAGGTTAGGGTCTCACTAAGTTGCTTATAGGCCTCACTAAGTTGCTGAGGTTGGCCATGAACTTGCAATCCTCTTGTCTTAGTCTCCCAAGCCACTGGGATTACAGGTGTGCACCATCATGCTGGGCTAGTACAGAATTTTATAAAGACTCACAATTTTTTGAGAATAAAATTAAAAAATAGAAATATAGTTCATTTAGCTAAATTAGCAACTGGTTGAACAACTAAGAGTAAACTACACTTAATGGAATGAGGACTAGAGAAATGTTCTAGTGATATGCTATGAGATCAAGATGAAAATACTCAGGGTATGCTCTTGTGCTTTATAGATACCATGAAGTTGCAAAGGACAGCAAAAACTGGACAACAAAATGAGGATCCAAAAAGACCTGATATCTAATAAGAAATTTAAGAGGCATAAATGTAAACATTCTATAGTAGATTCCAAAGCAACTATACAAGTATAGAATAAGAGAGAAATAATTCATCTGTAGTACACCTGTGGTACAGAAGTTTAGGGATTTTAATTTTAGTACTACTTTAATACAATAAGCTTATGTGGGTTTAAGCTGTATTAATACACTATAATACATAAAACTTTTAAAGAGAGGAGATATTTTCACTTTGTTTTGTAAATGTCATGCCATATCCAGAGAACAGATTTAGTGATCATCTTTTAAAAGGGATCCAAATTCAATATCTAGGAAAGAGAAGAAATTCAAATTATGTCTTATGAGTAATGGAACCGGGGCTACTCTGGAGAAAGAGAGATCTGAGGGTTATCATGAGAAAAATGAAGGAATGAAAATTTCATCATCATCATCATCATCATCATCATCATCTAGGGTTAATTGAGTTTACACATACAAAATACTTAGAATACTGCCTATCGCTTAGGAAAACCTAGATGAACATTAGTTATCTTAGCACTACTGATTTTTTCAAGTTGTTTACTTGAGTGGTATTCAGCTTTCTATATTACCTTATCTCTCATTACTAGATTTCTGGGCTGGGGATAAAGTTCAGTGGTACAGCATTTGCTTAGCATGCGTAAGGCCATAGATTCAATCTCCAGCAATGCAAAGAGAAAGAAAAAAGAAATCCACTGTACTACTGATGTAACACAAACTATTACAGCATTGTTGATTCTTAAATCAAGTCAATGAGTTACGGTTAGATTCATTTTTAATATAAAAAGGAACCATAGTGCCAGGTGCAGTGGTACACGCCTGTAATCACAGTGGCAGGACGATTGTGAGTTCAAAGCCAGCCTCAGCAAGAGGAACGTGCAAAACAACTCAGTGAGATCCTGTCAAAATAAAATACAAAATAGGGCTAGGGATGTGGCTCAGTGGTTGAGTGCCCCTGAGTTTAATCCCTGACCAAAAATTTAAAAAGACCACAGTAATAGATCTTTAATAAACTAGTTTTTGTTTGTTCAATTCAAAACTGGTAAAACTGGGTTAGGGATATAGCTCAGTCGGTAGAATGCTTGCCTTACATGCACAAGGCCCTGGGTTCCATGCCCAGTACCACCAAAAAAAAACCCAAACTGGTAAATTAATATTTACATATGATATAGAAGCATGACACAATATAGATTATTAAATACACATAGACATATCTACATATACAATACATAAATTCACACTGATATCCATCTATCTATCAATCAATCAATCAATCATAACCTATGCAGGATAATATAATTTTAACAGACTGAGCTCTAGAATGGGGATGCCCAGGTTTCAGTATTGCCTGTACTATTTAACAGTCATGTGATCTTGGGAAAGTCTTTTTTTTTTGCAGTACTGGGAATTGAACCCGGGGGTGCTCTTTCACTAAGTTACATCCCCAACCCTTTATACTTATGTATTTTTAATTTTGAGACAAGGTCTTGCTAAGTTGTCAAAGCTGCTCAAACTTGTGATCCTCCTGCCTCAGCCTCCCAAGTCTTTGGGGTCACAGGTGTGCGCTACTACGCCTGGCTGGGAAAGTCATCTTAAAATCTCAGTTTTCTCATCTGCAAAAAACAGACAAAATAGTATTTTTTTTTCAAAAAAGTAAACTTTTGAAAAGTTCACTATGCTTATCTATGTGCTAAACATAACTACTCTGTAATTATTAAAGATTATTTATTATTATCATTATCAATATTATCTTTAAAGAGAATTACTTTTTGTCAACTAAACCCATGTGATTCCCTTCCATGTATACCAAAAAAGGAAGGAAGCTGGCTTACTACAAACTGAACAAATACAACCAAGGGAAGGCCAAAGCCTAATTCTACCAATAAAGATACAACGAACCACTTTTAGATTCAGATATTTTATTAAATTTAGATAGTTCAGTGGAAAAGTGTATGCTTAGCATGCATGAAGACCTGGTTTTGATCCCTAGTACCAAAATAAATAAACTAAAAATAAAATAAAATCCTCATGTAAATGTAAAAAAAAAAAAATTAGACAGTTTATCACTTAGTGAAAAGAAGAGTAGCCAAACAATGAACTGCTTGGATCCTTGTTTCACATATCACCCATAAATTGTTAAGGATACAATCTAGACTGTGGCTAAGCAGTTTTATATTCTGCATCTCTATTCTAAGGGGTGGGGAGTAAAAGCCCATACTTTACCACAATCAAGGATGTTAACAGAAATTATCTTCTGACAGACTTACAGGAGAGAGAGAGAGGTAGATGGCTTCATAACAGTGGCTTAGGAGTCCTCGGAAACCCTTGTGTTTTAAGAGAATAACAAAAGGCAGCCAAGACTCAGATAAGCTGCAGTCCTGCAGGTCACGCCTTTGCTATATGGATGCATGCTACCAGGGTGCTGTGACAAAGTTGTTTCCCAACATTTATACCCTTATATTATTTCTTTGTCTCACTTTCCTATATCTTTACCACTAAAACCTTTTAAATATTTTCTGACCACTTCAACAGTGAGTGAAATATTTTATTCATTTAAAACAATAAAAATTATTAAAAATTTAAAAACAGGTCAAAGAAATGGTATTGGTAAAGATAACTTTACAAAAGAACACCTATGGGGGCTGGGGTTGTGGCTCAGTGGTAGAGCACTTGCGTGGCATGTGCAAGGCCCTGGGTTCAACCATCAGCACCACATAAAATAAAGGTATTGTGTCCAACTACTAATGAAAAATAAATATTAAAAAAAGAGCACCTATGCATTCTCTTCCTTATATTACATGGGAATGACATAATGTTCATTTCTTTTATGAACAATTAAGAATAGAGTTAAAGAAATTATACTTTTAATGCTCAATCAGAACAATTCCAACTAAAAACTTTAAAAAGGCAAGATTAAAATAGGGAACTTAAAAATGAATTATCCCAGGTTTGCCATAATGCATTCTTAAAATTTTTAATTTGACCACTTTCCTATCTCAAGAAATGAGACTTAGAAATTCATAGAACATTAACATTTTCAAATGCAGAGTTTTTAAAAACCTGTCCTCAAACTGTGGTCCTATCAAGAGTATCAGCATCATTTGGGGACCTGCTAGAAATGCAAATTCTTGAGTCCCATCACAGATTTAAAAAATCAGAAAGGATATGGAGGTCGGGGGGAGGCTGGACAATCTGTTCTAAGTTCTCCATGTGATTCTTATACATGTTTAATGTTTGAGAACCAGTTAAACTATTTTCAGCACAAATGTAATTGCTTAAATAATATTGTAAATTATAATCGATACATCCAAAATTTTGAATTACAACTGTGACTGTATTTGATTCTTGGCTATACATTAATAAATGACTAAAAATAACTCAAAGAAGCAATAATTTCTCATTGTCAAAACAAACCCCATCTTTATCAAATAGCTTTACACTCACAGTTTCATTTATCTCAATAACAACCATGTACAGAAGGAAGGGCAAGCACCACGGGAAGCAGGAAAGAACAATGAGTAAAAGTATGAATTTTGGAGCCTTAGAGAACTGGGTTCAAATCTACATTTGGGTAATTAATAGCTACATGACTTCAGGTAGATTACTTATTCTATACTTGAACTTTCTTATTTATAAAATTTCTTGTGGATGAAACAGAATTAAATGATAACATATGTAAGAGAAAATAGATTAATAGAAAAAAGTAGAAAACACAGAAATAGATCATTTACATATGTAGAATTAGTGTACGATAAAGGCATCACCTTAAAATCAGTGGCAAAAGACAACTTTTAAATTAATATGTTAGGATAACTAAAGAATTAATCATATGGAATAAATAAATTAGATCCCTTTCACATACTTTACCAGGATAAGTTCCAAATGGATCAGAGATATAAAATGGAAAAAGTGAAATCATCCAAGTAGTAGAAAAAAATAAGAATTAATTCTTTCATAACCTGGTATTAGGAACAGTTTCTCATCATGCCACAAAACCCAGAAACAATAAATGAAAAGATAAAACTGATTACATTAAACAATTCTGGACATAAGTGAGAATAAGAAAGAATGTAATTTTGCGATTCTGACCAACTTATCTTTTGAGTTCCTTTATCATTTTATATTCTCACAGCAATGAGTGAGAGTAGCTGTTTATTATAGCCTCACTAACAGTAATATTATAAAGAGAGACTGTTAACTCCATATAGTTTTAATTTATTTTATTTGAGTATAAGTGAAACTGAGCAAATTTTCATGCAGTTAAAAGCCATTTGCATTATTAATCATCTGTTCATTTCTTTAGTCTTTTTTTTCCTAAAAGTTAGGGAATTTTAGAAATTTTCTGTATTAGTGATACATATTTTACATATACTACAAATATTGTTCTAACCCATCTATATTCAAAAATCTTTAATGTAATCAATTTTATCTTTTAATTTATTGGTTTTGGGGTTTTGTTTTTATATAATGATGACTGCAATTGACTAAAACACATCAGATATATTAAATCCATAAAGTCAAAATAATTTCTTAAAACCCTTATCAGTCACCAATGGAGGATGCCAATTAATCAACTCATTAATTGAAACCCAGAAATAAAGGGAAAGAATCAAGCATTCATCATGTCCTCCCTATGCTAACTGTATCATTAAGTTTGTCTTTATAAAACTATTTCAGTTACTAAATTAAGAATAAATGATAGGATGCCATTTTGCTCACTTAATAGGTCAGCACTGATTATGAGGACTGCTAAAAATCTCAAAAAGAGAGAAAACCCAACATTAAGGCCTACTGATAGAACAACATATCACCACCTGAGTATTCTAGTATTCCCTCCAACACACAAAAATCAAACCAATTCAACCACAGTCAAATCCTATATATCTGTTAATTTACAAAAAATACAGTGAATGGAAAAAACGTGTTAAAGTAAAAGAGAAAGATACAATTAGCAAAAATATTTTGTGAAAAAAATTTATGAAATAATCTGGATGCTTCAACAAATAAACTCCAAAAAATACAGAGTATAAGTGTGCAGATTAGAATAAACTTAAGACACATTGACCAAGTACAACCTATAATCCATACATGTACATGTGCACATATATTTAGAATACAACTAGAAATTTACAAATTGACCAAATTACTGATTATAATCACTATTTATTTTGTTGCTGAAAACCGTAGTTCTGCTTTTAAGACTTTTTTTTAATCTTTTATAAATAATCTTGAAATATCTGTACATGAAATAATATGTCAGAGAGTTACCAAAATAATATTATTATTTGTCAAAATAATATGGGATGCTTGGGCATGGTGATGTACCCCTGTAATCCCAGCAGCTCAGAAGGCTGATGCAGGAGGATCTCAAGTTCAAAGCTAGCCTCAGCAAAAGTGAGGTGCTAAGCAACTCAGTGAGACCCTGTCTCTAAATAAAATACAAAATAGGGTTGGAGATGTGGCTCAGTGGTAGGACGCCCCTGAGTTCAATCCCCGGTAATCCCCCCACCAAATAATAATAATAATAATAACAACAACAATACTAATAATAATATGGGATGAGGAGATGGATGATGTCATGAGTTGACAACTACTGAAGCTAGATAACAGGTACATGGAGGTTCATCCTATTATTCTACTTTTACATATCTGAAAATTTTGCATAGTAAAAATTTTTTTAACAAAAAAGGAGAATATAAGATACTAAACTGTGAATAAGACTTAGACATGAAGACTTTGGATGTATTGATTATAATTTACAATAATATTTAAGCAATTACATTTGTGCTGAAAATAGTTTTAATTTGTTCTCAAACATCAAAGAGTTTAGATGACTTAATGTGATCACAACTGGGGTTAGTGAGGCATGGCTGTAGTCCCAACACTGGAGAAGTTGCAGCAGGAGGATCCCTGGAGCACAGGCATTGGAGACCAGCCTAGGCAAAATAGTGAGACCCTGTCTCAAAAACCAAAAATCTTGGGTTCTATTTTTAGTATTGCAAAAACAAACCAAAATCACAAGATTATTAAAACACATTACTGCAACTAGAATGTTATCTTAATCTTAGAACAATGTTTTCTGCACATTATATCCAAAAAATTACACTGTTAAAGAGTGTTAGGCTGCTTAAAGTGTTTACAGAGACAAATTATAACTGATGCCACTTCTAGCAAGACTAAATTATTCTATAAAAGAGTACCTGGAATACAACCTTGTTTAACTGTCATAATGTACCAGGTACTATTATAAGTTTTTTACTTTTTAATACCTTTTGTTCTCAGAAAAGCAATATGAGATAGGAAGTTTTTATTATTCCTATTTTAAACATAATAAAGAATAATGATATAAAATGCACAGATCAGATACAAAAATACATCAGGGCTTTAAAATAAAATAAAGAGGGATCCATGGAATAATTATTTCCTTCAGCAATTTGCATAATAACAAATTTGATATAGCAGGCTCCCACACATATCTGTCATCTTTTTTGGTCTTAATTTTGGTACCATAACATTTATATCTAAGGGCTGGTTGTAGCTCAGTGGTAGAGGGCTTGCCTAGCATGTGTGAGGCCCTGGGTTCGATCCTCAGCACTGTATAATGTAAATAAACAAAATAAAGGTGTTGTGTGCATCTAAAACTAATATATATATAAAATAAAAAGGCACTTATGTCTAAGATTTACATAAAGTACTCCAAATCAAATCTAAGTAACTGGATTAGTCAATATTGAAAAAAAATCTATCTGAAAAAATTTAAGAAAGTATTATATTTTATATAACATATATTATATGTAGTATATTATGTATATATAGTATTATATTTTACTTAATTATGTATAAATATACACAATTTTGGTAAAATTACAATAAAATCAAACTTTCCATAGTCTATAATGACTTCACAATTTTAGGTTCTAAAACCAAGATTATAAGGCTAAGCTATGAGTTTAGTATCCACCTACTTAATTGATATCTAAGCCACAAAAGCAGTGGTGCTAAAATTAGTTGGGAGGCAATTATCTTCTACCATATAAATATAGATCTAGAGCAAAGAGTGAAAAGAAATGAGGATTTCTTAAACAAAATGAATACATGTTTTATATAAAGAACATGATTTATAAAATTAGGAGAATATTTTATCATAACTGCTCTTTTCTTAAATATCTTTCCTATAGTTCAACTTCCCTCAGAGAAATGAACCAATGGAACAATTTGGCATATCTTTCCTTTTTCATGATATTGGTTTTTTGTTTTGTTTTGGTTCAGGAATTGAACACAAGGACGTGCATCCCAAGCCATATTCCCAGCCCTTTTAATTTTATTTTTTAGAGTCTCACTAATTTGCTTGGGGCCCTCTGGAACTTTGAATCCTCCTGCCTCAGGATCCCTAGTCACTGGGATTACAGGCATTCACCACCACACCCAGCTCCATGAGAATAATTTTTATTATATCTGAAAAATAACTGTAAAATTAGAAGTCTGTCATAACAGAAATCATTATATCATGGATTCAGAAATAATACAGAAGAAAGCAAGTCCCCAAAGGCGTTACTACATTCAGCAAAAGCTCCTAGTTACATAATTAACCCTTGTCCATTGAAAATGGTTGCAACAGATGTTAAATGATGTTAATTTATATAGATTAGTGCTTAAAATGCAATAAAAATTGAATTTTCACTTTAAGTTCTAGTTCTGACTCAAGACAGAAATGCATAAATGCTTTGGAACATAATATAAACTAGATAAAAATAAGTAATTCATTCTACAGGTATAAAAATAGAGCCATAATTTCTTAATGTTATTAAAATTTTGATTCAAGAAAGTAAACAAGATTCAGAATAGAAATCCAAAAAGGATAGATTAAAGTTTATAATCAAATAATACAAAATTCTAAACAAATAATTAAATATACTAATTTGAGTTTACTTTCTTACTCTGAACAGTCACTTTCCAGTAGATACATTCTTCAGATGTTCCACAGTACAAATGTAGAATATACAACCTCCAAAAATAGTTAAATCAATTAATATTTGTTAAGTACCTACCACAGTGCATGGCATGAAGCAAATACAATAAATGGTATCATTATAATTATTTGTTAATATATATCTTTCATTTACACAATACTTCTTAAACAATACAAACTTTTAATAGTTTACAAAACTCATACTGATTTCCAATATTCCTAAGTGTCTGTAAAATTTAAGAATACAGAAAAAACTATAATGATTCATCCAACAAATTTATTATCTGACTCAAAATAATGCTTTAGGGCAATTGTGTTTACCTTGCTTAAAATCAGCTAAAGAAAAAAGGTATGTAACACATATTCCTGTAATCCATTAATCATTTTTGAAACTGAAAATTTTAGCATGGTTAATTCAAATTTGCAATTTTCAATGGATCCTTAAACTACCTCCTTTCAACTTTTCCAGATATATTATTAATAAAACAACTAAAATGTTTCACTACAAACTCTGAAATTTGATCAAAATATGTTCCCTATCTATACTTACATTTCAAAAAAAAAGGTTTTTATACTCAATACACAAAAGACTCATATAATTCGAGAATAAGATTTTTTTTAAAAATCAACATCATTAGCAATCAGGGAAATGCAAATCAAAACAACACTGAGATTTCCTCTCACTCCAATTAGAAAGAAATCATCAAAAATACAAATAATAAATGCTATAGAGAATGTGGGATTGTAAATTAGAACAATCACTGTGGAAATCAATATGGAGATTTCCTAATGGACTAGGAATGGAATAACCATAGCACCCAGAAACACCACTCTTCAGTATTTTTCCAAAGGAATTAAAGTCAGCATACTATTCACAATCGCCAAGTTATAGAATCAGCCTATGCATCCATCACCAAATGAATTAAAAAAAATATATATATATATATGTAATTCACCCATAAAGAAGACTGAAATTATGTCATTTGCAGGAAAATAGATGAAACTGGAGCATCATAATGAGCCAATAAGCCAGACTCAGAAAAGGTCATATGTACATGACCAATATAACTCCACCTCATGTTTAACAATAAGAATAGGATCTTTTATTATTATTATTATTATTGTTATTATTTTTTAGGTATAAATGGACACAACACAATGCCTCTGTTTTTATGTGGAACCCGGATCCCACCCATGCTAGGTGAGCACTCTACCATTAAGCCACAATCCTAGCCCCAGAATGGGATCTTAATTAGAATAAGTTATAGTCAATATATGTGTAACGTGTCAAAATACATTCTACTATCATGTTTATCTAAAAATAACAAATTCTAAAAACGAAAAAAAAGAAAGGGTCATATGTTCTCTCACATGCAGAAGCTCAAAAGAAAAAAAAAATTTAAGTGACCTCATAAAACTAGAGGGGAGACCAGTAGGGTTGAGGAAGCGGGAGAGAGAGAGAAGGTACTGGGTTATGAAACTGATCAAGTAATGTTATGTGCATGTATATATATCACAATGAATCCCACTATTATGTATAATGATATACCAACAAAAATGGATTTAAAAAATATCCTTTGTATCTGTAATAGATATAAATAGAACATAACTTAAATGGATAAGATTCATATTCCACAAGATAATCATAAGAGATAATCAGTAAGAGACATGATGATGAAATCTCACTTCCTAAATATACACTATAGAGACTAATGCATCTTCCAAGTCTTCATCAAGGAGACAAAATGTAACAGATATAAAATAAACTGTAATTTGTAACATAATGATCTACAAAGGCCTGAGAAGAAGAAGAATCAAAAGACTATTTGGTTTGTTCCCAAGAACAGGACATGACAACTGCTTGATTTAAATTTAAGTGTCCAAAACCTCTAAAAAGTATTCTTTATTGAGGGAAGGGGTACTTTTTTTAGGGGAGTGGGTACTGGGGATTGAACCCAAGAGCACTTTATAACTAAGCTCTTAATTTTTTATGTTGAGACAGGATCTCACTAAGTTATTAAAGCTGGCTTTGAACCTATGATCCTCCTCCCTCAGCTTCCCAATATGCTGGGATTACAGGTATAGGCCACCACACCTAGCAGGAAGAAATAATTCTTTTTATTTATTTATTTATTTATTTTTTAGTTATCAATGAACCTTCATTTTATTTATTTATATGCAGTGGTGATACTCAAACTCGGTGTCTCACACAGGCTAGGCAAGTGCTCTGCCACTGAGCCACAACCCTGGCCCCAAGAAGGAACAATTCTTAAGCTTCTACCATAACTGATTATGAAATATCATTCAAGAGCTTCCAATTTCTTTTTCTATGATTCGGTGATTACTATAAAATCTCTAGTTATTAACCTGGCTTCCCAAAATCTTGGATATAGCAGAATGCACTGGATTATCAACCCGAAAATTCTTATCAGTGGAAAGGATTATTTTCTATTCCAACTGGCATTCTATTGTGTACATTCTAACTTGTACATCATTCTCCTTTCCCTTCATTTGTACTAGCTTCCTGAAGGCTGAGCATACAAGAATAAAAAGATACATTTGAGTTTCTTAGATTAGAAACATGAAAACCAGACATTTTCATTGACAACTGCTACAATCCTATCTTGATTTTCACTCCTATGCCCTAACTCTGTGCCTAAAAAAGAAAAAGGGCAGAAGGATTCTTTTGGTTAACTGAAATATGCTAGCCAAACCAAATCTAGGCAGATTCATTTGTACATCAAAATGACTAAGGAAGTAACCACTTTGAATTTAAACCAAAACATAGGATATGTATTTATGTAGCCTCCTTTTCCCAAAGGAAAAAAAAAGAACTATGATATGCAAATTGTGCTATAAGGCAAAATTCAGAAATAATTTCTGAACTTGCATCAGCCAGAAACATTACAACATAGTTTAGTATATATGCTAAATTATTCTAGAATTTTAAAAATTATTTGGGATATCCCATCCGATACAGAACAAGGCAGCAATACTTTAAAGTGTATAAATTTCGGACTTCAAATTATAACTGAGTAAAAAAAAAATTATAACTGAGTTTTTTCATTAGGTTATTCAAAAGTAATTGTATTATTTCTTTAAAAATTTCTCTCTCTGGGCTGGGGCTGTAGCTCAGTGGCAGAGCACTTGCCTAGTATGTGTGAGGCACTGGGTTCGATCCTCAGCATCACATAAAAAATTTAAAAAAATAAAACATCGCTCTTCCACACTCTGAAACATTCAGCCTCATACCAAGACATTCCAGCTCTTCAATCTACTTAAGTTTCATTTCCAAGGACAAAATGCATATCAAATTCTCAGTTCGCCTAAAACAAAGAAATATCTACCAACCCTAAATCCACAGGGAAGAATTCTCTTAGGACCGTGATGACAAGAACTTCCATCGCTACTGAAATTGTCTTTGCAATCTGTCTCTAGGAGACTGAAAGGCTGCAGAGACGCTTGAAGATCCTGCTGGGAGTTCGGCTGGAGGAGGGAGGAGGCGGGGAAAAGGGTGAGTCCCACAGAAGAACTGCATCAGAAGACAAGACTTTGAGAACGTCTAGAGGGAGGAGGTTAGTTATAGGAAAAACATTTATCTCCAGATTATGCGCGTTTTAAAGAGAACTTAAAAGTGATGGGGGTAAGAAAAAGTGACAGAAAACAATTGACCTTCCCCAGCCAGAGGGTTATGGGAAGTACCAAAAGGGGACCTGGGAGAAAAGCGTGGTGAATAAGGTCCCCAAAGATTGGGAATTGGAAAATAAAATTACCCCGTCTATGAGCTTGGCTTTGGTCGGGATCTCCTGTACGAATAAACGGATAGGAGGAGGAAAGGATCACACTTATTCAGGGTTGTAGGGAGTAACGCGTTTACAACGGTAACGAGCCCTGCATAAGAAGATGTCGCCTTTCCCTGCCTGCTCCCGTCCACTCCTTTACCTCTATCTCCAGTGCCACTTGGGCAAAACTTTGCCAAATATTGCATCGCTGGAGGACAGCAAAGGGAAAATACCTGAGTCCCAGGAATCACACCTGCAGCCACAGGAGGTGGAGCCGTGGACAATTGAAGCCGGGACAAGATCCTCACTCGCTCTGGTCAAGCCTCAACTCTCACGGGTGGGGCGGGGAACTTCCGCCCGGAGCAAGGACAACGTCACTTCCGCCTAACACCCTTTCCCCACCACCACCACCCCACAGTACCCGCCCTCCTCTCCGCTCTAGTTACGTTCCAACGTTCTGACTTCCTCTTCCAGGACACTTCTGCCTTAACATCTGACGTGGACTTCATGACCCAGCATTCATCTCGGCGGATCGATTTCCGGGTCAAGAGGTCCGCTCTGGGTACATCACCATGGAAGCGATCGGTTTGGTCACGTGGTGCTCCTGGTTACGCCCGGTGGCAGCTGTGGGGTCTGGGACTCTAGCGGGGGCCATTTTGCCAAAAGGCTGCCTCCCGGAGTAGGAGGCGGCCTGGCAGCTGGCTCAAGGTGTTCCTTTTCCTCCTCTGCAGTTTGGGGCTTGGGAAGGAAGTGGAAGGCTGGGCTTCATCGAGCCCTTCGGAGACGGCAATGGTTTCCTTCAGCCTTCGCTACCTGACCACCCTCCATGGCGGCTGCGCCATCCTCGCTGCTTCTGGTGCCGCCCCTTTCAGCCGCTTATGCGTGTCGCCTCCAGAGCTGCGGTCGCCCTTCCGCCCCAGAGACTGATGATAATCGAGTTGGGGGCACCATGAGAGGAGAGAAAAATTACTACTGCCGCGGAGCTGCCGGGGACCACGGCTCCTGTCCCCCTACACCTTCACCTCTGGCCTCAACCCTCTTGTTGCCGGCAGAGGCAGTCTCAAGTAGTTGGTCTGGGCCTGGAGGTGGTTTCTCAGGGGGAGATGAAGAGGAGACTCGGCTCTTTCAGCTCTTGCGCACCGTCCCCGATCCTTCCGAGGCTTTCCAGGCTTTGCAGGCTGCTTTGCCACGGCGGGGCGGTCGACTTGGCTTCCCCAGACGTAAAGAAGCATTGTATCGGGCCCTGGGCCGAGTGCTTGTGGAAGGAGGTAGTGATGAGAAACGACTCTGCTTGCAACTTCTCTCCGATGTTCTCCGAGGTCAGGGGGAGGCAGGCCAGCTGGAAGAAGCTTTTAGTTTAGCACTTCTGCCTCAACTAGTTGTCTCCTTACGAGAAGAGAATCCAGCTCTGCGGAAAGATGCGCTGCAGATTCTGCACATATGTCTGAAACGTAGTTCTGGACAGGTGCTAAGAACGCTAATACAGCAAGGTTTGGAAAGTACCAATAGCCGACTTAGAGCTTCTACTGCACTACTGCTCCCCATCTTACTTACTCCTGAGGATTTGTTGCTCGGCTTGGATCTCACTGAGGTAATAATATCTCTAGCCAGAAAGCTTGGTGATCAGGAGATAGAAGAAGAATCAGAGGTAGCTTTTTCTGCACTTCAACAAATTGGTGAGAGACTTGGCCAAGAGAGGTTTCAATCCTATATCTCTCGTCTGCCATCTGCACTGAGGAGACACTACAATCGCCGCCTGGAGTCCCAGTTTGGAAGTCAAGTTCCTTATTATTTGGAACTTGAAGCCTCTGGATTTCCTGAGGATTCCGTCCCTTGTGCAGTGGCTCTTTGCAATAGCAATCTTAAATTTGGGATTATTCCTCAGGAGCTGCATTCAAGATTATTGGATCAGGAAGACTATAAGAACCGGACTCAGGCCGTTGAAGAACTAAAACAGGTGCTGGGAAAATTTAACCCTAGCTCTACCCCTCATTCTAGTCTTGTTGGTTTCATTAGCTTGTTGTATAATTTGTTAGACGATTCTAACTTCAAAGTGGTCCATAGCACACTTCAGGTCCTGCATTTACTAGTTATTCGTCTTGGAGAGCAAGTCCAACAGTTCTTAGGACCAGTTATAGCAGCTTCTGTCAAAGTACTAGCAGACAACAAATTGGTGATCAAACAGGAATACATGAAAATCTTCCTCAAGCTAATGAAAGAAGTAGGTCCTCAACAGGTGCTTTGTTTACTCCTGGAACATCTTAAACATAAGCATTCCAGAGTAAGAGAGGAGGTGGTGAACATCTGCATCTGCTCCCTCCTGACTTATCCCAGTGAGGATTTTGACTTACCCAAATTGTCTTTTGATCTTGCCCCAGCTCTTGTAGATAGCAAACGCAGGGTTCGCCAAGCAGCTCTAGAAGCCTTTGCTGTGTTGGCATCATCAATGGGCTCAGGTAAAACCAGCATCCTTTTTAAAGCTGTAGATACTATTGAACTGCAAGATAATGGAGATGGAGTGATGAATGCTGTGCAAGCCAGATTGGCTAGAAAAACCCTACCAAGGCTAACAGAACAAGGATTTGTGGAATATGCAATACTCATGCCATCTTCTGCTCAGGGTAGGTCAAACCATTTGGCACATGGAGCGGATACAGACTGGCTTTTGGCTGGTAACAGAACTCAGAGTGCACACTCTCTCTGTGGTGATCACACAAGGGATAGCATGCAAATGTATGGATCTTACAGTCCAACTGTCTGTACCCGGAGGGTATTAAGTGCAGGAAAAGGAAAAAATAAATTACCGTGGGAAAATGAGCAGCCTGGAGTTCTTGGAGAAAACCAGACCTCCAATTCCAAGGATATAGAGCAGGTATGCTTGTCTAATTTCCTTGATTTGAACTGAAAGAAATTAAAATGAAAATATGCTTGTGATGACTTAAGAATAAGACTACCTGAACCTTGTTACACTGTTTTAATTTAAATGCTAATGTGAGTATTCATTATAATGGTAGGAGTCAAGTATAAGACCACTTAATTGATTGATTGATTAAATTTGAGGCCCAGTGTGATGTGAACAACACCTGATTGCAATTTTGAATTATTACTTTGGTATGCCAGTTACTGGATTCATACAATAAACACAAAATACCTAGTAGGTACCAGATAAAGAACTAAGTTCTGGAAATGAAGATGAAACCAGTTCCACACAGTTTTGGGAAAAGGTCAGTTAACACAATTTCTTAAGTATTAGATTTAGTTTATATACTAAATCTAGTACTTAAGAAATTTTGTTAAAGAGTCCTGTGGGGATTTCTGAATTACTGAAGATAGAAAAAACTAATAATAAAATTCTACTAGAGGGCTGGGGATGTGGCTCAAGAGGTAGCACGCTCGCCTGGCATGCGTGCTGCCCAGGTTCGATCCTCAGCACCACATACCAACAAAGATGTTGTGTCCGCCGAGAACTAAAAAATAAATATTAAAAAAAATTCTCTCTCACTCTCTCTTTAAAAAAAAAAATTCTACTAGAATTAAAAGTTAAAAAAGTAAACTAAGCATAAAAAGCTGTAGAGAAGATAGTGACATTTGAACTGAGATTCCCCCCAAAACTTTTATTTAAAAAATTCCGAGTCTATAGCTAAGAGTATGAGAATCCAATATTTGCCATATTTGCTAAACCGTTTGAAAGTTGTGTACATTTTGACATTTCGGTCCTAAATGTCTCCAAAAATATCTACTAAGAATAACATTGGGGGGCTGGGGATGTGGCTCAAGCGGTAGCGCGCTCGCCTGGCATGCGTGCGGCCCGGGTTCGATCCTCAGCACCACATACCAACAAAGATGTTGTGTCCGCCAACTAAAAATAAATAAATATTAAAAAAAAAAAAAAGAATAACATTGGGGGGCTGGGGATGTGGCTCAAGCGGTAGCGCGCTCGCCTGACATGCGTGCTGCCCGGGTTCGATCCTCAGCACCACATACCAACCAAGATGTTGTGTCCGCCGAGAATTAAAAAATAAATATTAAAAAATTCTAAAAAAAAAAAAAAGAATAACATTGTCCTAATAACCATAATATTAATATTTTGCCTTAGAATATTAATTGCAATTCAGTAACATCTAATAGTCTGCATTTACATTTCTCCATTTGTCCCCAAAGTGTGTTTTGTATTTTTTCTTTTACTTTTGTCATCCAGGATCCAGTCATGGTTCATGTAGCCAATATGTCTTCTTTATCTAGCATTCTGTCTTATATATTTGTGTTTCTTTGTTTTTTTCATGACATTGACTTTTAATAAGAGTCTCGGATAGTTGCTTTGTAGAATGTGTTACCTTTCAAATCTACCTGTTTCCTTATAATTAGATTCAAGATAAACAGTTTTAGTAAAAATATTACATAGGAGATATGTAATATGAACTTCATAGTACATCAAATTTTATCCTGTTCCCTTATTAGTGAAGCTTAACTTAATTGTTTAAAGTGGTAATAACCAAATCCATTGTAAAAATATATTTTTTTAAAATTTACAATTAGTGTATAATCTGTAGGATGATATTTTTGAGACCCTGTGAATATCCCAACAACTTTTCACACACTGGTTTTCACATCCACTAAAGGGTTTTACACCTGTATTATTTATTGCACTGGGAGGATACAAAAAGGGTAACTAAAGAAAAAATTCTAACATTTCTTCTATATTTGTTAGCTGAAATTCTCTTATGTGTAATAAATTTTTACATACATCTTAATTTTTTTTAAATTTTTTTTAGTTTTAAGTAGACACAATATCTTTATTTTGCATTTATGTGGTGCTGAGGATGCAACTCAGTGCCTCAGGCATGCTAGGCGAACGCTCTACCCCTGAGCCACAACCTCAGCCCCTAATTTCTTAATTATTAAAAAAAATTAGCTTTTTAAATTTTTTTATTTTTTGTAGTTGTAGATGGACAGCATGCCTTTATTTTAATGTGGTGCTGAGGATCAAACCCAGTGCCTCACATTTGCTAAGCAAGCAGTCCACCACTGGGCTACAACCCCAGCCCAAAATGTAGCTTTTTTGATGCTAAAATTACCTCTTATTTGACCAGCAACTGGCTCCTATGTCCTTTGGGCTTGACTCTAGTCCTTGAGCACTTTCTTGACATTTTTTAACCTGATGCCCAGGCTTACTTTGTACTTTTCCTACTTCAGACCTGGAATCGGCTATTTTTTCAAGAGTCCTAGTACTGCCTTAGTAGGTGCAGTATTTAAAAACCAAAGCATGGTATAGATTTGCTCATTGCTATTTCTTCTCATTATGAATTGGCTCTCTCAGTGAACAGAATCTTTTTTATTTTTATTTTTTAATTTATATTGATACCTCCAATTCAAATCCAACTGTACAGAGTTCTTCCACATCTTTTTTTATTCCCCATTTGAATCTGTCTTCTCCCACAATAAAACCCTAGATCCCAGCAAGTTATATTTATTCAGACACTGTTTCCTACAATATGCAAAAAATTACTAGACTGATACCATAAATAACTACATTCTGAAGTTCAAGATTTCTTTACAATTCTTTTTTTTTAATATTTATTTTTAGTTATAAGTGGACACAATATCTTTGTTTTATTTTTATGTGGTGCTTAGGATTGAACCCAATGCCTCACGCATAGTAGGCAAGTGCTCTACCTCTGAGCCACAACCACAGCCCCTCTTTACAGTTCTTTTTGTTGTTATAATTATCCCAGAGTTATGTGTTCAAATTTTTCATAAATTCATTCTTTTGTCTGGGTAATTTTGATTGGAACAGTGGGATGAAAAATGAGTAAGAGTTTTCTAAATGTCAGGGGGTCCAGGTGAATTTCAGACTTGAGAAGTAGCGTGTTTAGACACTGATTTGTGAGAAAACTTAGCAAATTAATAAGAACAGGTATTGATAAGAATAGCTATCAATTGATAGCTCAGAAAAAGATCAAGATTGAAAGTATGGTTTCTGGGGCTGGGGTTGTAGCTCAGTGGTAGAACACTTGCCTCGCACGTCTAAGGCACTGGCTTCAATCCTCAGCACCACATAAAAAAATAAAATTATTGTGTCCATCTACAACTAAAAATATTTTTTAAAAAAGAAGAAAGAAAGTATACTTTCTACTGAAGACATTGATTTTGCATCATCATAAAGTTGAAAAATTGGGAGTCAGAGGCTATCTGTATGTAATTTAGATTTTTTTTTTTTTTTTTTTTTTACAGCAGACCTGAAACAAAAATGGTTCTTTACAGTTCCAAAATTTGTAGATTTTTTTGAAATGTTTTTCAGATTTATGTAGTCTGGTTGATTATTCTCATATACTGTAAACAGTATCGAGCTGCTGTTGATTTGCTGTAAGCATTGATCTTAAGACTATTATGTGTCAAGTTCAAGATGTCAGTGTGTATATTAAGATTCTGGTGCTGGCACGATTTACAAGAATCAGAAAGTAAGTGCATTTCTGACATGCTTTTGTAGATGTACTTTGTATTTGAAAGATGCTGTATAAAATTAAAATTTGTCCCAGAAATCAAATTATCATTCCTTTCTTAAAGGGCTGAGGTTGTGGCTCAGTGGAGAGCACTTGCCTAGCACTGTGTTCGATCCTCAGCACCACGTATAAATAAATAAATAAAATAAAGGTATTGTGTCCATCTTCAACTAAAAAAAAATTTTTTAAATGGTCCATAAAACTACACTGAGAATTCTCAGTTGGAAGGACAGAGACTAAATATACAAATTTTTTTATATGTGTAGTTTTTCTAAAGTACATATGCATATATGTTAAAATTAATAAACTTTATTTTTTAAAACAATTTTAGTTTTACAGCAACATTTTAAATGGAAAGTACAGATAGTTCCCATGTGCCCCTGTCCACACACATAAACAACCTACCTCACTACATCCTGTACACAGTGGTATTTTTGTTATAATCAATGAACTCAAATTAACATATCATTATCACTGGAAGTTTATAGTTTATATCAGGGTTCATTCTTGTGTTGTATGTTCTATGGGATTTGACAAATGTGCCTATGAGTAGCAAAAAGAATGGTTTCATTGCCCTAAAAATCCTTTATGCTGTGAATGTTCATCCTTCCTCTTTTCCCTGACAACCCCTAGTCTTTTTACTATTTCCATAATTTTTGCCTTTTTCTGAATTTCATATAGTTGAGATCATATAATACATATGTTGGCCTCATAAAATGAGGTAGGAAGTATTCCTTCTGCTATCTTCTGAATGAAATTGTACAAAATTTGTCTAATTTCTTCCTTAAGTGTTTAGAATTCACTAGTAAACTCAGCTGATCTTGGTGCTTTCTAGTTTGGAAGGTGATTATTCACTTAATGTCTTTAAAATCATAGTCCTGGTTTTTTATTCTTCCTATATGATTTCTGTCATTTCAAGAAAGATTGTTCCATTTCATCTAGGTTATCAGATTTGTGAGCACAGATTTGTTCATAGTACTGCTGTAATGTCTGTGTGAGATGTACTGATGTTCTCACCTTCATTTTTGATATTAATAATTTATGTCTCCTTTTTTTCTTAGTTAGATTTACTGAAGGTTTATTAATTTTATTAATCTTTTCAAAATGACTTTTAGCCTTTTGATTTTCTTTTTTAATTATAAATTGTATTTATTTTGTTTCCATTTTACTTTATTTTTAATCATATATATATATATTTTAAATTGGCACATAGTAATTATACAGACTCATGGGGCACAGTGTGGCATCTTTTTTTTTTTTTAATTTCCCCCCCTCACCTTGTCTTAAGATGAGGAAGGCTTGAATTTTAGGCATTTTTTGAAAACTTGTGCATGCCATGTAAATGGATTAGATCCGTTAGCCGGTACACCAACTTCCCACACAAAGCTGTCCACTGAATGAAGAGGCCCAGCAGTCTTTGGAGAAGCTGCAGCCTGACCCATCTTCTCCACCATCACCCAGGAAGGATAAGAAACGGCAAGTGGGGAGCCGACTCACAAACCCATGCTTGGGGTGGTGCTTTCCTCTTCTTCATCTTTTATTCCCATGAGTCCTAGGCCAGAGAGAGATCCATGAGTACTAGTGGTTCCTGGCAGGAGGATGATGCAAAGGGTACCTGGGCTCAGGCTTTGGTAGAGCCTTCCAGTCTTCCGGCTCCAATGCCAGGCTGCAATCTTTGTATTGGCCGCCTTTAAATTCTGCAAGGTCTCCTGCTCTGAGGGAGGAGGTCTAACCCTGAGACCTGCGGGCCTTCTTGATTCAGGTGGTAAGCTCCTAAGCCACGCGTGGAGGTGCCTAGGGGTTAGGGCTTGCCTGCCTTTCAGCTTCCAGTCCTTGCCTGTGAGGATATGGAGGGCACTGTGGGCATTGCCAAAAGTTTTGAATTTCAGGAAATAGTATTTTTCCTGTCTTCCGCTTTTAGCATCTGTAGGCACGATCACAGCTTCCAGGCCACCAAAGAGGTTTGGTAGTTCCTGAATATGTCCTAAGAAATCTTTACTAATTCCAGACAGATAAATAGTATCTTGGTTCTCAGAATCTCATTCCAGCTCATTAACAAGTGTGTCACAATCGAGAGTGAGTTCTGTCACAGGTCTCTGTACCTTTATGTATACACCTTCCACCAGAATGCCATTCAAGGACTCAATAGCCAGCTGGGCAGCTTCCAGGACTTCGTATTGTATATAGAGATGAGACTGTTGCGTTTCAAGAACAAGAGTCATTGTACGAACTGAGCCAAAGCTCTTAAATAGCCTCTTCAGAGCCCTTAGGATACAATCTTTGCTCAATGGCCCAGCATAGATAGTTGACATCTCTGTCCACTTTTGTTCATTTCCTCAGTGAGGAGAGGTGAGAAAGGCCCAAAAGAGAACTGAATAATGCTGAATGGGTACAGGCAGACTTGCCTTCTGGCCTGCTCAAAGACCTCTCTATTTGAAAGGCACTTAATAGTTTCACAATTTTCAAAAGAAGGGAGTTCAATATCATCTGTCTCTTGGGATACAAAAAGGAGCTTCTAGGATGCACCAAATCTAAACATATTGAAACAGCTTTGTAGGTGTACTGAAACTTTTCTCTTATATTTCTTGGGTCTTGGGCTCTCCATAGCGCCTCCAGATTGAGTTCTGCAATCTTCTTTGGGCCATACTTGAGGAAATATCGAGCCAATTCAAGGGACACTATAGCGTCCTCTGTGGCATCATGACCATCCCTTTCCGAACATTGAATGTCCTTCCCCAAAATAGCTTTGGCTAAGAACTTTAGCTTGAATCTTCTGCCCCGCTCTCTGGCATAAAGCAATGAGGTATCAATAACATGGATGTATCATGTTCAATGCTCGGAGATCAACATCTAAGGAATGACCTACTAACACCACATCAGGAGGAAGCAGTGCTTTTAACTGCCTCTGAATGTCTTTCAATTTTGTCACCGGCTTAAGCGTCTCCTCTGTGATTCCTGAATAGCAGGTGGCATAGTCAACAATCTCGTCATCAGGTTTGACCAACACATCAATAAGACATGCGCCTCCTTCAGCAACCAGTGAGATGCGTGTTAGTTCTCTCCCCTTGGATGTGATGCACATTTCACCGTCCAGCCAAAAGAGAGGGCTGTTCTGTTACAGATCCATTACATTTGGTAGTTACAAAGTTTTCACAGTCAGGCGAACCTTGTAATGGAAAGTCAAATGTTTTCATTTCCACCTCTGTCAAAAGGCATCACAGCAAGCCCACTTTCTGAGAGCCATACTTTTGAATGATAGGGTCATTCTGCAGGTTGACATTGGGTTTTGTACTGGCAGACAGTGAAGATCCTTCCATGGTCTTAGGCAGATATCCAACTTCTGATTTGGTAGCCCAATAATATCAGCTAGAAAATTAGATGATGGAGGAGGCAAGCGGAATTTGTGTTCGAAGGCTTTTTGGAGAAATCCAAACTCCAAATAGAACCTGTAGAAGTGTAGTTGTCTCATCCCTTGAAGGATGACGACCACTATTCTCCGCAGTTGGTTTTGGTAAAGAAGCTGGCACCACCTGGGTCTCTCAATAAGGGGTTGACCTAGAACTGCATACTTGAGCAACTCATAGCTGTTCATGGGTTACTTCACAGTTTTCAGCCATTACAATGCCAGACAACTGGGCTCTCTTGGGCTCGGGCTGCCTGTCCATGAGATCCGAATGGGATACCCTTACCTTGGGCGTCCTCATCAGCCAGTCGGGCACCCATCTCCTCTGGCTGCTCTCCCCGGGGGAGCCTTCCAGTCTTCTCCTTATCTGGCTCCATGATTCTGTACTTGAGTCCTTGTTGTGGAACGCTGTCCTTGGTGTAGAAAGCTGTCCCTGGTGTAGAAAGCTGTCCTTGTCTTGATGCCAATCCAGCAAGAGAAAATGGTCTTGAGAAGGAAAAGGATGGTTTATTGTTGAGAGCCACAGCCGAAGGGGCCCCAGCAAACTTTCAGCTGCCAGCTGATTGGTTCCTCTGTGGTGATGCTCATTGGGCTGTTTCCCCGCCCTTTCAGACCATGGAGCTGCTCATTGGGGGACTTTTTTTGGCTCCTCCCACGTGATCCAGCCAATCGGCCTCAAGAGCAGGAGGAGTGGGGGAGGTTGAGAGGCTTGTGGGAAGCCGGTGGTGGCAGTTGGGCTCTGAGGGAATTCCTGAAGAGCTGTGTGGTGTGGTGTGTGTGTGTGTGTATGTTCTAAAAAGAAAGTTCGTTTGTTTTGACAAGTGGCTTCTGATTGTGCCCAGCCAGACTGAGGCAGTTTATTGCTTTGCTAGCAAAGGAGAAACAATGATTCTCTTATTTTCTTTTTTGACTACCTATTTTTCATTGATTGCTATGCTAGTTTATTTATTTATTTTTTTGTAGTTGGACACAATATCTTTATTTTATTTATCTTATGTGGTGCTGAGGGTCGAACCCAGGGCCTCGCACATGCTAGGTAAGCGCTCTACCGCTGAGCCACAACCCCAGCCCACTATTCTAATTTTTAAATTTATTTTTTCTGCTTATTTTGGATTTAATTTGGCCTTCTTCTAGTTTCCTAAGGTAGAAGCTCAGACAACTGATTTTAGATATATTTTTTTTAAATATATGCATTCAGTGCTTTGTCTGTTCTGTCTAAGCACTGCTTTCATTGTGCCCCACAAATTTTGAGAATTTTATTTTCAATTTTCATTTGATTTAAAATATTTTTAACATTTTTCAGTTGAGATTTCTTCTTTGACCCATTTGTAATTTACAAGTGTTTGTTGGCCTGGGGGATTTTCAAACTCTCCTTCTCTCTTACTGATATCTAGGTTAATTTCTTTGTGATCTGAGAATGGATATTCATGAACTAGATTTCTTTTTAAAGTCATGTTTGTTGAGATATAATTTATATATGTTACAATTTGCCCTATTTAGTTTTATGGTTTTATGAATTTTGATAACACTAATATAAAAAATGACAACATATAAATATGGATATATAGTACTATAGTGAAGATACAGAATACGTTACCTTATTCTCTTTTACTTTTCTTTTTTTCTAAACAAATAGAGAAATTAATTTTAACATTTCCATTTAACCCAATGGATTACCAACATAATTTGCAAAGAAAATAATTGTTAGGTATTTCATGTTCATTTTCCTTGTCCTAATAATTCTTTGGAATCTAATGTCTATTTAATACATAGCATACCTCAATTCAGACTGAACACATTTCAAATACTCAGTAGCCTCGCGTAACCAATGGCTGCCATATTGGCTCATTTCTCCATCTTTCACCTTTTGAAGAGACATGCTGTAGGCTGCATGATAAGTCCCCTTGTTATGTGGTTTCTTGTTGAGTTCCATCAGAAGGGACACCAAAGAGATGAACTTAGAATATACAAGAATGGAGCAAGGTGTTTTATTCCTCCCTATAAGACTCTGTTAAACTGTGAGTTGGTTTCTACATGCATTTGGTGGGAATAACTTCAGTTAGTTCACCTTCTCCTACAAGTTTTTCATAATGGCTCTCTCTTCTTTTACCTCCTACCTCTCCAAGTTTACAGAAGAAAAGGTGCTTCACAAAATTTGTTAGTTTCCCTCAACCTTGCCCTTACCTTTATAATTACCTTATTAAACAATTTTTACTCTGATTGATCTTTTTCATCCTTGAATCTCGAATAATGGATTTTTAATCATAAGAGTAAAATATACTTCATCTCATATCACAGGCAATATCACAGGTATATACGCATACCAGCTTAATTATATATTAAAATGTAATGTATAAAATGCTAAAACTTTTAAAGAAAATATTTGTGTAACTTTGTGAAGAGAAATGAAAAACAAAAATACAAAGTAAACAAAAACCTGAAAAATTAGGTGATATTGTAGTTAAAATTTTTATGTGTAAAAATTTATCCAAAAGGGTTGAAAAAGACATGAATTGTATTACTAGTAATTTTTGGTATTTGACTTGACTTGGTTTCTTCTTTGGTTGGCTTTTCCTTTATTGTAGTTCTTCCCTTTGCAGATTTTCATTGTTGTTTTTCATTTCCTCCTCGTGGCATATTTTGCCAAGAATGTTCTGTAATGCAGGCTTTCTTGCTGTAGATTCTTATAACCTTTGTTTGTCATGGAGGGTTTTTATTTCATCGTCAAATTTGAAGGTTAATTTTGCTGGGTATAAGATTCTTGGTCGTCTCCATTAATTTTTAGAGCTTGGAATATGTTGTTCCAGGATCTCCTGTCTGAGAATCTGGGTTGAAAAATCTGCTGAGATCCCAATTGGTCTTCCCTTATAGGTAATCTGATTTTTTTTTCTTGTGGCCTTTAAAATTCTATCTTTATTCTGTATGCTAGGCATTTTCATTATAATATGTCTTGATGTAGATCTGTTGTAATTTTGTACATTTCATGTCCTATAGGCCTCTTGTATTTGATTTTCCAGTTCATTCTTCATGCTTTGGAAATTTTCTGCTGTCATTTTATTGAAGAGATTGTGCATTCCTTTGGTTTGAATCTCTGAACCTTCCTCTATCCCAATAAATCTTAAATTTGGTCTTTTGATGGTATCCCATAATTCTTGGATATTCTATTCATGGTTTCTTACTATCTTCACTGTGAGGTCCACTTTATTTTCAAGAGTGTATATTTTGTCTTCATTGTCTGAGGTCCTGACTTCCAAGTGATCTAGTCTGTTGGTGATGCTATCTATTGAGGTTTTTAATTGACTTATTGTTTCTTTCATTTTAAGGGTTTCTGGTTTGTTTTGTTTTCAGTATCTCTATCTCTTCTTGAAGTAATCTCTTGTAACCTGTATTTGCTCTCATATCTCTTGTTGGTGTGTTCCATTTTTGCCTGTTTCTGCTCACTTAGGTAATTCTTTAATCCCCAAATAATTTTAGTTATGTATATTCTGAACTTCTCTGACATTTCACCTACTGCACTATCTATGGAATTCCATTGTTGTTGTATATTGGTTGTGTGGGGCACTTTACTCCCTTGTTTTTTCATCATATCTGTGGTTCTTCCTCTCTTGCAGTGTAGATCCGAGGTATTACAGCTTCTGCCCTGTTGTCCTATAGGTTACCAATAGGTTACCAATACCTCACTTTAAAGGGAGAGATCAGTATTACAACACTCAGTGTACCCATCATGCAGCCATATATCAGTTAGCTTCTATTTTTACATTTACAGTTTTTTCACTATAATCAGAAATGATGAGTTTGGTTATCTTCTATCTTATAGTCAATAGGTTTGCATAGTGGTTTACAGTTTCTAATGGTGGAAGGGGGGCCTGGGGGTTGGCTGAGATGTTTATGAGGTAGGATGTGAAAATATGGAGGTATTAAATTATATGACTAGTTAGAGGGTAATCATAAGAAGTTGGCTGTTAGTAGGAGAAACAAGAGATAGGCAACTCCACGCAAGACTCCCTGTTACCTCAGCAACAGGATAACTGTTAGCACCCCTAGAAGAGAAACCTCTGGTGCAGCAGGCCCACAGGGATCTTGGTGACGTCTTACCAGGTCCTTATTGTTGTCCCTTGATAGAAGCGACAATATCCCAGTTTCATAGCAGTGGCAGCCTCAAGCCTATATATACCTTCATGTTGGGCCATGGACCCACTCTTTGGTGAATAAGGAACCTCGTGCTGGGTGGCTCACCACATAACTCCGGGCCCAGTACGGGCCTCTCCTCCAGATCTCCTCCTGTTTTGTTTTTCCCAACTTTTTTTTTTCCTTTTTATGTTTTTGTTTATTTGTTTGTGGTACTGGAGAGTCATTCCAGGGGCTCTCTACCACTCAGCTACATCCCCAGCTCTTTTTTGTTTTTATTTTGAGACAGAGTCTCTCTAAATTGCTGAGGCTGGCCTGGAACTTGCCATCCTCCTGCCTCAGCCTTCCAACTCATTGGGATTACAGGTGTCTTTTATGGTTTTAATAGAGATTTGGTTTTTTCTTTTTTTTGGCCTTGCTGAGGATAAAACCCAGGGCATTGGACATGCTAGGGAAGTGCTCTGCCACTGAGCTACGTCCCCAGCCCTTTTAATTGAGAATTTTTTATGATTCTATTTTTTTTGTCTTTCTTAGCATATCAATTATACTTTCATTTTTTTACCTTTTTTTTTTTGCAGTTGTCCTTGAGTTAGCAGTGCACATTTACATATGCTTACATACATACATAAGCATATATAATCAAATATATTGTTGCTATTATTTTGAACTGTTGTTAGATAGTAAAGAATAAGAATTTAGGAGGGGGCTAGGGATATAGTGCAGTCGGTAGAGTGCACAAGGCCCTGGATTCAATCCCCAGCACCACCAAAAAAAGAAGAATAGGGGTTGAACAAAAAATGATAAATAAGACATGAGAATTTACTTTCCACTCTATATTTTTTTCTGTATTTTTTCTTTGATACATTATAATTAAATATAAAAGTGGGTTTCATTATGTCAATTTGTACATGTACATAACATAAATTTGATCAGTCTCTTCCTTAAGCCTGTTAGCTGGACCCTTATGATGATTCTTAGTGTATATTTTTAATGAAAAACTTTAAAAGTCGCTTGTTCTGTTTGAAAGAAGAATCTGTCAGTCATGAAAACCTCGACTAGGTCAACTTTTTCTTTCCATGAGAAGTTGTCTTTAAGCTCTATTTGTGCACTGTAAACCAGTCAAGTATTTGCAGAGCCTCTCATTTTTAGTATCTTGCTCTCTGAGTCTACCATCTGGATGCACTGAAAATTATGTTCCTCCAGAGCAAATCTGGTGTTCCAATTTCTTGCCTGGAAAATCAGGATAGACTTCCCATTACCCTCAGAATAAAACCTAAATTTCTTCTTATACCTAGAGATCATGACACTTAATTCCCCATCTGGTCTTATTTCTCCTCACTGTAAATTTGCCTATTCTCATCATTTCTTATAAATGAAATCCTATACCATGTGGCCTTTTGCTTCTGGTTTTTTTCACTTAGCACAATGTTTTCAAAGTTTATCTGTGTTGTAGCATGTGCCCATACTTCATTCCTTTTTTGACTGAATATGTTCCAATATATGCATATGAGACCTTTTGGTTTTCCATTCTTCAACTGACGGACATTTGGGTTATTTCCACCTTTTAGATACTATGATTAGAGTTGCTGTGAATATTTGTGTGCAATTTTTGTTTGATCTCCTGTTTTACATTTCTGGGGCATATAGGAATGGAAATGGTAGATCATATGATAATTCTGTTTTACCTTTAGAGGAACGACCAAATCCAATGTCTGTTTTTATAAATAAAGTTTTTCCATGCAAAAATAATTAAGAAAAATAAAAGTCTTCAGTTTTGCCTTCCCTTTTCCTTCTACAGTACATTTAATTTTTTAAAATAGACCCATATTTCTCACCTGTTTAATTTTTCTTGTATCTGAAGAACTCTTTTAACATTTCTTGCAAGGCAGATCTTACTGGCAAATGCTCTCAATTTCTGTTTGTGAATGTTTTTATTTGCCCTTCACTTTTTTATTTTAAAGTAGATGGACACAATACCTTTATTTTATATATTTATTTCTTATGTAGTGCTGAGGATCAAACCCAGTGCCTTACATGTGCTAAGAAAGCACTTTCTACCACTGAGCTACAACCCCATCCCTGACCTTTACTTTTGAAGATAATTTCCCAGAGTATAGAATTCTAAAGTTGGTGGTTTGGTTTGGTTTTTCCTTTTTTTCTCAGTACTTTAATTTATTCCATTCTTGTTTGTCTGGATTCTGAGACTTTTTATTCTCTGTAGATAAGACGAGTTTTCCTTCATTGGCTATTTTTTTCCTCTTCCTAGAATTTATTTTTATCCATGACTTTCTGTAGTTTGAAAATATTATGCCTATGTATAGTTGTCCTGCATTGCAAGTGTTGCTCCTTTAGCTTTTTGGACCTGTGGTTTGGTTTCTGACATTAATTTAGGAAAATTCTCCATCATTATTCCTCAAATATTTTTTCTTTTTTTTCCCTGCTTCTTATTCTTCCAGACTTCCCATTATATGTATATTGTGCCTTTTATAGTTTTCCCATGGTTCTTTCATATTATCTTCTTTTTTCCTAACTATATTATTATTTCTTAGTCTTTTTCCTCTCTGCTTTTCAAATTTGGAAGTTTCTATTGTCATATCCTTAAGCTCAGATATTCTTTCCTTAGTCATATCCAGACTGTATCACTGATATGAGACCATCAAAAACTTTCTTCATTTCTATTATAATGTTTTAGATCTCTAGCTTTCTGTTGGGTACTTTCATAGAATATTCAAGTCTCAGGTCTGTTCTTGCATGTTGTCTGCCTGCTCCATTATTATAGCCTTTATCATATTAATTATAGTTGTTTTTTAAATTCCTGATCTCATAATTCCAACCTCCCTACCATGTTTGACATTGGTTCTAATATTTGTTTATTTTCTTCAAATTCTATTTTGTTTTGCCTTTTAGTATGCCTTATAATTTTTTTGTTGAAAGGCAAATGTTATGTGTTAGATAAAAATTGTGGCAATTAGGACTTAGGGTAATGTGGTGTTAAGATGTGGGGAGAAAGGTAAGTATTCTGTAGACCTATATTAGGTCCCCGACTTTTGATGTGTCTATGCCCCTGTGAACTTTACCAGTTTTTTCTATTATTTCCCCTACTTATTCTTCTTCCAGACTTTATCAGTGCTTTTGAGCTCCCTCCTCTGCCTTGGGTAGCAAAGAGGCTAGAACAAGCTGGAGTTGGATATTTCCCATCCTCCAAGTCAGTACAGCTTTGATAAAACCCCAGTTTTATCAGGAACTGGTAAAAAGAATTTCTCCTGAGGACAGGCCTTTGTTAAGAACAGAATGCTGGGCTGGGGTATGGTTTCTCAGCACTGCATATAAATAAAAAATAAATAAACAAACAAACAAATAAATGTCCATCAACAACTAAAAAAAATATTTAAAAAAAAGAACAAATGCATTTTTATATTTCAAGATAATTACCTTTTCTCTCCCTCTGCCAGAAGCATGAAGGAATTTTTCTCCTTTATTCAGTGTGAGTTCATGGTAGAGCCTCTGGAGGGAGGTAAACTCATAGTGGGGACTCCTCTATGACTTGCCTGAGCCAGGGTTTTTACTTTTCACACTTGTTAGTATTGAACCTCCTGCAGTTTATCATCTACAGTTTAAGTTTTCCTACTCCAGTACTGGTTTCCTACAGGTTTCTGTGTCCAGCTTTCTTCCCTAAATTGTGATCCTGTGCATCTACCTGTTTGTCTGATTTTGTGTGGGGGGGAACAACAGTTTGGCCTTTGACCTCACTTCTCTGATGGACCTAAGAAGAGTTATTGATTTTTCATTTTGTTGTCTGCTTGTTTTGGTGTTTTGGGTGGTGTGATAACTACTAAGCTCCTTACATGGTGGAATAGAAATCAGAAGACTTCTTAAGCATATTTTTTTTCACTTTTTTTTTTATTGGTTGTTCAAAACATTACAAAGCTCTTGACATATCATATTTCATACATTTGATTCAAGTGGGTTATGAACTCCCATTTTTACCCCATATACAAATTGCAGAATCACATCGGTTATACATCCCTGTTTTTACATAATGCCATACTAGTAACTGTTGTATTCTGCTACATTTCTTATCCCCTTCTGTCCCTCCTCCCCTCTCCTCCCCTCCCATCTTCGCTCTCTACCTCATCTACTGTAATTCAATTCTCTCCCTTGTTTTTTTTTCCTTTTCCCCTCACATCCTCTTATATGAAATTTTGTATAACAATGAGGGTCACCTTCCATTTCCATGCAATTTCCCTTCTCTCTCCCTTTCCCTCCCACCTCTTGTCCCTGTTTAATGCTAATCTTTTCCTCATGTTCTTCCTCCCTGCTCTGTTCTTTGTTGCTCTCCTTATATCAAAGAAGACATTTGGCATTTATTTTTTAGGGATTGGCTAGCTTCATTTAGCATAATCTGCTCTAATGCCATCTATTTCCCTGCAAATGCCATGATTTTGTCATTTTTTAGTGCTGAGTAATACTCCATTGTGTATAAATGCCACATTTTTTAATCCATTCATCTATTGAAGGGTATCTAGGTTGGTTCACAGTCTAGCTATTGTGAATTGTGAACATCCATGTAGCAGTATCCCTGTAGTATGCTCTTTTAAGGTCTTCAGGGAATAGTCTGAGAAGGGCAATAGCTGGGTCAAATGGTGGTTCCATTCCCAGCTTTCCCAGGAATCTCCATACTGCTTTCCAAATTGACCGCATAGTTTTCCCAATATTTTTCCTCTGTGCTAAGAATTGAACCAAGGGCTTTGTGCATGCTGGGCAAGTGCCCTACCCCTGAGTTACACCTGCAGCCCTCCTTCCATGTTTTGAGGCCATTCTTTTTAAGGCCAGGGATTGAACTTGGGGGCACTTGACCACTGAGCTACATCCCTAACTTTATTCTGTATTTTATTTACAGACAGGGTCCAACTGAGTTCCTTAGCACCTTGCTTTTACTGAAGCTGGCTTTGAATGGTGCTTCTCCTGCCTCAGCCTCCCGAGCTGCTGAGTACAGTCATGTGTCACCCCCCCCAGTCCATTCTTTACACTAAAATCATTTCCAATGTCTTTTTAAGATTTTTCAGGAGAGAAAGGAATTTATCTATAGGAATGAACTTCAAATTCCCTTATTATTTTAACACAGAACAGTTGCAGTATTGCTCCAAATCATAAATGGAATTAATTTAAGTTGTAAATCTTAGGACACCTATAATTCATATGACAGTAAAAGCTAGAATAAATTTCTAGAAGCCATTGATGATTACGTATTATGTGCTCTTGCACTTAATAGCTGTCCTTCAGATGTGATTATTCATTTTGACAAGTCTTTTTTTTTTTTTTTTGACAAGTCTTTATTTAGCTCTTTCTAATAGGGTAGGCAGTATCCTAGGTTCTAAACAGACTTTTCAGCTGAGTGTTTTTATAATAATAATAGTAACTTCTTTTACAAAGCCATTTTATAAGCCCTATTTTAAGCTTTCTGCATATTTTATCTCAGATTTCTCACATATATCTTATAAGAGAGGAACTGTTATCCCACTTATAGCTGGGAAAACTGAAGTACAAAAAAAGATTACATATTAATTTCTTGTCAATTACCCTGGTAGGAAATAATGGGGCAAAGACTCAAACTTAGTAAATCTGACCTCTAGCCCAAATTCTTCTATAATTTATCATTTATTTATCTTAAAGCTTCCATGTATCTGAGTTAATCTCTTTCCTAACAACATTTTTTTTCCCATTAGCAACTGAACTACATTTATATCTTTTAAAATGTTATGGTTTGTAATCCCAATACTCTTAGTATTTTAACAAAGTAATTGTTGATTCCTTCATCCTTTTTGTCTAAATAAGTATGTAACTCTGGGACAAAAATGTTTTCATTTAAAACCTCTCCCACACCAATCAACTGAAAACATTCAGTTACTAACTTATATTGGAGTTCAGAAACTCACTGAATGTCGTATTAGGTTCCATCATGTTTTGTCATACCAGCCAAAATATAATACAGAAATAAGTAAATAAACTTGTAACAGCAAGTTTCATATGCTGTCACATCAAATAGTTCTACTAATTCTACCAGTCCTAGGGCTGGGACCATAGCTCAGTGGTAGAGTGCTTGCCTTGCACAAGTGAGGCACCACATAAAAATAAACATAAAATAAAGGCATGCGGTCCATCTATAACTACAAAATTTTTTTTAAAAAAATAGCTCCACCTAATATAAGTTAATAGGAATAAATTCTAGTGTGTTTATAGGAAAGTGTACATTTTGCTAACGAACATAGGTTCTATATTCTCTATTTCCTAATTCCCTCATTCCCCCCTTTTTTTAAATGTGGAAAGATTGAACCATTTGTCTTTCAAAAGTGATCCAGATAAGGCATGTTAATAAAACTCCCTTGTTAACAGTATAGGAACACTGAGTATAATGTTTTGGTAGTATTGAAAATGTCATGACTTATAAAATCTTAGTGAAGTTAACTGGGGACTATATTTAGTAGTTTTATAGTGCAGTTTATACATTTTTAAATGTTCATTGTTATGTATGGCAAAGGTGAAATAATCTCAGATCAACATATTTCCTTCATAATTGATCTTTCTAAGAGAATATTGGATCTTGTAATTCTACTCTTCAAATTTCTCTTCACATCTCACCCCATTTACACTCATTTATGAGTGTAAATAGTAAATAGTGTACCTAGTCCTTATTCCTTACCCACCTGCTTTTAACTTGTTTAGTCTTCTGGCCTTTATATATGTTTGTCACTGCCTGATCACCCTTATACCTCCATCCCTACTCTTTCTTTCTTTCTTTTTTTTTTGCTTATCTTAGGTCTATTTTTAAATACCTGTCCCATCTCATCTTAAACTTCCCCCATCACAGTGTTTATTATTACATTGAATTGAAATTGATTATTCACAAGTCTTTTCTGTTTCATCACTGTACTGTCAGTTCATTGAGAACAGAGATGATATATTTTTAATCTTTGTATTCAGGGCTTAGCACAATGCTTGGCACATAGAAAGCTCTTAAAGATGTTTGTTAAGTGAATAAAAGTCATCTCAAATATAAATCGTTTTTAAATCAAGTGTTAGCTTTCTATAAGAACAACTTTTAAAATAATACCTAAATATAATGTTAGTAAGTATTAAAAGCTTTTTTAGTTACTAGTCATCATGTGAATAATTAATAAGACAAACACAAGATCCTGGGGTATTATGTCTTATGTGAGATTTTTTTTACTGTAAGAATATGAAGGTGCTTGGTCCTATATTATTATCTTAACAATTTCTTTAGAAACAGTTTTAGTATCAGTTATTGTTTTACTCAGCTTTTTTTACTGCTGTCACTAAAAGATCTGATCAGAACAGTTTTAGGAGGAAAAGTTTATTTGAGGACTCACAAAGGCCGTCTCCATTCCTTAGGTTTCGAGGTGAGACAGAACATCATGGCAGGAGAGTGTGGCAGAGGAAAGCAGCTCACATGATCAGAAAGCCAAAAGAGACTCCACTTACCAGATTAAAAAAAGCCCCACCCCCAGTGAACAATTTCCTCCAGCTACCTCCAGTTACCACTCAGTTAGTCCCATCAGGATTCATTCACTGAATAAGGTTTTAACCCAATCATTCATTTCTCCTTCAAATCTTCTTGCATTATCTCACACATGAGCTTTTTGGGTACCTGGGTATGGTCCATTCATGATGATTCTGCTCAGAGACAGGCAGAATCCTGCAGTGTCTGTAGAAGAGGCACCTGAGCCTATTCTTTCCCCATGGAGAAGCTTGTGATAGAATATCCATTTTAAGTCCTTACCAGGTTTACACTGAATAGCATAGCAACAGCAGATTTGGGGAAAACCTGGACTTGGATTGCCTGATAGTGTTGAAACAGTGACAACACACCAACAGCATTCTTCCACAAACCTGGACTTGGGGTGCCATCTAGTGCTAAAATAGCATAATTTATTTCAGGCTAAGAGAAAATAAATATTCTGCCCAGAATTTCTAGAAAGAAGCATGAACAAAGCCAGATAAGAAAAACTGGAAAAAATTTCTAATCCTTCAGTGCCCAGATGACACTGCATACAAAGCATCAAGAACTTTCAGAAAGGGCTGGGAATGTGGCTCAAGTGGTAGCGTGCTCGCCTGGCTTGCGTGCGGTCCGGTTCGATCCTCAGCACCACATACAAACAAAGATGTTGTGTCCGCCAATAACTAAAAATACTTATTAAAAAAAATTCTGTCTCTCTCAAAAAAAAAAAAAAAAAAGAAAAGAACTTTCAGGAAACCTTGACCTCAATGGTCAAAATAAAGTGCCAGAGGAACTGGGGCTGTGACCCAGTGGTAAAGTGCTTGCCTGGCACGTGTGAAGCACTGGGTTTGATCCTCATCACCACAAAAAAGTAAATAAATAAATTATTTTTTTAAAGTGCCAGAAACTGAGGAGATAGTGATCAATTTGGGCTAACTCCCCAATGGAGAATTTAAGACAGCTATTTTAAGGAAACTCAGTGGGCTTCTAGGTAACATAGAGAATTCAATACTCTATATGAGCAACTTATCAGAAATAACAAAAATGGAAGCAACTTTAAAGAAAAATTCTTCATCTGAAAAATACACTAAATGAAGTTAAAAATGCAATGGAAGGCATCAGTAGCAGGATAGATCAATTAGGAAATAAAGGATTGGTTATCTTGAAGACAGGCTGTTTGAAAATGCATTTGGAGGAGATAAAAGGGGGGAAATGGAGGGGAATAAAGAAGGCTTATGGGAACTATGGACAGCATTAAAAGAGCAAATATTTAGTCCCATTTAATTTAACCAGTCTACCCCAATACATCTTTTAATTAAGCTTTCAAAGGTCAATAATAAAGAGAAAATTCTTAAAATTGAAAGAGAAAAACAACACATAAGGATATCCCAATACCTGATAGCAGACTTCTCAGCAGAAACCTTATAATGTAAAAGAAAAAAGGCATGAGATTTTTCAGAGTACTAAAGGAAAAATACTTAGAAAATACTCTACCCAGCAAAGTTCCATTCCCCACAAAAAATAAAAGCCGAGAGAATATATCCCCACCTGACTTTGTATGAGAAATGCCATAGGAAGTTCTCCAAACTGAAAGAAAGAGACATTACTAAAGGAAAACATGAGAAGGCATAAAACTCACTGGTAACTATTACAATTCAGGATATTCTTGTATTATAAATATGGTGTGTAAACCATTCACATAAGGGTATTCCATATAAAGACCAAAACAAAACAAAACAAAATAATAACTACATTTGTATGTTAAGAGAGGTAATAAAGATAGGTATAAAACAGGACACCAAAAAGTCAAATTGTGGGAAGAATGGAGTGCAAATGTGAAGGGTTTTTTTTTTTTTAATTTGCATATTTCCAGTTTCTTTTTGTTTGTTTTGTGTCTTTATAATCATATTCAGCTACTATCATTTCACAATAACTTTATGATCAAAAAGTTTGTTTAGGCTTCATGATAACCACAAAGCAAAAATCTGTAAAAGACAAACTAAAAATAATAAGGAATCAAAACACATTACTATAGTAAATCACTGAGACACTAAGGGAGGGAGAAAGAAAAAAGGGAACTACAATAAAATTAGAAAACAAGTTCAAAATGTCTTACCCATTAATAATTACCTTGAATTTAACATTTATAATTACTGTGTCCTACCTTGTGAATGGACAAAAAAAAAAAAAAAGAACCAACTCTGTTTTGCAAAAAAAAAAAAAAAAAAACCTCACTTCTGAAAGTAAAGGGATAGAATAATATATCCCATGCAAATGATATCCAAAAGAAGACAGGAGTTGCCATACTTATTTCAGTAAGAAGTGGGGTACTGTAGATTGAACCCAGGGGCACTTAACATTGAGCCACATCCCCAGCCCTTTTTATTTTTTATTTTGAGATGGGGTCTTACTAAGTTGCTTAGGGCCTCACTAAATTGCTGAAGCTGACCTTGAACTTGTGATCTTCCTGCCTCAGCCTCCTGAGTTGCTGGAATTACAGGCATGCGCCACTGTGCCTGGATTCCATACTTATTTCAGATGAAATAGACTTTAAGTTAAAAGGGTTTGAAAAATGAAAAAAATGTACCTAATCAATCATTCATACATATATATGAATGATTGATTAGAAAGACAAAAATATTTTGTACATTCTTAAGCTATAGGTTTATTGGAAAAAATTAGATTGACATCAAGGATAGGAAAATTAAAAGTTCTTATCTTTAATCATCCTAAGACCCCACATAGTACCACATGAGCTGGTTTAAAAGAATATAAATGATTTCTGTTTTTATAATTCCTAACATAAGATTTGAGGATAATTCAGAAGCTTTAGAACTGTAATGGCTGTATTAGTGATTTTATTCACAAAATGGTTCAATTTTTCAGTGTATATGCAGAATAAAAGTTAAGTTATAACTTTTTAAAGACAATGTGTATGAGCATGTGCTTTCTATAAGAAAATAATGTATTGTTAAAAAATAATTTGAGAATCATAAGTTAAATTACCTTATATTAAAGGCATCTTAGTCCATTCCTGATGTTTAACAAAATACCTTAGAATGAGTAATTTATCAAAACACAACAAAACAAAAAAATCTTATTGCTCATAGTTCTGGAGGCTAGGAAATCACAGGATCAAGACACTGGCAGATTTATTGTCTGGTGAGCATACTTTGCTTCATAGATGGTGCCTTCTTGCTGTGTTCTAACATGGCTAAAGGGACAAACAAGCTCCTTCAGGCCCATTTTGCAGGGACACTAAATCCCATTCATGAAGATGAACACTCATAACCTAATTACATCTCAGGGGCACCACCTATTAATATCATCACCATGGGAACAGATTTCAACATACGAATTTTGGGAAGACATATGCATAATACAAACAATAGCAGAAGCTACCTCTCAGTAACATTTACTATGAACCAGGCATTATTCTAGACACAAAGGTAAAATAATTGGCTTAAGATCTCTTAGCTAGTGAGTAGCAGATTGATTTGAACCTAGGTAGAATGGATCCAGAGTTGGTGCTCTTAATCAGTACACTGTCAAATAATGAAGTCTAACTCACCTCTTCATTACAACACTTTGAGAAATTGGCAAAGGGTTGCTTAACAAGGTGAATTTGTCATATTCTTTGACAAAAGCTAAAACTTTAAGTGTACCGGAGGGCAAAATTTCTGGCAAGGAAAATAAGTTGAACAACAAAAATAAGATAATGGACCACTGAGCCTTAGAGCAAAATATAACAGTACTGTAATATTGAATAAACAAACATAATATAAGAATAGCCTTATTTAATGGCTGAAGTTGGCTCCCTCTATAGTCTAAGGTAAGACATAGGAGGTCACAGTGTTTCCTTTTATGTAGTTCATGTATTCAGCTGTCTTTCATCCTCAGTCACAGACCTCTCCCGTTGTCTGATTTGGGCTGGCCTTTGCCCACACTCTAATTTAACATTTGCAGTCCTCTGTTTATCTGATATTTCTGTGTTGTCCACATGTAGAGTTTGTTAGTGACATTAAATAGCAAAAGTTCCTCCCCCCATCATGAATATTTCAATCCATGCTCCTATATCTCATTTTGAAGATAAATAGACCAGTTTGGTTGGAAGAATGGTTTTTGTAGTATAGTTTCTGGGAAGAAAAGATTACAAGAGTGAAGTAGAGGCTAGATTGGAAATCCTTGAATACCAGGCTAAAGAGTTTTGTGTAGTGTTTTGACAGTGATGTGAGATTGTAGGAGGGATGTTTTTGTTTTTGTTTTCTCCCAAGGAGGTGGGATGCTGTTTAAAATCAGTACTTCAGGAAAATCAATCTCAACCACTGTGAATATTTTGTAAAAGAATCTAGAGATTGAAGATTAGAAGACCAATTAGACACTTGGTACACTGATTAAGATGTGAGGTGTTGAGTTTTAAGAGGATTAGTAGAGTGTCTCGATTAGACTAAAAAGGGATGAATGCAAAAGACATTTCAAAGGCTACTAGTGATTGTAAGGAAAAAAGGGAAAGAAAAGGAGGCTAGCTATATATTTGATGACTACATGCATCATAGATTCATAAATATTCATGGAAAGGTCTCAAAGCAAGAAGTTAATTTAGGGGGAAGGTAAATTCATGGTGAAGAAAAAAATATTCCAGTTGAGTTAAACATTAGTACTCTTCAAGAGACATGATAACTAGAGATGCAGCTTCTGGAAGAAATGCGCTGAGAAGTAATTGCTGAAACTGAAAATGGATATGCTCTCTAATTAATGAGATATGGAATAAGACAAAATGATTAAGACCAAATCTTGGTATACAGCCTCATTTAGGGAATACCTACAGGAAATCACCAAAATTGGCAAAGAGAAGGTGATCCTGAGAACTGAAAGAGAACCAAGAAAGAACAAGGTTCTCAAAATAAAGTGGCAAGAAAGTTTCAAGGAGTGATCAGTACTATTAAATGCATCTCAGAGTATGAAGAGAATAAAAACAGAAAAAGAAGACTTGTTCTTATATATTACATCCTATTGTTTGTAAAATAGATACTTTTAATAATATTGTTTTTTAGTGTCTTCTAAAGACTTCTGAATATAGAAGGTTTTATATGCTTACATAGAGAACTTGGAAAATTCAAAAGGGTCTAGGAAAAAATTAAAATTTTTCCATAATCCCACTACTAAGAGAGATCTGTCAATATTTTATTACTTGTGTTTCCAGTATTGTTTCAATTTATATACACAAGTATAGATTATTTTTTCCATACATGAAAGTCTCCCTTTTTCCAGTTACTTTGTAGTATACATTTTATACTACAGAGCCATAGTACAGAAACCACATGATATTGTCACCAAACCAGACATGTAGACTAACGGTATAGAATAGAAGACACAGAAACAAACCCACATAAATAGTTAAATCACACTAGACAAAGGCACCAAAAACATACATTGGAGAAAAGATAGCCTCTTCAACAGATGGTGCTGGGAAAACTGGAAATTCATATATAGAAAATAAAATTAAACCCTTATTTGTCACCCTGCGTGAAACTCAACTCAAAGTGGATCAAAGATTTAGGCACCAGAATAGAGACCCTGCACCTAATAGAAGAAAAAGTAAGCCCAAATCTACCATGTTGGCTTAGGAACTGACTTCATTAACAAGAGTCCTAAAGCGCAAGAAGTAAAATCAAGAATCAATAAATGGATGGATTCAAACTAAAAAAGCTTCTTCTCAGCCAAGGAAACAATAATGTGAAGAGAGAGCCTACAGAATGTGAGAAAATCTTTACCAAATGCACCTCAGAGCATTAATCTCCAGGATATATAAGGAACTCAAAAAAATCTTAAAACTGGGGTTGGGGATTTGGCTCAAGTGGTAGCGCGCTCACCTGGCATGCATGAGACAGACACTGGGTTTGATCCTCAGCACCACATTAAAAAAAGTAAAATAAAGGTATAAAAAAAAAGACAAATAACCCAATCAATAAATGGGCAAAGGAGCTGAACAGGCACTTCACAGAAGAAGAAATACAGTCGATCAACAAATATATGAAAAAATGTTCATCTCTAGCAATCAGAGAAATACGAATCAAAACTTAGCTGGGCTTGGTGGCGCATTCCTGTAATCCCCAGGAGCTTGGAAGGTTGAGCAAGGAGGATGGAGAGTTCAAAGTCAGCCTTGGCAACAGCAAGGTACTAAGTAACTCAGTGAAACCCTGTCTCTAAATAAAATATAAAATAGGACTGGGGATGTGGCTCAGTGGTCAAGCACCCATGAGTTCAATCCCCAATACCCCCCCAAATAAAAAAAAAATACAAGCAACAATAAATGACAATGAGGATATCGGGGAAGGTACACTACTGGTTGGACTGCAAATTGGTGTGACCATTATAGAAAGCAGTATGGAGATTCCTCAGGAAACTTTGACCCAGCTATCCCATTCCTTGGTTTATACCCAAAGGACTTAAAAATCAGCATACTACAGTTACGCAGCCACATCAATGTTTATAGCAGCTCAACTCACAATAGCTAAACTATGGAATCAACCGAGGTGCCCTTCAATAGATGTGTGGATAAAGAAAATGTGGTATATATATTCAATGTGGTATAGAATATTACTCAACTTTAAAGAAGAATGAAATTATGGCATTTGCCAGTAAATGGATGGAGCGATAGAGGTAGAGAATATCATGCTAAGCAAAATAAGCCAGTCTCAAAAAAAAAAAACAATATTTTCTCTGATATGCAGATGCTAATTCACACTAAATGTCGCAGTTAGGGAAGAATAGAGGTACTCTGGATTAGACAGGGGAGTGAAGAGAGGGGAGGGATGGGAAGATATGAAGAATAGTAGAATGAATCTGACATTATTACTCTGTATGCATATATGATTACACAACTGGTGTGATTCTACATCATGTACAACCAGAAGAATGAGAAGTTATACTCCATTTGTGTATGATGTGTCAAAATGCATTCTGCTATCAGTGTCCATGTTGTTTCCAATAAGTAGTAATTCAATTTTCTTTTTAAAATTTTTGAACTGCCTGAAGAATTTGAAAAACTTTTTTTTTTTAGTGCTTGTAAAACCTAAGAACATTATGTTAAATGAAATAAACCCAACACAGAGAAACAAGTACCACATGTTCTCACATGTGTAGAAGTTAAAAAAAAAAAAAAAGTCATGTTGAATGTGTAGTAGGCTGGGAAGACTGGGAAGATAAAGAGAGGCTAGATTTGATTAGTGCACACTATATGCATGGGTTGAAATATCACAGCAAACACCGTTGATGTGCATAATTATTACACATTAATCAAAAAATAAAATATTTTTTAAAATGAACTACTCAAAAGCATATCTACTCTCGGTGTTAAGGCTGCTTATTTCAGAGCTAAGAACAAACAGAATGTTTAATAACAGAAAATTCTGAAGGTATGGTAAAAACACCTTTCATTCTTATTTCATATTTGATCTATTTAATCAGTAATATTTTGATAGATTTTAAAAGTTGGACATAAGAATGAAGCAAGTTTAGAGTTTGACATTTGACATTAATGCTTTTAGACATTTAAGAAAGTCATCTTTATTAACGGGAAAATAATCTAGATAATATAATTACAGGGAGACAAAATGTATACCAAGTAATGGACATGCTTTATTAATTTATTAAGGGCACTGTTAACAGATTTTTTAAAATGATAAGAGTCATATATACTCAATTCTATGTTGATAGACATTTTGGCACAGTTTTTCACTATTATAAACAATCTTTTAATGAATGTTGGTATACAGATATTCCTCTATATTTCCCTAAAACAAAAATCTTAAAAATTTAAACAGTAGTAGTATTCAAGTGACTAAAAAACTTTCAAAGTTTTTTTTCAAATGGATGTATTTTTAATTTTACCATATTTCATTGCTATCTGCTACTCGCAAAGTTCACAAAGAAGCACATTTACAAGGATTTTAGTTCACTGTATGTCTAGATTTGTTTCTGTAATTTCTAGGTACATATATAGATAGTATAATTTTTCAGTTTACTCACTTTTCCAAATGTTTTGTAGCCATGTTGAATGTGAAATGATCCAGAATAATGGGGATTGTCAATGTGAAGAATTCTGAACATTGAAACATGCGCTCTTTAATTGTGATTAGATATAACTTCAAAATTGTATCCTGGGACTTTTGTACCTTAAACATCATATGGGGTTTATAAGAAAGGACTTGGAAACCACAAGGTTTCCACAAAGACATATATAAAGAATTATACTGGTTTTTTTTTTTTTTTTTTTGCTTCTGTGGTGCTGGAGATTGAACCCAGGGCCTCATGTGTGCTAAGGACATACTCTATCACTGAACTACACCTTTAGCCCCTATGTACTTGTTTTTCACCCAAGAGACTTAGAAGAAAATTTCCTAAAGGAACCATGACATAGGTTACCATGTCATTTTTATTACATTTGGTCTACAGAATATGGATAATGAATTTGCTTCAGTGAGAACAGTATATGGATGCTTGCTTGTTCAGTGACCTTCAGTTTGGCATTTATTATTTAATGCTCTCAGATGGCATAGTTTGAAAGATTATGCTGCAGAATGAGGTAACTCCATTCTTCATTCAAGTTGTCATTTCACCTTTTTCATCATTTGTGTTCTCTCCTTTCTAGTTGCCAGATACATACTATATGAAAGTAAAGTACAGAAAGGTACTTCTACTTTGAAGTAAAGTAGAAAGAAAGAGAAAAAAAATAGCTTTTCTATCCTAGAAAGAAAAGTATTATTATATTACACCTGTATGTAGATGTTTATTTCTATCACTGTATATTTGATAATATTTTTCTTATCTGAATTTCATTGTTGGGTTTAAGTTGTTTTGTCATATTTTTAAATACATATTTGCTAATTTGTTATTCTGTTCTCATAGTTTTCAGCATATGATCTCATCCCATCTCCAAAATTAAAGCCCTCCCAAGGAATACCAGTCAATGATGATTTATGTTTTAGCAGAAAAAGAGTATCAAGAAACTTGTTTCAGAATAGTCGGGATTTTAACTCAGATTCCCTTCCTGTGTGTGCTGCTGGTAAGTAAAAGTTGCAGGTGATGAACATATTCAAGTTAAAAACTTCTTTAAAATCCATAGTCCATTTGAGGAGTCAAAGAACTTATAATCTAGTAGGAAATTCAGATTCAATAAATATTTATTAAAAATCTGATAAAAATGTTCATTTTAAAATTATTGTTTTGGGCTGGGGATATAGCTCATATGGCGGGGATATAGCTCATATGGCATAGTGCTTGCCTCATATGCACAAGGCCATGGAAGAAAGAAAGAAAGAAAGAAATTATTGTTCATGAGACCATGAAAGGTTTGTTACTGAATTCTGTTAAAGTAACAAAGTAAGACAATATTCACTTAATGAAACATTCACATTTATTGAGTTCTTCTATGAGAGGGGCTTTCTAAATACCAGGGATAGAGCAGTCAACAGGAGAGGAGAAACTTTCAACCTAATAAAGTTGTCATTTCTAAATGGAAGATTTGGTAGATTAGATGATGATATATGCTGGATAAAAATAAAACAGAGGGCTGGAATTGAAATTCAGTGGTAGAGCGCTTGCCTTGTGTGTGTGAGGAACTGGGTTTAATCCTCAACACCACATAAAGATAAATAAAGATATTGTGTCCGTCTACAACCCAAAAAAAATTTTAAAAAATAAAATAAAATAAATAAAACAGAAGTGGAATATGGACTACTGTTTTAAGTAATACAGTGAAAGATAGCCGTATTCAGATGAGAATATTTGGGGCAAGCTAATAGATACCAAGAGAGAAGAATAAATAATTTCAGGAAGAGAGAACAGTCAGGCGGAGTAACTGCATAAGAACATACATGGGACATGCATGAGAAAGATAAAAGAGGCTAGTTATGCCTGGAATGAAATGAGTAAGAGGAAGAGAAGTAAAAAATTAAAGAAATAATAAAGGTCCTTAAATATAAGAACCACTGAGCTATTGAATGAACTTTAACTTTTACTCTGAATGAGAGAGATTTTAAAGAAAGAAGTGACATCAGTTGCTTTTTTGTTTTCCAAGCTCATTTTGGATTTCATATTTGAAATAAATTTAATGAGGACACAGGCAAAAATGGAGAACTGATTAAGATTCCCTTGTCATGATCCTGGTTAGAGTTGATGGAAACTTTCACCAGAACTAAAATAGCAATGAACATAGTGAAAGGTGATTAGATTCTGATTATATGTCAGAGGTAAAGTTGACATGATTTGCTGGTAGATTGGATATTGAGTGTGAGGAAGAAAAGTCAAAATGCTTTAAGAATGTTCTACTAGAGCAACTGGAAAGATGTTTAATTGCCTAAGTGTTACAGAAAGTAAATATTGCTGTTCATGGTCATTGCCATGGGCTATAAAAGAAGGAAAAGTCATTTATGATTCATGTGGTACAAGCAGTTAGAAGGGAACTATGAGGGACATGAATATTTACATTAGGAATGGACTTGATATTCTGAGAGTTGTATCAAGGCAAGATTCATTTTAGATGATGAAAGATAAATTGGGACTCAAGGAACCCTTGAATGCTCAAAAATTTGAACTTATATTTGTAACATTTATATTTATATTGAACTTATATTTGTAAGCCTTAAGGAGCAATAGAGATTTTCTTTTATTAAGAAAAAGAAGCTAGAGTGACAAGGTTGTAAGGAATAAAATCAGGAAAATATGATATTTTGATATAAAAGATAAGGAGAATAGAGAAGAATTTCAAAATTTAGTCTTCAGATAAAAATGAGACATTAGGGTAATTACACTGCTATGATTTTTCCTGTGTATGTTAATAAGCTTGTATTCTTTTTTCTTTCTTTTTTTCTTTTTAATATTTTGTAGTTATAGATGGACAGAATGCTTTATTTTGTTATGTGGTGCTAAGGGGTGAACCCAGTGCCTCACATGTGCTAGGCAAGCACTCTGCCACTGAGCCACAACCCCAGCCCTTATTATTTTTTCTATGAAAAAAACAAACAAAAAAATGGAAATGTGATGACAAAAATGATACTAGTGGGAAGGTAAAATGGTTTAGAAAGTAAAAATATTTATTCAATATCCAAGTTCTATCAGTTTTGGAAATTTTGGACAAAGTTTGGACATGGTATTATTTCTTCTAGGACAATTTATGGACCTTAATGCAATATACAGTTCCATAGTATTTTCAAGCAGAAATAAAATGTCTGGATGAGCTTAGGATGTGTTATGTTAGGAAAGAAAGTAGAAGAGTTCTGGGGTAGGAACTTTTTGGGGTAGTAAGCATCCTTAAGATACCAGGAAGAAGGGGAGCCAGGTCTGGAGAAACATTCCATGGTAAGAAAAGGGAGAAAGCAGAAAGAAATTGCCTTTGTGTATTTTCTTTAAAATACCTTTCCTTTCCTTGTTCTTTACCAGTTTGTATTCAGTCCTTTTAAACCCCTGCCATTTCTCAGATTTACCCATACCCAAAGCTATCTGACTTTTTTGTTTGCCTGACTTACTGTACTTATATTACTATTTTTTTTTCACCAGTATACACCAACATTTGATGTATTCATGGAATAAAGTTTACTTTTACTTTTGTGTTTTTTTCCCCACTTTCCTTTAAAAGGCACTACTGGGACTCATCAGATGAATCTTCCTGGGAAATGTGGACAACTTGGATTTTCACAGATATGTGGTAAAACTGGCAGTGTGGATTCTGATTTACAGTTCCTGGGGACAACTAACAGTCATCCAGATAAAGGTATAAGTTCTAGATTTATTTGGAAACAAATGATTTATAAATATTTGGAATGATTTCCAACACTAGCTTATGTTACTTTGTGTAATTTTAATCATCACAATAAAAATGTATGTTATATTTTAATAACATTTTTAATAATACTTATCTATAATGTTAGCATTTGTAATCTTGTTATAAATGTGACTGATTAAAATTAAAAGCTTAGGTTGGGCACGGTGGTACATGCTTGTAATCCCAGCAGCTCGGAAGGCTGATATAGGAGGATCGTGAGTTCAAAGCCAACCTCAGCAAAAGCAAGGTGCTAAGCAATTCAGTGAGACCCTGTCTCTAAATAATAAAATACAAAATAGGGCTGGGAATGTGGCTTAATGGTCAAATGCCTCTGAGTTCAATCCCCAGTACCCAAAAATAAAAAATAAAAATAAATAAAAAGCTTAGAAACTTATAATGGAAATGAGCAAGTATCTGAAAATAACACTATTTATTAAATAATACTGTATGAAGACAATTTTTCCACAACAGCTTTAAAATTTAAGGTTATTAGAAATGATTATGTGTACTGTTTGGAACTCTTAACTTCCTAACAAGCTATTATTTCAACAAAGAAACAAGATACAGAAGAAAAGGAAGGGTTTGAGACTGATTGTGTCAGCCACATGAATTTTGAGATTTAATATATTTTAAAGTTTCTTGCTAATTAATACCTTTAACAATTATTCTGTAGAGGTAGGATCAAATTAAATATTTCTAGAAATTTTTTTTTCTTTTTTGGGGTGATTGGGAATCTATTATGACCTACACATATGTTGAGTAAGGTCTCTACCATTTACCTGTTACCCTCAATCCTCAATCCCCATACCCCAGTACTAGGAATTTTACCCAAGGGTACTCTACCATTGAGCCATTTTTACTTTATAGCTTTGAGATTGGGTCTTGCTAAGTTGCCCAAGTTGGCCTTGAACTTGCTGTCCTCCTGCATCAGCCTCCCAAGTAGCTGGAATTAAAGGCATGCACCACTGTGCCCAGCTGAAAATGTCTTAATTTTGGGGGGGGGGTGAGCGATATCAAGGATTGAATTTGGGACAACAAACCACTGAGCCACATCCCCAGCCCTATTGTTTGTATTTTTATTTAGAGACAGGGTCTTACGGAGTTGCTTAGCATCTCACCATTGCTGAGGCTGGCTTTGAACTCATAATCCTCTTGTCTCAGCCCCCCCAGCCACTGGGAATTACAGGCGTGCACCACCACGCCAACTGAAAAGAAATGATCATTTGAAATCAATAAAGAAGATTTAGTTAATAAAGGACTTACATTTTAGCTATGTTTCTCACCACCTACCCAAAAGAGCTAAATGACTTCTTAAATTTTTTCTTTGTGGTGTTAATTCACAAAAAAATAGTTTAGTTCATCTTTCTTAATGATATGAGTATTTCCTAAATCTGACTATGAAATATTTCTGAGTCTCCTGATTAGTAGAAGCCAAGAAGATTCACTGTGTTGCTTATCTGTTCCTGTTTAGGCCATCCCTGAATGATACATTACCTCTGAAAATACCTCCACTCTTAGTGTATTTTCAGATCTGTGTAATGGCTCTGGTTCTCTGTAACCTTTCAGAATATATATTAGAACAGGAAGTATAAAGGGATATCCTGTTCTTCTAAGTGTAATAGAATTTAACTTAATAGTTGGCTATATATTAAAAATTCTCTCAGGACTGCGTCATCTCAATTTATGTTCCTCATAGGATCTCTGAAGGACTTGGGGAATGGATGTCAAATCATATACATGTTCTCATCCCAGTTTTAAATATTGTAGTGCTCCCAATATTGGTGTATGTTGCATGGTATTGAATCTATTTATATACATAAAAAATATCTGAGCCAGGGCCGTAGCACATGCCCGTAATCCCAGTGGCTCAGGAGGCTGAGACAGGAGGATCATGAGTTCAAAGCCAGTTTCAGCAACAGCGAGTTACTAAGCAACTCAGTGAGACCCTGCCTCTAACTAAAATACAAAATAGGGCTAGGGATGTGACTCAGTGGCCTATCCCCAGTACCCCGTCGCCCCCCCCCCAAAAAAAAAGATCTGATGTTTGATTTCTTTGTGAGAAATATTTTTAAATCTCCTAAAATGTATAATAAAACACTGCTTCAAAAGCATCAGAACCTATTAATAAAGCGCTGTAATTGAAATCAGGAAACTGAAATTTTTTATTTTATGTTAATCTGTAACTACCTAAGTCTGCATTTCCACCCAAGTAAGATTTGGTGATGGAAGGAGAGAGCTTAACCATGTCACATATGAATTAAAAGTTGAATGATATATCTTGATATAGGTCTTCAAAATTATTTGTTTCATTTACAGTATATAGTATAAAGCTATGTCTCTGTCATGTAAAATCATTTTTAAAACATTAAAGGAAAATTTAAGGGAACCCATAAAAGATTACAAATAGAAGTTTGGTTTAGTTGAAGAACAAAAAGAAAATACTAATAAAAGGGAAGAAAAAGTAATAAAGAACATAATAAAGAACACAAAAGAGGGGCTGGAGATATAGCTTAGTTGGTATAGTGCTTGCCTTGCATGTACAAGGCCCTGGGTTCAATCCCTAGTATCCCCCCTCCCCCGCCACACACACACACAAAAGATGGTAGAGGTCTGGGGCTATAGCTCAGTGGTAAAGCACTTGCCTAACATGTGTGAGGCACTAAGTTTGATTCTTAGCACCAAGTTTAAATAAATAAATGATAAAAGATGGTAGAATTAAAACCAAACATATTAATAATTCTGTAAATATAAATAGATAGGATTAATTATTTTAATTATGGAGATTCGATTATTTGTTTATTTATTTGTGCTATAGATTGAACCCAGGGGTATTTTACCACTGAGATACATCCCTAATCCTTTTATTTTTTATTTGGGAACAGGGTCTTGCTAAGTTGCCCAGGCTAACCTCAAACTTGTGATTCCTCTGCTTCACCCTCCCAAATTTCTGGGATTACAGGTGTGCACCACCACACACAGCCAGATTTTTACCTTTTATTGAAATGCCATTTTTAAGAGTCAGATCTAAAATACATCATAATAGACTGGGGAAATGTAAAGCATGGAAAAAATATTCAAAGAAAAGCAGGTGTAAATTTGTTATTGATAGGGAGACCATGCACACTAAACCTAAAACCATTTTTAGCACTAGAATATCCTTTTAATGAGAAAAAGAACAATTCCCTAAGAAGATGAAACTTTTCTGTGTGTGTGTGTGTATGTGATATATACATATGTATATGTGTATATGTATATATAATTTGACAAGAAGAAAATTAATATGCAAAGGTTAGACAATTTTTTTAAATTTTTAGTTATAGGTGGACACAATGTCTTTATTTTACTTTATGTGGTGCTGAGGATCGAACCCAGTGCCTCACACATGCTAGGCAAGTGCTCTACCCCTGAGCCACAACCCCAGCCGCAAAGGTTAGACAATTTTAATAGCATAAGGAAATTTGATATTAGAAGATACAAAATAGTTGAAGACAAATTAAGTTAGATCTTTACCTCACACCGTATAAAAATACAAATACCAGATGGGTTGAAAATCTTAATGAAAAAAGAAAAAAAAACTTTAAACTCTGAGATGTGTATGTATAAATAACATGTTTTCTTTTTCTTTGTTACAGTATATGCTAGCGTAAATTTTGGCAGTAAGACCCTGCAAACATTTGGTAGTCAAACAGAACGTACTTCATCATACTCTGGTCCAAATCCAAGTCCAGGAGCCTTCATCCTTCCATCCTATCCTCTCTCATCACCTCGAACTAGTCCAAAGCATACATCTCCTCTTACTGTATCTCCAAAGAAGTCTCAAGATAATCCTGTTAATTTCTCAAATTCCTGGCCTCTAAAAAGCTTTGAAGGATTATCAAAACCAAGTCCACAGAAAATATTCATCAGCCAAAAACCATCTGACCCTACAAGTAGAAATGATGGTAAAAATCTGTACTTTGTTTAAATTTATTTATGTATTTAAATTAGTACTTGATATAAGGTTGTTAGATCTTTAAAAGCTGATAAATTGTTTTCTCTAAATTAGTCAATATGTAGAAAAATATTTACTAGTGTACTTAAGAAAGGTCAAATATATATTATATAAAATTCAGTTAGAATGATCATATCTTTTCTTATTCTCATTTAAAAAATTTTTTTCAAAACCAAGCTATTAATAACAAATAACGTATATTGCCTCAAAGCCTACTAATAAATTTTAGCATTACAAATATAAAATATCATGCATATTATTCACTGTAATTAATGTCATTCATTTTTCAACATTTATTGAATGCTTATAAAATATACTAAAATTATTTTGAATAGTGGTTTTCTTTTAATTGTTAGAAACCAAAACTTTTTTTAGTAATATCCCATTCCAAATTCTTAAAATTAGCATATCAATTCATTCAAGACAAATCTAATCTCAAAAAGTTCTACATGCGGGACTTGGGTTCTGGCTCAGAGAGAGCATTTGCCTGGCATGTGTGAGGTTCTGGGTTCAATCCTCAGAAGCACCACATATAAATAAATAAAGTAAAAAAATCCACTAGCAACTAAAAAATATTTAAAAAAAAAAAAAAGTTCTACATGCTTTTCTATCTCAAGCCACTGAGGTAAGATGATCTACCTTTAACCCCGTAACACTAATGTTCTAGTTTATAACCATAGTCAGTTTATCGCATATTCAGTCAATTGTATCACTTTTTCTTAACACTCAACCTTCATAGCCTTCTATTAATTTCTTTGTCTTCTCTGTAAGATCAAATATTATATTAAAAGTATGTTTAATAAACCAGGCATGGGGCTGGGGTTGTGGCTCAGCGGTAGAGCGCTCACCTCACATGTGCGAGACCCTGGGTTCGATCCTCAGCACCACATAAAAATAAATAAGTGAAATAAAGGTATTGTGTTCAACTACAACTAAAAAATAAATATTTTTTAAAAATAAATATTTTTTAAAAAATAAATAAGCCAGGCGTGGTGCATGCCTGTAATCCCAACAGCTTGGGAAGCTGAGACAGGAGGATTGCAAGTTCAAAGCCAACCTCAGTAACTTATCAAGGCAATTTAGCAACACCCGTCTCAAAATAAAATATTAAAAAGGGCTGGAGATGTGTCTCAGAGGTGAAGCGCCCCTGGGTTCAATTGCCAGTACCAAAAAAAAAAGTATGTTTAATAGATCAAATGTATGTATATAAAATTCAGTTGAAATAATCATTTGTTTTATCTTTTTAAATAAATTTTTTAGTTGTAGATGGACACAATACCTTTGTTTGATTACTTATTTTTTTTTTTTTTATATGTGGTGCTGGGGATCAAACCCAGTGCCTCACGCATACTAGGCAAGGGCTGTACCACTGAACCACAACCCCAACCCTCATTTCTTTTCTTCTATTGCCATTTCAAAATTATTTTTCAGAACCAGGCAAATAATAGTGGTTTATAATAAACATGAACAGTATATGTTGCCTAACTTTGGGCTTATGGTGTAGCTCACTGTACAGCATTTGCATAGCATGTGGGAGGCCTTGAATTTGATCCCGAACAACACTGCCGAATCTTTATATAGCTTATTCTCCCCAATGCCCAGTATTACTGCTTTTTAGACACTAATCATTCAGATATTGCTTATACAATTATATCATACCAAAAAAGCAGCCCTTCTAGCTTATTTTGGACTTGATCATAACAAATATTAGTCATGATGACTTCTGTGATGATAAATAACAATTTAACTTGGTATACGTAACATTTTTATGTAATAAAAAATTTCAGGTGGCTCATTTTTGTTATATTAATAAGGGACACTGATACTTTTATTTCATCTCATTTTATTTATTTTGGATCCATCCATTTACTGAAAAATTCCATAATTTCATTCTTTAGAGTTGAGTAATATTCCATTGTACATATTTACACCATACTGTCTTTATCCATTCATCTATTGAAGGGCACCTAGGTTGGTTCCATAGCTTGGCTATTGTGAATTGAACTGCTATAAACATTAATGTGGCTGTGTTACTGTGGTCTGCTGATTTTTTTTTTAATATTTTTTTAGATGTTGATGGACCTTTTTTTTAAATTTTTTTTTATATGCAGTGCTGAGAATCAAATCCAGAATCAAATCAAATCCACATGCTAGGCAAGTGTTCTACCACTGGGCCACAACCCTAGCCCTGTAGTTTGCTGATTTTAAGTCCTTTGGGTATAAACCAAGGAGTGGGATAGCTGGGACAAATGGTGATGTGCCTTTTTATTTTTAAACGCTGTATTCCAGATATTTGTGACTATAATGCCTTTTTGTTTCTGGAAAAAAATAAAATACATACTTTTCATTCAGGAGAAAATTCTCCAGAAAAACCTAATCCAGTTCAACTTATACCTGCCTTGGTGAGATCACCATCTTCCCGACGAGGCCTAAATGGGACGAAGCCTGTCCCTCCCATACCAAGAGGAATAAACCTTTTGCCGGATAAAGCTGATTTAAGCACAGTGGGACATAAAAAGAAGGAACCTGATGACATCTGGAAGAATGAGAAAGACAGTCTTACAATTGATCTTTCGGAATTAAATTTCAGGGATAAAGATTTGGATCAAGAAGAGGTTAGAGCCATATATCATTTTTAATAATTTAAAAAATTTATGATTTCTGTAGTGTTATAGTTGCAGGAAAAATATCAGGTACTTTTTTATCCCATGTTTATTTTCTTATTTGTAAAAATATTTCATTACTGAAAATGTGAGAATACAGTGGATTATTAGGAAGAAAATTCATTACACCAGACTACCTCCCAGAATAATTTACTGTTCATACTATTGTATTTCCTACCAGATACTTTTTCTATGCATACATTACTCCTTCTGCATTAAAATTATGAATAATTACATAGAAATATGTTATTGCACTAGTTATTCTCAGTGAACAATTTGTCATATTTCTTTCCTGTTTTTTAATGAGTAAAATATAACATATTTCCCTTCCCAATCTAATTTCTCCCTCTTCTTCATCAGAGGGAATTACTATTACCATTAATTCATGTTTTATACTATTACCATTATTTCATGTTTTTGTTTGTTTGTTTGTTTGTTTAATGCTTTTTTTAGTTGTAGATAGACACAATACCTTTATTTTTTATTTGTTTTATTTTTATGTGGTGCCAGAGATCGAACCCAGTGCCTCACACATGATAGGCAAGTGCTCTACCACAACCCGGGCCCCATCACTGTAGTTTTTATTTATTTATGATATATTTATACAATTAATTTTGTCCTATTACTAGTCTTTGGCTATTGCAAACAATACTGCAGTGGACATTCTTGAGCATCAACTTTGTGCATATGCACAAACTTTTTTATCATTAAATTGAGATTATATTGTATAATCACTTTTTTAAAAACATTTTTTAGTTGTTGATAGACCTTTATTTTTTTATTTATTTATATGAGGTGATGAGAATCCAACCTATATAAACTCCAGATTCATTACATTATGGTTTGTTTGTTTGTGTTTCCCACTGTTCTGCATTGCCATAAGTCCATTAAGTGCATGAGTGCCTCACACATGCCAGGCAAGTGCGCTACCACTGAGCCACAACCCCAGCCCCTGTATATTTGCTTTTGAATCCTAGATCAGTCCATTTATGTTTTAAAAATGTTGCCAATATGATACATGGTAATTTTGTCAGAAGGAATATGGTTGTTGTATTTGTTTCAATTCAGAGTAATTTTTGATAGATGTTTCCTTTTTATCATTTCACTTTGTCTGATTTCATGTCAAAATATGAAATGGTTTTGTATTATATATGTAAACAGAAACTGTTAAGTCATGGCATTTTATAGTATTAATTTAGCCTGCTTTTAAGATGTTTGATGTAAGTTGACTTTAAAAAGAGACATCATGCAACTTTTGAAGTAGAATAGTATTCTTGTGTCACAAAAGAAAGTATATCAAGCAACTTTTACTTCTATATGCATTGTACATTGAAATTGATACATTTTAGAGTATTTAATACATATTGATATAGTATTTAAAATACCAAACATTTTCACTTTTATTACTTTGCTTAATAGTATCTCTTTGAGTTAAACAAAGCACCATATATTTTTGTTTTATTTGTGTGTGTGTAAGTATATATTTGTGTGTGTGTTTGGTTTTTGGAAGAGGCTCACAGATATTTTGTGTCTACACTTTGTGGTAGGTGAAAGTTGTCTACACTTTGTGGTAGGTCAAAGTGTAAGTCATAGGGCTAGAAGTCCAGGTCACTTAACTCCAGATTCATTACATTATGGTTTGTTTGTTTGTTTTTCCCACTGTTCTGCACTGCCATAAGTCCATTAATGTATTTGTTGAACCTGACTTTCAAGTGTGAAACTTAATAAATTTATGGACATTTTCATTACTCGAAGGCAAATATTTTCATTAAATGTTTAACCTTATGAATTAAAATATAAAAGCAGTTACATACTTCTGTATTCCTTAATTGGTTCAGAGTTCTATTCCCATCCTTAACGTGTTAGTTTCTCATTGTTTCAACCCTACATTTCTAAAAATGTTAGCTTTAGAAGTTATATACCATGATTTGTTCTCTAAACTCTTAACACTTATTAGCTAGATATAAACATCATACTTTAGAAAACTGCTTACTTGGGCTGGGGATGTGGCTCTAGCGGTAGCATGCTTGCCAGGCATGCGTGCGGCCCGGGTTAGATCCTCAGCACCACATACAAACAAAGATGTTGTGTCCGCCCATAACTAAAAAATAAATATTAAAAAATTCTCTCTCTCTCTGAAAAAAAAAAAGAAAGAAAAGAAAATTGCTTATCTTTTTGTTAACCTTCTGGAACTTGTAAGTAGCTACATCAGCATAAGATTAACTATACCTCTCTGACTTTAACTCAGATATCTACCATCTGATTCAGTGATTTATTAAGTAATTGAATTAATGCAGTATATTTAGACTTGTGCATGCTACCAAAAATATCATGGTGAATAATAACTGAGATTCTTCCTCACAAGGAGCTTACAACCTAGTAGGATGTTTTATTAATATTCAAATGATGAACTCTGTGTTTTTATACTGTGTGCATATGTATTAGCATCCATCTCATTAATATGAGATTGAGGGGCATCTACCTAGGTATAATTAATGGAATTTAAAATTTAAGGATAGGGCTGGGGATGTGGCTCAAGCGGTAGCGCGCTCGCCTGGCATGCGTGCGGCCCGGGTTCGATCCTCAGCACCACATACCAACAAAGATGTTGTGTCCGCTGAGAACTAAAAAAATAAATATTAAAAAATTCTCTCTCTCTCTCCTCTCTCACTCTCTCTAAAAAAAAATAAAAATAAAAAATAAAATTTAAGGATAACTATTACTAATATAAGGGTTCCTATTAATCTCTTGACATTAATTGGTTTTGTTTTTTTCTTAGATGCAGAGCTCTCTTAGGTCTCTTCGTAATAGTGCAGCTAAGAAAAGAGCAAAACTGACTGGTAGCACTTCTGACATTGAAAGCCCTGATTCTGCAATGAAGCTTGATTTGAACATGGACTCTCCATCTCGATCTTCCTCTCCAAACATCAGCTCTTACAGTGAAAGTGGAGTTTACAGCCAAGAATCATTGACTTCTTCTCTGTCTACGACTCCCCAGGGAAAGAGAATAATGTACATGTTAAACAGTATTCATCTGTGATTTGTGAACTAAACCCCTAACATTATGTTTGGAAAAAAATTTTTAAATATTTTTCCTTTCTTGTTTTTAAACTACTTCTAAAATCCAGTTGGAAAGTGTACCTTCAGGACTTTCACACTTCAGGAGTGGGGATGAAAAGGAAACACAATTCCAGCTGTAATCTAGAGTACATAAATTAGTATAGGCTCTATTCCCCAAAGCCCCAGTTGTTCTTCCTAACATGTCTTTTTTTTTTTTTTTGTACACAATAACTTTTACTTATTTTTTTTATGTGGTGCTGAGGATTGAACCCAGGGCCTTGCACATGCGAGGCGAGTGCTCTACCACTGAGCCACAACCCCAGCCCCACCTTCCTAACATTTATCTTACTATTCTTTTTACTTTAGCTCCCTTCTGGATAATTTTTTTCTTTTGCCAGTTAACTTAAATTACTGTTTTCATTTGAAACTCGGCACCAGTTTCCTCTAATTTGTGGATAAGATCTACCCAGCTGTATCTCACAGTTTTCTTATTTTGTTATTTCCCTTTTCTTATTTCCTCAGGAATTCATACTATAGTTCCCATAGCCCTCTCAGAAGTCTCCCTGCCTATAGCATTAGTGCTAGAATTAGAGTCCTGGATATCCACAAAAACAGTAATTTTTTTTTCAGCATAACAATTGAACCAATTTTTTCATATCATTTCTACAAACTCTGAGTCTTAAACAGTAATCTTGCCCTTATTTCTGGGCATCTTGGTGATCCTATTGTGAAATTTGAGAGAATGTTTTCTCTTTTTATTTTATACAGAAACCCAGAGTAGAATTGCTACAACATAAGTAGATATATTTTTATATAATACATAATAATTATATAAAATAATATATAATTTTTTATGTAGATATATAGGTAGATATATATTTTATATAAGAAAATGCTAAACAGTTTTCCAAAATTCTCATTTCACATTCTTTTTTTTTTTTTTTTTTTTTTTTTTTTTTTTTTTTTAAGAGAGAGTGAGAGAGGAGAGAGAGAGAGAGAGAGAGAATTTTTAATATTTATTTTTCAGTTCTCGGCGGACACAACATCTTTGTTGGTATGTGGTGCTGAGGATCGAACCCGGGCCGCACGCATGCCAGGCGAGCGCGCTACCGCTTGAGCCACATCCCCAGCCCTCACATTCTTATAACATTTTATTTTCCTTTATTTTCTTTTCATTTTAACCTGAATATTGTTTATATACAGCTATTAGAAGTAAATATTTGAAATTAAATTGAATTAAAATTATTTTTACTTCAGTGAACTGGAGCTCTGACAAATATAGGTAGAGATTGCATAATCAAAGAAGAGGTGTGTTTTAATAACTTTAATACAAACAGATACTATTTTTAGCAATTCATAGATTAAACTGTATTTTTTAAGATGTATTTTTTAGTTGTTGATGGACCTTTATTTTATTCATTTATTTATTTATATGTGGTACTGAGAATTGAACCCAGCGCCTCACATATGCCAGGCAAGTGCTCAACCACTGAGCCACAACCCCAGCCCCTTAAAACTGTATTTTTATGTCCTATTCTTAGAAACTTGTTTTAACTCATGAATTTCTCCTTCACATTTTAAATTTAAATATCAACATACTTTGTGCTTAGAATTTTTTTTCTAAGTGGAAATATTTAGCTTTTAGACCTAAAGTGATTCCTTCGTCTTCCATGAAGATGAAATTAAATATTGTGTACTCCTACAGTTGCAACATCATGTAAATAATTTGAAATCTATTTGGGAAGAAAAGTTGACTTTATACAATGGCAGCATTTAGAATTCAGTATTTCCTACATCATCTCAAAGAATTATTCTCTTTAGATATTGAGTTATATAAGAAGGGAGTTGACCACATCCTCCTTTATGGGCTGAATCCCCATCCCCACTCCCTGGGATTGAACCCAGAGATGCTTAACCATTCTGTCCATCTACAACTACAAAAAAAAAAAAATTTTTTTTTTTTTTTTTTTTTTAATAATGATAGTGGGATGAGGATGTTGCTCAGTTGGAAGAGTGCTTGCCTCTCATGTACAAAGCCCTGGGTTCAATCCCCAGCACCACACACAAAAAAGGAACAATAACTGGTAGTAGCCATTGTTTTTTATATTTGTTTGCTGCCTAATTATCTAAAAGTTGAATGAGTTAATAAAAGAGTAGAGAATGTATTATATGAGTATTGAACAACTATAAATCAAATGTTTACTTTGTTTCATTATAGGTCAGACATATTTCCAACATTTGGATCAAAACCTTGTTCAACAAGACTTTCTTCTGCAAAGAATAAAAACTCTCATACTGCTGAACAAAGCCCCAGTGAAGGTATCTATTAATGTTCTATAAACATGATTTATAAGATGTATGATTTTTAAATGATATCAAAAATGATAGCAGGTATTTTCAGATTTATAATTTTTGTTGTTATCAATTAAGAGTAAATCATTTAAAACTCCTTAAAAGGCTATTTAGGCAAGGGTAAATGTTATATTATTTTTGAAACAAAATATTTATCTAACTGAATCATTAATTTCTCCCTCTAAGTCCATAGGTACTCCTATGCCTGGCTTCCCTACCCAGACAGCTTAATTTAGTTGTTATGAATTAATACCTCACTGTCAGAATTTTGAAAGCTTTTAGATGATTGTAATGTACAACATAGAGAACCACCAAGCATCACAAAAGACAATTTCCCTTAAAAACAATATTTAGCTAGTTAACTACTAGTTATTATAAGTTAATTTTTTTTTTGCTTTGTTTTATATTTTTTTGTTGTTGTTGTTTGTACTTTGGAGTGAGCCCAGGGTGCTATACCACTGAGCTACATCCCCAGTCCTTTTTATTTTTTTATTTTGAGACAGGGTCTTGCTAAGTTTCCAGGTTGGCATCAAACTTGGATCCTCCTGCCTTAAACTCTCAAGTCACAGGGATTCCAGGCATGTGCCACTGCACCTGGCTAAATTTATTTTTAAATGAACTTGTGGTTCATATAGATACATGTGAACTAGGTATGTTCATATGTGTATTTTGTTAAAAATTTTGCGAACTAACTTGGAAATCTCTTAATTTTTTTAACATGGTGTCATTTTTAAAAAAATATCTTTTTTAAAAATTTATTTTTATGTGGTGTTGGGGATTGAACCCAGTGCCTCATGTGTGCTAGGCAAGCGCACTACCACTGAGCCACGACCTCAAGCCCTGGAAATTTCTAATTTTTTTTTTTTTTTTAGAACTTTATTTTGTTTATTTTTTAATGTGGTTCTGAGAATCAAATCCAGTGCCTTAGATGTGCAAGGCAAGCACTCTGCCACTGAGCCACAACCCCATCCCTCTAATTTTTTATAACATCACTTCTCAGGAAAAAATTTAGCAGTAAGTTATCTATTTGGACTCTGGTCTATCTTGAGTGGGAACTGCATGTGATTTTTTATGATTAATAAAACTATTAAATTGTGAATGAATTATAACAAATTGTGATGTTATACTTTATAATTACCTTTCTAAAAGCTGTACATGAATATGATCCTTTTTTAAAATTTTCAATTTCTTGCCCTTAAATATGTCCTGATTCTATTTCCTCTGATTCCTACTACCATGACTTTAGTTCACACTTGTTCTCATTCCTTACCTACTGAGCTTCCTTAGTTTTCTCCCTAGTTTCAGTTTAATTCACTTACAGTCCATTCCTCCACATTGTAGAACTGACTATCTTGACTAACAAAATTCATTCAGGGCATCTTTCAATGATCTGGTTCCTGCATACCTATCCAGCTCTATTTTTCACTTTCCTCTTTGTATCTTGTGCTCCAGTTAAATCAGACTACCTTCAGTAGTGTTTCCCATCTTTTGTACTTGCACATATTATTTCTTCTGCATGACAACTGGAATCTACATCACACCCTTTTCAGCTATGAAAGAAGCTCATTTGTTTTTTCTGAGAAGCCTTCCCTAATTTATAATGTGATAACATTTTGCACTAACATCTTTTATAATGGTTTTTCAGTTATTTATTTTTCTTCTACTCTCAGATTCTTGATCCCAAAGATTAGTTCCCTCTGATTACCTACAACAACCTGTCGTAATCATGAATGCCTGACTTAACCAAATGTACTTAATTTATTGGTTTGCACAAAGCTAATAGTCAACAAAGAGATAACTACTCTACACATAAAGTCAGCATGTATGTCATAAGTCAGTGTAAGTCAGTGTATAGGTCTGTAAGACCCCAGCTGAATCCCAAATTGATATTTAATAATAATATTCACATTTTGTGTAAGTAACTTAACTGCTTTGAAACTTTGTTTCCTCATTTTAAATACATTAAAGATCAAAGAGACATCTGATTGCTTTATTGTATCTAATTTGCAAAAATGGAACTATCTTGTAGATAGATAAGATTTGGAAAAGAGTAGATTTAAAACCTGGATTTGATGCTAATTGTAGGACCATGGGATTTGTTTAATAGAGTGATTATTTCTTAGTACACACTTCTAATGTAGTATTCAGAGTTCCCCAAACTTGCCTAATATTTAGTGTTTTCCAAATTTGTTTAATCTTAGGAATCACCTGGGTTCATATGTAACACATGTATAGATTCTGAGGCCTCATCTCATACCTAATGAATTTATCATCTTGGTTAGAAATCTGCACTTTTAACAAGTAACAGGAATTTCTAGGATCACATTTTGCAAACATTGTTGTTATTGAATTCACTATGAGATAAGTCTTAAATTTAACATTCTCTCAAACTGTTAAATTGCTAATGGTTTAAGATTTTTATCAATTTGGGTTTGTTGTTTACTGTAAATAAATGATTCCTATAAGTTTATTATATTTCCAGAGGTAAAACATGAAAATAATAATGCTCAGAATAAAGACTATTTGAATATAAAAATGAAAATATCAATTATGTAGAAATCCTAAATCCCAGGGCTGGGGTTGTGGGTTAGCAATAGAGAGCTTGCTTAGCACATGCGAGGTGCTGGGGTTTGATCCTCAGCACCACATGAAAATAAATAAATAAAATAAAGGTATTATGTCCAACTACAACTAAAAAAAAAATCCTAAATCCAGTCTGTCTTTACAATAGTGTTTCCATTGAAGGCTTCCACACATATTCTACAACAATTACTCTAAATTGTGTTAAGATTTTCTGAATGGTGTTATAGTAAATTTTTCCCATACCAATAGTGTTGTCTATTAATAGGAAGCATGTCCACCCAAAACCAGAATCTTTATAAATCTTACTTTATGGACTGTCAAAACTAAGAATTTAAAGATGTCTATGCTACTTCTAGAAGTTATCTATTATTATCAGATATTTATTATTTAATATCAGATATTTTTTAAGTTTATCTTTGTGAACTGATCTAAGGCCTTCTATTCCACAGTTCTTTCTAGCCCAGCTGCCATCAGTTACTTCTTCTCCCCACATCCTGTTTTTTAAAAATACAACATTTTTTATACCTTTATTTTATTTATTTTTTGTGGTGCTAAGGATCAAATGTAGTGCCTCACACATGCCAAGCAAGTACTCTACCACTGAGTCACAACTCTTATCCAAAATACAACATTTTTGGGCTGGGGATGTGGCTCAAGTAGTAGCGCGCTCGCCTAGCACGCGTGAGGCACTGGGTTCGATTCTCAGCACCACATAAAAACAAAATAAAGATATTGTGTCCATCTAAAACTAAAAAATAAATTTTAAAAAATACAACATTTAAAAACAATTTCTTATTATTATTGCTTGATGATTTATGTAGGAGCTACTTATAAAAATGGACAGTGACTAAATATTGCCTAGACATTCTGTGGTTGTAATAGCTGCATAGCATTAGTATAGAGTGGTAAGTTCAAATATATATTTAAAGTTTTTTTATTTTTTTAGAAGGAGGCATAGAAGAGAGTTCTGTTTTTATTTTTAATTAAGGATATAATAATATTTAGGTATTTATAATATTCTAGGTAGGTACTATGCTGTTTTCTTACTTTAATCCACATGACAGCTCTAGAAAAGATTCTACTGTTATCATTTCACATAGAAGGTTAAGTGTCTTGTCCAGGTTAAGTAGCTATGATTTAAAGCCAGGAAGCCATGATTCCAGATACTGGATTCTTAATCACTAGTATTTTCCTGCCTCATCAACCAGACCAATACATGGGAAAAGGAGAAAAAGAGAAAAATGAAGAATATAGGCATTTTTCTTGTCACTGTTTTAAAATTCTGAATTAAAAAAAAATTGTGTGTAAAGTTAAGTGGATTTATTATTATTATTATCATTATCATTGGTAGTCCTGAGGATTAAAAACAGTGGCACTGTACCACTGAGCTATAGCCCCAGCCCTTTTTTAAGTTTTAATTTGGAACGAGTCTACTAAGTTGCTGAAACTGGTCTTGAACTTGTGAGCCTTTTGCCTTAGATTCCTGAGTCACTGGGATTACAGTCATGCACTACCATGCCCAGCAAAAGTGTCTTTTAAATATTAAATGCTTGTCATATTTTTAGACATATACGTTGGATCATATTTTTCAAGTATTACATTTTATATTTCATTGCAATTTTAAAACCTATTTTAAGAAATGTTGTAGTATAACTTATAATAGTTTTATCTCTTAGATAAAAAGTATTACATGATTTAAAATGTGATATAACTTTTAAATTACTGTCATCTTATAATTCTAGTATGTTGCCAGCCTTTTGAAAAGGTTAGAAGGCAAGATTATATTATATTAATATTATATTAATATTAACTTCAATACTTTATTTCTGATAATCTTAAATCGTGTATATGTAGGTAATCAGATTTTGAGAGATTTGTTCCTATTACATAATATTACCTAAATTATTTAAATAAATATTTATTTTATTTCATAGGGATTACAACATCCAATGTAAGCATAATTGGCCAACGTATGAACTATGGGTTTGGATGTGGTGATTGTGAAGATGATAGGTCACATGACATTTTACCCAGTGCTTTAAAAATACAAAATAAGGAAAACCCAAGACATAAGCATACAAAAGGTTAGTAAATTTCATAACAAATTAATTTTTAAAAATACAGTAGAATCTACATCAGAGTTCTCCCTAAACATGCCAATAAAGAAAAACTTAACTGAAAATTCTCAGTTTTGAGGTTTTTCATCTTATCCTTCTGCTGATGTGTTACTTAAATAATGTTGAAGAATAAAAGAATTCACAGGTTTGTGTTGGTAAATGGATTTGCCTAAGGAACCAGGGAAGGGAAAGGACTGCCCATGAGTTGAAACTAGGGAATCCCTCCTGACTTCTACCCCAAGAGTATACACGCATCCTAACATACACACACAAACACACAAAATTTTTTACAAGACATTTTTCCACTCCAATAATGTAGAGGCAATCATGTGAGTAAATTACTCCCAAATGTCTGATTAGGTTGTAACCATGGAGTAAAACTGTGGCAACAAGAATGTGAATTTCCTGTGGTAGAACCTGGGAAAGAGCTTCTTTGTTATCACTGACCATTTGTTAGCAATTTATGTGTTTTTAATTATTGGCTAGTCCATCCAGTGACTGCTTTATTCATTTCTTAAGAGATTCTGACACAAGCTGCATATTAAAAATTACCTCTAGGCGACAAAAGAAGTGATTTTGAAGGTTATAAACATTTAAATAGAGTAATTAGAAATCCTCTGTTTTTAAGCCTAGAAATCTAAAATAAGTAAGTACAGAGCTATCATTTTTTCAGTAGCAACTGTGGTCATGATAATATTAACTTCAATACTTTATTTCTGATAATCTTAAATCATGTATATGCAGGTAATCAGATATGTTAGCTCTTTTTATTGTGGAAGTGACCCATATTGTGTAAAAAATTGATTATAAGCTTTTCCTTGTTTTTATTTTTTATTTTTTGTAAATTTCTTAAAATTTATTCTAAAAAAATTCAATATTTGTTCTTTGTGGCAGCAATAAGTTGTTTATTGTTTTTATAAAATAAAATGATGGGATTTTTATATTTACTTACATGTTTTATTTCTCATGTAAAGAAAATCAAAGACAAAAATACTTAAAAGTAACTCATACTAAAAAAAAAATATTAAATTTTTTAATAGCAAACATGTTCAAAACGAAACTTCAAGATAGGTTTCTCTTCCATAGCGTTACTGTTTTCCTAATTGTGGAGACATAAAACTTTAAAGTCATTGTTGTCTACTTATCCTTAGCTCCATGTTTTGGAAGTAGTCCATCCTATCATTTCTTCTAAGTCTGATTTTATCTGCAGCCATACTTGTGATTTGGCCTTCTGCTGCTTCTTCCTGTAAAATTATAGTGCCTTCTGGAAAGACTTAGCTCTGATTTTTATCCCTTTAAATTCAGAATCATCTTTCTAAAATACAGTGATCTTCTCCTCCATATTGAAAATCTTGAGTGGTTCCCTGTTAACCATAGAATATAGTTTCTACTCTATAGCATAACTTTTAAGATTTATAATCTTAGAAAGGTGGCACACAACTGTAATCTGAGTGGCTCAGGAGGCTGAGGCAGGAGCATCACAAGTTCAAAGCCAGCCTCAGCAACTTAGGCCCTCAACAACCCAGTGAGATCCTTTCTCTAAATAAATAAAATGGGATGGGGATGTGGTTCAGTGGGTAAGTGCCTCTGGGTTCAATCCCTGGTACCAGGAGAAAGAAAGAAAAAAAAAAAAACCGTAATCATGTTGCCTCTGTTTAACTTTTTTGCTTTATCTTACTATTCCTCTTTTAATGCCCTAATACTCTGGCACTTGTAATATTGTAGCTTTTCTTACTTTGTAATTGCAAAGCCTGTATGCTTTATCCAAATCTTAATGTGTTCAGTTCATGTCTGCTTTTGAATACTGGTTTAAAAGCTACTTCTTTGGAAAACTTTGCTTATTTTTTTGATCTGGAATAGTCTTCTTTACTCTCGTCAGTCACCCTACCTGCTAGTTAATTTATGCACATTTAATATCTTCCACATTAAGTTATAAGTTTCTTAAGAGTAATAATATTGTCATCTTTATATCTTCAATATGCTTTGTGTAGAAATCTGTTCATTTGTCATATATGAAATAAATGGAATGGTGATTAGCCCATTAAAACTAAATTTTAAAAGTGGGCAAAATCACTCAAAAAGTACATTCTCAAATAGTCAGGTAAAAGTAAATAGTAAGTATAGTCTTAAACAGAATACAAAGTTTCCCAAAAGAAATATTGCGGTTGTGTAGCCAAAGGATTTTTTTTTTTTTTTAATGGTATTGAGGTTTAAACCCAGGGCACTTTGCACTAAGCTACACCCCCTGCCCTTTATATTTTTTTTATTTTGAGACAGGGTCTTGGTAAGTTGCTGAGGCTATTCCAGTACTTATGATTCTACTGACTCATCCTCTGGAGTCTCTGGGATTACAGGCAAGTGCTACTGCACCTGGCTCCAAATGGATTCATTTTGTTAAGAAACCTCAGTCTTTTTTAGGGTTAGCTCTTATAACCACCTTTTTGTCTTCCCATTCTTTTCCTTTATTGGCATTCCCTTTGAACCTGCCCATTTTCTACACAACATTGTGGAGTCCAGTTAATGACTTGAGAAGGTGATTAATGATGGATGTTTACAGTGTTAGCAACCATGAGTTAACATGTTCTCTTTCTGTATTTGAATGAATTAGACAGAAATGACAAAAGATTATATAAGGATATTTGTGTATAAAGAAGCCTTTAAACATATTTTTCTTTATCTTTAGGATTGAGACAATGAGCAATATTTCTTTTTAACATTTCTGTTTAGAAGAAAATACAGTGTAAAAAAAAAATAAAAGCACATCAAAAGTAATTGTCAGCTGATCTTAGAAATGAAGTTCAAACTTAATGTGTCCTTATTTTCTCATTATGAGACTTGTCTACTTATTCAATTATTTCTTGATATATATATTTGACACACACATATATTTGTGTGTATTTGTGGACTGTTGAGCAAATTATTTCATTTACTAAGATTTTTGCATTCCTTTGTCACAGAACATTTTGTGTGTATGTGTGTGTGTGTGTGTGTGCGAGTGCTAGTCATTGTTTCTGTTAGTTGGTGTGTGCTGTACATTGGTTATTCCAAATTACTTAAGAAGAAATTATGTGGAGCTGAGGATGTAGCTCACTTGACTAGCATATATAAAGCCTTCAGTTAAATCCCCAGCATCATGGAAAAAAAGAATATGTGAAAAATTATCACCTACATCAGTTTCTTTATCTCTGCTGTGTTCACACAAAGCCAGAGCAAGCCTATTAACCTTAGCAGATTAGCAAAACAGTTTATGTACCTCATTTTTTAAAAATCAGTTATTTGATCACATTTACCAATTAAATTTACCAAAAACAGTTAACTACTTTTCTTTCCTAGACCCTAAATTAATTTTATATTGCTTTTCATTTTTTTTATATTGATACATACATCTAATTTATATTTATTGAATACTCACTCTGTTGCAAGCACTGTACCAGGCTCCAGGAAACAATAATAATCAAAACTAGACATGAGTCCTGTCCCATGGAGCTTATAGTCTAATAGGAGAAAGAATAATTTGGTAAATAATTAGAAACAGAGATAAAAATTAACCTAGAAAAGTACAGATTGCTGTGAGATTGACTTGATCTGTTTTAGGGTATCAAATTATTTTCTGTGTGATTATTCTGATTATCATACTGTGATTATTTGCATGTTTTTCTCCCACCATTAAACCTGGTATGTTTAAACTCCTTAAGGGTAGGAAGATTTCTTTTCTCTCTAGTGGCTAGTGCATACTAGGTAAATATAAATATTAGATTGTAAATATTTATTGAATTAACATCTGATTAAAAAATTATAAATTTTTGTATGAAATAAGTTTTTACTTTTAATCATATTATAATATCCTAAAACTAAGTAAGCATTTTAAATCGTTTTTCATTGTTTTTTCTTTCTTTTTTAGGATTTATAAAGTCATCAAATTTACAGCAAATTTCCACTTTTGACTTCACTTCCACAAATACTTTATCAGAAGATTCAGTAGTAGTTGTTGGAAAAGGTATTTCAGAGTTACTTAGCTTTTTTTTTAAATTTTTTTTTTTTTGGTTGTTGATGGACCTTTATTTTATTTATTTAATTTTTATGTGGTGGTGAGAATCGAACCCAGTGTCTCACACATGCTAGGCAAGCATTCTACCACTGAGCCACAACCCCAGCCCCCACATAGCTTTTTAATAGTTTGTGTTCTTCAGACTTAAGCAAAGCATGTCAATAAAGAATAGTGAGTAATTCAAACATTAAATAGAACTTCTTTTTTAAGTTATTAAATTGAGGACTGTGTTTGTGACTCAGTGGTTAAATATTTGTCTAATATGTATAGGCCCCGGGTTCAACCTCCAGCACTGCAAAACAAAAACAAAACAAGAGTTTTTAGGGCTGGGGATGTGGCTCAAGCGGTAGCTCGCTCACCTGGCATGCGTGTGGCCCGGGTTCGATCCTCAGCACCATATACAAAGATGTTGTGTCCATACAAAGATGTTGTGTCCGCCGAAAACTAAAAAATAAATATTAAAAATTCTCTCTCTCTCTCTCTCTCTCTCTCTCTCTCTCTCTCTCTCTTTCTCTCTAAAAAAAAAAACAAGAGTTATTAAATGGAAAGAATTAGAAGTCAGCACTTCACATTTCCATCCTCTGACAAAATTATAGTAAATTCATGTCAGTAATTTTTAGAGAGATATGTTATGTGACAACTGTAAACAAGGTACTTCTAAGACAGTTTTAGGACAGGTATGAGAATTTTGGTATAATTTAAATTCAAATGGTAGTTTTTATCAGCTTACTAATTAATAAAACAATATTATTTATTTATCTCCCATACAGAGTCTAGACAAATCAAAATTAAATCCTGTTATATATTTTATGGGGCTGGGAGATCTTTGACCAACACCATTGCAAGTATCTTTTTAAATTAATTTCTTTTAAACTGAAAAATGTGTCATATGCATTGGGGGCATATGTCTTTTTGTTCAAAACGAAATAGAATAAAATTCATGGAAACTGCCAGGTGTAGTGGTGCATGCCTGAAATCCCAGCAGCTTGGGAAGCTAAGACAGGAGAATCATGAGTTCAAAGCCAGCCTCAGCAAAAGTGAGGCACTAAGCAATTCAGTGAGACCCTGTCGCTAAATAAAATACAAAATAGGGCCGGGGATATGGTTCAGTTGTTGAGTACTCCTGAATTCAATTCCCTGTACCACTCCCCCCCCCCAAAAAAAAAACCTCTTGGAAATCTTTTCTCATTTCTTTGCTTGATAGTCTCATTAAAATAATATTCTCCTCAGATGAGCTGTAGCCTATTCTTACAGACTTACTCCCTGTTATTTCTCTGTTTGCCTTGTACCCATACACATGCTTTATACTTGTTCAGCTCTGTGTATAAATCTTCCTATCTCATAGCATTTCTTTTATATATGTGTATGTGTGTGTATGTATACATATATATATTTAGTTGTAGTTGGACACAATACCTTTATTTTATTTATTTTTTATGTAATGCTCAGGATCAAACCCAGGGCTTCGCACGTGCTAGTTGATCGCTCTACTGCTGAGCCACAACCCCCATCCCATAGCATTTCCTCTCTTCTTTGTCTACCCAAATCCATTGTGTCTTCTAATCCCAGTTTAACTCCATTCTTCTTGAAATTGTTTTAAATGCCCAGCTCACACCAACTTTCCTGTGAACTTTTCTATGAATTCCATGCTTGCAGTATGTAGTTCTCATTTGATATTATCATGAATTACTTTCTCTCACCTCTTATATTATTGTCCTGTTAGGGTATTTTTTTGTATATTTTACAATTAATGTGTCTTTCTTACAAAGTTGTTTGCTCTTGAATGCAAGATTCTTGTCTTAAACTTTGTTATCCAGAATGCCATTACATAAATACTTAATGACTCTTCAATGGTTGGTTGATTGTAGGTGTATTTGGAAGTCCAAATTCAGCACCAACAACCTCCAGCCAGCCAGTGATATCTTCTATGGAAAATGAGGATACATTTTCAAGTAAACAAAGTATTGAACCACCATCAGGGATATATGGAAGAGCAGTCCAACAAAGTATTCCATCATATCTTGATGTTGACAATGACAAAGATGTAAGGTTATTTACTAATCATGAGGATAAATTTAAGCCTACAATATGTCATTGTTTGGGGTATATCAGATGTAGGGCAGTAAAAATATTTAGATTAAAAATTTTTAGGGCTGGGGAAGTGGCTCAAGCGGTAGCACGCTTGGCTGGCATGCAGGGGGCGCTGGGTTCGATCTTCAACATCACATAAAAATAAAGTAAACATTTAAAAAAAATTAAATATTGGTAAGATTTCTGATCCTGAATCATTTAAAAGCTAGATTATTCTCCTTTTCTACTAAGTAAATATGTTCTCTTTCTAGTAATAAAGTATACTATAACATACTTTATATACATATATGTTTCTGTATGCATGTACTTAATATTTTTCTATAATATACTCAAGCAGCAGCAGACTGATATCCTTAGGCACAAATGTGATTGGATAGTAGCTCTATGTCATTCTATTAGATATTAGGATTCCTAAAATAAAGACTGAGATATATATATAGAGAGAGAGTTAATTTTGTAGAGATATTTAATGTAGGGCTGGGGTTATAGCTCAGTGGTAGAGCGCTTGCCTAGCATGTGTGAGACACTGCAATCAATCCTCAGCACCACATAAAAATAAAACAAATATAATAAAAATATAAAAAAGCAAAATATTTAATGTACAAAACATACAGTTATCTGAGATGAAGATATTTTAAATCTCAAACTCCCTGAATACTTCCAGATATTTCAACTTTTTCATGCAGACTAAAGTTTCTATTTCAAAATCTACTTATGACAAAATGAGACAAAAGAGAAAGGAAGAAAAAGAACTTTTTGACATAAAAGATTGTGAAAAGAAGGACCAGAATCACTGGGAACGAATGAAACATACAGGAACTGAGAAAATAGCATCTGAAAGTAAGTAGTGTTTGCTTTTTGAAGTGTTTTTGTCAAGTAATATTCAAAAGCTGCTATAATACTAAGGATGCTATATGACTAAGAATGGCCTATATTGACCCATATTACTGAAATTTGTAAGACCTAATAACTAACTTCTATCATAATAAATACTAGTTCTTTCTCATAAAAAGAAAAATTATTTTGTTCTCCCTTCTAGACTTAAATATTTTTAGAGATGAAGTGAGAATATCAAAATGAGAGTTCCCCTTTAGAAAATATTGCCTTCATCCTTCCATAGATAGGAGGACCCAGTTTAAAACTGTCACATGTTTAGTGTTTTCAGATTAGGGTAGGTTACTGTTTAAATATAAAGAGTAATGTTACAAATGCTTGTTAAGATGAAGAGACCACATGTGACACAGGGCATCTGTGAGAGAAAGAACACTGAACCAAAAGTCAATAGATAGATCTGGATTCCTATCAGTTCTAGCTTTGATTAACTTTGAGACCTGGAAACAGATCTTAATTTTCTACCCCTATAATTATATGAATTCAAAGGTCCAAATTATTTCAAGGAAATATTTCTTTTTACTAAAGACTGGTATCCAATTTTATAAAAGTAACTGAGATACTGAAGCTGTTTATATTAGAGCATCATCAAAAAAGGCATTGTATTTATCATTTATTCAGGTTGTCATTGAGTACCACTGTGTTTTATGCTTAAGTAAAAGTAGTATCCACATTTCATATATATATATATAAATAATTTTTTTTTAGTTGTAGATGGATACAATGCCTTTATTTTATTTGTTTTATTTTTATATGGTGCCGGTGATCAAACCCAGTGTCTCACGGATGCTAGGCAAGTGCTCTACCACTGAGCCACAACCCTGGCCCCTCCTATATTGTTTTTAAAACCATTGAATAGATCTTAGATATACTAACAACTAGGAAAAAATATTATAGATTAAAATGTAAATTTTATGGACTGTAGTAAATAGTAAGTATTATTGCTTAGTTATTTTATTAAATATTATTAAAGCATAAACTATGAACTGTAATAAACATTCTTAAATTTATGTTGGTTCTGAAGCCTAGATATCAATAAAAATACAGAAAAAAGTAAGATATAAATGAAATAGGTGACACACTTTGAAGATAAAAATAGAGATTTATGCTAGAAGAGTGTCTAAGGTTCTGCTTTATATTTATTTTATAATGTAAGAAGTATAAAAAACTTTTTGAAATTCTGCATTCACAAAGCTAATCATTGTTGAAACTGTGCTTAATGAGAGGTTTTGGCCTATAAAGTTGGTGATTAAATATAGTCATACAATGTTAAATATAGGCAATCATGAAATTAAGCCTGTTAGCATTCTTAGATAATTTCTTTTTTTTTTTTTTTGTTAATCTCATAAAATCCAGGGAGAAAAAATTTTAAAAATTTTCTGGGGCTGGGGTTTGCATGTGTGAGGCACTGGGTTTGATTCACACACACACAATGTGAATGGCACCACATATACATAAATGTATAGAAAATAAAAGACTTGTCAATAGCTAAAAATAAAAAAATAAAAAATAAAAAAACTTCTTACCCATCTAAGCCTATGTTAAGAGTATGGGTGGAAGTACTAGTAGTAGCAGTACTACAAATAGTAATACATCATAAATTTTGGAGTATTCATTTTGCCTATAATATAGGCTTTACATATTAGATTTCTGAGAAGTATCAAAAGAATGCTTTCTTGGAGTCACTCTTATGTTATTTCAATATAAGACTATACTTACAAAATTTTGGAGGTTGGGGCTATAGCTCAGTTGGTAAAGTGCCTGCCTTGCATGCACAAGGCCCTGATTCAATCCCCAGCACCACAAAAAACAAAACAAAACAAAAATTTTGTGTATATAACCCAAATTTATTTTTTTTATTGGTTGTTCAAAACATTACAAAGCTCTTGACATATCATATTTCAAACATTAGTTTCAAGTGAGTTATGAACTCCCATTTTTACCCCAAATACAGATTACAGAATCACATCGGTTACACATACACATTTTTACATAATGCCATACTAGTAACTGTTGTATTCTGCTATCTTTCCTATCCTCTACTATCCCCCCTCCCCTGCCATGTTCTCTTTCTATCCCATCTACTGTAATTCGTTTCTCTCCTTGTTTTTTTTCCAATTCCCCTCATAACCTCTTATATGTAGTTTTTTATAACAATGAGGGTCTCTTTCCATTTCCATGCAATTCCCCTTTTCTCTCCCTTTCCCTCCCATAACCCAAATTTAAATGTTTAATTTGATTTATAGTTATAAACATATTGCCAAAAAATAAATTCTAATAGCAAAATTGTAGTTGTATATGTCTCCATTTAAGAAGCTTCTTTATCTGTTTATTGCTACTCAAAATGTGGTTCTTAAACTAAAGAATTATTTATTATTCATCCGTGACAGGATACATTAAAAAACCTATTCAGTTTTTAGAACTATTTTAACTATTGGACATTGTCACAGTGCTTTTATTGTATAAAAGTATCAATCTGCAACAGAATGGAAGTTTTAAAAAAAGTTAGTTTGAGTAGCACTGCTTTAGACTGGTATTCTTTGCACCTTCCTTTTCCAGAATAATACTTGTTTTGTTTCACTTTTTTCAGGTGAAAATAAAGTAAATATAGGTAATAGTATTGATGCTGGTATAACCAAAAGGTTGAAAATTGGGTATTTGTCTGCACCTCTGTCTAATAAGTTATTCTCTCATGAGAGTGGGCATGGAGCTGGGAATATAGCGCAGTTGGTAGAGTGCTTGCCTCACATGCACAAGGCTCTGGGTTCAATCCCCAACACCAAAAAAAAAAAAAAAAAAAAAAAGGAAAAGAAAAAAAGAAAGAAAGAAAGAAATTGACAATCAGAGTGGAGTAGAATGGAATTCTTAAAACTTTAGCATCAGTTTCTTCTCCTGTAATGTAGGATTAATAATAAATATTACAGAATTCTTTAATAAATTACATGAAATAATGTAAATGAAGCACATAGCACACTACCAAATAAGATTTCAATAAATGATGGGTAGTAGTACATTTGTATTTTATTTATACATATCAATTTTATATATGAGGTCTAATGAGGTTATATCTAAACCATTGACAAAACGAAATGGATCTATTTGTTATATTTTTTAATGGACACATCATCTTGCTCATTGTGTGATTTACTCTAGCAAAGACTATTAATGATTTTAATCACCATATTAATCCAAAAATCATATTTGTCCTATCAAATACATTATCAATTTTTTATACCTTTATTTTATTTATTTATTTTTTTAAAAAATATTTTGTTTTAGTTGTAGTTGGACACAGTACCTTTATTTTATTTTTATATGATGCTGAGAATCGAACCCAGCACTCACATGTGCTAGGCAAGTGCTCTGCTGCTGAGCCATAACCCCAGCCCATTATTTATTTATTTTTATGTGGTGTTAAGGATCAAACCCAGCACTTCACATGTGCCAGGCAAATGCTCCACCACTGAGCCATGACCCCAGCCGTGTTATCAATATTTTGAAAGTAGAGATTCTGTAATAGACCTCTTTATACAAAATCATAAGGAATAATGGACTTAAATCTAAGTCCTGCCATTGCAATTGTCATCATCAAGTCCTCAAACAAATTTTTTAGCCTATATAAAACTCAGTTTTTGTCTTAGCTGCAAAATAAAGATAATGAGTATGTCCTTCCATTTTATTGAAATAATTAAATGCAGTAAAGTTTGTAAAACATTTATCACAAGGTCTGCAACAAAGTACTTAGTAAATCTAAGCTAATATCATTAATGCCTTATTGCCTTTGGATTTTAAATGATTGATAGAAACTTTGAATATGTAATTAGTATACAACATTAAGAGAAGTTTCTTATGTTTGTGATTTCCTATAACATTTTCTCACAAATAATATAGTCAAATAATTTTTCATGATAGTCATTTTCTAGTGTTTACTATTTCTTCTTTAAAAAAAAATCTCAACATGGAAAAAGAACCAGTATATCTTTTCTCACTTACACAAGGCCATTCTATTTGATTTTTTTTTTCCCTAACACATTCACTGCACATGTCTTACACTGAGCAGTGCTCTAAGGGCATTACCTTGAGCACTGAAGGACAATAATTTGTTTTCCTAACATCTAGAACATTGCATTATATGTGGAAAAAGTTTGGTAAATGTTTGAAGTGAAACAAACATTGTTCTTATTACTACACATAGACTCAGGATTCATTATAGACTATTGATACTATACCAATAGAGAAAAACAATTAGAATTCTAAATATAGTTGCCAAGTAACTTTATTTTTTAATAAAGTTGTGGAACAATGCAGGTATATATATTCATGTTTTTACAAAATGATTTCATATTGATTCTTTTAGCTTCTAAAAGCTAGACTGTTATGACCCATGACTGAAAACTACTTATTTATTTATGTTAAATGGAATTTATTAGTAATCTTCAATATAAGAAAGTTTTAAATAACTGTGCTTTCTGGGTATTACAATTTCTTTTTTTTTAAGTTATAGATGGACACAATACCTTTATTTGTTTATTCTTTTTTTTTTTTTTAATGTGGTGCTGAGGATCGAACCCAGGGCCTCACATGTACTAGGCAAGTGCTCCACCACTAAGCTACAACCTCTGACCCCTGGGTATTACAATTTCTTAAAGAATAAACTAATACTAGTTTTTTCTTCCACTTCCCCCACCCCCTGCCCCAGTACCAGGAATTGTGTTCTACCACTGAGTATCCCCAGCCCATTTTTATATTTTATTTTGAGACAGGGTCTTACTAAATTGTAGAGACGGGGCTTGAACTTGTAATCCTTCTTTCTCAGGCTCTTGGGTAGCTGGGATTATAGGCAGCATGCATCACCACATCTGGCTAGTAGAAAGAAATATTTATAACATCTTGTGTGCATCTATAATCCCAGCTGCTTAGGAGGCTGAAATAAGAGGATCACAAGTCTGAGGTTAGCTTGAGCAAATTAGGGAGACCCTGCCTCAAAATTAAAACATAAAAACTGGACTGTGATATAGTTCACTGGTAGAGTATCCTGGGTTTAATTTCCAGTACCAAAAAAAAAAAGAAAAGAAAGATCCGTAACATCCATAAGAATACCATAAGAATACCATTACCTTTTGATTTGTGTCCTTTGTATCAAGGTTCTCTTATACTTTATTTAATGTTTTGTTTTAGCTGAAGCATCTCCTGGAGCCATTCCACAGTATAAAGAAAGGATGCCTTCTGTTACTCATAGTCCAGAAATAATGGATTCATCAGAACTACGGCCATTTTCCAAGCCAGAAATAGCCCTGACAGAAGCCCTAAGGCTTTTAGCTGATGAGGATTGGTAGGTTAACCATCCTTAACTTAAAAAAGTTCCAAAAGGTTTTTGTAAATTTATATTTAAAACCTTAAAACATAAGTTTTTTTAAAACCTTGAAACAATCCTATTTACATAGATTTAAAAAATATATTTTAACTCCTAGGCCTCTGAGTCTTTTGAACTTATTAATGTAGCTAAACTCTGGCCCTAATCTAACTGTATTACCCGTTACATTATAACTTGTATCAGGGACATAGGTTAGTTTTATTATGAATTATGCAAACCCTTTGATATTGGAATATAAATCTCACTATTTCTCAAATTGTTTCTTTGTGAAATGTAAACTTAAACAATCCTGAAATGTGCTCTTACCACAGTTGCCACCCAGCCAGTTCAGCCAGTAACTCAAGGGAGACAAAAAGATAATGGCAACATACATCCCAGTTGTTCAGCTTGAGCATCCACTAGCTGAAGACTACCTTTGTTTTGTCTTCTCTCCTATTCCTTTATCTGTTGCAGTCCCATCCTATGCCTCATCACTAGTTGTGCCTTTGTTAGATCAAATTCATCAACATAAAAATGTGATATAAGTAGGACAGGACTGTAGTTCAGTAGTAGAACATGGGCAAGGTCCTAGGTTTGATATACCCAGTACCCACACCCCCAGCCAAAAAAAAAAAAATAGTATGCTATAATTTATATCTCCTATTTTAAAACAAACTACCTCCCTAAACTGCATCTCTTCATCCCATTTGTCACCTCAACCCACACTTTTTAACTAAAAGTCCTCAAAAGTACTGGGGAAAAAACAAGTCCTCATTGTCTCTGCTTTTTAACATCATGTTCTCTTCTCAGTCTTCTTTAATTGACTACTTTTAATTGACTTTTCACCACCCCCACCTCAACCACCACATCTCTTAAGATGGCAAAAGTGACCATTTTGCTAAATCTACCCTGTTCATTAATCGGTTTTCCTCTTCTCCTTTCAGCAGCATTTGACACAGTTAACATTCTTTTCTTCTTGATATACTTCTTTTTTGTTGCCCCTTAAAAATCAGTCTCCTGATTCTTTTCCTGTAGGATGTGTATTTTGACATATCGTACATGCATGGGATGTGACCCATTACAATTTTGATCTCATTCTTGTGGTTGAACATGATGTGGAGTTACACTGGTTGGGTATTCATATATGAGCATAGGAAAGTTATATCTGATTCATTCTACTATCTTTCCTATTTCCATCCCCTCTTCCCTTTATTCTTCTTTGTCTAATCCAATGAACTTCTATACTTCTTCTTTTTCTTTTTGACTTTGAAATTTACGCATGCTATAGAAATTGATCCACTGGTGTTCTCAAGTCTACATTTATTGTGTGTATTAGGGGCAGTATTTTACTGGCAATCATTTTTCTATAAACAGCACTTAATAAATATATTAGATATCAGATGTTTCTGCTGTGAGTACTCAACTCTGTTGTAGTACAAAAGCAGCCTTAGACAATATGAAAAGAAATGAACATTCAGTGTTCTAATAAAACTTACAAAAATTTTACTTATAAAAACTTATTTGAAAAAGCATACTAAGACCACATTTGGTCCATGAAATGATTTCATTGAGTGTGATAGCTTTAAATTCCATCCATTCTCTTATTTCTTATAAATGTGTATCTGGATCTCTGGTATCTTCCTGAACTATACACTCAAGAAATAACCCAGGCTAGGCTTGGTGACTCACACCTCTAATACCAGCAACTCAGGAAATTTAGGCAGAAGGATTGCAAGTTTAAGATCAGTCTCAGCAAGTCAGGAAGACTGTCTGAAAAATTTAAAGAGGGAGGGGGTGGGATTGGGTAATATAGCTTGGTAGTAGAACATCCCTGGGTTCAATTCCCAATACAGCTGGAAAAAAGAAAAAAGGAAGAAGTAACTCACCTGCCTGTTTGACACTTTTACTTGGATGCCAGTATGCATCTTCAATTTAATTTATCCATAAAAGAACTCCTAAAGTTTACTTCCTGCCAAGATGGATTAACAGGCAGTAGATTCGCCCTTAGAATTAAAAAAAGTTTAAAAAGAAAAACATACAAAATATATGCAACAATGGTTTTCAAGGTATTGTTTATAAGGCAATGAAAGTTATCCATGAGAGATGGGAAACAAGCCCCACTTTTGCTTCAGCTTACTTCCTGGAGAAAGTTTTTAGGTCACTGCTCAAAGTGGAGAAAAACAGACATATCCCAATAGAGATGGAGATGGAACTCCTCCTCCTGTAATTTGGGAAATTTAGGTGACTAGACTTTGCAGGATAGAATATCAGAGATCTTCAGAGGATTCTACTCAAATGTTCAACTGGTCAGGAATGTATGTGAATAAATTACTTGAGGCCAGAACAAAAACCACTCAAAAACATTATAAGGAATAATCCCTAGAGCATATATAAGATCAAGAATATATTCATTTCCACAAGCAAAATTGAAAATTTCATAATTTACAAGGCATTGAATAGAATATTCAGGAAGGTTTGCTTTATTAATGCAGTAAAATAAATACTGCACTAAAGTTTGATTTGGTCCCACCTAACAAAGCTTAAAAACAAGACCTGAAATCAAATTGTGTCCAGCCTCAGGAAAAAAACTCAAGAATATTTTAGGAATGTAAAAATGTCTAAAGTGAAATTTACACCGTCTGATAACCAATAAAAAATTACCAAGCATGCAAAGAATCAGGAAAATTTAACCTATAGGAAGAAGACAAAAAGCTAATAAAACAAATTTAAATTTGGCCCAGATAATAGATTTAAGACAAATATATTATAACTATCTGTCTTCCAAATGTTAAGCTAAAAGAAAGACTGAGGAAATAAAGATATAGAAATTTTTTAAGAAACTCAAAATCTAATATCTTCAGTTAAAAATAACAATGTCTGATGCTGGGCACAGTGTCACACACCTGTGATCGCAATGGTTCAGTAGGCTGAGGCAGAAGGATTTCGAGTTCAAAGGACGATTTAGGCCTCAGCAAAAGCAAGGAACTAAGCAACTCAATGAGACCCTGTCTCTAAAGAAAATACAAAATAGGGCTGGGGATATGGCTCAGTGAGCGAGTGCCCCAAGTTCAATCCCCAGTACCAAAAAGAAAAAAGACAATGTCTGAAATAAAAAGTGTACCTCCATGCATTAATGGAAGATTAGATTAGATATTGTAGAAAAAAGATTGGTGAATATGAAAGCATAGTCATAGAAAGTATCTAAAGTAAAATAAAATAAAAAAGATAGAAAAGAAAGAACAACAACAACAAAAAAAATCTGTGAACTGTGGAACAATTAAAAGTAGCCTAATGTGAATATATCCAGAATTGCCAGATAGTAGAATAGAAAAGACTATTTGAGCCAGGCATAGTGGTATGCACCTGTAATCCCAGTTTCTTGGGCTGGGGATGCAGCTCATTAGTAGAGCTACCCTGGGTTTAATACCCAATGCTGGGAAAAAAGTTGTTTTTTTTTTTTTAAGGAAAAACTGGTCAAAATGTGTCCAAATTTGATGAAAACTGTTAACCAAGAGATCAAAGAAGTTCAAGCAGAAGAACATGGAAAGAACTATGTCCTAGAACATACATTACAATAATAAGATTACTCAAAATCAATGATGGAGGCTGGGGTTGTGGCTCAGTGGTAAAGCGCTCGCCTGGCACATGGGAGGCCTTGGGTTCAATCTCTAGCACCACATAAAAATAAATAAAATAAAGGTATTGTGTACAACTAAAAAATAAATTTGAAAAAAAATCAATGATGGAGGGGCTGGGGTTGTGACTCTATGATAGAGCTCTTGCCTAGCATGTGTGAGGTACTGGACTTGATTCTCAGCGATGCATATAAATAAATAAATAAAACAAAGATCCATCAACGACTAAAAATAAATAAATAAATTATGGAGAATATCTTAACAGTAGAAAGAAAAGACACATAGAAAAATACACATATCAGACTACTCATAAATATCACTACACATACACACAAAAAACAAACAAGGAAACAAGATCTTCACAGAAAGGAAAAACTGATAACCTATGTTGTCATTACTAGTAAAAATATCTTCCAAAAATAAAAGAACTGAAATATAGGCATTTTTAGACCTATAGAAAGTATTTCATTACCAAGATCTGCATCCCACAAGAAGGGTTGAAGGACAGTCATTGGGAAAAAAGGAAAATAATACCAGATGGAAAAGGGGACTTAAATGGTTAAATACAAAGGATTTTTATTATAATTTAAATTTCTTTAAAAGATACTTGACTTTAAATAAATAACATAATTGTAGGGTTTATAACATATAGAAATAAAATGAATAACAGTAATACGAAGGCCTAGAAGGGAGAATTGGAAGTATTGTTAGTTTCATATGTGTGAAATAACATATCACTACTTTCAAAGTAGATGATGGTAAGTTAGAATGTGTACTACGTACTCATAAGCAACCCCTACAGTACTACAGCAGGTGTAGTTAGTATGGCAAAAGAGGTAAAATATAATTATAAAAATACTCAGACAGACTGGGCTGGGGATGTGGCTCAAGCAGTAGCACGCTCGCCTGACATGCGTGCGGCCTGGGTTTGATCCTCAGCATCACATACAAACAGGTATTGTGTCCACTGAAAACTAAAAATAAATAAATAAATAAATATTAAAATTCTCTGTCTCTTAAAAAAAAGTATCAAACATAAAGGGCAAAAGGATCAAAGATGAGAGAAATATAAAAAGCAGGCTGGGGTTGGGGCTCAGTGGAAGAGCTTTTGCCTAGCATGTGTGAGACACTAGGTTTGATCCTCAGCATTACATAAATACATAAAATAAAGGTATTGTGTCCATCTACAATTAGAACAATATATATTTTTTAAAACAATAGCAAAGTAGTAGAGTTAAAGGAACTATATAAATATGATCACATTAAATGAACTAAATGCCATATGAGATTGGATTTTAAAATAAAAGCAGGACTCAATTATGTGATACCTATAAGAACCTTACTTTAGATTAATAGGCACAAACAGGTTAATAAGAGAGACACAAAAAGCTCTATAATATGCTAACAGAAAAATACAGTTTTCATTTCTATGTTACTATCAATGTATATTTTAAAGCAAAGAACATTAACAGATATATTTATTTTATAGTGTTTGTAACAAATTGCCACAAACTTTGAAGCTTCAAACAACATAAATTTATTATCTCACAGCTTCCAGGGTCAAGAGTTTAGATATGAATTAATTGAATCCTCTGCTCAGGTTTTCACTCGGCTGAAATCAAAGTTTTTACCTGAGGATGCAATCTCATCTCCTAGTCCTTTTTTGAACTAAGATCATTTGTTGGAGAATTCAGCTCCTGTGGCTTTGAGACTCATTTTCTAGCCAGCTGTTTGTCAAGAACTCTCTCAGTCTGTAGAGGTCAACCTTTCATACTTAGTATATGAAACATATGCTCTCAACGTGGCAGTTTACTTGTATGTATATATGTATGTATTTATCTATTTATTAGTACCAAAGATTGAACCCAGGAGTTATTAACCACTGAGCCATATCCCCAACTCTTTTCATTTTTTATATTGAACCATGGTCTCTCTAAGTTGCTTAGGACCCTGCTAAGCTGCTGAAGCTGACCTTGAACTTGGGATGCTCCTGCCTTCTAAACCAGGGGGATTACAGGCATGCCCCACCACACCCAGTAGCAGTGTACTGTTGAAAGCCAGGAGGAGAATCTTTGCATCTGCTTCTGATCTCTTTGAAGATATCACTTGATGAAGTAAAGCCTGTCTTGAATAATTTCTCTTTTGGGGGCTGGGGATGTGGCTCAGGCGGTAGCGTGCTCCCCTTGCATGCGTGAGGCCCGGGTTCGATCCTTAGCACCACATACAAAGATATTGTGTCTGCCGAAAACTAAAAAAATAAGTATTAAAAATTCTCTCTAAAAAAAAATTTTTTTCTCTTGATTATGCAACATCAACTGATTAAGGATCTTAATTATTAATTACATCTGCAAATCTCTTTTTCCATCTTAATATTACTATGGGGAATGATAGCCCATGGTATTTACCCTCACAGAGGATATTATACAGCATGTGTATCAGGGGGCAGAAATTATGGGTGCCATCTTAGAATTCTAATTATCTAACCACATCCAGACTAAAGAAGGTTGTTTTATAATCATGAAAGGCTTAATACAACAAGGACATAGCAATCCTGAACATTTGTTTACCAAATAAAAGAGCTTCAAATTACATTAAGCAAAAATCGACGGAACTACAAGGAGAAATAAACAAATCCACAGTTATAGTTAGAGCTTTTAACAACTAATTCTCATTAATTGATAGAATAGATAAAAAGAAAATTGTTAAGCATATAGAAAACTTGGCTACTTTTGACCAACTTGACATAATCAAAGTTTGTAGAACACTCTACCTAAAACAACAAAATTCAACAACTACATTGTCCATGCTAGTGCCAATCATGGATTTAAGTGATCCATTCTCCTGCCTCAGCTTCCCAAATACCAGGACTATAGGCACATGGTATTCTGCTGAGCTCAACACATGTAATTTAAAAAGAATCTGATTATATAAATTTTGTTCTCTGGGATTAAATTAGAAATTAGTACCAGTACCAACTATTTGGGAAGAAACATAGATGAGTAACTCGAGGGTCAGAGAGAAACTAAAAAAAAGAAAATAGAAAGTATTTTAAATTTAATGAAATAAAAGAATGACACAAATCAAAATTCATAGGAATATAAATAAATTAGAATAGTTCTATATCTGTAGCCTTACTTTTCACACTAAGACACTAGAAACAGAAGAGCAAATGACACCCAAAGTATGCAAAGAAGGGAAATACTGAATATCAGTGTAATAATAAGAAAATAGTTTAAAATTAGAGGAAAGTGGAGTCAAAAGCAGATTCTTGGAGAAGATAAAATTGGTAAGTTTCTATTCAGTCTAGACAAGAAAAAAAGGGGAAGAAACAAATTTTGAACATCAGAAAAGAAAGAACTGATATCAGGCTGGGCATGTTGATGTACCCCTGTAAGACTCGGGAGGCTAAGGTAGGAAGATGGCAAGTTCAAAGCGAGCCTCAGCAACTTAGCAAGGCCTTGAACAACTTAGTGAAACCCTATCTCAAAAAAAAAAAAAAAAACTACTAATTATGTAGCTGTTAAAAAAGAAAAAAGGAATATTGTTAAATGGTTCTATGCCTATAAATTTGTCAACTTAGGTGAATGGATAATTTCCTTCAAAAACACTACCAAAACTCTAGCAAAAATAGCTTATATAACCCATATCTATAAAGAAATTGAATTTTTGTTTAAAATATTTCAACAAGGAAAACTGGGAGGCTCAGATGATTTTACTAGTAAATTACACCAAACACTTTTTAAATTTTTTTAGTCACCATTAACTTATTTGCTTTCTGATTTCTTCTTTTTTCCCCTCTTTTTTTTTTAAATTTTTATTATTAGTTGTTCAAAACATTACATAGCTCTTGTCATATCGTATTTCATACATTTGATTCAAGTGGTTATGAACTCCCATTTTTGCCCCGTATACAGATTTCAGAATCACCTTGGTTACACTGATTCCTTCTTGATTCCACTTTCTATTTTCTGATTCTGTGTATAGAATTGGGTTGTTTTCTGCATCTAAACTGTACAGTAAACTGTTTTATGCTTACCTAAAATATGAAAAATTTGAACTAGGTAGCTACTAAATAGGTTTATTCTTAACACGTTTGATTTTTGGTCTTTTCTCTCCATTTTCTAACTTGTTCAGAGAATTTAAATGCTTTTTAAAATGACCACATGCAACCAACTAAGGAAACTCTTCTTAGCTCATATTCTTCAAGCATACAAGATGAAAAATATCACATTAGAACTATTATACCTAAGCCAGGCGCGATGGCGCAGGCCTGTGATCCTACAGGCTCCGAAGGCTGAGACAGGAGAGTTGTGACTTCAAAGACAGCATCAGCAATGGTGAGTTGCTAAGCAACTCAGTGAGACCCTGTCTCTAAATAAAATACGAAATAGGGTCGGGGATATGGCTCTGTGGTCAAATGCCTCTGTGTTCAATTCCTAATACCTACCCACCCACCACCCACCACCTGCAAAAAAATATCATACCTAAATCACATCATAATTGATTTCCACCCTATTATTGGTGTCCACCTACTATTTATCTGGTTCATTAAATAGGTTAGATAGTGAAAAACAAATACAAGTTGTAGAAATAATTTATAGTGGTTTTCTGCTCTTGGGTTATACATTAATCAGTGAGCTCACAGGTAGTAAATGTGTGTGTGTGTGTGTTAGACTAAGGACTGAACCCAAGGGTGCTCAACCACCGAGCCACACCTAACACTTTTTCTTATTTTTAATTTTGAGACATGGTCTCACAAAATTGCACAGCTGGCCTCGAACTTGTGATCCTCCTGCATCAGCTCCTTGAGTCACTGGGATTATAGGCATGCACCACCATGCCCAGATCTTCTTCTATTCCTGATTTACAACTTCTTTCAACTTTTGTCTTTCATTCCTTTCTCTCTCTCTACTTTTCATAAAGAATATGATGTTCATGCTAGGGGAGGAATGTTCCTTTATGAGCTATCAGTAGTGATTTTCAGTCTTGAAAGATATTTATGTTTTTTATTGAAATTTGTAAGTAGTAAGGGAAAATAGGTAAAGTCTTTTTATTGGCAACATTCCATACATAAAAAAGAAAGATATTTGAGATCTTTTACCATTGAAGCCCTTTAATAAATGATTCTATCATTTCTTTTTCCCATAGGGAGAAGAAAATTGAGGGACTGAACTTTATTAGATGCTTAGCTGCTTTTCATTCTGAAATATTGAACACAAAGTTGCATGAAACAAATTTTGCTGTAGTTCAAGAGGTAAACATTTTTCAGATAACTTAGGGATAGTTTAAACAACAAAGAATAAATATATATGTGACCTTTAAAATTTTTAACAACTCTGTACTATATGAATAGGCTTTTCTGTAAAACAATCCATGTCTTAATTTGCAACATTTAAAAGAAATTGATTAGACACTGACTTTTAGGATGTAAGATAATACATAATAAAATGTTTCTACTTTCATACTAAAATTCATTTCAAAGTCATTATTACTGATTTTCTTACAGAATTTTTTTTTCAAAATATTTTGAAAAAATTTTAGGTGAAAAATTTACGCTCTGGAGTTTCTCGTGCTGCTGTGGTCTGTTTAAGTGATCTTTTCACTTATCTGAAAAAGAGTATGGATCAAGAACTAGATACTACAGTAAAAGTTTTGTTGCACAAGGCTGGAGAATCAAATACATTTATAAGAGAAGATGTTGATAAAGCACTGAGAGCTATGGTTAATAATGTAACTCCTGCACGTGCAGTTGTTTCTCTTATCAATGGAGGACAAAGGTAATGCTCAAAATAATCTTGACATGTCCTTAAACTACAAATGAAAGAATCTGTAATTCAGGGTAGAGGTAGAAAAAACAAATTTTTGTATTATTTTAGTCAAAAAACTGAATAATTCCCGTGATCTTAAGATCATATTACATGATAAGCATAAAAGGAATCATAGTGTAATTATTCTTATAATGTTATTATATTTGTAGATCTGAACTAAAGAAATATAAGTGATAATGACTTTGTTTTAACTTATTGAGGAGGATTAACTAATGCTAATAATTTATCATTTTAGACTCCCAAAGTGATTACTATGAGCTATTACATCATTTGACTTTAAGATATATCTTTAGAAAATAGTTTATATATTCACTTAATTTTAATACGTCATGTTTTCTTGTAGCCATTTACACATTGCAGTAAGAAGATGTACAGCCCAGCATTTATCAGATGTAGTAGAATTTATGGAACCAGAACGTATTTTATCTGGAACAAAAGATATGGCTGAACGTTTATTACCAGCTGCTGCTAAGTTTGCTCAAGACAGCTCACAAGAAACCAGGTGAATAGCTACTAATACTATCCACTGTACCTATTAATATAAGAACTAAGATGTAGGAAACAAAGGTTAAAAGAGAATGAACATTTGTCTAAATAGAGAAATTGGGACCCAGGGATTGGTGCTGGGGAATGGTTTTATTTAACCAGTTTGTAAATGATCTTGAGGGAGTGCACAGTGAATTCTCCAAATTTACAGATGACACTACATCAGGGTAGTGAGATGGCAAGTCACAGGTATGAACTTCATAAAAACGAGACAAGACTATGAGTGGGCATAAAAATGGCAGAAGAGCTTCATTGTGGGCAAATGTAAGTTAATTTTCCAAGTAATCAGGTGAAAATCAAGTGAAAAATCACATGAAAAATACAGGAATGATGCATAATAATGTATTATCCCCTTAAAAATAAAGTATTTGTACTTTAAAAACTTTATGAATTTCTGTACTAAGAACAGTTTTATGAAAGTTAAGAATAATCAGCAAAAGATGACCAAAAAGGCTGAGTTATGGCTCAGTGGTGAAGTGCTTGCCTAGCATGTGTGGGGCACTGAGTTCGATTCTCAGCACTGCATATAAAGGTCCATCAACAACTAAAAAAAAAAAACAAAAAAAAAAAAATGACAAAAAAATTAGGATGTGGAATAATATAATATCTGTGGTGGTTAAAGAAATTTTGGATTTAGTGAGAGGCCTAGGTTAAATTTGTAGTCTGTTTGCCCTTTAGCAAGTCACTCAACCTTTGTTAATCTGTTACCTTTTCTGGAATATTAGGAGGCCTGGACCAAGTGACCAATAGTGTCCCATAAAAAAGTATAAAAATTTATGGCAATAATATATGAAGGTAATTAAAAAAGAAGAAGATCCTGAGTTTTCATAAAGATTAAAGAAGACTATAAAATGTTTTAACATTTTTAGGACAAAATAGTCCATTACTTTAAGTAACTGAAGTTAATCTTATGAAACTCTTATACCAAAAACTAATTTTAAAAAGTAAATATTTTTATTCTCTATTCCTACCTAATAGGTTACCACAAATTTAGTAGCTTACACTAATGTAAATTATTTAATTTATAGTTCTTTAGGTCAGAAGTCTGGCATGACTGGGCAGAGTTTCCTGCCTAAGGTCCCACAAGACCAAAGTCAAGGTGATGGCAGTGCTGGGCTCTCATCTAGAGGCTCTGTGGAAGTATTCACTTCCAAATTTCTTTACATTGTTGGCCAAATTCAATTTCATGTGATTACAATACTAAGGTCCCCTTTTCCTTTTGGCTGTCACAGAGGGTCTTCTCTCAGCTCCTTTAGACCACCAACATTTCTTTTCACGCTGCCCTCCTCCATCTTCAACCAGCAACAATATGTTGAGCTCTCATGTGTAGAATCTTTCTGTCTTCCGCTTCTGCATCCATCATCAGGTATCTCTCTGCTTTAAGGGCTCATTTGTTTAGATAAGATCCATCCAGATCATGTTTCTATTTTAAGGTCAACTATATCATATTAGCATAGCAAAAGTCCAGCAATGACATCTTATCATATTCATAAACTCTAGGGATTCAAGTAAAGCATTTTGGGGGAACTGTTTTAAGAACTTCTGCATGCCACATTAATGTTCAAAAAAAATTTAGAGGGTTAGATAATTGGCTAGTTAGGAACAACAATAACAACAACAAAAGACTGTTAGTGGTTGACTTCTGTGCATCTTTATTAAATCTTTCTTTTTGTTTAGTACTAGGACTTGAACCTAGGGCCTAGTACATACCACTGAACTAACCCCCAGCATAGTAAGTCTTCTAATGGCATAGTAAGCCTTCTTAAAGATCTTATTTAAAGTTTTAAAGTTATAAGGTGGCTGGTTACAATTAATTTTTGAGTTAACCACATCACGTACAACCACAAGAATGAGAAGTTATGCTACATGTATGTATGTCTAAATACATTGTACTGTCATGTATAACAAAAAAGAACAAATAAAAACTTTTTTTAAAAAGTTTTTTTGAGTTAATATTTCTCACATTTTTGCCCATATTATTTGCTGACTTGTTTGTTGTAGCCTTTCCTGTATTGTTGGGTCCTACATTGTCTGTGGTTCTTAATACTTCACACTAAAAGTCAAAATTGTTCTATAATTACAAGCCAGGCATGGTGGCATACGCCTGTAATCCCAGCGACCCTGGAGGCTGAGGCAGGAGGCTCAAGAGTTCAAAGCCAACCTCAGCAACTTAGCAAGGCACTTAGCAACTCAATGAAACCCTGTCTCTAAATAAAATATAAAAAAGGGATGAGGATATGACTCAGTGGTTAAGTGCCCCTGGGGTTCAATCCCTGGTATCAAAAAAAAAAAGAAAGAAACTATAATTATAGATGTAATATATAATTATATAACTATGTGATTAGAAGCTACTTACCTGACTCGTGGAAGATCTTATTCTGGTTGTAGGGAAAGTTAATATTTATTTTCTGACATAACTCCCTTTCTGTAATTTCATTGCATTTGAAGAGATCTGGTTGATACTGATAATCCTAAAAGCATCTTATACTCTGCTCGCACAAAAACCTATCTTCTCTTGGAGCTGGGGTTGTGGCTCAGTGGTAGAGCACTCACCTTGCGAGTGCTAGGTTCAATCCTCAATTTAATTAATAAATAAAATAAAGATATAGTGTCCAACTACAACTAAAAAGTAAATATTAAAAAAAAACTGTCTTCTCATTTTTTTAGTCCCATATATTCCAAATGATAAGCAAAAGTACAACTATAATTAATTTTAGGGCCAGACCTCCTTGAAAAATAATACTATGGTGTTATTTGAAAAATTGATATTTTGCCTCAAGGTGTTATCCTAAGAGGATTCTTTTTAAAGTCATATAGTATTTAAAAACCTAGTTTGGGAATTATTATATCATTTAATAAGATATCAAGCATAATTTATCATGTAACCTTGAGTATATTTTAAGTGGCAGAGAATAGGGTTTTGAAGAATGGAACTTAGGTAAGTTAACTAGGGAAGAAGAAAGAGAGATTCAGAAAGCAGTACATAGAAAAGGTTGACTCAGACCAGAACATCTGGCCAGCAAGAGAGCAACAGAAGGTCAATGGGTAAGTAGCCTAGGGCACAAACATAACTTCTCCAAACTCACAATTCTGCCCATAGCCTCAAATATGGACTCTGGGATGCCTAAACAATATTAAGGCTTTTTGCTCTCCATCTGACATACAGCTGGAAGATATTAATTATAATGATATATATTTTAAATATATATATGTACATATATATTTATTAATGATTTATAATAATGGAGCAGGAGAATCTTATACAATATAATACAGTTATTATATCCACATTTCAGTGGCTAACTTAAAATAGGAATGGTAATCTTGAAGTTTATGGTGTTTTTTTCTATTAAAAAAAATTGTAAGGATAGAACTTGAGATTATTTGTGTAAAATTATTCACATAAATTTATTATTTACATAAATCTCAAATATCCATAGGTATTACGGTCGAAAGATGCTTTTCCTCTTGATGTATCATCCTAACTTTGAGAAAATGCTTGAAAAATATGTTCCATCTAGAGATTTGCCTTATATTAAGGAATCTGTTAAAACCTTACGACAAAAGGTATGTGGAAAAAGTTTGTTTTATAAACGATTTTAAAAGCAAACTTTATTTTCCCATGAAGATAAAAGATAGAAATAATTACTTCTTGGATTATTTCTTTGCTAATCATTTGAAATGTATCTTCAATAGTACAACTGCAATAATAAATAGACATATGTAGTGTCAAGCTAGAATAAATATTCATTGCTGTGCCAGGAGTCAAAACCCAGGACCTTGCATATGTTAGGAAAGCATTTTGCCACTGATTTACATTTCCAGCACCTAAAACAACTTTTAAACAATTTGTTTTAACAAGTATAGAATTTCCTAATCGTGAACCAGACATGACGCACATGCGTATAATCCCAGAGGCTCAGGAGGTTTAGGAAAATTAGCCTCAACAAATTAGCAAGGTCCTAAGCAATTCAGCGAGACCCTATCTCTAAATAAAATACAAAAATGAGCTGGGGATGTGGTTCAGTGGTTAAGGGCCCCTAGGTTCAATCACCGGTACAAAAAAAAAAATTGAATTTCCTATTAGTCATGTATTTTAAAGTATATCAATATGAAAATGCTTAAAATGTTTTATCAGGGATACTTTGAAAATTACTTTGTGTAAATTATTTCACTGATAATTTTAAGACTTCTCACACTGCCTTTCTTTATGTTTACTTGCAGGGTTTGGGAGAGATACCACTAGATACTCCTTCAGCAAAAGGAAGGCGATCTCATACTGGTAGTGTTGGAAATGCAAGATCATCATCTGTTTCTAGAGATTCTTTCAGTTCAGCTGAAAGGTAAGATCATTTGATAGTCCACATCATTAAAGAAATTACTCTCTAGTTATAGGAGTCACATTTGGGTGCTTTCATTAACTATCTGAACTATATCAGGATATTTGTCAAAATTTAAAGGGGTTTTAAAAGTTTGTAAATGACCTAGAAAGTGTGAGGTAATTATATTTAATAAGGCAATTTATTCCCAGCAACTTGCTTTTACATGCATAGTAGTGAAGTTTTTGGTGTTATTAAACTTATCAATGTTAGGCCTGTGTTCGACAACTCTGATTAATTTTGTTCTAATTTTTTACTCCCTCCCCCTCATTTATAAAAGTAATGAACAAATATTGTTAAAGGGAAAAATTTACAAAATACAAACATTAAAAGAAAATTTTAATCATTCATAATGTCATCAATCAAAAGCAAACTATTCTTAAAATTTTTATAAATATTATTATATATGTAATTTTGTAACGTATTTAAACCATTTAAGAACTTTGCTATACTGATTATACAATTTAAAAAAGTCTTTTGTAATATTATGATCTTTTTAGTTTATTTTTAATTTTGAACATTATTATTTTTTTTGGTACCGGGGATTGAACCCAGGGGCATTTAGCCACTGAGCCACATCCCCAGCTCTATTTTATATTTTATTTAGAGACAGGGTTTCACTGAGTTGCTTAGGGCCTTCTTTTGCTGAGGCTGGTTTTGAGCTCATGATCCTCCTGCCTCCGCCTCCTGAGCCTCTGGGATTACAGGCAAGAGCCATGCCCAGCTTGAATATTATTTTAAAACTGTCTGGGCTAGGCATGGTGGCACACAACTGTAAATCCTATCTATTTAGGAGGAAAAGTAGGGCACTGAAAGTTACTGACCATCCTGGGCAACTCAGTGAGACCCTGTCTCAAATAAAATAAATAAAAGGTCTGGAGATATAGCCTGGTGGTAGATTGCCCCTGGGTTCAATCTCCAGTACCACAAAACAAACAGTAACAAAAAAAAAAAAATCCTATATAGCAACTTTCATATTTTCTTTAGTTTCCTTGTTTTAGAATGTCTATACTAAACCTTAGCTATGAGTAAAACTATATGCTAACTCTTATGAGTCCTCCCAGAAAATCACCAACCAGGGGAAGATCTTAAAGACTCCCAAAATAGATATTATGGCCATTAGTTACATCATTTTATGAACTTTTGAAAAAATTAACATATTAATGAGATTTTTTAATTAAGTTTGTTGTTTTTATGGGAAAGTAAAAAGGAAATTAAACTTACCTTACTTTGACTTTAGAGAGATAACTGAAGTTCGTGAAGTCGCCAGAAAATCAGTTCCTCGTAATTCCTTAGAAAGTGCTGAGTACGTTAAAGTCATAACAAATTTATTAAATGCAAAAGACTTTCGTGATCGTATTAATGGGATTAAGCAACTTTTATCAGATGCTGAAAATAATCAAGAACTTGTTGTTGGAAATATCGTGAAGGTAAGGACTATTGAAACTAATTTTCATTTGAAATCTGTAGCTAATAAAAAAGTTCATTCATATTAAAAAATTACCCTAAACCTCATAACTTTATATTTATTTTCTTATAACTCAAAGTAACCAGAAAAAAAAAATAAGAAAGGAGTCATGTATTTTTCTGAATCCTCCCACAAGATGGATTGCTCCTTGAAATCTCTGTATGCTCAGAGCTCTCAGAACTTGGCATTCAGTAAACATATGTCCAGTGAATCAATAAAAATTAAAAAACAAAAATGGAAATTTAAGAGACTTGCTATTGCTTTAGAACATATATTAAAACTTTTCGTGTATCAATTAGAAATCTCTATTCACCCATATATATCTATTTCTAAGAAGACAATAAGCAAAAGAAATGGAAATATTGATAAATGTTCATGGTACCAGAATATAGAGTATTTATGCTCCATCAGAATTTAGTTCAGGTAATTCTATTACTAATTTATTAACTAAATTCCATTTTAAATTGTTATAGTGTGCATTAAACTTGGCAGACATACTTAAAGTTACTTTTTAATTCCAGTGAACCAGGAAGTTACATTTTTTAATATCTGTTGAATATAACTCTTACTTAGTTGGACTATCCTTAACATGAAAAATAGTAAATAAATAAGCTTCAGGAGTTATTAATGATCTCAGCCTCTTAGAGTAGCTGTTCACTTACCTCACATACTTAAAGAATTATTTAGCATTTGCCTTACTATATCCTGAGTTTAATAAAGTTAAGATTTCTGAACAGTATAAAGTAATGGTTAAACAGTTTAAGAAGTAATAATAAAAGTGAAATTCTCAGTCTGGAGATATAGCTTAGTGGTAGAGTGCTTGCCTAACATGCACAAAGGCCTGGATTCAATCCTCAGCACCACCAAACAAAAAAAAATTTATCTATGAAAATGTCTCATAACAAACCTAAACTGAAACTTGGTCAAACCTCTATAATAAAATTAACATGTCTACTTCTGTTAGAAATATAGATAAAATAGAAACTTTTCTTAAGTTCTTAGAGTTAGTCAAGCTAACCTGAACCTTCCAGGAAACAGCATGTTTGTCATATTTACAGGAAGGCAGTCATCTGCCTACTGAATCACACTTGCAACCTTCATTTTTTTTTAATATTTATTTTTTAATTGTAGATGCACACAATACCTTTATTTTATTTATTTATTTTTATGAGGTGCTGAGGATTTATGTGGTGCTAAGTAAGCACTCTACCGCTGAGCCACCACTTCAGCCCCAACCTTCATTTTTTAGGATGCCTTTTGGGGTGATTTTTGAAATGTGGTCTTTTTGTTTTAAGATTTTTCAACACTTAAGTTTAGTACCCAAATTTTTATAAATTTTCTATTATTTTTGGTTATATAGGATGTTGTATTCATATGTTTAAACAAAATAAATTAAGAGAAATACCATGAAATGCTGAGAGAATTTAAATATAACAGAAACATTATTATACTTTAAATAACTTAGCCAATTTATTTTCAGATCTTTGATGCTTTTAAATCTCGGCTTCATGATTCCAATAGTAAAGTAAATCTGGTGGCTCTAGAAACAATGCATAAAATGATTCCTTTACTTAGAGACAACTTATCTCCTATAATCAACATGCTAATTCCAGCAATAGTGGATAATAATCTGAATTCCAAGAATCCAGGCATCTATGCTGCTGCTACAAATGTTGTTCAGGCACTAAGTCAGCATGTAGGTAAGAAATCTTACTTTGGCACTCAAATTATTTTGATTTTACTTTCATACTTTCTGATCCTGTGTATTTTTTATAATGCTGAAATCTTATTCAACTTTTTAAATTTAATAATGTCATAACATTTTTATTTTCTCTATCGTATTTTGAATTGTTTTTACTGATTAAATACTATCCCATTAAATTGAATTTCTCTTCCCATATCTTTGAGTTTTTAATTTTTTTAAATACCTAAGCCTCATAACTGATAAAAGATTAACTCAAAATGATTCATAAATTTCCATGTAAAATGTAACTGCAAAACTTTTAGAATATAACATCAGAAAATCCTCAGAACTTTAAGGCTTGGCGAAGTTTCAGGCATGATACTAAAAGCATGATCCATGAAAGTAAATAAATTGGCCTTCATCGAAATTTTTAAAAATTTACTCTGCAGAAGACCCTATTGAGTAAACAAAAGAAAAAGCTACACACAGAAAATATTTGCAAGCCATATATCTGACAAAAACTCACATCTTGAATATGTTAAAACTCTCAAAACACAACACTGGAAAAACAATATAATTAGAAAACAGGCAAAGGACACAAACATTTCACCAGCAAGGCTATATGTATCACAAATAAGCACATAAAAAGATGTTCGACATCACCTTGCATTAGGGAAATGCAAATTAAGATCATAATCAGTACATAAATATTGGAATAGCTAAAAAATTGTGACAGTACCAAATACTGACAAGGCTGCAGAAAAAACTGGATCTCTCATATATGGCTGGTGAGAATATAAACAAGATGACAGCCACTCTAGGAAATTAAACATACAGTTTCCATGCAGTTACTATATTACCCATCAATTGCACTCCCAGGCATTTACCCCAAAGAAATAAAAATTTAAGACAATACAAAAACCTGTATACAATTATTCATAATATCTGAAAGTTGAAAATAGCCCAGACGTCATTAAAGGGGTGAATGGTGAAACAAACTTTGACACTTCCTGAATTAGTCCATTTTCTCTATATATAATGAAATACCTGAGGCTGGGTAATTTAGAAAGAAAATAAGATAGGCTGTGGGTGTTGTTTAGTGATAGAGCACTTGCCTAGCATGCTCAGGGCCTTAGGTTTGAACCCCACCAGTGGAAAAAGAGAGGAGAGATTGAGATTGAGATTGAGCTCACAGGTTTTAGAGGCAGATACTTCAAATAGCTTGTTACCAGCACTAGCAAGCATCCCCCTAGGTGTGTTACATGCAGATGGTATCATGGCAGGAGCACATGAGAAAGGGAAAAAATCACATGGTGAGACAGGAAGCTAGGGCCAGTAATGACCTCCTCTAGATGCCATCCTTAAAAGTCCCACCACCTTTTAAAATCACCACTCTGGGTACCAGGCTTTAAACACTTAAACCTTTGGAGAACATGCTTAAATCTTATCTGAATCATAGTGTATCCATACCATAGAATACTACTCAGCAATAAAATGGAACAAACTTTGATTGTGCAATAATTTGGATGGATCTTAGAGGTATTATACTGGTGAAAAAAGCCCATCTGAACAGGTCATATCCAATTGGATTTCATTTGTACAACATACTCAAAATGACAAAATCACTGAGATGGTAAACAGATTAGTTGTTGCCAAGCTCTAAGGGTGTTGGTGAGGTGAGGATGGGCGTTTTAAAATTTAGATCTTAAATGCCCCCTGAAGACCCATGTTGAAGGCTTAGTTCCCAGGTCATAGCACTGTTGGGAGGTGGTGAGAGCTTTCTGAGGGAGAATCTAGAGGAAGGAAGTTAAGGCATTGGGCATGCCCCTTCTCTCTGCTTCCTGGCTGTCATGAGCTAAGCAGTTCACACACTCCCACCATGAGGTACTGTGTTGCCACAGACCCCAAACAATAGGGACAAGCGATCATGGACAGAAATTTCTGAAAAGGATGACCCTCCTTTTAAGTTTATTTTGTCACAGTATGGCAACACTAACACCCATGTGACTATAAAGAAATAGCATAGGACAATCTTAATGGTGAAGGAATAGTTCCATATGTTAATTGCAGTGATAATTGCACAAATCTACATACATGATGAAATGAAATAGAACTGTACACAAATATTCCTTGTTTTTATACTATAATAATGTAAGATGTAACCTTTGGGTAAAATATACACAGGATCTCTTTGTACTATCTTTACAACTTCCTATGAATCTGATTATTTCAAACTTAAATGCCTAAAAAATCAACCAGGTTAAAACTATCCCCCAATAAGAAATTTTTTTTCTATTTTTTAGTAAATCTATACTATCATTTAAATTAGATGCCTATAAGTAGTTTTTTTCTATATATATACCACATGGTAGCTCCTTAATGTTCTGTGAAGTATTTTTATTTCTTATTTTCTATAAGAATATTGTTCTTAAGGTTATAGAGAATTATAAATGGTTATTAACTGTATCTTTTTAAAAAGTTAACACATTGCTATTCTTAAAATGATCTCTTTTTTTCTTTTCAATGCTATGTAATGAAAAATAACTAAGATCTCATTACTCTTAAACATGTTTCTGTGTTGTTTTTTTTCTTCAGATAATTACTTACTTCTACAGCCATTTTGCACAAAAGCTCAATTTTTAAATGGAAAGGCAAAGCAAGATATGACGGAAAAGCTTGCTGGTAAATATTTTTCTTTTCTTTTTATTAGTTGATGGATCTTAATTCATTTATATGTGGTACTGAGACTTGAACCTAGTGCCTCACACATGCAAGTCAAGCGCTCTACCACTGAGCCACAACCCCAACCCACTGGTAAATATTTTTAAATTGTGATTTCAAAGAAATATTTTATTAGCTAAGGATAAACTAATGGGTATTTTAATTTAATTTTAGGGTAGCTATCAATGTAATACTTCACCTGTGAGATAAAAATGAATAATAAATAATAGTAGCCCATACGAGGGTCTTTTAAGACTTCTACCTAAATTTTTCTTCAAAAAAAATTCCAGAAAGGCGGGGATGTAGCTCAGTAGTAGAATGCTTGCCTAGCAGGTGCAAGGCCCTGGGTTCAATCCCTATTACTGCATAAAAAAAAAGAATTCTGGGGCTGGGTAAATAGTTCAGTGGTAGAGCACTTGCCTAGCATGCATAGCATCTTAGGCTTTATCCCAAACCTCAAAAAAGAAAGAAATTCTGTTCTTTTCTGGTGTTTTTTGTCTTCCTTTTAGGAGAAGTAATGTAGGAAAAATAAAAGGACATTAAAATCAAATATCGATGCTTACAGGAAAGTGCCATTTCAAATTTGGTTGATAAAATGTCTATAAATAAAAAATAGATGGGGCTGGGATTGTAACTCATTGGTAGTGCACTTGCCTAACACATGTGGAGTTCTGGGCTCAATTCTCAGCACCATATATAAATAAATATAATAAAGGTCCATCAACAACTAAAATTTTTTTTTAAATGTTAGAGAAATTTTTACTTAACTACATTTGGAAAATAGTGAGATTAATTTAAGGTTTGATTTCTCTATCACTTTTGCCCCAAATAATTATCAGATATAGAATTCTAATTCTTAAAGAGCTCAATCTTTGGTAGGAGAGTTTCTGTTGTTGTTGTTGTTCTTCTTCTTTTCTTCTTCTTCTTTTTTTAAAGAGAGAGAGAAAGAGAGAGAGAGAATTTTTTAATATTTATTTTTTAGTTGTCAGCGAACACAACATCTTTGTTTGTATGTGGTGCTAAGGATCAAACCCGGGCCGCACGCATGCCAGGCGAGCGCGCTACTGCTTGAGCCACATCCCCAGCCCCTTCTTCTTTTTTAATAGACACAGTATCTTTATTTTATTTATTTTCTTATGTGGTACTGAGAATTGAGCTCAGTGCCTCACACATGCTAGGCAATCACTCTACCACTGAACCACAACCCCAGCCCTCTGTTCTTCTTTTAAGAAACCTAAATTTTTAAGACAAATGGCATACAGAGGAAGCTTGGTGTATTTCAGATACTTTTTAAAAAATATTTTTGTTTTAATTAGCTATACATAACAGTAGAATGCATTTATGCACTTTGATATATCATATATAGATGGGATATAATTTCTCATTTTTCTGAATGTAAATGTTACAGAATCATATTGGTCATGTAATCACATATATACATATAGTAATAATGTTTATTTCATTCTACTATCTTTGCTATTCCCTCATCCCTTCCCCTTGCCTCCCATCACTTCCCTCTACCTAATCTAAGTTAACGCTATTCTTCCCTAGTGCCCCCTGCCTTATTGTGAATTACCATCTTCATATTAGAGAAAATATTCAGCCTTATGTTTTGTGGGATTGGCTTATTTCACTTAGCATTTCACATTTGCCATTTACTGTCAAATGCCGTATTTCACTCTTCTTTAAAGCTGAGTAATATTCCATTGAGTATATATACCACATTTTCTTTATCCAGTCATCTATTGAGCGACACCTAGGTTAGTTCCATAGTCTAGCTATTGTGAATTGAGCAGACCCGTTTTTTAAAAAGCCTCGCTATTTACCATACTTTTGTGTTTCAGATATTGTTATGGAACTTTATCAAAGGAAACCTCACGCCACAGAACAGAAAGTGTTGGTTGTTTTATGGCACCTTTTAGGAAACATGACACACAGTGGCTCTCTGCCTGGAGCTGGAGGAAATATCAGAACAGCCACAGCTAAATTATCAAAAGCACTTTTTGCACAGATGGGTCAGAATCTCTTAAATCAGGCTGCATCCCAACCACCACATATCAAAAAGAGTTTAGAGGAATTGCTTGATATGACAGTTTTAAATTAATTATGAATTTTTGATGAAATATGATATGATGAACAAAACCGTTTACATGATAACAAATGAAACTTTTTTAAAGTTGCATTTTTGAGTGCCTGCACTTAGATCCAGTAAATTAAGTCAATGACTATTTTTATTTGCAGTCTGTGAGTACACATCTGCCCTATATCAACCCTACCACTTGTGCCCATCACAGGTTATTTTAATTTTAGAAAACTAAAATACTTAATATAACCCAATATTCATGAAATCAGTGGCATGTGGAATGAATGCCATTTAATATTTTTTGAGAAAAGTTCTGCTCATTTGCACTATTCTATAGAAAACGCAATGTGTTGTCCTATATGTACAATTAGATTTATAATTAAAAATATACTTTTTCTTATGTAATCATGTTCTGCTATGTCTCATTACTCAGCCTTATTTTATTACGTGGAAGAAAAGTCATTGAACTATGTTGTCACAAACTAACTTTTATGTACTATTTGTGAAAAACATGTATTTCTGAATCAGTCTGCTAATATGATTATGCAGTATTAGCTTGCTATTGCTGCTGTGTTAATGTGATATATTTGCTTACCTTTGGGGTTTAATTATCTGCATAATTGTGAAATTTAACAAGTTATAATAAAGCATGATGACCAAAGTTTTAGAAAATAGTAAACATTTAAATACACGTTTAAGAAAACGTGTTGAATGTAACCTCCCTATTTTTGTGTGCAAACACTAAATTTTATTTCTGTATGTCCTGACATTTATAAAGGTGTTATTTTGCTGCCCAGTTATGTAATTCTCAAAATAGTGCCAGGTCTCCTATAGTTTTTCTCAGAATTCTTGGGCTTACAAGTACTGTATGCATCTTAAAAAAAGAAAAGGAATGTTATAAAATAAAAGGATTTATTTCTGTAGATGTGTGACAGGTGTCCTATTTTTCCAATTTCCATATATGTTAAAATGGAAAAACTATATTACAATGTTGACTTATCACTTTCATTTGATCTGTCTTATATACTACTGATTTATCACTATTAACTTATTAGTAGTAGTGGGTCTACTTTTGTCTTTATGGGAAATTAGCTGTGTTACCTCGGGCAAGTCATTTCCCAGGTCTGGACCTTAGTTTTCTCATCTCTAAATATGAGGGCTAGTCTGGATGATTTTGTTTCTTTTGGGGGTCTTCTTTTAAGGTCTTCTCCTGTTCTAAAATTCTTTGATCCTATGTTCATCATTTTTATACTTTCTGTGTTATTAATTTTCTAATTTATTTGGTTCCTTCCTTTCTTTTATGTCTGGGGAAGCAGGCAGAGGTGCTGGGGAAAGAGTTAGGGCCTCACAGATGCTAAACGCATGCTCTACCATTGAATTACATCAGGGGCACTCAACCACTGAGCAACATTCCCAGCCCTATTTTGTATTATACTTAGAGACAGAATTTCACTGAGTTGCTTAGCTCATTGCCATTTGCCATTGCTGAGATTAGCTTTAAACTCGCTATCCTCCTGCCTCAGCTTCGAAGCCACTGGAATTACAGGCATGGCCTACCAATTTTTTTTTTTTAAATTTATCCACAACTTCTAAGAAAAAAAAAAACAGGAAAGGAGACTAAAGAGTTGGCTATTTTTCTCCTTTTTAATGCTATTTTATAATTGTATACGTGCTTTTAAAATACTATGAGTGCCACAGCACAGTGGTAAATGCCTGTAATCCCAGTGGCTCAGGAGTTCAAAGCCAGCCTCAGCAAAATCAAGTCACTTAGTAATTCAGTGAGACACTGTCCCTAAATAAAATACAAATAGGGCTGGGTATGAGGCTCAGTGGTTGAATGCCCCTGAGTTCAATTCCCAGTACCCCCCAAAAATAAAATACCACAAGTGTTTTCTTCTAAGTGTATTTTATCCTGTAGTTGATATAGGATAAACTGTAGCCCTGTAGTTTGAATCTGGAGGTGTTAGACTTTCTATGTAGGGCTAGAAATATCTTTGGCCTGGTAAACCACAGATTATGATATATTCAGGATATTTTACCCTTTAAAAGTAATCATTCTTAGCTCAGGCCATACAAAAAGAGGCATGTAGTATAGTTTGCCAACACTTGTTTTAGACTCTTTGGCTCTCAATTATAATTCTAAAAGCATCATTACATTTTTTTCAACTCTTTTTTCTTGTGCTAGACATTGAATCCAGAGATGTTTTATCACTGAGCCTCATCCTCAGCATTTTCATTTCTTTTTGCTATGCATTGTTGAAACAATAGGTACAGATTACAACTTTTTCTACCCAGAGCAGCGGTCCACACCTGTAATCTAGCGACTAGGGAGGCTGAGGCAAGAGGATAGTGAGTTCAAAGCCAGCCTTAGCAAAGGTAAAGTGCTTAACAACTCAGTGATACCCTGTCCCTAAATAAAATATAGAATAGGGTTGGGGATGTGGCTGAGTGGTCAAGCACTCCTGAGTTCAATTCCTGTACCCACCCCCCAAAAAACAGATTACAACTTTTTCTAATTATTACCCCTATATCATTGCTAAATTTGCATTGATTGATTGTTGGATATTGAAAGTAAATTTTAAATGTTAAAGGCAGAAGAAAGCCATTACTTATGTATAGATTTAATTTAGCCCTTGTTTTGGATAGGGATAGTTTGAATTTTGCATTGAAAAATGTATAATAAATACAATCTCTATTAACAATTTGGAAACTTTTCTTCACATAATACTGTCATTAATTATGAAGAAAATATAATCTCAGCTACTTGGTAGGATCACAAATTTTAGGCCAGTCACAGTAATTTAGAAAAACCCTATCTCAAAATAAAAATAAAAAAAGCTGGGGATGTAGCTCAGTGGTAAAGCACCCATAGGTTCAATCCTCAGTAGCACAAAAAAAAAAAAATAGCCATTAATGTAACAGAGTTCCAAGCTTAAAAATGTTTTATGTTTTAGTAACTTCTTGATAATGCACACTCAGAATCTGCCTCTCTGTTATTTGTTCTATGGGCAAAACAATGAGATAAGCAGAGAAAGTTTGAAATTTATCCTGGAAATAGGAAGCAATGTTTTCAAGGGTGGAAGTAACATATTTAAAAAATTAGCCAGTAGTATAGGAATAGTTGAATGGAGCACAATAAGAGTGAAAGTAATGAAATGCATTTGGAAACACTGGTCCAGGGCCTGTCTGTGGCAAATGAATTTCATCAAATGTGCCAGCCTAGTGGATGGATGATGTCTGCCTGTGCAATGTGTTAAAAAAAATGAAGTTGGGGCTGGGATGTGGCTCAAGCAGTAGCATGCTTGCTTGGCATGCGTGCAGTGCTGGGTTCGATCCTCAGCACCACATAAAAATAAAATAAAGATGTTGTGTCCACTGAAAACTAAAATAAATAAATAAATGTTAAAATTCTCTCTTTAAATAATCAATAAAAAAATTAAAAATAAATAAATATTGAAAAAAAATTCTCTCTTTAAAAAAAAAAGATTGAAGTTATGCCAAGTTTCAATAAGTAATGACCTGTATATGCAGAGTGCAGAGCTCAAAATTAGACTCTAGATCACCATACTATGCAATAGATAAAGCTCTGAAATATATAGAAGGTATGAGAATTGGAAGTATAGGTCTGAGAGGTATTCTGGTAGCAAGCTTGACTGAGTTGATGATACACTTAGATGTGGAAAACAGTCACAGGTAGTAGAAGTTCTAACACTAGCCACTGGTGGATGATAACTTTAACAAAAATGGGGGATACTAGAGAAGTATTTTGTTGGGGGAAAGAGGAATATAATGTGTTTAAGATGCTATAAAGTGACTCTGACTCTAAAGACAAAGAGTTCCTACATTCAACTTGCAGTTTCACATGTATTAACTTGGACCAAGGGATAATATTTTTTTAAGAAAATGCATCTGGGGGCTGGGGTTGTGGCTCAGAGGTAGAGCATTCGCCTAGCATGCATTAGGCACTGGGTTCGATCCTCAGCACCACATAAAATAAAATAAAGATATTGTGCCCACCTATGACTAAAAAAGAAAAAGAAAAAAAAAGAAAACGCATCTGGGGGCTGGGGTTGTGGCTCAGCGGTAGAGCACTTGCCTCATACGTGCGAGACTCTGGGTTCGATCCTTAGCACCACATAAAAATAAATAAGTGAAATAAAGGTATTATGTTCTTCTACAACTAGAAAATAAATAGATAGATAAAAGAAAATTTATCTGTCATGAGCAAAAAAATTATTGTACGTACTTATGGGGTACAACTTGATGCTTTCATATCTGTACGTTGTGGGATGATTAAATCAAGATGATTTATATGATGATTAACATGGGGTATGTCTAAGATGATTAGTGTATCTATTAATATATCCATGTTAAACATTTTTTATGGTAAGAGCATTTAAAATCTCTCTTAGAAATTTGCAAATGTACACTATTATTAACCATATCACCATGTTATACAATAGATTTTCAGAATGTGTTCCTTCTAAGTGAAATTTCATCTCTTGATACAATTCCCCCAACCAACTCCTGCTAACCACCCCTTCTTGAGATTGACTTTTTTAGATTCCACATATAAGTGAGATCATGCAAAGTTTGTTTCTGGGCCTGGTTTATTTCATTTGGCATAATGTCCTCCAGATTCATTCAGGTTGCTGCAAATGACAGTATTTCCTTTTTGTGACTGATTAGTATTCCATTGTGTACAGATGCCACATTTTCTTATCTGTTTATCCATTGATAGACACTTAAGTGGATTCCATATTTTGGCTACTGTGAATAATGCTGCAATGAATATGGTAGTGCAGTTATCTCTTCATATTGATTTAATTTTCTTTGGATATATACCCAGAAGTAGAATTGCTGGATTGTATGATAGTTTCATCTCTATTTGGGGGGAGAACTCTGCCATCACTCTGCCACTGATCTACATTTCTAGTGCCCCTGCGTATTTTTGTTTTGGTACCAGGGATTGAACCCACAGGTATTTACCCCCCCCCTTTAAACCTTTATTTATTTATTTATGTGGTGCTGAGGATTGAACCCAGTGCCTCATATGTGCTAAGCAAACATTCTACTACCACTGAGCTACAACCCAAACCTTTTTATTTTTTATTTTGAGATAGGATCTTGCTAAATTGCTTAGGACCTCACTCAGTTGCTGAGTCTGACTTTGAATTTGCAATCCTTTTTCTTCAGCTTTCTCAGTTGCTGGGATTTCAGTCATGTGCCACCATGCCTGATTCCTTTTCTTTCTTTCTTTGTTGTTGTTGTTGTTTTGTTTTGAGACAGGGTCTTGTCTCCCTAAATTGCCTAGATCCACTCCAAACTTGGTATCTTCCTGCCTCAGCCTCCCAAGTTGCTAGGATTACAGAAATGCACCACCACAGTATTTTTAATTTTTGAGAAATTTACATACCGTTTATCACAATGTGTACACTTAAATTCCCACCAACATTAAACAAGGGTACACCCTTCACCACATCCTAGCCAACATTTTTTGACTTTTGAAAAGACCAGGTTTGAGGTAATATCTCATGTTTTAGTTTAAATTTTACTGATGATTAGTGGTGTTGAACATTTTTTAATATACCTGTTAACCAGATATGTTTTTCTTTTGATAAGTACTTATTCAGGTCCTTTGCCCTTTGCTCATTTTTTAGTTTGGTTTGTTTTCTTGCTATTTAGTTATTTCAAGTACCTTGTATGTTTTAGATATTAATCCCTTACCAGAATTATGGTTTAAAAATATTTCTTCTCATTCCATAGGTGGTCTCTTCACTCTGTTCACTTCCTTTTCTGTGAAGAGGCTTTTTAGTTTGATGCCCATTTGTCTTTTTTTGGGTTTTGCTGCCTGTGCTTTTAGATTCAAGAAAATCTTTGCAAGATTTTTCCCTTGAAAACATAAGGAAATGGATGAAACTAGAGGACATTATGCTAATTGAAATAAGTCAGACTCAGAAAAATAGAATAAAACAGTGGTTACCAGGAGCAAGGGTTGGAGGATTGCAGTGAGCAAATGGGAAGAGAATACAGAAAATACAAAGTAACAAATATGAAGGATGAACAAGTGTAGTTAGTGATCTAATATGCAATATAGGAACAGTAGTTAATAAAATTGTATTATATTGTGGATTATTGCTAAATCAATAGACTTTAGCCACTCTTAACCAGCCCTCTTCACATACAAAGGGTACTTGTGGGAGAGGATCAATATTAATTTGCTTCACTATAGTAGCCATTTTATTGTTTTAATGTATTCCAATATGTTGTATACCTTAAATATACACAGTAAAATCTACCAAAACTGGAAACCACAGCTGAGTGTGGTAGCACAAGACTTTGTAATCTACCAGAAGGCTGAGGCAGGAGAATTATAAATTTAAGGTCAGCCTGGACAATTTAGCAAGACCCAGTTCAAAATAAAAAAATAATAATGTTTTTTGGGGGAGTATACCAGGGCCAGCCTAATAATTTTTTTTTAAAGGCTGGGCAGATTGAAGGTATAGATTGATGGTAGAGTTGTAGTGCCACCCCTTTCTCCAGGGAAAATCTTAACTAAGCTTCTCCCGAAATCTTCACCATAATTGATTTTAGGATTATCAGCAAAAGTATTCGCTACAAGAGTTCAATGTAGTTAAAGTTCCTATCTTCCTATTTGCTCTTTTTACTTGGCCTCTGGCCTGGAGGAGATCAGCACTCCAGGTGCTGAAAGCCCCCTTACTAGTTTTTCACACACATTTATCCAGTATAGTAGTTTGTAGAAGTGTGTTTGCAAATGCAAAGTGTGATTAAAAAAAAAAAAAAAAGATCCTTTAACAAGGCATCTGGCCTTGAGATGGAGCTTCACAGAAATGTCTACATTTCTAAGATAAGAGAAGTTACCAATTGGGCTCCTCAGTAACGGCTGGCAAGGAGAGGAAAGAAAGAGAAGAAGCTCTCCCCTTCTCAGGCACTCTACTTCAGGGGTTAACTTGCCCAGAACAGTGAAAGAAAAAGCTTTTGTGTGAACTTCTGCAGACTGTGAACTTCTGAGCCACTCTAATCTGGGTATTAAGTTCAGAAACTACCTGAATTCTGGGTTCAGGGATTGATAAATCACAGCGAAAGCTTTGCCCTCTGAACCTGCTATAGCCAAATTAAAAAAAAAAAAAAAAAATCTGCTTCCTGTTTCTATTTGGTGTCTGGCCTCCTCTGTCCCTGCAACAGAATGACACAAGGTGGTTAAATCTCCAATACCTGCTCCCCACAAAAAAAAAAAAAAAAGGGGGAGGAGGAGGAAAAGAAAAAGTGAAACGAAAAAAATTTAAATCAGGCAAAAGAAGAAACTTCTTGATGCTTGTAGCAGAAAAGTCAAAATTTTGGACTTTAAATCTGACTTGATCAGGATTAAAACAATGTCATCTAAAATGAATTTCTCCTTCGCCTACAAAAACAGTTAATTTCTCTTTTTGTCTCACATCCAGAACTGATTCATGTGTTTACCCTAAATCAGTCATTGGCAAATAGAAATGAGATTACCATAATTTTTTTGAACAGATGATGATTCAACTTCTGGAATTGTGCACTTTGCTGAATGATAACTGAAAATGTTAAAAAGAAAATATATGGGCTGGGGATATGGCTCAAGCAGTAGCGGCATGCGTGCGGCCTGGTTTCCATTCTCAGCACCACATACAAAGATGTTGTGTCCATGGAAAACTAAAAATAAATAAATAAGTAAACATTAAAATTCTCTCTCTAGGGCTGGAGATGTGGCTCAAGAGGTAGCACGCTTGCTTGGCGTGCGTGCGGCCCGGGTTCAATCCTCAGCCCCACATACAAATAAAGATGTTATGTTATATATACTTAACAAAATGAATATTTTAAAAAGAACAGTACATATGCATTGTAGAAATACATGCAAATATATATGCAGCAATTTCTTCAAAAGCTATTCAGAGTGTAGTATTCCAGTTGATTTAGCAGTTGAAATTAATTAAAGGTTGAAAAAACCTTGACCCTGAAGGAATAATTCTCATACACATTTTCCTTGCATTCACATTATTCTTTCTTTGCAGCATTATCTGTGAAGAATATAGACTTTTCTGAGCCTTATTTGTTTTAGAAATTAATCCCTATGATAATATATCATTATAATAATATATAATATATAATCTTTCCCTATATCTTCTTTTTTTTGCCAGGGGATGGGGGGCAACCAGGGATTGAACTCAGGGGCACTCAACCACTGATCCACACCCCAGTCCAATTTTGTATTTTATTAGAGATAGAGGCTCACTGAGTTGCTTAGTACCTGCTGTTGCTGAGGGTGGCTTTGAACTCACGATCCTCCTGTCTCAGTCTCCCAAACTTCTGGGATTACAGGTGTGCTCCACCAAACCCGGCTCCGTTTATCTTAATTAGCACATAACCTTAATTCAATCTTGAACATAATATGCCTGACTTTCCAAGTCTACAACTAACACAACCATAATAAATATATGTGTCATGGTTTTAAAATAATATCATTCATTACCTAGGCTTATGGGGTAAAATAAGGTATATTTAATAAGTGACACTTTAAATAATCTCTGAAGACTGAGTTAAACAATGAGAAAAGAATGGAGAAGCACATTCTAAGTGCCTGCAAAAGTCTGAGATAAAGAATATGAAGAAGTCAAGCTTCCACGTTTCAAAGTGAGCGGTAGATTGGTTCCAGATTGAAATAAAGATGTGTAGCCAGGAGGTGGCACAGGCCTGTAATCCTAGAGGCAGGAGGAGTGCTAGTGCAATACTAGTCTCAGCAAAAGGGAGGCACCAAGCAACTCAGTGAGACCCTGTCTCTAAATAAAATGTAAAATAGGTCTGGGGATGAAACTTAGTGGTCTGAGTGCCCTGAGTTGAATACTCAGTACCCCTCCCCCACCAAAATAGCGCCATTAACAGCAAGAAGGAGAACCTAAGGGTCTGGATTTTGCCGGTGCACGCCTGCAATACCAGCTGCTTAGGAGACTGACACAGGAGGATTGCAAGTCGAACACCTAGCTAGCCTCAGCAAAGGCAAAGGGTTAAGCAGCTCAGTGAGATCCTGTCTCTAAATAAAATACAAAATAGGGCTGGGGATGTGAGTGGTTGGGTGCCTCTGAGTTCAATCCCTGGTAACCTCCCACCCCTATCCCATCCCCCAAAAAAAAGAAAAAGAAAAGGATCTGGATTTGCTAAAGGAAGTCAAGACTAAGATTTAAACAGTGAAGTAAAATTAATCTGGCTATGCCCAGGCATTTGAATGGGGCCATATTCAACATAGCAAAAAATTATTTGAGATTATTTTAAGAATCTAGGAGAAAAATGCCTATGGCCTTACCTAAGGTTAAGTGTGCAGATGGAGCAGATTCGGCAAGTTCAAGAAGCATTTCAAGAATTGACAGGAGTTGGTAAGAGACTGGGTGTTTGGACTGAGGAAATAAGGAAAAGACTAGAATGACTACCAGTCTTCTGATTTGAGCAAATAAGTGGGTGGTGATACCATTAACTGAGAAAACAAATACTGATAGTGGTGAAATCAAGAATTGAATGGACCATATTCTTGGAAGGTAAAGAAAACTAGGTTCAGGGATGGGGCTGGGAGGCCTTCTGAGATTATGGAGGAATTGAGACTATGACAACATTCAGAAATTATTGTTGTTGTCATAAGCAGTTACCGTGCTAAAATGGGAGATGGATGGGGCTCCTCCAATTAAGGGATATAGTTCTCTACTTTTTAAATATCTTCTTATGCCTTGATTTGGCCAATTTTATTCTGCAGAGTCAACTCTTTGTCAGTTCTGTGTCCTCGTGAATCAGAGAGGTTTGCTCCATAAAATAAAGACCATCTGTTATGGTTTGGATGTGAAATGTTCCTTAAAAAGCAAATGTGGCAATGCAGGAGTGTTCAGAGGTAAAATGATTATTAGATTGAGAGCTGTAACCTAGTCAGTAGATTAGTCTATTTGAAGGATTAATAATTTGAATGGATTACTGTGTGGTAACTGTGAGGAGGTGGGGCATAGCTGGAGGAAATAGGTCACTGGGGACATGCCCTTGGGGATTATCTTTTGTCCCTAGCTACTGGCACTCTCTGCTTGCTAGCTGCCATGAGATGAGCAGCTTTCCTCCACCATGCTTTCTGCCATGATATTCTGCCTTACTCAGACCCAGAGCAATAGAATCAGCCAACCATATGAACTTCTAAAACCATGATCCCAAAATAAACTTTTCTTCCTCTAAATTGTGTTTGTCAGAGATAAAAAGTTGACTAACACACCATCCAGTTCAATAACTGTAAGTCAGCTCCCCTTTTCTAACAATAACTTCTGTGATTTGATGAGATCTCTGCATTCAAAAATGTTTGTATTACTGCTGAAATTATGGTCTCTAGGAGGAATCTACCATAGCATCTGCAGCCAAGGAGAACAATATTGTAAATGCTGTCTTGCCCTTCATCTGTGTATTTTTTATTTATTTATTTTTTTTCTGAAGGGAATGTTGCTAGCACTCAGGAGACATCATTGAGTGACTCAGAGACATAGGTGAGTGGAAAGTTGTCCATGCAGAATTTGCAGGGAAATGGATGGCTTAGAGCAGATTATGCTAAGTGAAGCTAGCCAATCCCTAAAAAACAAATGCCAAATGTCTTCTTTGATATAAGGAGAGCAACTAAAAACAGAGCAGTGAGGAATAGCATGAGGAAAAGATTAACATTAAACAGGGAGGAGAGGTGGGAGGGAAAGGGAGAGAGAAGGGAAATTGCATGGAAATGGAAGGAGACCCTCATTGTTATACAAAATTACATATAAGAGGAAGTGAGGGGAAAGGGAAAAAAATCAAGGGAGAGAAATGAATTACAGTAGAGGGGGTAGAGAGAGAAGATGGGAGGGGAGGGGAGGGGGGATAGTAGAGGATAGGAAAGGCAGCAGAATACAACAGTCACTAGTATGGCAATATGTAAAAACGTGGATGTGTAACCGATGTGATTCTGCAATCTGTATACGGGGTAAAAATGGGAGTTGATAACCCACTTGAATCAAATGTATGAAATATGATATGTCAAGAGCTTTGTAATGTTTTGAACAACCAATTAAAAAAAAAAAAAGAAAGTTGTCCATGCAGAGTTTATGTCCACATTTTGACTAAAGAAAATATTAGAACAATTGCTAGCTGTTTGCACTAGCAGATTTGAATCAACTTATACTGAAAGACCCCCGTTTCCCTGTCCAAGGAGAATCACACGAAACACTGGCTGCAAAAGCGCAAGAGGTTTGTTTATTGGGACACAGGCGCCTGCGGGTGCCCAGCAGAACCTCAGCCGGAGCTTTGGTGAGCTGGCACACCGGGCTTGGGGATACAGAAATTTTTATAGGGTAAAGGGGCAGTTTTCACACGAGGTAAACAATAAGTTTCTTATTAATTTTAAACCCAGCATATAGATTACCTAAAGGGCAAAGTTGTTTTTCACTGTATGCTACTGAAAAAGAACCACATAAAAGCTACATATTTGCACTCTGGTCCTCTTGTTCCTGCTTATTCAGGCATGCCTCGGGACCTGGTTCTCTGTCCTTTTTTCAACCGGTTACACCTAACTAATTATTTGAATAACACCTCTGGTGCCTGCGTAGGTTTGTGACATGCCTCGGTGGTTTTGCAACTAGGCCTGACGTTGTTGGGCTGGGGTCTTTCATTCCCCCCTTTTTCTTGATCATGGATAGAATCTTATATCCATTGTCCTGTGTTTTTCCTGAGTCATTCCCAGCATGGCCTCCATTTTAGATTTCACTCTGTATTAGACCCGATTTACCTAACTACACTAACTACCTAACTTTAAATCTGGCTTCATTCCCCCCTCTAATTTGGGAACTCCTTACTGCTGTAAGGAAAGGGGGCGAAGATCTTTCTGACTTCTTCAGGCTGACAAAAAGGGGCGATGTTGGGGCAAGCAGTTTGGAGTCCCCTTTTAAAAATCGGGTCTATCGAGTGGTTCATGATAGGCTGGAGGGCCATTTGAGTGATGGGTGGTCTATAAGAGAAACAAGAATTCATTAGTACTGGAACCATATTGATGCAGCAATAAATGCCATAGTACAGGAATATGCCAATGAGTATGATGGCAAAGACAAAGACTAACAATGTTTTCCACCAGGAAGTACCAAGAACCAGAAGCTAAAATACTGTTTTCATGATAAAGTTGCTGAGGACATGGCTTCTATCTGAGCATGTAAATCTTTAAGGATATTTGTCACATTGCCAGAATTATCAGGGATGTAAACACATCATTTAACTCTTAGGGTTACAGTTGTCCTTCCCTTAAGATATACTTTAATAATTTAATATCATCTGATTTTGCAAAATCCTTTTTCTAGTATGACCTGTGTCTAATAGAGAAATCTAATTCTGTTACTTAGGGCTGGATAACCATACTAGCAAACACCAAGCCTACCTGTGTAGGTTAGGAATATCTGTGGGCCTTAAACTAAAAAACTACTCTGGCAGTTTCTTTTGATAGTTATCAGGCATTTTTACCTAAGAATCTCTTTTGTAGCCTCCAGTCTACTTATGGTTGGAGGTTACATTTAACTATTATTATTATTTAAAATGTCCAGGAACAACTGTGTTTTGGCTTTTGACTGTCTTTGCTAAGTGTCTAAGATGAAGCAAGTCAAACTGACTTCTGTTTCTACCTATTGTTAACAGTCAGCCTCCTGGGAGTCCTCGGGAACTTCACAGCAGCTTCTCAGTTCTGCTAGTGCCATTTGCGCTAGGATGGGTCCAGGCCTTGTTTGACCACGTGGCTTCCCTCGGAAGCATCAGGGATGTCTCCCTTTTCTGATGACCCTCCTCTTCACAGCAAATGCACTGATTGGCTTTCTGTCCTCCACTGGTCTCATTAATCTCCCTGATCAGGAGGTTATGTGGCCTAGAGTTGCAAAGCCCTTTGGAGAAGTCCCCTATCCCTGATTCAGACTGACTCAGAGGGCAAGAGCCAAATTTTTAATTTTAAAACTTAATCTTAAACATCCAGCAAATAAGTCAACAGCCTTATATTAAGAGCACTGGGCTTTAATGTCTATCTCTCTATCCTGTAGGTGATAACTTCTTGTCTTAAATTAACCCAGGTTGTTAGTACCTCTGTAAAACATTAACAGGCAATCTTTAGACCATCTAAAAGCAAACTACAAAACAAAACTAATTAGGATAAAAACATATTTAGTTTATGTAATAGCTACCTTGAATTTTGGCGGAGTTATACATTATAATTCCCTGTTTGAGGTCCTGGCAATCGTGACAAAAACCAACTTTTGGACACAGCCTTAAATGCACTGAAATCTGGCCTACTTTTTTCATAGTCACTTTTACATGAGATGGGACATAGAGCCTTATCTCAAGTAAGGTGGGGCTCATCATAAGTCTTAAATATTATAGTTCTGAAGCTGATCTTTGTTTTTTAGACATCATTTTACAAAGTTTACGTAAAATGTTGCTCAAATTTACATGAATATTAGCTAACACAACATAATATCACATCTAAACATGAATTAAAGAAAGGCTGAAAGCTTTTAACTTTTTGTAGAGAAGTAGCAAAGTACTTTTGTGTTTTGCAATAAAATCTTTACATTGATTAGGCTCTCATTAACTTAAAAATACATCTAAATTGTATCTCAGTGTAAAAAATTAACATGAAACTTTTTCTTAACTTATTGATAATAAGTACAGTTATAGAACACAAATAATATAAATGAACTTCCATCATGTTTTTCTTTGAAGCCTAAAATTACCATACAATTTTAGTACACCAGCTTGATATAATGTTCTTTCTAAAGCTTTTACCTTACAGACTTGTATACCTGGAAGATATGAACACATTAATGGCACCAATTACATTGATGTTTTTATAATAACCAAGTTTAGCTTTTAAAGAAATAACATAGCACAATTCTCTAAAACAACAGCACTTGTTTAACCAGCTGTTTAATTTCTTTAAGATTACTTGCTCAAAAACTTACACAGACTTTTTTTTACTTAATCATATAGACTCTTATCCAGGAATCTAGAACCTTTTAGTTTCTCTTTTTCATCTGTTAACCTCCTTCTGTTCACATTTTGAAACAATACTTGTAAATTTTTAAATTTAAGCAGATTTAACATTTTATTAGGGCCTTTTTTTAACATCTAGAAAAACTTATAAGCTTAATTTTAAAGACATCTTTACTTTCATCTGTTTACCCAATTTAAATTGAACCATTTGAATCACGTGAATCAAAGATATTTGGATCCATTTTTAAATTTTTCATGAGCGCTCCTCATCTGTCAATTGTCATATCACTGCAGGATATATGGACATATATACATACAGACATACTGACATACAACACGTAACACAAGTGTAACACATAACACAATGATGAAGGTCTTACAGCTTTCTAAGGTGAAATCTCACTGCAATGTTAAAAAAACTCCAGTTGATCAAAAATAGAACTTATCAGAAAAACATTAACTTGTATGTAGGAACAAAATCATGAGCTCAAAAAAAAAATACAGAATCTAAGGAAAAAGCAAAAGTCCTAAAAAGTTGACCGGCCAGTAATTAGTAAATGCTATACAATTTACTCTTTGGTTTAATCTAGTTTGAGTTCAGGTAAAAGACACTTTTATTCTTTTTTTTTTTTTCTTTGGGCCTGAGCTCCAAGCTGCTTCTGTTTGCATATCAGCGTAAGCCCTGGCTGAGGTCTGGAAGGAACTGGGAAAACCAGAATTCTTGAGCAGAAACTTTATGCCTAAGGCATTTTAACCATAAGTCACAATTTATCTTCCTATGCTAGAAAAATTTGCTCACACAAAACTGAAAATAGGATCTTTCTTGATAATATAAAAGCCACCATCAGAAGAAGTTTCTTCAGGATCATTAAGCTACTTTCTTTGTTCTGAAGTTTTTAAAGTAGTATTAAGTTACATTAAATCACCTGAAAAAAAAAATTTACACACTACCATGTATATCTAAAATTAAGCTTTGAAAATTTCCAAGACTGTTGCTAATAAATGCCATTTCAATAAGCCAGACCAACATTTTAATTTAACACTTTTTTTGAATCTTACACACTGAGAGAAACAGATACCAAATCATAATTTATTATCCTTGCCCAAATCAATGCACTGTATACCTAGTGAAATCTCCTTAGGCTACCCAGTTCAAAGATTGATGAAAAATAAAAACTGAATGATTGGGAGTTACTTGCCAACTTGGAAGTAGAGTTCTTTTAATTTTTTATCCTAAGTATTTAAGTTCTCTGGTATGAACTATCTGAAATCTTAAACTAAACAATTACTTAAACCTAACTTTTAACTGCAAGATTGTGCAATGTTTCAAAAACCCATTCAGATACCAGATTGTTACAAAAAGCACATTTAGCCAAAATCATCCCCAAGAAACAATCTATGATAACCTTTAAAACAGACTATTGAAAGTTACCTATGCACCTTAGGGAATCTGGGCAGATTTTACTAATTATCTCATGTCTTTTTCAGTCCTGCAACCTGAATTGCTAACATTTCTGACCTGCGAAGGAAGGGAAGCATCCAGGAGGAATGGATGCGGGGTTGGGAGTGTTGCACGGCCCATACGGAGGCAAATGTGATTGGGGCTTTCCCTCAGTGCCATTTATCTACCGGTCACCCTAGATACCCATGAGGGCTGTCGGAAGGGGGCTCAAGAGAAAGGAACCTTAAGAATTCGTCTGAGAGTACTGAACAGGTGATTGAGAGCTGCCTAGGCTGAGAAACCTCTCACCCGAGTCTTGTGGAGTGGCAGCTGCACTAATTGCGTTTAAGTAGCCGTCGGGTGCCCACCTTACCTCCAGAAATAGAGAAAGATGCACCTCAAACAGACATGGGGTGCGTGCACCTACCTCAGTGTAGAATCTCCATCTGGGACAGAATTTATGACTGAAAGTTCGGCTCCCATCCCCAAAGCCAATTCAGGGTTAAATGTTCCTTCCTTAGGCCAGCCCGCATTGAGTGTTGGCCATTCCGCAGTGCAGAGTGTTATCTATTTTTTTTTCTTTTTTTTTTTTTTTGACCTCTACCGAGAGGTTATCTGCCTGATTTCGGACGTCTTGCCAGTGGTCGAGGGTGAGACTCAAAGGGGTCGTGATTGATTGCCCCATGTTAGTTTTAGATGAGGAGATAGATTACAGAGACAGAAACAATAACACAATATCACAATAACACTACAATCAGACCGAATAGAAAGAGCACTGTGCGGTTCAGATGGCTTAGGTGGAGCAGAAGCCCCACTGTCACCTACAGATGGCTTAGGTGGAGCAGAAGCTCCACCGTCGCCTACAAAAATCCCTGGGACGTCTCCCAGGGTGGCAGGGGAGAAGTCCAAGTTCGTCAACTCCTTCTCAAGCTGCCCAGAATACAGAGCGACTACACGTAATCGTACAGATGCAGTGCATAGAAACAAAGTATCAGTCAAGGGTTACAAACATAGACGTGACACCAGACTACACGACAAACACAACATGAGCTGGCCAGCTTACCTCCCAGTGATGCCAGTGGTCCTTGGGCAGGGATCCGGACGGGGAGGGGGTCCTTTTCTATCTCGGTGGGACCTCCAAAATGAAAGACCCCCGTTTCCCTGTCCAAGGAGAATCACACGAAACACTGGCTGCAAAAGCGCAAGAGGTTTGTTTATTGGGACACAGGCGCCTGCAGGTGCCCAGCAGAACCTCAGCCGGATCTTTGGTGAGCTGGCACACCGGGCTTGGGGATACAGAAATTGACGTTGTTGGGCTGGGGTCTTTCAATACATATATACACATATATATTTACATAAGTATATCTATCTATCTATCTATCTATCTATATATATATATATACATACATATACTTTCTCATGTATTCTCACATTTTTTGTCAGCATAAGTTTGTAACGTCTTGATTTTCTTGCTGTAGACGTTTGTCATTATTGGTCCTCATGATGCACTAGTATCTGATTCTGGTGTAAGTTTAGGGGAAAAAAAGAATGTTGGGAATGGGAATGAGGAAATTGGCAGCCTATTGTATCACAACTCTCTTAGGTAAAGGCTAAACAGATTTCTAAATGTGACAGGGACTGTATCTTTAGACTGGAGAGATGAGCCTATTTCTGATGGGTAAGTGAGGCTAAGAGAGAGGTTTAATTCAGGGTATTTCAAATTATTTGTATTCTACTCTGTGCTCATTCCATTTATTTGGTGTCTTCCTCTTCTTTAATATTGACAGAAGAGACCTGAAAAGAGTATGAATTCAATTGATATTGTACTTTGGTAATCTTTGGGCCCAAACTTTTGGGTATGTTTGGCTCTTTTGATCCCATGACTTGTGAAGAATCAAAAGCTATTTCCATACCAATAAAGAAAGTTCTTGGTTTTTGATTCCTGCTTTCAGTTGAGAATTTAGAAATAGAGTTCTTTGTTCATTCACTTTAAGCCCTCTGGAGTTAATATAAATAATTATTCCATCTCAGACTTCCATTCAGAGCTTTACCTTCAGTGGGATGCATCCTAATTGGCTATAGTCAATCATTTCATACTGTGCATATACTGGTACACACAGAAGCATGTGTTAATACTAGCTGAAATTTTTCTGCCTTGGCCCTTGTAATGCCCAATATAATTTCCTTCTATTTCTGCAACTGTTATCTGCAACTATTCTTATACTGATCTCTGTTTCATTCAAGATTCTTTTATATGTATATTATGTGTGTATGCCTGGGTAGTCAGGTGCTGATTTTCAAAATGGAATTACTTTGACTTAAAGACCTAAGTTCCACAGATCCTTGGTCTCAGCATCAGGGTACACGGACTGGACTGCTCTGCCCTGTGGATGAGGTCATGGCTTTTTAGGCTAGAATTGCTCGTGCCCACCTCCAGAATCCACACTCTTGCTATTTGCCTTTGGTCACAAAATTTCTGCTTCACACTGACTCCCCTTTTCCTCTCAGAATCTGTTTATTCCTGAAAATCTTTCCCACGACAGGATCAGTTAGAAGGAAGTGTGCCTGGAACTCAGCCATCTAGCCCTAAATAAGTCTTTCTTTTCCCAGCACAATCTTTGACAATTGCTCAGTTTAAGATCAATTACAGACTGCTTTATAAACCTATCACAAGAGAACACAAAAAACCTGGAATAGGGAAATGGAAAAACTAAACCTGCCAGTTCTATAGATGTAAAGATGTTATACAAATTAATAATTTAATTAACTAGTCAGAAATAGGAGTAACATGGGACCCAAATAAATGTCTCTCAGAAACACTTAGCTCAGAAGAAATCATTTGAATCTTTTTTTTTTTTTTAGAGAGAGAGAGAATTTTAATATTTATTTTTTAGTTTTCAGCAGACACAACATCTTTGTTTGTATGTGGTACTGAGGATCGAACCTGGGCCTCACATATGCCAGGCGAGCTTGCTACCCCTTGAGCCACATCCAGTCTTAAAGATTGAATAGAGGGAAGGAAATAAGCTTAGCATTGCATTTGAATTTAAATGTCCTGGAGTCACCATTTTAATTTTACTTGCTTTATCTGTTAGGAGAAATATTAAATATGGGAGTCTGAACGTTCCTAATAGAAGAAACATCACAATTCATTTGGTGATGGATTTATTTATAAGGTTAATTAACAAATTCCATTCCCTAAGCAAATGTATTCTGTAAATTAAATGAACCATTTGGTTGTTTTTCATTGCATGATATATTTTGAAGAGAATAAAAAGGAACCTGGTACTAAATAGCCCAGAAAGAGAATCTGATTAATCCTGGATATACCAAGAAATAGTTTGCTATTTTATCAATCAGGATTCTAGAAAGAAAGTAGTTGGAATATCTAAATCAGGATTTTATTAGCAAAGGAGAAACAGGGGACTCTCATCCCAGAGGTTGTGATTCCGCCCACCTGCAGGAACAGGTGATTCCAAGCCTACATTCCATGTGTTCTCTGTTGGAGTTGCAATTCACTTGTTAATTAGGTAGGTACTCATTTCTGAGATCTTTTGGTGTCAACTCCAGGTCTGAATTACTTTGTTTCTATGGTGGGTGTGTACTCAAAGACAGATAACTCTGCCTAGGATGGGGAAGAAAGGTAATCCAGTTTCCTCTGAGATTATGGAGTGGGAGAGATCCGAGGGGAGCAAGGAGAGAGGAAGAGAAAGAAACATGCCCATTTTAAAAATAAACTGTAGTGGCAGCGCAGCAAGAGCTATATTCAAAGCATAAAGTGGACTAGTGTTACAGTGTGATCATGAAAGACTGCATGTTCCATGCTAAAGAGTTTAGGTTTTCCGTATAAACAGTGAGGGAAAACTGTAAATTTTTAAGGAGAGAAAGAAATCAACAGCACTGGCTTAAAAGGAAAGATGTTGAAAACAAGATGAAGGAAATAAGTCTCCAGTCACTAAAAGTTCAAGAAGCAGGAGGATTTTTATAAAATGGTTATTGGAGGAGGTGGGATCTCAGAAATAATATTATTTATTTATTATTTATTTTTATTTACTTAGTAAGAATTTGAGGCCACTTTAGGAAGACTGGAGAAGCAAGTAAACATTTAAAAGCTGTTGATTAAATCTCTAAAAAGCATAGCTATCTTGTCAGAGAAACCAAAAAAGTTAACTTGAAGAGTAGAAGAGGAAAATGGAAAGGGAAAGCTGTAACTAGGTGCAGTTTCCTGAAAGTGAGAGGCAGCAGGTAAGACTAATGTTGATATTTGGAAGAAAATGTGCTGATGAGAGAATTAATGATTAATGGAGTTCTGGACAGGTGAACAATGTCTTGCAGCGAAACATTTCTGGAGGTAGACAGATTCTAGGGAACAAAGCTAGAGCCCACTTGTGATATTACTGAACCTTCAACAAAAGACTGCCTGGTAAGGGACGACCGAACAATTGCACAACTGAGGCAGGATCTTAAATGGAGAGAGAGCAGATTTAAAAGAAAAATAACTTGTTTAAAAGATGGGGATGGAGGTACAAGTGAAGAGGTCTGCTAAGACCGTCAACATAAAACTTCCTGCCCCGCTTTGTCCAGAGGATAGCTTTACAGAGATCCTTTAATAAGTTTTTCAAACCCCTAAATTCCGGTAAACTTGGACGGGATGGTCCATACCATCTTGAAGTTTGGAGGTTTTATGCTTAATTTCTGCTCTTTTCAGCTAAATTTTTTTAAGGAAAAAGCCTGAGTAATTAGAAAAACCTTAGAAAAACTGCAGAAAAAGAATAACGATATTTTACTTTCGCGGGGGTGGGGTGCGAAGGGGGTCTCAGGGCCGTGTCTGTAAGATCTGGGAGGTGGGGGCCCTAAACCTAACCCTTGGCTTTGGAAAATCCCCAATAACCACACTGCCTTGGGGGGGGGGGGGGAGAGGGAAGCGGAGGCGGGGCCCGGAGTTCGGCCGCCCGGATCCCGCGGAGGGCGAGACCTGCGTGCTGCGACCACGTGACTCGCTCGCCTCCGGATACCTGCGCCTGCGCACTGCGTCCTCGACGAGGCGGAGGTATCTCTGGTGGCGACTGCTGCGGTGGCTGTGAGGACTGAGTCGGTGGGAGTACCATCTTCAGCTAGGTTGGCCCAGGTTTCGGCTCATGGCATCGAGTAGCATCCATCCTGAGGTCAGCCAAGACCAGCATGTTGAAATTGGCGGGAGGAGGAGGGACTCTGATCAGGAAGGGGCCTGAGGTGCCTCAGGCCGCTCCGGGCCCGCGGCCTCTCTCTCCCGCCCTGTTTAAGGCCTGGCTTGGGCTTGGAGCCCAGTTGTTCATTCCTTTTTCCGTCCCACCTGTTGGGTGGAGCAGTGCGAGGTTTCTTTTCTTAGACTGCACGTTTTTCTCGAGAAGTGCGGTTAGTCTGGCGGGGAAGCGTGGGCCGCCTCCACTGGATTGAGGAAGAGATTTGGGGATAAGTCTGAACCCTCGCTTCCCCCAGCGTGGCTGGGAAGACGGGAGGGGGCTCTTTAGTGCCGCGGAGGATTGGGAGGGTGTAATAAAACTTCTGTTAATAAAGCATTTGGATGCCTTGGAGGATGTGTTCCGCCTTCTAACTGGAGAAGCAACAGTTTTGGGGGCCTGGGGCACAGCACCCCAAAGATCAGGATAGAAACAAAAACTAGGCACGGAAAATCCCAGTAGGATCTTGTAAAGGAATCTGAGTGTTTATACTTTCGTAATCAGAGACCAGGCACTAGTGTTTTTCTCGTTCCAAAATCACATCTTGAAATTAATAAATAATGTTTGAAGTTAATGATAACTGTTAATGTATTGTTGATGATGTATTTTTTTCTTTTTTAAAAAATGTGTTGTTGATGATTCTGTAATACCATATAATTTTATGTTAACTTTTTAGTTTGGCATTCATGGGGTCTTCCGTATTTGAGGGCCCAGTATTTGGCAACTGATTTTAATCTGTTCAAAAAATACTTTAAAATTTACAGCTGGAAAGGGTGAAGTTTAAGAAAATGTCTCATCTGGGGGAAGTATGGAGCTTACGTTGGAACTTAAGTGTTTTGGGCTCTGTGGCAGTTTTAAATGGATCGGAAAAACAAACAACCCAAGCAACTACTGACAGGTTTCCTCCTCCCTTCAGGTTTATAACCTCATTTTAAAGTTGAAAAAAGTTGGAACTCCACTCTTCTCGTTGTAGGGATAAAGTGACAAAGAAGTTATACTAAAGACCACTGGTTTTTAGATTGTGAATTCTGAAATAATTAGGGGCTGACTAGAGAAGGATAATTAGTAGGTGTATGAGATAATTGCAATGAGCATAAAAAAGCAGAATTTTTTTAGTCTTAGAATATTTGGTAATATATAGTTGAATATTTAAAATAAAGAATTTTGTAAGTCAAATGATGAAAATTGTGTGTCATTTTCAAAAGAAAGAACAGAATCTTCTGTGCTATGTTAATAGTTGTGGGTAAAACAGAACTTTTTTTTCTTTTTTAATAGCCAAAGAAGGACGAAAGTAGTAGTTGTAGTCCAGTGATAATTTTTTTCCAAAGATTTGAGATGATGCAGATTTATTTACAAGATCCAGTTTCTAGGATATATTAAGTGTTTAATATGTGGAAATCAGAAAGGTCAATCTGTGAACATTATACTTAGCCTCTAAAAATAGGTACTCAAACCAATGGTTATAGTAGCCCCCCCTTTTTTTTTTTTTTACAGCTGAAATCTAATTGGCTTATCTAAGCCTGAGGAAGAACTAATTTGTGGATTGCAAAGCTAGTTAGTTGATCTGCAGCACCCACACTCTTTTTTTTTTTTTTTGGTAGTGGGGATTGAACTCAGGGGCACTCAACCACTGAGCCACATCCTCAGCCTTATTTTGTATTTTATTTAGAGACAGGGTCTGGCGGAATTGCTTAGTGCCTTGCTTTTGCTGAGGCTGGCTTTGGACTTATGATCCTCCTGCCTTAGCCTCCTGAGCTGCCAGGATTACAGATGTGTGCCATCCATCGCGCCCCGCAGTACACTCTTGACTTGCACTTTTAGTAATGACTTTGGATTTTTATATATTCTGTTCATGAAAAAGAATAATCAGTGGCATAAGTTTTGATTACCGCTACGGTGTAAGAGGCATACAGAGTGTAAAAAAATAAATTATATTAAATTAGATGTCTCATATTTCATCAAATGAGTGTTGGTTATTTAAGTTGTCTTCCCAAAGACCTTTTAAATTTTAAGATGGCATGCTAATTGTTAGGTGTTTAATGTATATCATAATTATACTAAAAGTTAAATGTGTGATTTTAGAACTGTATCTGTTCTGAGTATTTTATAATTTGTCATTTTTTTTTCTGTAGTTTATTATTTTATGCTTATGTGATTTTTGTAAGAAAGTATAATATAATTTAAAAAAAGATATCAATTTATTTTTTGAGTTGAGAAAAGGAATTTTGTTAGTCTGGAGAAATACATGTGCCAAGGCATGAAGAATGTTTAGGCATGAAGAATATAATGTGCTCTGGAAACAGCAGTAAGGAAGAATATTGTAGGTTTAATATGTTTGGAAAGTTAAGTTAGGAATGGTTGTGTCACTTGTTCAGAGAAATTGTGCTGTTACACACCAGGCACTATTGTAGGTTCTAGAAACACAACAGTGAATAAGTGAAGATTCCTTTCTCATTAACTTTAAATATTCTAGTAATATTTGTTTATCTTTAGCAGTAGTGCTTATAGTGTAGTAGCGTTTTTCTTTTTTTTTTTTTGACTGCAACCCATATAAAGGATGTACATGTAACATTACAACTCTGTAATCAGTAGTTGAATTGTGCATTCAATATGCCCTTAATGTGTGTGTGTGTATTCTGATTTTGTCTACTATTTGTTTTTGCATTTACAATTAGAAACTGGTTAGATAAAATCTGCAGTTTGAAAACAGCAGTCTGGAGGTGATATAAAAACTACTTAAACCGACATATTAGTAGTATGAATGAAAAGAAGGGGTTAGTTAATTTTTATATCAAAGTATGTGTGATTATGTTGTGAATGAGGTTTAAAAGGATTAAATAACTTTTTCAGAATTCCTTAATAAGTAGGGAGATTGGATCTTTAGTTCAGTTGTGTTGTCGTCTAGTGACCAAGCATTTTCCACTTTCTATTTGGTTATGAATGTAATAGGCCAGGTTTTAGTATGGGTAAGGACTTTGTTAATTGTCAGTTAATTGATAGTGTTCTAAGTCTCAAGGTGTACTATATCTGTATGTACTGGTAGACTTTGCCTTGACCCTGAAGAAATTTGTAATTTAGGAGAGAAGGTAAACATTGAACAAGTATCGAAATTGTGGTATGTGCTGTGGAGAAAAAGAATGCTGTGGGATTGTCACTAGGGACAACCTAAATTATTTGGGGAATGTGGAAACACGTTTCAGGAAGTGATTTTTAAACTTTGCTCAGAAGAATGAATAGGCTTTAGTTAGTTGGGAGGCATTAAATGGTAGTGTAAGAATGGAATAGAGGGTTAGGAGAGTATTTCATGTAGAAGAACAGCTTACACTAAGATCCCAAAACAGTGAAATGGGAGTGGGAGGGATGTTCCTACAGAATTTAGCAGAAAAGAGGCAAGAGTTGTTGATGTTAGGATGGGGTTGAACCTTGGCTCTGTTTCTTCCAACTTATTTAAACTTGGACAAGTTGTTTTAACTTTAATAAATGTTAGTTTCTCCATCCTTGAAAGTGGGAAAATGGGATTTAACAAAATATATGATCAGTAAGTAGCATCTTTTAGTGTTATTATTGATAGCTGGTAATTGAAATTGTAGTAATACCTGCCTGATGACATGCCTTCATTTATTCATTCTTTCAAAAATAGTGTGTCTTCTGTGTGCCAATCAATATACAGTAGTTGAATTTTGTGCATGTGTATATAATTGTGTTAAACTGTCATGAAATATGGCTTTTCCATGTCTTTATGCAAAAGCATTGTGATAAATTTTTATTCTCTTTTACATTTGAAAAAAACTGATCTAAAGCAATCTGCAATTTGAAAGTTACTGATATAGTTGGGAGATAATGAATATGTGAATTATATCAATAATACTGTGAATAAAAAGGAGCCAGTTAATTCTTAAACCAGTTAATTCATAGTAGGGTCTACTAAATAAATTATTCACTATTTAGAATATAGAAAGTGCTATGAATAAAAGTATAGCAAAGTGCTTCGAATGGGAATGGGTTACAACTTTAAATAATGTGATCCAAATAGAGTGAGAAGGTGACATTTCAGCAAAGTTTTAAAGGAGACGAGGAAGGCAGCTATGTTTGTATGGGGAATTTTCTTTTTGTACAGGGAACAGCCATGCAAAGCTCTAAGTCTGTAGAGTATGGACTTTGAGAGACAGCAAGATGTCAGTATGGCAGGAACTGAGAGAGTAAGAGTAGATGAGTCAAAGAGATATTATAGGGTAGTGGACCACTGAAGGATATTGACTATTTGTGAGATGGAGCAGTGGAGTGAGTCTGATTTACATTTTTAAAAAAGAAAAATTTTTTTTAATATTTATTTTAGTTTTCGGCAGACACAACATCTTTGGTATGTGGTGCTGAGGATTGAACCTGGGCCCCACACATACCAGGCGAGCGTGCTACTGCTTGAGCCACATCCCCAGCCCGTGATTTACATTTTTTAAACATAACTAATTCTGCTATATTGTTAATAGACTAAACACAGGGAGTTGGCGATGGAGATGGAGCAAGAGAAAAAGGAGGCGGTCCATAGAACCTTTTAGAAGCCTATAATGGTATTCCAGCTGCTCTCAGCTGGAATAAAAAAGTATTATAAGAAATGGAATTTTGAGGACATTTGAAAGATTCCCTAACAGATTGATTGGTGTGAGAAAAAGGCAAGGATGATTCCAAGATTTTTTGGCCTACGCAGGGGGAAGGAGGACTTTTCAGTTATTGAAGTGGGTAGAGCAAATTTGGGGGGGACAAATCAGGAAGAGACTTGGCATTTTAATATTTGAAATGACTTTATATATGTAGGCAGTTAGATATATGACTGGAGTTTGGAAAAGAGGCCTAGGCTGGAGATAAACATTTGAGGGTCAGCCTATATTTAGTATCTTAAGCCTTGTGAGATTGGGAGTTGAGTTAAAAATGACCAAAGACTGAATCCTGGGGTACTCCAACATTAACAGGTTGAAAAGAAGAGCACTCACTTCATCTCAGGAGATTGTCAATCAGTAGAAGTGGTAGGGAGGTACAAGTAACATCAGGATATGGTATGATCTGGAAGCTAAGTGAAGAAAGTATATCAAAGAGGAGAAGGTGATCAGCTGAGGACAATATCTTGAAGTTACTAATTCTTTTTTCTTTTTTTTTTTTGTAGCAGGGATTGAACGCCAGGGCGCTTAACCACCAAGCCACATCCCCAGCCCTTTTTATATTTTTTGAGACAGCATCTTGTTAAGTTGCTTAGGGCCTCCCTAAGTTGTTGAGGCTGGCTTTGAACTTGTGATCCTTCTGCCTCAGCCTCCCAGTTCTCTGGGATTACAGGTATGTGCCACTGTGCCTGGCAAAGTGATACCAATTCTTATGGGACTGTGAGAAGCACAGATTCTTCAGAAAAAGAGCACCCAAGATAGGAGGAAAACCAGTCGAATGTCATGAGTCAGAAAAGGCAAGAAAAGAAAGCCTGGCATGGTGGTGAGTACCTGTTATTTCAGCTACCCTGCTACTCAGCTATTTAGGAGGCTAAGGCAGGAGGATCGCAGGTTCGAGGCCAGCCTGGGCAATTTAGCAAGATTCTGTCTCAAAAAGGCCTGGGGATGTAGCTCATTAGTGGATCACTTGCCTAACATGTGGAAGGCCTTGGGTTTAATCCCCAGTACTACAGGAACAACTGTCTACTATTGAATAGAAAGTCATATTTCTGTTGTACACTGTGAAGATTAGAAAGATGAATGGCAAGTATCCAGCTGAAGCTATGAACTAGGAAATTGTGAACTTGAATCTACACACACACATTCATTATTATATAAAACAGATGAGGGGTATTTATTTTTGAATGCTAATGGAAGTAATCTAATGCAGTAAGAGGAACTGATAAGAATGGGAGAGTAAATTAAAAGAAATTCTTAAGAAGGTGGGTGGGATAAATGTTTCAAGTCTTGAGTTCTGGTATTGGCCTTTGGTAGGACCAGAGATCTTTATCCATTGTGACCAAGTGGTTACAGATGCATTGAGAGTAGAAATTTGGTGGTAGGAAAAATGAAGAAGTCACACTTAATTGCTTATGGTCTGAAGAAATTATGAGACTATATAGAAACAATGATTATGTATTTCAACTATTGTTGCTAATAGCACAATAAAGATACTAAACAAATACTTTGAGAACAGGAAGAAAGATGATAAATAAGTTGAGAGGTAGTAAATCTAGTATAATAGATTTACTACCTAAGTTATAAGAAATTTTAAGGGGGTAAAGGATATAGAGATCTAGTTGCTCTTGTCAATTAGGTCATTAAACTAGACTGTATAGTATACCAACTGATGGTTATTTTCTTAGAAAAAGTGCTTCAGTGAACACTTTTTCTAAGAAAATTTTCTAAGAAAATTTGATTTTTTCCAAATGCCTTTAAAAAGAATTATTCTAACCATGGTCTCCGAAGATAAGAATGCTCAGTATGACTAAAAGTAGAATTGGTTGAAAATCTGAAGTAGTTTAGATGTAGAATTTTCCTTCTTTGTCCAATATAGCCAGTGAAAAATTAGATGTTTATTGTTCAAACTGGATGGAATCAAGAATTTTGACACATAGTGGAATGCAGGGCCTGGGTAAAAGGTCTTAATGAGAATGGGAAATGGAATAGAATGTGAGATCGTCAGCCCCATTTGTCGTTTTTGCTCCCAGAATGCTGGTTGCCTTTCTTCTGTTTTTCTAAGTTGAAAGAGTCTTTGGGGAAACTTAACCCAGGTGAAAAAATGTATAGCACTGATGTTTAGTGGATTCCCTTAATAGAATGTCTTTCTGTACCAAGATCCAGCAGTTGTGAATCCTGTCTAACTTGCAGAGTAACTTTGTAATGTCTAACATTTCTTCCTAAATGTAAGTTTGAAAATCACTATACTTGAGACACCAACACAGTCAAAAGACATTTAGAAGAAGCACATAGTGCTAACTGAGGAAATTTAAAGGGAATTATGGAGAAATGACAGAAAATATTGCATTAGTGAAAAAGGAACGGGAGACTTAACAAAAAAATCATTCAGAGAATAAGAAATGGAAATTTTAAGCTTTATGCCTATATATTAAAAATCCAATATAAGGAGTAAGGGATTATCTCTTGTAGAATGAGTCAAATCAGTAAAAACAAAGTTAAAAAGAAAAAAAGAAGATTAGTTCAGGAGGTCCAACATCTAAATAATAAGAGTTCATCAAATAGGTAATAGAGAAATGAAAGGGAGAGATTTTATCAAAAAACAAAACATTTCTTAGAATGGCATAAAAATCTAGGTTAAAATAGGTTGTCTAGGGAAGGGGATGTAACTCAGTGGTAAAGCACTTGCCTAACTTGTGCAAACCCCTGGGTTCAGTCTCCACTGCTTCAAAATAAACAAATAAAGAAAAAAGGCCTTCTAGATTGTAGTAAGGGAGTAAAAAGTTTTGATATGCTATTGCACAGTAGGATGACTATGGATAATGATACTATATATTGCAAAATATATAGAAGAAAGGGTTTTAAATGTCTTACCATAAAGAAATGTTTGAGGAAATAGGTATGTTTAGCCTGCTTTAAATGTTACAAGTAGGTCAGGGAGTGTTGCTCAGTGGTAGAGTGCGTGTTTAGCATATAAAAGTCCCTGGATTCAATCCCCAGTACCCCCTACCCCCGCCAAAAAAAAAAAAAAAAAAAAAAGTGTGTACATGTACCAAAACATCACATGATATCATAAGTAAAGCTGTTATATTTTTATGTATCAGTTTAAGAAGTTAAAAAAGTAGTTTTTGAATGAATGCTCTGCAGAATGAGTGGAAAAAGACTCCCATTAAGGAAGTGTTTCAGTATAAGCAGAAAAAAAAGAAACAGTCTACTGAGAAACAGGTCATGTGGAATATAAGGGATAAATTGCATCACAAGTTGGGCAGAGTTGTGCACATCTGTAATCCCAACTATTTGGGAGAAGAGGCAGGAGGATCAAAAGTTTCAGGCCAGCTTGGAGTGGAAAATAAATAAAAAAGGATTATGTGTGTAGCTCAGTGGTACAGTGCCACTGAATTTAATTCCCAGTACTTAAGAGGGTGGGGGTGGGGGGGAGACCATATTTCTTCAATAGTAGTACCAGATGCTAGGGGACAGTGAATAGATTCTTCTAAAACTAAGGAAAAAATTCAGTCTGGAATTTTATACTTATAAAATTTCTTTTGTTGGTGTTACTGGGGTTTGAGGGAGTACTTTTCCACTGATCTGCATCTCTAGCCTCTTTTATTTTTTTTATTTCAAGATAGTATCTCACTAAGTTGCTTAGGGCCTTGTAAATTGCTGAAGGTGGCCTGGAATTTGTGATGCTCCTATCCGAGTTTACTGAATTGCTGTTAAGTGTGCCACTGTGCCTGCTTATACTTAGAAAATTTCTCATTTTTTTTTTGTAGGCTATAGGAATGATCCTCTAGAAGATGGAATTAATCCATTAATTTAAAAAAGAATGAAATTATGTCACTTTGAGGAAAGTGGATGGAACAGCAGACCATAATCTTGAGTAAAATAAGTCAGATGCAGGAGAAAAGTATCATTAGTTTTCTGTTATGGGGAAGCCAGAGTGAAAAAATAAGGACTCAGCAGAAAATGGAGACCATTAGGGAAAAGGAAGGGATCAGAGGGAGGAAGAGGGGATAGTGGGAGTATTTGGTAGTGAAGTTGATCGGATTATGTTTTTATAAAGTATGTATGGATCTGCCACAACGAAACCCATCATTCTGTATATTAATATACAACAAATAAATAAAAGAGAATAAATGAAGAAAGAAAAAGATTTTGGCAGTTATAGATCGGATTCATCCCCCAGGGAATAAGTAAAAGGACTATATTAGATTAAAAGGAATATGTTAGATCAAAAGGAATAGACAAACCTAGACAAGAAGAATCAGTAGAATTTGCTGTGGAACCTTAGATGTTCTCCAAAGGAAAAGTGGAATTCATAAATATGCATGACATTGTTTTTTGAAGGACTTTTTATAAGAATTCTAGTAGGATATGGTTTCAATTTTGAAACACAAGAAGGTAAATGAAAATAATAAGATTTAAAGGGTTAGAAGCAAGAAAGTATAATTATAGTATACAGGGTAGTTTAGCTTAAAAATATTTACAGAAACACACTAATGTAAAACTGAATATGGATTTAACCCCAATTGATATGATTATATTAGGATCATGAGAGGGAAATGTATTTTCCCCCCCAAATTAGGAAATAAGATATGCCTCCAGATAAATTCTATACTCACTACCAGTTTCAAAATTGGTAGCATTTTTTCCTATTAAAATTTCTAATACAGGGGCTGGGGATGTGGCTCAAGCTGTAGTGCACTCGCCTGGCATGTGTGTGGCCCGGGTTCCATCCTCAGTACCACATACAAACAAAGATGTTGTGTCCACCGAAAACTAAAAAATAAATATTAAAAATTCTCTCTCTCTGTCACTCTCAAAAAAAAATTTCTAATGCAAAAAAATTAAGTGCACTGTGAAGGTAATTTTCATTTTTTTTAGTTATTTTAAAATATAAATTCTTGTTGGTATATCACTTCCCAAGGAATTCAGTGTTTTGCTATTATGCTTTCATTTATGTGAATTTATAGTTTTTAAGAATTTCATGTTTTTATTTTATCTGATGTTCTTAATCAACCTCTGAGGCAGGTAATGTAAGTCTTATTAGTTTCCTTTAGAAGTGAGAAGCAAAAACTGACCTAGGATCACACAGTATTAAGGGAGAGAGGTAGAATTCACTTTACTTCCTTCTTTTCTTATGTATACATATGTGTGTACACACATACACAATTTCATTTTTGAGGTACTGGAATTTTTGGTACCATGAATGCTTTATTACTGACCTACATCTCCAGTCATTTTTACTTTCTTTCTTGAGACAGTGTCTCCCTAATTTGCTGAGGGTCTTGCTAGGTTTCTGAGGCTGGCTTCAAACTTGTGATCCACTTCTCTCAGCCTCTTGAGTAGCTGGGAATGCAGGAGATCATGCCCTGGTCTCTAACTGATATTTATCATTCTGTACTTTTTATTTGGAATCGTGCTATACTACTTATGATGTATTAAAAGAAAAACTTTTGACAAATTTAGAAGTGTTTTGAGGAAAGAACAGTTCATGATTAGAAGTTCACAGCAGGGCTGGGAATGTGGCTCAAGCCGTAGTGTGCTTGCCTGGCATGCGAGCGGCCCGGGTTTGATCCTCAGCACCACATACCAACAAAGATGTTGTGTCCGCCAATAACTAAAAAAATAATAAAATATTAAAATTCTCTATCTCCCTCTCTCACTCTCTCTTTAAAAAAAAAAAAGTTCACAGCATCTAGTCTGCATCAGTGGGCAGTAAGTATTTATAGACAGAACATAAAAGTAATCACAAAAATAGCTTGATTGATTATAGCTAGGTGGTTGCCTTATTTGGATAGTCTGATTAGTTGGCTGCCTGTGATTGGCAGAAGCTCTGCTGCTTATGATTGGCTGTGATCCAGCTCTCTGTTAAAAAGAATTAGGCTTCTAAGGTTTCCATTTGTTTATAAGCTGAAGTCAGGTTGCAGTTTATTACATAGGAACTCAAAATACTGAGAAAGGCTGGGTGCAGTGGCCCACTCCTGTAAACCCAGTGGCTCAGGAGGCTGAGGCAGAAGGAATGTAAGTTCAAAGCCAGCCTCAACAAAAAGTGAGGCGCTAAGCAACTCAGTGAGACCTTGTCTCTAAGTAAAATACAAAATAGGCCTGGGGATGTAGTTCAGTGGTCAAGTGCCCCAGAGTTCAATCTTGGGTACTCCCTCCCCCCAAAAAAAGTACTGAGACAGCTTCAGGTCATTGACCTCTTGCTTATTTAAATATTTAACAAATTGTAGAAAATTTAGCTCCTTTTTGCACATTATATTTCCTAATTTGGTTATACTGTATGATGTTTCACTTTCTGTAATTTTGGTAAAATTACATAACAAAATTTTATATTTTTTCCCCCTCAAACCAGGAAAAAGGACAATTTGTTACATGCCAAAGGCATGGGAGAGTTAAATTCAAATTGATAATGTTTATCTTTTTTTTTTTAACTTTTTAATATTTATTTTTTAGTTTTTGGCGGACACAACATCTTTGTATGTGGTGCTGAGGATCGAACCCGGCCACGCACATGCCAGGCGGGCACGCTACCGCTTGAGCCACACATCCCCAGCCCCGATAATGTTTACTATTTTTAAGTGTACAGTTAGTATTGCCAAGTATATTTGCATGATTGGGAAACATCTCAGGAAGTTTCTAATCTTGTAAATCTGAAACTTTATACCCATTAAACAATAACTCTTCTTTTCCCCATTCTTTGTTAAGAATAAACTAGTACTAATGATTGACTTGGAATAACTTTAAAAATAAGTATATTTTCTTTTGGCCCTGTGGTTTATGAAGTAATCATCAAAATGAATTCCCTAAGGGTAAGGCTGATGTTCTTAATTCTTTTACAACAAGTAATTGTAGTGTATGGAGTAATTGACAGTGTATGGAGTCTCTCATGATGCAAGGGTGTGGTAAATTTGCTGATTCAAAGAAAATAACAAACCCCATATGTCCTACATAAATATGCAATTAGAATAGGGTAGGTAGTAAATGACTCAGAATTTGTCAACTGGCAGGTGCGGGTGGCATGTCCCTGTAATCTCAGCTATTTGGGGGCTGAGGCAGGAGGATTGTAAATTCCCAGGTCACTTTAGGAAATTTAATGAGACCCTGTCTCAAAATAGAAAGGGCTAGGATGTAGCTCAGTGTTATGGGGTGTAATCCTCAGTACTACATTCCTCCCCAAAATAATGCATCAACCAGCAGTCTCTTTTTTTTTTCTTTCTTAAACTGAACTATAAAATTTAAAAAACCCCACAAGTTAGTAATTTGCATATGAAAAATTAATCTCCAAATGTGCTTTTTTTTTTAAAGGAGAGAGAAAAGAGCAAAATAAATTTAGAAATTTGTTTGTCCTTTCATAGGACCTAAAGTGGTCTTAACTTTGGAAAAGTTGATGACATTCATCAGACTCATCCAAGAAGAGAATTTATTTTTCTGGTAGTCTAATATCTGTGTTGATGATATCATAATAAACACACTGTATATATATGCACACCAATCTGTCAGAATTTACACCAAGTAACTGAGCCTGGTGGCGCATGCGTGTAATCCCAGGAGCTCTGGAGGGTGAGGCAGGAGGATTGTGAATTCAAAGCTGGCCTCAACGTGGTGAGATGCTAAGCAACTCAGTGAGACCCTGTCTCTAAATAAAATATGAAATAGGACTGAGAATGTGACTCAGTGGTAGTGCTCTTGAGTTCAATCTCCGGCACCCCGCTAAAAAAAAGAATTTACACCAAATAAATAAAATACAGTTGGTGTTAACAGTTGTTCTCCCTACAAAAGTTGGATGATTTTTTTTGTGTGTGTGTGTTCTTTTGGCTTATCTGCAATTTTTTGGGGGGGGTGGGGGGTACTGAGTATTAAACTCATAGGCACTCAGCCACTAAGCCCCATCCACAGCCCTATTTTGTATTTTATTTAGAGATGGGGTCTCACTGAGCTGCTAATAAGCACCTTGCTTATCCGCAGCTGGCTTTGAATTCAATGGTCCTCCTGCCTCAGCCTCCCAAGCAGCTGGGATTACAAGCATGTGCCACCACGTCCTGCTGATTTTGTTATTTTATTTTTTATTTTTAAAAAATTTTTTTAGTTGTAGTTGGATACTATATCTTTATTTTGTTTATTTATTTTTATGTGATGCTGAGGATCAAACCCAGCACCTAGCACATGCTAGGCTAGCAATTTACCGCTGAGCCACAACCTCAGACCTTGATTTTGTTTTTTTTTTTTTTTTAAAGAGAGAGTGAGAGAGGAGAGAGAGAGAGAGAATTTTTAATATTTATTTTTTAGTTCTCGGCGGACACAACATCTTTGTTGGTATGTGGTGCTGAGGATCGAACCCGGGCCGCACACATGCCAGGCGAGTGCGCTACCGCTTGAGCCACATCCCCAGCCCTGATTTTGTTATTTTAAAGAAAATCCAACTATGGGATGGTTGGCTTCAGGGATTTGTGTGTGTGTGTGTGTGTGTGTGTGCGCGCGCGCCCATGTATGTATACTTTGTTTTCTTTTTTCAATTTCATGACTACTTTAAAAATCTGGGTTTCACTACAGTCTACAGGAATTTTCAAGTCTGATTTCCCATGAAGATAACTAGGAAGGTGTTTAAAACAAATATAGATTCCTTGGCTTCAGTTCTATGGCACAGCCCAGAAAGTTGTACTTCTACCAAGTTCTCTAAATGATGAATCCTTACTATGGGTAAACTGTACAATGGAACTTTTAGATCACATTATAAGCGTAGATTGGATTTTAGAGGATAATGACAAAAACAGTTCATGTCATCTCGTGGATACTTTGTTACCTATCCATTATCTTGTCTCACCACTGTCTATCTTACTAATTAAACATTAATTTTCTTCAAGGTACCAATATACCTAATCCTGTATAAAGGATAGTGAAACTGAAAAAAAAAAATCTCTGGAAAACTTTTGATTTTCTGATTAAAAAGAACAGTTATAACTAATGTAGTTCATCTATTACTTGTGTCCTACCTTGAATTTGATCATCATCCAGCTGCTAATAAGCTTTCTGTTTTGTGAAAAAATAAATATTTGTTTAAACTGCCATCAGTAGATAGGTTTTCTATTATTTGCAGACAAAATAATCAAATTAATTTGATCAAGTTCAAACTATTCCATTTCCTTAATAGTAAATAGGGCTTTAAAAGGTGATGTTGATGCCGAGTAATTTTATTAGCATTTGGAAGATGTTTCTCTTTTTTTTATGTGTGTTTCTGCAGATTATTAACTGAAGACAAAATACATAGCTATGCAAAATTCTCACATGGATGATTACAGAAATTCTAATAATGGCAGCACAGACAACAGTTCAGAGGTAGTGGTAGAACATTCTGCTGATTTCAATACTGAGATTATGAATGTTACGGAAATGGAACAGTCACCTGATGGCTCTCCCAATGTGAATGCGTCTACAGAAGAAAGTGAAATGGCAAATGCTGTTGACCTTCCAGTGACAGTGACAGAAACGGAAACAAATTTCCCTTCAGAATATGAAAAATTTTGGAAAACTGTAGAAAATAATCCTCAGGATTTTACAGGCTGGGTATATTTGCTTCAATATGTAGAACAGGAGGTTAGTAATTATTAAAATGGTATCTGAGGGTCAGATTAATATGGCACATTCCTTAATCCAAGTGACTAAAAAGGCTGAGGCAAGATGATCACAAGTTTGAGGCCAGCCTCAGCAATTTAGTCAGGCCCTGCCTTAAAGTTAATAAATAAATAAATAAATAAATAATTAAATGAAAAATAACTGGGGGTGTAGCTCAGAGGCAGAATGTTCCTGGGTTCAGTGCCTATTACCACAAAAAAAAAAAAATTCAGATTAGGTTGAATAATATTAAATACATACATTTTTGTTTTGAAAATAACTTAAAGCATATTTGTATATTAGGAGAATTAGTATAGTTAAAGCCTAATGTTGTACAGTGATTGGGGTTTTTATATATGTGTGTAAAATTATTGAAATAAAAAGTTACCTTAAGAAACTAGGGATATATATTATATATATATATATATATATCAGTGTTAGTATTTTTGCCTAGAATGCTTGAGGCCTTGGGTTCAATTCTATAGCACCATCAAAATATAAAACTAAGGGCTGGGGATATAGCTCAATTGGCACAGTGCTTGTCTCGCATGCACAAGGCCCTGGGTTCAATCCCCAGTGCCACAAGTAAATAAATAAATAAACAAAAAGTAAAAAGTTACCTTAGTATTTGACAAAGTTAGTTTCTTTTCTTTTTGATAAAAACTTCTAAGATATTTAAATGCCTTGTTTTATTTTCATCAGAATCACTTGGTGGCCGCCAGAAAAGCATTTGACAAATTTTTCATACACTATCCGTATTGCTATGGTTACTGGAAAAAGTATGCAGATCTTGAAAAGCGACATGACAACATTAAGCAATCAGATGAGGTGCGTACATCACTGAATAAAGTTGATTCCATTAGGTACTGTAAGCCAGTTAATAACAAAAACAAAGAATTTTTTTTTTTTTTTTTGGCTGGCAGTACCTACCATTTATGGTCAAACAATTTTTATAGGGTATTTTATTTGCATTTGTCACTCTTGTGGCATTTGTAGCTAATATTTTCTCTCTTTGTTGGCAGGTGCGTTAAACCTCTACAGTTTGTCAAGCTTTGCAGTGCAAGCCTCTGTATTACACTGCAGCTTAACAAGTAGGGCAGGGCTTTTCTCTCACTTACATTTATTTCTCATTTTCCAAACAATATAGTTGGTTTACTAGTCACATTTGCTACGTCTTATTGCATTTTTGGTCAGACGCTGTCATTGATGCTCTAATGGGTCTGTGCCCTATGGTCTGTAACCCAAAGCCTGCCCACACAACCCGGTCAGAATGCAGGGACTGCTGCGCTTTGAAGATCAAGACTCTGCACGTGGGGATCAGAACATTGCCATGTTCTATCCAACCTCCACCCAAATGGTAATGGTAGATTATTTAAACAAAATTCCAGTAATTAGTATTTCTAAGGTTCACCGGATAACACAGTGTTGCCTCTCTGTTAAGAAATAATTAAATACTTGAAGTACAGTTTATGGTTTTCTTCTTAGGTGTATCGCCGGGGACTTCAGGCAATACCCCTTAGTGTTGACCTTTGGATTCATTATATAAACTTCTTAAAAGAAACATTGGACCCTGGTGATCCTGAGACAAACAGTACAATAAGAGCGTAAGTGAGACATTGATATTCAATTGTATTTGAAGATATCTGAAGATATACTGCTCATGAATGCTAACTTAAAAGTTTAACTTATGCTTCTTTCCTACTACTTAATAGGTACATGTAATGAATTTATGATTATTTTTTAAAATGCAGATTATAAAGCCTTCCTCCATTTTTGTATCCCCTTATGTTTCCAATTCCACTTTCCTCATGGTTAATGGCTTGATGTACATGCTTTCGGGTATATGTAGCATATGTATTTGTATGTGTATTTTACATATTTTCTTTTGACTTGTTTATTATTTAACATAATGTTTTAGAATTCTTTATACCATATAATTTTAAACATTACAGAAGATATTTTTTGGTGTCCAAATACTGTATTTGTAGGAAATAATCAGTGCTGTAGTGAACACTTCTATAGAAATCACTATTTTTATAGAATGCTAGAAATGGAACTCGGTCAAAGAGAATTACAGCTAAGTTTTATCAAATGTTCCTCAAAAATGGTATTGGTTTTGAACTTTCACTGTGAATAAAATTAGTCTTTTCCCCATAGCCATAGCCATATCACCTTTTTTGTTTGTTTTTTTCTCTTGCTGTAATTTGTGTATAGATTGCTTATCTCAGTTTATCATCATCTTATATTTTTTAAGTCTTTGTTATTGATGCTCTGGTTGAACTCAGGGCCTTGTATTGGCAAGGCAAGTACCCTACCACTTAGCTACAAGTACCCTTCACTTCTACAGCTCTGTTGCTTATGATTTGCTTATTTTCTTTGGAATTGTGTTTTTGTTACTGATTATAGGAATTGGTTGATATATTTTTTTGGTTTTGTTTTCAAAAAAACTGTGTTAATATAGCTAAACTATTTAACGACTGTTAAACTGCTTATAACAAAAAGTAGTTGTTTTGTGTTCCTTCAAATATTATTAGTTAATTCTTCTGAAATTTTCATTATATGTATTTAAAAGTGGCTCTATACTGCTTTCTCTATTAGTTGCAGACATTATGTATTTGTTATGGTAGATGAGAATTTAGCTCATTTTACCGTACTTTTAAAGTTTTTATCTTTCCAATATAACTATTGAGTAGATTGCAATAAATCTATATGTGTTTTATTTATTCTGGATCTATAAGTATTTTTCCATCATGCTGTTCTTTGTATTTTATAGCCTTTTATTTTTCCCAGAGTTAATTACTTCTTTGTCTCCCATTTTTCCCATTTGTATAATAAAAGGTTTTATGTCTAGCTTTCCAGAAAGACCTGTGAGATAACCTATAATTCCAATTTTTTGACCTCACTCTTCTGCAACTTGAACTGGTTGTTCTTAGTTCTGCTATGCAGAAGTTTACCTTAGGATTTCCTTGACATGATTCTAGGAGATATCTTTATCTCACTTATGAGTTTCATGCCTTGTTTATTGGAGTTTATTAGATCCATACTTCCTTGACTTATGCCCACCTTAATAAAGAGGAGTGTACCCTATAACTTCTTAATAAAAGGATACCTTGAATAAAAAATAATTTCAAGATCCATTAGGGTATAGAATTTGGTATTGAAAATCATTTTTCTTAAAACTCTCCATTTAAAAAATATATATATACACACATATATATGTAAATACATATATATATATTTGATGAGGCTTTATTTGTTTATATGTCGTGTTGAGAATTAAATGTGGTGCCTCACACATGGCTAGGCAAGCACTCTACCACTGAGCCACAACCTCAGCCCACTCTTTAGTCTTTTTTTTTTTTTTAATATTTTTGAGTTGTAGGTGGACACAATATCCTTATTTCATTTTTATGTGGTGCTGTGAGGATCCAACCTAGTGCCTCATGCGTGCTAGACGAGCATTCTACCACTGAGCCCCAGCCCTCCATTCTTTTTTTTTTAATTTTTTACTTTTTAGTTGTAGGTGGACACAGTACCTTTATTTCATTTTTATGTGGTGCTGAGGATCGAACACAGGGCCTCACGCCTGCTAGGCCAGTGCTCTATCTCTGAGCTACAACCCCATTATTATATATAGCTTATATTGTTGCTGTTGAGAAGTGTGATACTGCTTTTTGGTATTCTTTTATTGTTACTTTCTTTCCATGGAATATTTTAGGATGTTTTCTTTATTTTTGATGTAAATCTAATTTTATAATGATACACTTTGGTGTGGATTTTCTTTTTCTCGTTCATTGTGCTTTAGTTGATGGTTTTGTTTGTTTTTAAAATTGGAGATGTGCTTGTCTTTCTGTTCTTAGAAATGTTACTGTTGTGGATATTCTTTTGTATTTACTTCCCTTGGTTTTCTCTGTTAGATATTAGACCTCCTATTTTAGTCATTGAATTTTCTTAATTTTCTCACTTCCTTTTTTTGTTTCTCTTTCTTAGTCCTTGATCCTTTTATAGGATTTTTAATATCCAGATACCTTTTTTGTTCTTTGAATGTTCCTTTTCTTGTAGCTTCCTATTTTTGTTTCCCACCTGAATATTTTTTTTATTATTTCTTTGATAATATTAGGGAGAAACTTTTTATATGTCTCAGTACTGTATTCTCTAAAATTCTTGTGTTTATTGTTATCTAAAATGGCTGATCTGGATTTCTGGGTTTTTTTTTTAATTTGTTTTTAGATATACATGACAGTAGAGTATATTTTGACATATATACATAGAGTATAACTTGTTCTAATTAGTATCCCATTCTTTAACATCATGTGGAGTTTCAGTGGTTGTGTATTCATATATGAACATAGAAGTTATTTCTCATTCATTTTACTGTATTTTCTATTCCATTCCCCTCCCTTCCCTCATTCTCCTTTGTCTAATCCAATGAACTTATGTTCTTCCTTCCTTCCTGACTCTCCGTTCCCCCTTACTGTATTAGCATTGCATGTCAGAAAGAATGTTTGACCTTTGATTTTTTGGGATTGGCTTATTTCACTTAGTATGTGAGCCTCCAGTTCTATCCATTTGCCATCAAATGCCATAATTCCATTCTTCTTTATGGCTGAGTAATATTCTATTGAGTATATGTATCATATTTTATCTATCCATTCATCTGTTCAAGGGCACCTAGGTTGGTTCCATAGCTTAGCTATTGTGAATTGAGTTGCTATAAATATTGATGTGGCTGTGTCACTGTAGTATGCTAATTTTAAGTCCTTTGGGTATACACTAAAGAGTGGGATAAGCAGATCAAATTATGGTTTCATTCCTGATCTGGATTTCTGATGTGATTATAATAAACTGTATGGAAGGTCTGTGTTTTGTGTGGGACATTGACAGCTGGCCTAGAAGGCTTCAGAGTAGGGTGACCAAGTGGCCACTCAGATTTTTGTTGGGAGTAGTCCCAGTATTGGTCTTATTCCAGATCCAAGCAGTTTTTTAGAAGATGATCATCTGAACTGCCTTTAGAACACAAATCTAACTTCTGAATCCCTCAGGAAGGCAGAAAAGGGAGGTGAAGATTTCTAACCAATTCTTTAAACAGACTTGCATCTAAACCCTCTGTCTTTATTTCATTACCTACTGTCCTCCCGTCTCCTTCTCCATGCTTTTGTCAGTATTTGATACATTAATTTTTTGAATCACTTTGAGTTTCTGCAAGGACACAAATATCTATTTTATTCTTCTAAAAACCTTACACACCCACCTTTTGCCACATACAGGTACTTTTAATATTTCTATACATTAAACATTTTTGCAGTGTTAGTATGTGTCATTTTTGCTTAGAGTGCCTTTTATCATACAGATTTTTGTTTAATGTATTCAGTTTTCAGCCTTATATTGGTTTCTGAGTTTTTTTCCTAATTTGCCAAGAATGAATATTGTATATTCTAATTTTTTAACAACATTTTGTCATTCATTCATCTGGGTGTTGTGAGAAAGGTACTAGCCTTTTACTTTTTTCCTCTTTATTGAATAATTCAGCCTTTCTACATTGGTTTAAAGTACCTCTTTTTTTAATATACTAAATACTCATATGTACAGTGGTCTGTTTTGTTTTCTTGGGCACTCTTCTGTTGCTCTATTTTTTAATTACCATAATTATAATAAAAGATAGCTTGTTCTCTTTCAGGAAAATGCTTGCTGTATTGTCTTTTATGAAAACATTTTGCATTTTTTTAAGACTAGACAAATATCAGAATTTTCTCTTCTACCCAAAATTCATTAGTGCTTTGATTGGGTGGGATTGTGCAGTTTTATACTTTTTGAAAAATTCCCTCTTGATTTTAAGGTACTTATTTTGAAAATATGTCTCCAAAAGTTTTATTTCATTAGGATATCAAATTCTCTGATTAAAATTGCTTACAGAAATCTTTTGAAATGAACTAGATATTTTAAAATACTCATTTTTGCATTAGACTTTAATTTTAAAATTTTAGAATTAGGAGGGGCTTTTGAGTTTCAATATTTGTGTAATTCTCATTACCTTACAAGGCAGCTGGGTCTTTTATTGGACAGTTTTTTTGTTAAAAAATTTTCTTTAAGTTGGTTCCACAGTTTAGCTATTGTGAATTGTGCTGCTATAAACATTGATGTGGCTGTGTCCCTGTAGTATGCTGTTTTTAACTCTTTTGGGTATAGACCAAGGAGTGGGATAGCTGGTAAAATGGTGGTTCCATTCCAAATTTTCTAAGGAATCTCCATACTGCTTTCCAGATTGATTGCACTAATTTGTGGTCCCACCAGCAGTGAATGAGTATGCCTTTTCCCCCACATCCTCGCCAACATTTATTGTTTGTATTCTTGATAACTGCCATTCTGACTGGTGTGAGTAGTTTAGATTTGCATTTCTTTAATTACAAGAGATGTTGAACATTTTTTCATATTTATTAATCGAATGTATATCTTCTGAGAAGTGTCTCTTCAACTCCTTAGCCCATTTATTGATTGGGTTGTTTGTTTTGGTGTTCAGTTTTTTGAGTTCTTTATATATCCTGGAGATTAGTATTCTGATATGTGTGCAACCTAGATGCCCTTCAATAGATGAATGGATAAAGAAACTGTGGTATATAGTGAAGTAAGCGAATCCCAAAAAACCAAAGGCTGAATGTTCTCTGTGATAAGTGGATGCTAATTCATAATGGGTGGGGGGGCATGGAAAAATAGAGGAACTTTGAGTGGGGCAAAGGGGGGGGAGTTATGGGAGGGGGGGTGGGGTAGGAAAGATGGTGGAATGAAATGGATATCATTACCCTAGGTGCATTTATGACTGCATGTATGATGCAATGCTACATCGAGTACAACCATAAAAATGTAAAGTTGTGCCACAGTTGTGTACAATGAATCAAAATGCATTCTGCTGTCATATATACCTAATTAAGATAATTTTTAAAAAGTTAGGGCTGGGGCCATAGCTCAGTTGATAGAGTGTTTGCCTCCATGCACAGGACCCTGGATTCAATCTCAGTATTCTTTTTTATTTTATTTTATTTTTTTAGTATTTGGCGGACACAACATCTTTGTATGTGGTGCTGAGGATCGAACCCGGGCCGCACGCATGCCAGGCGAGCGCGCTACCGCTTGAGCCACATTCCCAGCCCCCAATCTCAGTATTCTTTAGATTGAAGTAAAATTTACTTCTCTTTTAAATTCTTGTTTTATTTTGTGTTTTGCCCTAAATGAACCTATACAATTGACATTTCAAGTTTAGCAGATACTTTGAAGTATCTTCTGTGTCACTGTTGTTTGCAAGGTGAACATTTTCCATTGTATTTTCATATAAGATAAATCACATACAAAGTACATCTATCTGCTTTATTTTTTCTCACTTTTTTAGAACTCTTATATACTTTGAATTATCCTCTTGCTTTTTAATTTCTACTTGCATGTGAAGCAATTGAATATAACTTTTTGAATTTAACATTTTTTTCTAAATTTAGAAATATTTTTTAAATGATTTTTATTTTGGAAAGATAACTTAAGAGTGATTTAATTTTTCAGAACTTTTGAGCATGCTGTTCTAGCTGCAGGAACAGATTTCCGATCTGACAGACTGTGGGAAATGTATATAAACTGGGAAAATGAACAGGGAAACCTGAGAGAAGTTACAGCTATATATGATCGTATTCTTGGTATTCCAACACAACTGTACAGTCATCATTTTCAGAGGTAGGTCGAAAAATCTTTGGTAATCATTGATTACTCAGGTGATTAATTTCTAATAATTGGATATTCTCTAGAAATGTTTTATATGATTTTATTAGATATAAACAGGAATTTTTTCCTTTTTTTTTTTTGCTGTGTAATTATAGTTTAGAGAAGAGAAAAATCTAAAGTTAGATGACTGACAGAACTGGAGTTTGAATTTGTTTCTATTTCTTCTCCATTTCAGTGCTAAGGCAGGAAGGAAATGGAGATGTCCATAGACTATTTTAACAAGTTGGTAGGTGTTTACTATAGAAAGGAAGAAGAGGGTTTATATTTTGTTTTCTTTCTCTTAAGTTTGACTTCATTTAGAAGAACAATACGTAGTGGGCATCTAACATGGAATTTAAATTTTGTTGCAAAAATATAGCATGAACTTTTTATCTCTTCCTTTAGATTTAAAGACCATGTACAGAATAACTTGCCTAGAGATCTTTTAACTGGTGAGCAGTTTATTCAGCTGCGAAGGGAATTAGCTTCTGTAAATGGACATAGTGGTGATGATGGTCCTCCTGGTGATGATCTACCATCAGGAATTGAAGACATAACTGATCCAGCAAAGGTAATGACACTTAATCAAAATTTATTCAGCCCATGAGAAATTAGACCCTTGTTATATAGTTGTCCATTTAGCTCATATGGTTTAAATATAGATTTAAGGTAGAGAATTTCTTACTGTGAGATACCTGGAAATAACTTTGTTGAGAAGGAATTTTTTACATAGGTTGTGATCTACTAGTCTTATTGAAAAGAAAAGAGCTGAGGGCTGTGATTTATGTCTGTTATTCTAGGGATTTGGGAGGCTGAAACAGGAGGATTGCAAGTTTGAGGCCAGCCTCAGCAATTTAGTGAGGTCCTTAGCAACTTGGTGAGACTATGTGTCAAAATTTAAAAACAGGCCGGGCTCAGTGAGACCCGCCTGTAATCTCAGTGGCTCAGGAGGCTGAGGCAGGAAGATTGTGAGTTCAAAGCCAAATACAGCAAAAGCGAGGCACTAAGCAACTTGGTGAGACCCTCCCTCTAAGTAAAATACTAAATTGGGCTGGGGATGTTGCTCAGTGGTTGAATGCCCCTGAGTTCAATCCCTGCTACTCGCCCCCCCCCCCAATAAATAAAGAACAAATAAAAAGGGTTGGGTAACTTATTGGTAAACCACCCATGGCTTAAATCCCCAGTACAAAAAAAAGGGCAGGGGGAGAAACTAAAGTGGGTCACTAATCCTAGGGACTTGGAACTCTGAAGCAGGGAAGATGGCAAATTCAAAAGCCAGCCTTGGCAACTTTGTGAGACCCTGACTGAAAAAGTGAAAAGGGATAAGGATGTGGCTCAGCAATTGAGTTCCCCTAGGTTCAATCCTCAGTCCTGAGGAAAAAAAAGAAAGAAAAAACAGAAAATGTGTAAGAAATGTAAGAAAGTATTTTATTAAGGAGTTTTGGTACATAAATTTGAGTTAAAAATAGTAACTGCTAATAGTTATAAAACTACCACTATTCTTAGACTAAATATCTGGATAATACTTAAATGTATAATATGGAAGATTTTTTAAAATACATAACTAAATTTTAACTTGATTTCTTTTTTCTTTTTTCCAAGCTAATTACTGAAATAGAAAACATGAGACATAGAATCATTGAAATTCATCAAGAAATGTTTAATTATAATGAGCATGAAGTTAGTAAAAGGTGGACATTTGAAGAAGGTGTAAGTGTTTTGTTTCATAATCTTTATAATCTTCAAATTACAGATGGGAATAATATTTTTCACTTGATGGCAATGACTATTATTTTTTCTATTTATTTTTGTGTATTACAGTAATAAGATGTGCATCTCATTTATTATTACCATTATCGGGTTTTTAAAATTTTTTAGTTGTAGATGGACACAATATCTTTATTTATTTTTATGTGGTGCTAAGGGTTGAACCCAGTGTCTCATACATGCAAGGCAGGTGCTCTACCACTGAGCTACAGCCCCATCCCCATTATCAGTTTTAATCATTTGCCATTATCAATTTTAGAATCTTGTTGCATTCAGATTTGAACTGCAATATGTCTAATTAATCTGCACAGTTTTACTATAATTTTTCTAATCAACTTCATTGGTATGATTTGTACAATAAAATGCCCCCATTTAGAGATGTATAGTAATTTTTATTTTTCATAAACTTTATTCTTTTCTTTGTTCTTTTTTTTTTTTTTAAGATTTACATGCCATACAAATCACCCACTTTAAAGTGTGTAATTTAACAGTTTTTAGTATAACAGATATGACAATCACCACAGTCAATTTTATAATATTCTTAGTGCCTCAAAAAGAAATCACGGGCTAGGGATACAGCTCAGTTGGTACAGTGCTTGCCTTGAATGAACAAGGCCCTGGGTTCAATCACCAGCACCACAAAACAACAACAAAAAAATCCACTTGGAGCTAGGTACAGTGGCGCACACCTATAATCCCAGCTGTGAGGCTGAGGCAGGAGGATTGCAAGTTCAGCAACGTTGAGGCACTTAGCAACTCATTGAGACCCTATCTCTAAATAAAATAGTGCTGGGGGTGTACCTCAGTGGTTGATTGCCTCAGAGTTCAATCCCTGGTACCAAATAAAGAAAAAAAGAAAGAAAACACTTAAATTTTAGTTTACTTTCAGCCTACCTACAATATCCCCAACCTCAGCCCTAAGATATCTAGTCTACAGTTTATTTCTATTGATTTCCTTATAATGACCATTCTTTTGAATGGAATTGCATAGTATAGGATCTTTTGTGGCTGGCTGTAAAATGAGTTTTGACAAATATTTCTAAATTGTAATCACCACAGAAGTCAAGCTATAGAACTATTCTATCAACTCTTGGTCACTTTGCAGTGTCTTCTAGGCCTAGATAGCCAATCATCTGTTTTTTGTCACTACTGGTAGCACATATTTGTAATCTCAGGTACTCAGAAGTCTCAGCCAGGAGGATCATATATTTGAGGCCAGCCTAGGAAAGTTTAGTGAGACCCCTACTTCAAAACCTAATTTAAAAAGGACTGAGGCTGTATGTAGTTCAGTGGTAGAGCACTTGCTTAGCATGCATTAGACCTTAGGTTCAATTCTCAGTACTGCAAAGAGAAAAAGAAAAGTTAAAAACATTCAACAAAGAGTAAAATTTCTTATACGTGAAAAGTGTTTGTAGTTCCATAAAAAGGACTGAGTAAGTGAAAAATGCATTCTAGTCCTCCAGTTTTAAGGAATTGAAGGAATTTTTAAAAATTATGAGATTAAAATTTTTTATTGTCATTTTAAATGATTTATATTTCTAATGTGTTTATAAATATTTTGGTGTTGGTATTAGTTTACTTTTATTGCCATGTTGTAATGTCATTATAGATTAAACGACCGTATTTTCATGTGAAACCATTGGAAAAGGCTCAACTAAAAAACTGGAAAGAATACTTAGAATTTGAAATAGAAAATGGAACTCATGAACGAGTGGTGGTTCTCTTTGAAAGATGTGTCATATCATGTGCCCTCTATGAGGAGTTTTGGATTAAGGTAAGAAAATTGTATGCTCTTAAACTTGAATATATTATAAACATTGATCTAGTGACTAACCTTTTTTGTACTTCTGTTGAATGTTGTTCATATAACTATATCTGTTGCATTAGGAGATGGTCTGCTTGCAACCAGATTTGACTGCTGCATATGCCAACCTCGTTGCCTCTCTTCGTCCTTCCTTACAGAAACTAGTCTAGTGGTTCAATAAAGGTGCTGAATGGGTTTAAAAATAGAATTTTATCGTTCTGTCACATATTTAATGGCTTGTTCAACTGTAAATTATTCAGTATTTCCTTTTTTCTGTATGTAGTATGCGAAGTACATGGAAAACCATAGCATTGAAGGAGTGAGGCATGTCTTCAGCAGAGCTTGTACTATTCATCTTCCAAAGAAACCCATGGTGCATATGCTTTGGGCAGCTTTTGAGGAACAGCAGGGTAAGAATAAGGAAATTAAGTTAATATTCTTGAGATTGAGTTATTCTAGGATAAAATTATAAGAATTGAGTGTTGAAGGATATATAAAGAAGGATTTCACTAACTTTTTCTATAAAGGGAGAGATAAATATTTTAGGCTTTGTAGGCCACGTTGTCTCTTGTCTAACACCTCAGCTTTGCGATTGTAACCCAAAAGCAGCCATAGACAATGTATAACAAATGAGCATGGTTGGTCACTAATTGTTTTTAAACAAAACAAGCAGAGGGCACAGTTTAGCCTGAGCACTAATGTTTTTCAATACCTGGCATAAAGAATATTTCAGAAGTTTAAACAAAAACAAACATTTAATTGTTATTTCTAGGTAATATTAATGAAGCCAGGAATATCTTGAGAACATTTGAAGAGTGTGTTCTAGGATTGGCAATGGTTCGATTGCGAAGAGTAAGTTTAGAACGACGGCATGGAAACTTGGAAGAAGCTGAACATTTGCTACAGGATGCTATTAAGAATGCCAAATCGAATAATGAATCATCATTTTATGCTATCAAATTAGCCCGGCATCTCTTCAAAATACAAAAAAATCTTCCAAAATCAAGAAAGGTGCTTTCTGAAGCAATTGAAAGAGATAAAGTATGTATTTGTTATTCTTTAGAGTATCTTCATAAATGACCAGTGGTTGGTTTTTCACTTTGGCAACTATGATGAAACATTTGGTCTGCATGTAATATATTTTGTTACAAGATGAGGACAACAGTCCCTCTAAACTGATGTTGCCATTAAACTTATTTTCAAATTGCTTTGAATTAAAAGTGAGAAAATTAAGATTACTGAGTTGAAAAGAGTTGCCAACATCCTGCTACTTCTATTTTCTCTTTAGAAATTAAAAAAAAAAATTTATGATTATTAAGTAAAAGAGAGGGGTTGGGAGAACATTTTATAAACAAAAGCCCAACAGTAGCAAATGTAGCAGGGAGATAGTTGTCCTTTTCCAAAGAAGTTCCTTTTATATAATAGTTGGTAGCATATTGGAACTTTCCATTTTCTAGGTTTATAGCTATTGCCAAGTGAGTTTGACTCGGGTTTAAGCTAGACATGGTGGCACACACCTATAATCCCAGCTCTTCAGAAGGCTGAGGCAGGAGAATAACAATTTTGAGATCTGCCTGGGCAATTTAAGGCAGACCCTGTCTCAACAAAAAAATATTAGAACTGGGGTATAGCTCAGTGATAAGAGTGCTTGCCAAGAGTGAGTCCCTGGATTCATTCCCCCAGTATTGCTTTAAAAAAAGTTTGTAACAAATCTTTTCTGTCTGTAGTTTAAGTGGGGGGCGCAAAAAAAAATCAGTGGTTACAGTATTACTATTTAAATTACTGGAGCTATGGAAATAATTCTTTGTGTTTTGTTTTCTAATTGTCATTGTAGGTCAAGCCATATTAAATTCAAGAAAGGATTTATTCACATTTAACAGTTTTTATACTTGAGTAGGGTATCACTACCTATCAATATGCTAGAGATTTTTTTTATCTCTTTAGTTGTAAGCTGAAAACAGCTAACCAGGTTTAATACTGAATTTTTTAAATTGAAACATAAAAATTAAGGAATTTTAAATCTCTAATTTAGAAATGTTAATTGATACTGCTTTTTACACAGGAGAACACGAAGTTATACCTCAATTTACTTGAAATGGAATATAGTGGTGACCTCAAACAAAATGAAGACAATATCTTAAATTGTTTTGACAAAGCTATACATGGCTCATTACCTATTAAAATGAGAATTACATTTTCTCAGAGAAAAGTGGAATTTCTTGAAGATTTTGGCTCAGATGTTAATAAGTAAGCTCTTAATTATATTATCTGTTTGAAGGGTAAATGAGCATTTGGGGATGGGAAGTTGATGATTATTACAGAATAATATATTGTTAAATTTTAAAATGTTTGCTTTGTTTACTTCAGATACATGTAGGAGTAAATTCAGTTTCATAAATATATGTGTGCTTAGCAGGAAGACATGGTTTGTTTTCCCTTCAGAATTATTTTACTAGTTTTATTTATTTTAAAAAATTTTTTAGTTATACATGAACACAATATCTTTATTTATTATTATGTGGTGTTGAAGATGGAACCCAGTGTCTCACATATATGCAAGGCAAGCGCTCTGCCACTGAACCACAACCTCTGCCCCTATTTTCCTAGTTTTAGAATGACAATTTAAACTATGAGTGAATGAGAAATGGTAGGAAGAAGTAGTCTCATATGAAGGGAAATAAAACAAGGATCGAACCATGAAACATAACATTTAGTAGGTAGGTCACTAAGCATAAATGGGATTAATTTGGAATAAGAATGACACTTTTATTTTGAGATTGGAGAAGAGGGTAGATGTGGTTGGTCCCACAGATCATGGTTAATGAATGACCTCTTCTTCTAAGCATTATAAAAGATTGAAAGTTGAGGGTGGGTAGAAGGGTTTGCTCCAGATTTGGGGGAAAGATGTGTTTAATAAGTTTGCTACATAGAAGAGTAGAAATATTGGCAAGAACACTGGTGAAGTTCCAGTCTTATCTGATTCTAGTAAGGAAATATCTCAGTACCTGTTTTCCATATCCTTTCTCTAATTAATTTGATTTCCATTGAAACCAGTAGAGATAAAAACAGAATTATTTGTATATCTTTGTATTTTTGATGGTTTTGTTAAATTTCAGTTTGAATAGTACAGCTACTAATAAATTTAAGTGCTTGGATTCATTCTAATATTTTATAATTAATGTAAAATTCATAGCAGTATAATGAGTATAGGTACTATTTTTTTAGTTGTAAATGGACACAATATCTCTATTTATTTTTATGTGGTGCTGAGGATTGAGCCCAGTACCTCACACTTGCAAGGCAAGTGGTCTACCACTGAGCCACAACCCCAGCCTGGTACTTTTCTTTTAAATAGGCGAAGAAAGGGAGCTTAAGGATACACTAAGCATTTTTTTTCCAAGGTCCCTTAGCTATATTACTTTGTGAGGCTAGGATTAGAATCTGTTTCCATGTCTCTGCTCTTAATTGTGTTCCATTACTCTGTATATAATGTCTTCTGTTTTACACTGCTGAAGGCATACAAAGGAAAGAGATAATGTAATTTTACCTTTTAGTTGAATGGTACAATTCTCAGAGGAAACCTAAGTGAACATAAATGAAGCTTCATAAGGGAGGTGGTGGAGCCTCATTTAGCTACTACTGGATTCTAATGATAATTGTGGAGAGGACAACAATGATGGAAGCAGATTAAAGTTCATATAAAAGTAATATCTATTTAGTAGGTTTGGAGAAGTATTGAAAGTGTTACTTTTGTTTTTTTGGTAGTGCTGGGGATTGAACCCCAGGGCTTCACACATGCTGGGCAAAGCATTCAGCCACTGAGCTATACCCCAGCTTGAAGTATGATCTTGATTGTACTGTGCCTTGAGAGTTCAGAGAACATGCAGTAGTTAGTTCACAATAGCAAGCTATTTTGAATTTGGACCAATGATATCTAATGACATTATTTTGAAAAGGCAGTAATAGGCAGACAAAAATTAAAGATTCAACAAAAAAGATGTCATTCAGGCCCTCACAGTTGTAGGTATAGATTCCAAGTGTAAGGACTAAGATTTGTTGTAGTTAAAATTAAAACAGAAAATGAATATGAAAAATTAGCCACTTACAAATTTATATAGGCAGTTTGCCTAAATGAAAACATATCTTTAAAAAGTAATGTTTGTAGGGCTGAGCTTATGGCTCAGTGGTAGAGTGCTCACCTAGCATCTGTGTGAGGCCCTGGGTTCTATCCTCAGCACCACATAAAAGTAAATAAATAAAATAAAGGTATTGTGTCCAACTACAATTAAAAAATAAAATATTTTAAAAAGTAATGTTTATTGAATATTCCAGAGGATTTTTATTTTCCCCCTTCTTCCTTAGGCTTCTTAATGCTTATGATGAACATCAAACACTCCTAAAAGAACAGGATACTTTAAAAAGGAAAGCAGAAAATGGGTATGTAACTTCATAAATCACAAAGGGGTGCTTAAAAGACATTGTGAAAATTTTTAAGTGTTAGCTTAGTGTTGTGGTAATTTAGACACTATTATATTTATGACTGGGGATTGACAAAGTAAAGGCCTGTAGCCTGATTTCTTGGGAGCCTCCTCCTTAAAGTCCCCTCTATGGGTCACAAATGCAAGGCAGGCTGGTAGCAGTGACATGAGTGCAACTGCTTTGGCTTAGGAAATTTAAAAGTAGTGTGTAGGTGGGTGATATACATTCCATTTTAGGTATAACTGCTCAGCTCTAACTAGTGTTATTCAGGAATATGGACACTGTGTAGACATCGTCTTCAAGTGAGAAGTACAGATTTTTATAAACAAAATACCTACCTGTGGGCCACCTCCAGTCTCCAGGCCACTATTTTCCCACCGCTGCCATAAAGACACACAAGTATGATATTTTAGTGAGAGGTCAACCAATGTAGCTGGAGGGTTTTAGGTTTGTAGACAGTGGAAAGTGAGGATGCAAGTCTCTTGGGGGCCAGAGTGGAAAGGAATTTGATTACCTTGCTAGAGAATCTATTATTTAGGCTGGCGACTACTGAGGGTATTTTGAGGAGGGCAGTGAACAGCACAATCTGTGCTTGGATCAGATAATCTGGGTATCAGTTGATGAGCATATTAGAGAGGTCACACATCTTAGAGATATTAGGTGAAGTTCTTTGGATAGATGATTGAACTTGAGGGATTTCTGTGGGAAAGTTTATACTATCAAGTTTAGTTTTCAGCTTATTAAGCCATAATTTGTCCAGCTATACATTTATGCCACTAGGTATATCTGTCACTTTTGCTTCAGCCAGAATGCACCCTCCCTCCTCCCCCATCAAAAAAGTGTTGAAAACTCCATAAAACAAATATATGCAGATGACATTCATCTAATAAAGTTCTTCTGTGGAAGTTTTATAAGTTTACATTTTGACTTTCCATAGATCAGAAGAACCAGAAGAGAAGAAAGCACACACAGAAGACACAACTTCATCTTCTACTCAGATGATTGATGGTGATTTACAGGCAAATCAAGCTGCATATAACTATAGTGCCTGGTATCAAGTGAGTCCACGTTAATTGTTTGTTCATATTATTAAAAGTGTATAGTTGTATAGCCGATTTATTTATGTTTTTTAAAAGAGAGAACAACTTACTGTCTGTGGCCAAGTCTTAGAACACATTTATTAAATGTAGTTGCTTTAATTTTTATTTGTGGAACTCAGCCATAGTTTAAGAATGCTAACATTTATTTTTTATTTTTTTTTTAGTACAATTATCAGAATCCTTGGAATTATGGACAGTATTATCCTCCCCCTCCAACCTGATGGGAAAATGTAAATTTCAGATGGAATATGTTAAAAGTATGAAATTATTTTTTTTAAATGAGGGATGTAAACAGAGCATAAGCTTGTTGTATTTGATAACTTGTCTTCCGTTTCTGTGTAACATGATTTGTTTAGAAATAGGGGAAAATGTCAGTAGCTTACCAGATACTATTTCCTACCATTTATAAAATTTACTTTTTATTGGAGAACTATTTTTTTTATTTTTTCATTAAGTGGTCTAGAATTCTTTTGCAATGCATTTGCAACAGTTTTGTAGCCTTAAGTGTAGAGAAAAACTGACTGCAGATCATGTCAGTATAGTACAAGATTCTGAAAACACGCAAGGGCTGGTTATTAGGGATTTACCTCCTTTGTAAAAACAGACAAAAATGATTTTTACTGTTGCTGACAAGGTTGTCTTGAGTGTTTCAGTTATACTTGTGAACTTGGATGTTAACTGCAAAAAAGATACAATATTAAAATATGCCTTGGAATAGATTATGAGAAAATGTCATGTTTGCATCCCTTTAAAAATGAAAATCATATCAGAAGTATGTTGTTCCAGGAGACTTTGTATTTAGATTATTCATGTAAAACTGTGAGCAAGCTTTCATTTTGATCAAACTGATCATCTTCATTTTTGTAATAAAACTGAAGACTCATCCAGCAATTGTTTATGAATTTATTTTGTGGGTGGGTGCGGGGGGAGCATCTAGTACTTTATAATTGGCATTAATGGTTCACTGGTCTTGAAATGAACTTTCCCTATTATTTAGCTATTATTGCCAAGATTTCTTAGCCTATTTAACTTTCTGCTTTGTGTCTTTGACTTCTCATCATTCCTGGATACTTAAAGATTTTTACAGTCATTTAATGTCCTTGGCAAGGCTGTCTAGGTAATTTTTATTTAGTTATTGCCTTTTAAGTCCCTAGTTCTGTTTACCTAATCAGAACATTAACACAGTAATACCAAAAAGCAGTCAAATCAAGATACTGGAGACATTTTTTATTGAGCCTTTTAGTTTACATGAGGTAAAAGGCCAAGCAGTTCTTCTCCTTAACCAGTGTTTTATGCAGCTATAATAAAATATTTTAGACTTCAGAGACTTATAAAGGATTACATTTCTTAAAAGTTGGGGTCAAGTAAATAAATTTTAACTCTTTGAATTTTCCAGTTGACTCTTCCCTTATAACAGAAACAAGCTCTAATTCAGTTTCAAGGGCAAGTTTTATCGTTGTTGTCATCTTTAGATCCCAAGTACTTGGTTATTTCAATCAATATCCACTAATTCTACTTCAAAAATGAGCTTTGCATTTGGTGGAATTCTGTTGAAAAAGTCAAGGTAAATTTGATAAAAATGTACCTCTTTTCAATCCCCAGTAACCTCAATGTAAGACATCAATAATTAATCTTTTTCTTTTTTTTTTTGCAGTGCTAGGGATTGAACCCTGGGTCTTGCACATGCTAGGCAAGCACTCTACCAACTAAGCCACATTCCCTAGCCCAATAATTAATTCTAGAAGGAAAAGCTTTGTAGTTTATTCAGAAGCTAATATATAACTAACCTAGAGATCCCTAAAGTTTATTTAATGATAAATAAATCATAACCTATCAATGTAGGCTAACTAGGTTAAGCTGAACTTTTACTAGGTTTCCCCTTAACCTAGATATAGATACCTCACTAATAATGCCAAATTAGCGCCACCCAGTAATTTAAAAGGAAAAAAAAAAGTCATTGTATTCTACTGAGTATATATACTGTGTATCAGTTTTATGAGGTTGTTCATGGTATTTACTGTGAATTTAAAGATGCCGAATTCAGAAAAGGGTGTGATTTATGTGTACCAGATTAGTCTTAAAGATATTTCTTCACATTGAGAGGAAGCTGCAGGTGGCCATCTGGTTTTGAAAGGCGGAGAACTATTCTCAAATAAGTTTAACTGATAAAAGACTATATAGAGATTCATCAAAATTTAGAAGTTGAACTGGGCCAACAGGAAGGGAACCAGCAATAACAATAACTACATTCCCATTTACCTGCTGAATTGGTCTGGTTTGAATGAATGGTCTGGAGTCATTTTGTCGTTTTGTGTTTTTAAATTGTTCACAAACTTGGCCTATCAGAGAAGTGCTGTCTTAAGTATTGATAATAAATGGTAATAAATGGTTATTAACACTACTCAGTCTTGTGGTTGTCTTCATTTACACTTGTAATCCCAATATGTGTTCTAATTACTAGTTAAGAACCTTAAATTATAATGTAGAATAAAATTACCATGAACTATTTGTACCCCAGTTTTTTAATTGTTTGTACCCCAGTTATTTAATTGTAACTTATTGAAGTAAATCCTTCAAACAGTAAAATGTTAAGAATTGTCTTTCAAAGATGAAAGCTTAAAATTCGCAGTGAAGATCCTGGAAATAAGAACTTGAATAAGAGACAAAAAGGATGAGTCTCGCTGAAGCCCGAATAATTTGTACCAATAGTAAGTGCTGAAGTTATTATCCATGGGCATGGTAGCATGGACCTGTTGCCCCAACTTACTCAGGAGGCTGAGGTGGGGGGAATCACTTAAGCCCAGGAATTGGAGGCTAGCCTGGGCAACAAAGCAAGACAAAAAAGATTCCCTATATTGTATGTGTTGGACAGTCTTGAAGACTAGTCTGGAGATGATTCGTCATTTCTCATCTGGATCCTAGACTAGACAGCATCTTTCCCAACACTTTCAGGTGATCTTTCCCAAGTTTTTGTTTTTTCCTTTCATTACGAAGGGGGGAAAAGGATACTTGGCATCAGGCTGTCCTTTCTTTCCATAAGCCCATTCAGGTTCAATCTCCAGTCGAGCCTTTTCTCCTTTACTCATAGTCAAGAGTGCTTCATCCCACTAAAGGCCAAGAGCAAAAATAAAAAATAATGGTTTTCAAAAAAATACATGCAATATAAGAACAGCAAATGTAGATAAATTTTTTAAAGGGGATTTTTGGATTTTATTATGTCCTCAGGGTAAGATCCTTGGTTGAATCCCTAAAACTTTGTCTTCAATTTCCCCAAAAGAAAAAAAAATAAGGCTATATTATTAATAAATTTGATACTCAGGGGCTGGGGATGTGGCTCAAGCGGTAGCGCTCTTGCCTGGCATGCGTGCAGCCCGGGTTCGATCCCCAGCACCACATACAAAGATGTTGTGTCCGCCGAAAACTGAAAAATAAATATTAAAAAAAAATTCACTCTCTCACTCTAAAAAAAAAAAGTGATTTCAAACTCAAGTGTAAATCACTTTTGTACTGCAACATGCAGCATCAGTTTGTTATTAGTACCACTATTAAAAAATTGTTCCACTTTTACCCATTGTAGGACAAACTCAGGAGTTTATTTTTGTAGGGAAAAACTAGTAAGCATTTTAAAACTTAAAATTACCAAACTGTCTTGTTACAAAAATGTAAAACTAACTTTATATAAAGGATTCTGGGTTGCTTCTCCCATAGTTTTCAAATTTGGAATTTTAAAGCCAGTTATCTAAACAGTTCAAGTATTAGGATACAAACATATAGAGTATATTATAAACATCATATACTCTGTTGAAATGCAACAATCAAATGAAACTCAAGGGATAAAGGTCTTTTATATCTGGAAATTAATAATATGATGAACTAGAAGAAATTTACCAGTATGCAAATAAGTTATAGAATTAGAAAAATTGCTGAACTTGATATATAGTATAAGCAGGTATCAGTTAAAAGTTATGTTATTAAATCTTTAGTTTCAAGATGTTTTATATTCTGATTTGGGTTCTGGATATAATTGTCTGAACTACATTTGCCCACAGTACAAAGGTATCATGTTAAGAATTCTTACAACTATTTAAATAGACATTTCAGTTGTTTGATGTTCTTGGTGATTATAATTTAAAGTCAGATATTCTCACAAAGAATTTCCTTATGAAGAAAAATATTAAAAGGGTTAGACATGGAAGAAATTGAGTTCTTATTATATTTTGTGCTTGGTTATGCTCATTTAATCTTTCAACAAATTTGAGGTAGGCAATACGCTTGTTTTTTATATAGATAGGGCAACTTATTCTTTACTTACTCCTCTGATAACTTTGCCTACTCCAACCTTAAAACTTAAAGGCTTGGCATTTTTCTTCTTCTTTGAACCTGAAAAACAGATTTTTCTTTTAATTAATGATACACTCTAGTTGTGTTAAGAAATTAAGATCCAGTGAAAGCAGTGATTTAATTGACCTCAGAATTGTAATGCAATATATTTGAAAAGGAATAACAACTCAGAAAGCCAGGTAAATTCATCAAGAAAATTTTAGGGGGAGAGAGGGGAATAATAGCATGGATGGTGAAAGGAAACCCTCATCATTATACAAAATACATATTATGAAGATGTGAATTTGGTGTTAACATACCTTATATATAATCAGAGATATGACAAATTATTGTATAATGGTATATTAAGAATTGTAATGCAAAAATAAATAAAAAAAATTCTAAATGTAAAAATAATGATCTAAATGAAGAATAGAAGATTAGGACCTATATTTATCCTACTAAAATAGCACACTTTTCCCTTTTATATTAAAATACTAAAAAGAATCACTTTGGGATGTTGCCATGGTGTATTGAGGCTTGGTCTTCAATGCAGCAGTGTTGGGCCTACTAAGGCTATTAAGAGGCTATTAAGAGCCTATTAAGAGGAGTTAGGAATATAGCTCAGCTGGTAGAGGGCGTGCCTCACATGCAAAAGGCTCTGTGTTTGATCCCCACCACCACAAAGGGAAAAAAAAAAAGGTGATTAGGCCACCAAGGATTCATGATTTTCTCAGAGGAGTATTCTTGTGGACCTGGATTGGTTACCTAAGAGGGAATTATTAATGAAGCAAGCCTAGGACCATCCCCTTCATATTCAATATTTTTTACTTTTCCACTATGCTTGGAGCAGCAATGACTGTGAGCCATAAATTACCAAGTCTCAGGCATTCAACGTGTTAGAGCAAAAGAAAATGGACTAAAATAGACATTAACCATATTTAGACTATTGTTCGTCATTTTTTGCTTTCCAATAACCATAAGTTCTTCAGCCAGACAATAATCCATGAACTGAAGTCCTTCTCCAAGTAAATCATAGGTACAAAAAGACATCTGGAAGAAAGAAGGCTAGCAACCAAGGAAAAGGCACTGCCAACTAACTGCTTATCCTGTCTACTATATAAATGGACAATGTCTGAAGGCAAAAAGGTATGATTACATTAAGACTTACTTGTTTGAATATTGGTATCAAAAACAGTCCCATCCTGAAGTGTTCCTGTATACCAGCAGTGAACAACATCTCCTTTTTTGGGAAAGTTGGTTTTATCTCCCTTTTTTAGAACAGATTTTGTATATTTTGGTGGACCCTAAAAATAAACAAATCAACATACAGTTATTAATTTATTCCCTTCTTAGATGACAAAGTACTTATTTTATCTCTAGTCAACTTCTATGAATTAAACTACCTCATTTTACATCTGGGATGAAATTATTAGTAACTTCTATACCTACAATTTAATTTTTTAAAATTTTTAAATTTTTTTAGTTGTTGTTGGACACATGACTTTATTTTTATTTATTTTTATGTGATGCTGAGGATTGAACCCAGCGCCTCGCACATGCTAGGCAAGTGCTCTACTGCTGAGCCACAACCCCAGCCCCACCTACAATTTAATTTCAAATAACTTCCAGCATCTTGGAAACCTCTGCAAGAGTCTTAATTATTCAACAAACCATAAAATGAAGTCAGTTATTTCTTAGGGTTGGAAAAATAATAATTACTAATTTCCTATAAAATCATGAATAAAATATTGTGACTTTTTCCAAAGGTTTGTTTTAGCAATAATTATTGCTAGATAGTATGTTCAGTTAAAATGGAAATACAATGATGTTGCCTTTGTATCTGAACTTGAAAAGTTCACACAAAGAACAAAGTTACCTACCAAAATTGTCCAACCAGTCTAACAATTATCAGGATCTTGGGTGTGGGGGTGCGCCTGAGATGATCTGTCAAGAATCTTGGGGTGTGAAGGGGAGTTACAGCAAATGTGAAAGTATTCTCTTTACCTAAATCTGTTTGGTTTTTGCATTCAGAAAGGGAGGGATCTGCATTATCCAAATCTGTTTTTGGTTCCTAAATTTCACAATACAAGAAGAGAAGACACGGCTGGATTTAAAGAACTTCGTATCTATCTGGTTCCCAAGTTTGGAAAGCAAAAGAAATAGTGTTTTCTTTGGGTGAAGTCATAAATTTTTATTCACTTTCACTTCTCTTAGTTCAGAGTTTTCTTTTCAAAACTTACAAGTAGAAGTCTGATCTTCCTGCAAATAGTCTTCCTCTTTGATAAAGATTTCTCTTTGACCAAACTCTAACCACGCACGATCCATAAGCCTTTTCTGGACCTTAGACTCTAAACCTAGAAAGCTCAAGGTCTAATTTCTAGGATGATTCCTCTCCCTCCTTAAAGTGCCTGCCTGCCTGCCTGCCTGAGAAAACTCAAAGCTGTATAAAAAATCATTCTAGCCACTACTTGATAGGGCCCCGGTCTCCTAATATGTGTAGGAGGTTATCAGTAGCCTGAAACTTTTCAAGGGCTGGATAGCAAACCCAGATGGGTTTCACTTATTTCCTCAAAAGGACCAATCACCTTTACACAATTCAGAATGTAACTTTTCTTTCCCCTATTGCCAGCAGACTGAAAAAAGTCAGTTTTCACCATTTTAAAGTCTGTGTTTACTTTTGACAATGTCAGTCCTCCACTCAATTGCTGGAGTGAAATTAATTATTACTGCTACACTTGTATGCTGAAAGGACTATGCCATGCAGGTTCCTTATCTGTAGAATTCTATCCACTATTAATAGAGCTAGCAGCTATAATTTTGTGTCTCTACAATGCCTTCTGTAAACCTCTGTTGCAACACCTGATACACATGTTGCAATTTCTTAAAAAAAAAAAAATATATATATATATATACACACACATACCTGTGTGTGTGTGTGTGTGTGTGTATTTGTAGATATACAGAATACCTTTATTTTGTTTATTTTTATGTGGTGTTGAGAATGGAACCCAGTTCCTCACAGGTGGCAGGCAAGTGTTCTACCAATGAGTCACAATCCCAGGCCCCACGCTGCAATTTCTTAACTCTAAGGTCTAGATCAGGGGATCTCAAACAAGCAATTTTGCTTCCCCAGGGACATCTCAGTATGATCTGGAGACATTTTTAATTGTTACTACTGGGAAGGGCTGGGGAAGACAGGATGCTCCTGCCACCTAGTGGGTAGGGGCCAGGTATGTTACTAAACATCCTTCAGCCTGGAACAGCCCCAACAACAAAGAATTAATTGTTCATACAAAATGTCATTACTCCAAGACTGGAAAATGTTAAGTCTACAATATATTTGATTTTTAAGAAATGCTGAATGGTGAAGAAAATGAATAACTTCTTACATAGGAGAAAATATATCTTCAGCTCATGAATATCCACTAAAAATAAATTGGCATTTTGATTACTACTCTTGTGATTTGGGCTGGAAATTAACATGTGGTTTACAAACAAAATAAGCACTAGGTAATCTCAATAATTTAATACTATCATGTGATCTTTTCAGAAAAATCCAGCTTCCCTTTAGGATATACTATAAATTATACCACTTAGATTAATGCACATTCAAATTTTCATTAAAACAAAGATTGAAGAAATATACCACTAGAAAGAAAATTGAAAACTTTCTTATTAAAAGTTTCTATTAAGAACATTTAAAAGTGATTTAATATAGTTATGTATTTATCAAGTATTTTTTGTTTTAAGTGGGGTGAATGCAAGCAAGGAATTCTCAGCATTAAATTCTTTGATATGAAATTATCTGTTTTCTTTATGGAAAAGTCTATTTTCTGGGACTGTAGTTCTAAAAATATCCTGCTGTCAATTTTACTTTAGCGTTACTGAAGAATAATTTAAAAATACCTCCAGTTCACCGTATTTTACAGACCTAGAAAATTGCCAGGCTTAACAGTGCACACTTTTTTTTTTAAATTTTTTTTTATATTTATTTTTTTAGTTCTCGGCAGACACAACATCTTTGTTTGTATGTGGTGCTGAGGATTGAACCTGGGCCGCACGCATGCCAGGCGAGCGCGCTACCGCTTGAGCCACATCCCCAGCCCAACAGTGCACACTTTTAATCCCAGCTACTTGGGAGGCTGAGGCAGATCATCTCAAATTAGAAGCCAGCCTTGGCAAGTTTGACTAGCTTCAGAAACTTAGGGAGACCTTTTGGTTCTGGGGACTGAAACTAGGAGTGCTCCACCACTGAGCCACACCCTTTTTAATTTTGAGTCAAGGTCTTACAAATTTACTCAGGTTGGCCTTGAATTTGTAATCCTCCTGTTTTAGCCTCCAGAGTTGCTGAGATTATACTTGTGTACCTCTAGCACCTGGCTTAAAAATACAATAATAAAAAAAAAAAACTTAAAAAGGCTGGGATATAGTTCAGTGATAAAGCCACCACAGTGCAACCTCCACTACTGCACAAAAACAAACAAACCCCTAAAACTGGTGTGGGGTACACACCTATAATGTCAGCGATTTGGGAGACTGAGGCAGGAGGATTAAAATTTCAAGACCAACATGGACAATTTAGGGAAACCCTATTTCAAAATAAAAACTAAGAGTTGGGAATGTAAAGTGCTGAGTGCTCTGGGTTCAATCCCTAGTACTGCATAACTCCAAAAGATACTACCCAGGCTGAACAGTGCCTCAACTAAAAACTATTAACATATCAAGAAATTTGATGAGCTGGGCCCAGTGGTGCATACCTATAATCACAACAACTTGGGAAGTTGTGGCAGGATTGCAAGTTTAAAGAGAGCCTCCTCAACTTAGTGAGGCCCCAAGCAACTTAGTGAGACCCTGTCTCAAAAAAAAAAAAAAAAAATGTTGGGAATGTGGCTTAGTGGTAGAGCACCCCTGAGTTCAATCCTCAGTAAACCCCCGCCTTAAAAAAATCTGATAAATGGGTTAATATCTGTTTGTTATATTTTATCCAATATGCTCCAAAACCTTAGAATATATATACTTCTACACTAAGCAATGGAAAGGGAAATTAGACATTAAATACCTATTATTTGCCAGTCATTTAACATATACTTTTCTTCCATTTAACCTAACAACAGTTCTCTGAAGAGCATATCACCTACTTACTATTTTGCAGATGGTTCAGGGAATTTATTCACATAGGTAGTTAGAAGTAGAGAAGTAGGGGTTTGTCTGAATCCAAAGCCCCTATTCTTTCCATTATACCACAACACCTCAAGAAATAGTGATAATGATAGATAACGTTTATGTTAACAGTTAAAACAGTTAATTTCTGCTCATCCTCTATGTATCTAGTATTATTTCAAATGCTTCACATGCATTAACAGTCACTATCTTATAAGGTAGGTAATACATAAAGGAAACATGAAGACAGAATAGTTAAGTAACCTGCTTAAGGTCTAACAACTTTTTTTTTTTAAGGATGGGCAAAGACTCAGAGAATCAACTTTTTTTTTTTTTTTTAGAGAGGGGAAGAGAGAGAGAGAGAGAATTTTTAATATTTATTTGTTAGTTTTCGGCAGACACAACATCCTTGCCTGTACGTGGTGATGAGGATCCAACCCGGGCGGCACGCATACCAGGTAAGCACGCTACCGCTTGAGCCACATCCCAGCCCTTAAGGTCTAACAACTTTTGAATGGTTGAGGATTGGAAACAGGCAGACTGGATATCTAGTCTGTGATCTTAACCACTTCTCTACCTCTTGAGTACATATGGGATGTTAGGTATTAATACAAGTGACTTAATTCAATTCATTTAACTATCAGAAGAACAGTGGTATTTTCTCTATTTTCTGGAGAGAAAGTAAGGTGTGAATAGTGCAAATATACCCCAAACCCTGCCAGTTTCTCTTTGCTTCCCGGCTGTCATGAGATGAGGGCTTCATCCACAAAGTGCTCACACCAGGATAAAAAGCCACTGACCAACTAATCATAGGCTAACCAGTTCAGTTTGAGGATTACCATTTTCAATGAAATGTAGGCTGTTCCCCTAAGTCAAAAGCCACAGCTTGAGTAAATGTATACTAAGAAAGTAACTTAAAGTAAATCTAAATTGGAACTAGCCAAAGTGCTCTGTAGCAACATAAAGCTAGTACTATAGTTTAGATTTTTTTTTTTTTTTTTAAATCAGGGATTGAACCCAGGGGTGCATAACCCCTGAGCCACATCCCCAGTCCTTTTTTTTTTTTTTTAATACTTTTAGTTATAGATTAACACAATACCTTTATTTATTTATTTTTATGTGGTGCTGAGAATTGAACCTAGTGCCCCAGACCTGCTAGGCAAGCACTCTGCCACTGAGCTACAACCCCAGTCCTATCCTTTTAAAAAAATATTTTATTTAGAGACAGGGTCTTGTTGAATTGCTTAGGGCCTTGCTGAGTTGCTGAGTTTGGCTTTGAACTTGTGATTCTTCTGCCTCAGTCTCCCGAGCAGCTGGGATTACAGGTGTGGGCTACTGCTCCTGGCTTATAGTTTGGATGATGAATGTTCCCCAAAGGCCCATGTGATGAAGGCTTGGCCCCCAGTTTATGGTGCTACTAGGAAGTGGTAGAACTTTTACAAGGTGGGGCCCTGTGAAAGGGGACTGGGGGACCCTAGACACTTCCAGTTTTTCTTTGCTTCCTGTCATGAGTTCAGGGCTTCCTCCACAAAGTGCTCACACCAGGATGAAAAGCCACTGACCAACTGACCATAGGCTGAAACCAACAATATTGTGAGTCAAAATAAACCTTTCTTCCTTATAAGCTGTTTAACTCGGGTATTTTGTCAGTGATGAAAAGCTGACTAACAAAAGTAGTGACTACTCTATTGAACAGTATGGTTCTACAAAGCACAGAATTACTGTACTAAAGCTTTTCTTTTTTAATAGGGTATGGTTAGCAAAGTATTACTTTACTATTTACTAAATATAATTCTTTAGATAGCTTACTGGAATGACCATTTTTATATTAAATGGATGAAGAAAACTAAAGGCAAGAAATCAGCTTTTCTAACAATTTCTGAGGCCTTGGCTGCTTTAAAATGGAAATGGGATAGATTTTAAAAGAAAGAATATATTTGAGAGCATTAGTCCTGAAGGAGGTATGAGAAGGGAGAACATTTAAACTGTAAAGAAAGGAATGGTTATAATTACAGTCATGTGAAGGAAAAGGAAAGTCAACATTCACAGATCTTTTAAGTAGGGAAGAAGGGAATGATTATAACTACAACTCTTACAGAAAATCATACAGCTGATAGCTAGAGATAAGAGGCAGAGTACTGTCTAGCATGTGCAAGTTCAATCCCCAATATCATGAAAAAAGAATAATAAAATGAGTTTAGGACTCCCATATGACCTCTCTATATTGTCTTTAGGCCTTAAAAACTTGCCTTTCATTTGGAATTCTTTTTTTTTTTTTTTTGACCCTTTAAGGATGTAACATCTGTCTCCTAATACCACCCTCATCCCAATTTTCTAGAAGGTAATGCTGCCAATTGTTTTTGCAACCCTTTAGTAATTATGGTTCTAAGTACCTTAGTAACTGCTGAAATTCTGCTCAGGAGATATTACATTTACCAAACATTAGTTGTGATAAACCTCCAAAATATTTTATGTGTGTATATACCCACAAATATTAATTTGTGCTTTTCAACCAATATGAAGACATCATGCAAAATTAACTATTTTAATCAAAAAAACATATATATGTCTACCTGAAATTACACTATCCACAAATACCCAAATGCTATGTCTTCATCAAAAGGCCATGCCTGTTTATAAGAACTAAAAATAAATTACTATTACCAAGATTGCTCTCAATGATATGTTATAAAAAATGCAAAGATTATAGTCAGTTTAGCTCTATTCACGTAGCTCTTAAGGATTTTGATGCAGAAATGCTGTTATCTGGTTCTTCAAATTTTTGCATCAAAATATAAAATCTGGGCTGGGAAAGATGAGACAAATGAATTCATACTGTATAGCCAGGATTAGATTATTTCCATTGCCAAGGATACCATGTACATTAGAAAAAGCTAAAAATAATTATTTAAAAAAAGTTTCTTTTACTCAGTCCAATTTGGCTAGAGAATCAGGTCCTTTAAATAGCTTTCAAAGCTCAGATGATCTGGCCAGACATGGAGGCAATATTAAATACAAAGAAGTATTTCACAAGATAGGCTACTATTTGTAAAGAAATGATTCTTTGGATTTCTATCCTAATACCCAAGAGAGATGGCATACCAGAATTCAGAGTTTGGCTCAGTAATAGTGTCTGTATTCAACCATCCCTCTGAAAAGTCAGTGCTAGAAGGAAACAATATTTCTAAAATTGACTTGAGTAATAAAAGATGAAAATATTATAGACAAACCTCATCCATAGTCTCTTCAGATTTGGTTTCTTTGGGTTTATCTTCATTAAGCTTCACATTTTTAACTTGCTCAGACACTTTACTTACACTTTCAGTACCCTTGAATCGCTGTAAAAAAATATTCTAACATTAACATTTAGGACAGGCTAAACATTAGAGGGGCATTCAGATTTTAAGCCTCTCAATAAGCATCTGCATGATGAATACAGGTTATATAACACAAATTTAATTCACCTAAGGAAACCACCTAAGAACAAAGGAAGAAATATGTTAAGCATTTTAATAAAGCATGATGCTAAGATTAGCTAACAATATAAATTCTGAAATAAGAAACATGACCTTTAGAAAAGCCAACTCAGACTTGTGACATATGAATACTATTCAAACAGCAGCTTCTTTTTTTTTTTCTTTTTTGTGGTGCTAGGCATTGAACCCAGGGTAAGGCAAACTTACCTACCAACTGAGCTATATCCCCAGTCTTCAAACAGCTTCTTAATAAAGATTATTTTCTGTGGAAGACGATCATTTCATAGTGAACAAATATTAGAGAATACATTAAAACGTTTTTCTAAAGGCTCATCTTAAATCAGAACCAGTCATTAAATTCTGTAGTGAAATGGGCCTTACCTTCCTCCATATAACATTTTATATACAGTGTAAATGCTTCATATGATAATACCAAATGACTAATGGATTTATCATTTAAGAATCTGTTGTCAGGAAATTATTTTTAAAAATCTGGTCCCTTTCAAAATATCAAAAGATGCTGAACAGAGTGTTGCCTACCTGTAATCTCAGCAACTCAGTAGGCCAAGATAGGAGGATCACAAGTTCAAGACCAGACTTGGCAATTTAGTTCAATCCCCAGTCCACAGAAACAGAACAAAACAAAACAAAAAGCAAAACCCTCAAAATACCAAAACATTGTGCCATACTGCAGGTTAGTTTTGCTAGATTTGATAGCTAGTCCAATTATGATTATAATTAAGAAAGATTGCAGGTGGAAAAACTCCCAATTCTGCAAATAAATACATTTAAAACCTCTCTTTGGAAATAAAATTTCTAAAATGATTTCTGCTCATAGAATGTAAAAATACTCACCTTACTTTCAAACAGGTGGTTATAGGCTGTAACCAAATGGTCCTTATTAGCTGTCTTGGCTACATTTTTAATGTTGCCTAATAACTTATGCTCTGCAAGAAACTACAAAGAAAAAAGCTGGTTACTCAAAATAATTCCCCTCAAGAAGGCTCTAAGATAAGGTTTAGAGCTAAGTGTGATTATGTGGCCTATGGTCCTAGCTACTTGAGGGGCTGATGTAGGATTGCTTGAGCCTAAGAGTTTGAGACCAACTTGAGCAATACAGTAAGACCCTGTCTCAAAAAGAACAACAAAAAAAATTAGCAAATGACCTTTCAATGTTAGCTATGTTTTCAAAAGTATTAATAAAGATGAAATAAATGCTTTTGGGAGCCTGTAGCTATGCTGGGCATGGCTCTCTTAACCTATCTGTAACCCATAGCTGGTTAAGAATGAGTTACACACAGGTTAAGATAGCCAGAATCATCTATCTATATATGGGCTGTAAAGTCCTATTATCTTGGCTAAAATCCACCTCTCTGATCTTGTACAGAGGACAAAGCCTTCCACTCCATATCTGTAGTGGAAGATTAATAACAGAATCTGTTAAAGAACTGTGATAAGGATAAAATGCAATAATCCATTTAATGCATTTAGCTAAAAATGTGTTGCATGGTAAGAACTATTAGCTATAATGTATTAAGTAGCTCACAGTAATCAGAATTCTTTTTTTTTTTTTTTTAATATAAGACTGTAAGTTGGGCTGGGGATGTGGCTCAAGCGGTAGCATGCTCGCCTGGCATGTGTGCAACCCGGGTTTGATCCTCAGCACCACATACCAACAAAGATGTTGTGTCCGCTGAGAACTAAAATAAAATAAATATTAAAAATTTTCTCTCTCTCTCTAAAAAAAAAAAAAAGACTGTAAGTTGACAAATGGACACCAAAATACCACTACTGAAACATCAAGTTGTGGTAGGCTCATCTCAAAATCAGGTAATGTTAATGTCAAATAATTTTCATGATGTCATTTTATTTTATTTTGCTTCCTTTCTTGCCTTGTGGTCCTTATTAGAGTTCTCCATTTTATTACTTTTTCAAAGTTGTCCCTTGGTGTCTCCTGTTTTTCTTTCTCTTTTTGTGGTACTGGGAACTGAACAGGCCTCAGGTATATCAGGTAAGCACTCTACCACGGAACTACATCCCTAGTCCTTCAGTTTTTCTAACATTATCACTACTCCATTTTTCCCCCTTTGCTTTTGCTTTCCTTCTTTTGAAGAAATGTTCTAAATGATAAAGGCTGACTGGAGAAAGGAGATAAAGTTGATTATCTAGAAATAATCAGTTGCATAGCACTCATGACTTTAGGAAAAGTTCAAGAAAAATACCTAAAATATAAACATCTCTTCGATGTAATCAATAAAACGATGACTGTAAATTATAGCAAATATAGGTTTATGTAAGTGAATATTCCACAGAGAACATGCATTTAAATGATTAATGTTATATAAATATAATACAAATCTCTGGAATTGTCCCACTTTGGCCTACATGACATTAGATTCACATTGGGATGATCTGTTTTATAAGAATTTAATGAAATACAATACTGAGGTATTGTTACAATATTTGTACTCATTTCTATTGTTTCAGTTGAAGTATTACTCCTTAAGAGAAAATAATTTCATTAAAATGGTATAAGATCCCTGACATAGGGTCTTTTCCTCCTATTCTCAAAAGCAGGAAAATAATAACTTTAAAACATAGGTTTAAATACATGAATGATCACTAGAGAAAATTCATTTAAATGACTTGTAGTTCAGCAATTATGAAAGTTATAAAGGATCTTCATTTTTGAAGGACAAAAAAAGTCAGGTCTGACAAAAATAACCAGAGACCACAATTGGGTGGTTATGATAGAAAGTATGCTAAAAAATTTAGGGCACACATCATAAACAATACCAAAAAGATTTCTTAATCTGATTGTTTATAACTCTGGGAGACCACTGTGTACACATAACTTCGTTAATACAAAGATGAAAATGGTTCAATATTTTTCTAAGAAGTTCAACCACAATCTACAGACTTTTGAAAAATCACATGGATTAATGTTTGTTATTTAGTGAATTGGTGAGGAAAGCAAGGTGCACATACAGTTCCCACGTAAATTTCAAATTCCTCTCCATTTCCCTAGTAGACAGCATTCCGCTCCAGGCCAGGGTCTCACTCAATCCTATTCCCCGCCTCAGCCACCAACATCTCCGGGTTCCTTTTTTCTGGCCTCCACCCTCATTTAAAGATCCCAATGGAGTTTTAATTTAGCGATTGCAGCCTGAATGTCTTAGAAAATAAGGCCATTCCCCCGCGGAAGTAGGGCCGGCCCAAGGGGCGGGAGCGCACTGGAGCCGCTCCGACCTTCCGCGCCACGGGCCGCGGGAGGGCGAGGGCGGGGGCACAGAGGAATACGGAATGCATGGGCATCTCCAGGGGGGGTGAGGCGTCCCTCAGCTGAGCCAGCCCGGCCTCCCAGCCGCCTCTGGTACCGAGTCTGAACCGTGATCCTGTAGAAACTTGATAATGTCCTTCTTGGGAAGCTGCTCACTGCGCAGCTGCTCCATGGTCCACGCCCGCTGTGGAACGGCCGCCGCCATCTTCCCCCGCCGCCTCTGCTTTACTGAGCCAGCCCGCCTCACTTCGGCGCCGCCCCGCCCCTGGGGCGTGGCGTGGGCTCGCACGGAGCTTGACGGGGCGTGGTCAGTGCGCTACCGGGTGGGATTGGTGCCTGTATTTGAGTGACGTCAAGGCCGTGCTATTGAGGGCTTCTTTGTTGAGTGGGTGTTAAAACCCTGCAAAAGTGGCCACGCCGGTCGACTGCGCAGAAAACATCCCGCAGTATTATATTCTCGTTTGGACCGCTTGTGGGGCGACCTCTGACGGTAGTGATGTTTACCAGCCGCTACCCACACTATTTATTACTATGGCCTGCTAAGACTTAAAGGTCCAGTCTATAACCTGCTTAAAGAAAACAACATTCAGACTCCTAATCTCATTTTTAGCTAGTTACATCCTAATGATTCATCTCTGAATTGGCTCTGTCCTTGTGTTAGAACAATCCATACCAAGCTAATTCCTTATTAAAGCTCACATAAACGAAACCTAAATACAAACCCCTTTCTTCCTAACGGAAAGCGAAAATTTTGTTCAGAAATTTGAATAAAATAAAGAAGCTCTACTTTAGGCTGCGACTTACTGATGATGGGTGGCATTATTAATGCTTATAGCAGCTACGTGGTGTATTTGTACTTTTCATCAAGAGGGAACAAATTTGTAGATTAAGTCATTAGGTTTCAAGTAGAGAAGCCAGGAATTGCATCCAAGTCCAGGTAGGCTATAACTAACGGTAGAGTAATCGCACATCTAAATTCACTGCTCTAAATCTGTAGTAAAGATGAAATAGTGGAACTTCAGAATATCTTTTATTAATTTTCTAACGAATAACGGGACCAGCCTACATTCACTTTCCTTTGAATAGTAAATTGTTAGAATAATGGCTTGCCAATCCCAACACAGTGAAACGATCAAGCAGTTTTCTCAGTCTAGAGAGAGGAATAAGATATATCTTTAATTTTATCTACGCTATTTTGATTTTCACCACATCACCTGACTTAAGTGCTCAATAACGTTAACTTCACAAAATTATGAGCATTCCATTGTCTCCGGGATCTCAAGGTCATTTATTTTAATCATTGTAAACGGTATCACGTTCGCAATGACTTGCAGACACCTAATCGAGGGAAACGGAACTCAAATTCAGAGTCTGCTAAAACTGTGAAGGGGACTAAATTTAGAGCAACTCCGTAGCAATGCGCATGCGTCTCCAGGAGGTCATGGAGTGTTTCCGGGAAGCAAGCCAATCGTATTCCCAACGCAAACTCAGCGGCGGCATTTTCAACTGGATGCCTAGCTGTGTTCCGCCCTCTGGTTCCTTAGCTTTGTATGCAGGAAACTGATGGAGCTCGGAACTGAGCGGGTAAAACCGCTGTGGATCTCGGTTCCTGAAATAAGCTTTTGGTGGACATCGGCCTCATGAGTGGACGGCAAAGAACGCTTTTCCAGACGTGGGGCTCAAGCGTTTCCCGATCTGTTGGGACTCCTAGTTGCAGCTCCGGAACTGAACGGCCTCAGGCCTGCTCAGAGGCGCGTTTATCTGCCGCGGCTGCGTCTCAGCCGGAGTCGGACGATGATGTGTTACTAGTCGCAGTGTACGAGGCTGAGCGGCAGCTGAGTCTAGAGAATGGCGGGTTCTGCACCTCAGCGGGTGCCCTGTGGATCTACCCCACTAATTACCCTGTGCGGGACTACCAGCTGCGCATCTCCAGGACCGCTCTGTTCTGCAACACTTTGGTGTGTCTTCCTACCGGGCTGGGAAAGACCTTTATTGCCGCGGTGGTCATGTACAATTTCTACCGCTGGTTTCCTTCCGGCAAGGTTGTTTTTATGGCCCCCACGAAACCCTTGGTGACACAGCAGATCGAGGCTTGCTACCAGGTGATGGGTATCCCGCAGTCCCACATGGCCGAAATGACAGGTATTTGAGAAAGGATGGGTTGATTTGAAAATAAGAGCTTTATTTCTAGGGATAAACATACGTTGTGGTGGAAATAGAGCTAAAGAAATTACTCATGCATGTGGAATACTTACTAGATCCAAATATTCTCATTTTATATTCTTTCGGAATGTGGTAGGTCCAGCACTGATGAACAGGATTGTTTATTAAACCTTCAGAGAATCCCTGTGGTTTGTCAGTATTTTGAAGCATTCGTGTATTATATCCCTTGAGCATTCTTACTAAGAATGATTTCCCAGTTGAAGAATTTGCTTCGCTTCTAACATTATGCCATTTTGCAGGAATTATAAGGACGGTCTATTTAAATGATGCTCTTTGACATTTGGGGCAAATTAGAGATTTAACATGTAGCATTCCAATGAGTTGTTACATTGTTCTCCACTTAAGCACATTCCTAAAGCATGATTACATTTTGAAGATTGGCTAGACTGTTTTTGTTTTAAAAATATCAGTCTGGGTCTGGGGATATAGCTCAGTTGGTAGAGTGCTTGCCGCCAGTCTGGAGTTTAAAATATAGACTTTCACTTTATTTACAGGTTCCACTCAAGCTTTCACCAGGAAGGAAATATGGTGCAGTAAGAGAGTCCTTTTTCTTACACCTCAGATCATGGTAAATGACCTTACTAGAGGAGCTTGTCCTGCTGCTGATATAAAGTGTCTGGTTGTTGATGAAGCTCATAAGGCTCTTGGAAACTATGCTTATTGTCAGGTAATAATTTTGTAAAATAATATTTAGTAGTTTACCCATATTGTTAAGGAGTATTTTGGGGGATAGTTATTAGTAGTGGAACTTACTGATGGTACTCTAAAAGCCTTAGATTTATTTATGATCTCAACAAATGGTGATTGTAAATAATTTTCCTTCTCCACTCAAATACCTCTACTCTCATTTTTTTTTTTTTTAACATTAACAAGACCACTAGCGTGAGATGTGGATTTTGAGAGCCTGGTTATGGTTGGGGTAGTGATTTAAAGTAGGAGATGGGTGCTAAATTACATGCATGTATGATTATGTCAAAATGAACCCAACTTTTAGGCATAACTAACGCACTAGTTTTTATTGAGGAAACTTTGCTTCTTCTGTTCTGCTTAAGGACCACATTGTGAAGGCATTTGATAGTTTGAAAGCACTTAATAGGCCACTGGGGATATAAATGGTAGATACTCATTAAAAAATGTTTAGCTGAGGTGATATAATTTGTGAGATTGGAGGGGTGAAGGCTAAAGGCAGAGTATCTGATAGGAGAAAAGTAGGAAAATTCCCCGGTTTCTGACTTGGAGAACTGAATATGTGAAAGTTCTGGAGGCAGAGCAGATTTAGGTGAGCATGGAAAGCTCTTGAGTGCCATCTTAAATGCATTGAGTTTGGAGGTGTCTCAGAAAAATCCATGTATAGATAACCATTAGACACTAGGTGATAATATGGATCTCAGTGGAGAGTTTTGAGCTAGAAGTATTTGGGAATTATCAGCATCTAGGTAGTAACTAAAATTTTTGTAATAGCTGCCAATATTAGGAAGAGGGTCTAGAGTAAGAATAACAAAGGGAAAAATTAGAGAAAGTTTACGTCAATTAATGTGAAAACATGATTTCACCTGCTATTTTATGAATTTGTAGTTTCCTTGCAGACTTTGTTATTATACTCTATTTCTAATATCCTGAGGAAAACCCTCATCTTTCTTATATTTGATCTTTTAAAATATATCCAGGAAATGGATATGTCTTTTCAATTATGTATTGAGATTTCCACTTTATAGGGATATTTTAAAAATTGTTATAACTATATGGGATTCATTTTGTAAGTTATATTTAACTTATTTATTTTCAAAAAATTTCTAGGCATTAGGTTTTTTTTGAAACTGCCAGCTTTATGATTTTATTGCATACAATCAAACATGGATTTGAATTTGTTAATAACCAAATAGTCCTGAGTTTGTGCTACGCAAAGATTCCAGAGTTAATTTGCAATAGGCGCAACAGCTCCATGAAGCATCTAGCTTCCTATGTTAAGAAAACAGAGCACCATTTCCTCTTTTCCAAGATGGCTTAAGAATCCCTCTTGATAAGAAGCAATGTATTTGGCCTATTTTTCATGTGTAACAATTTTGGAAAGTCTGTTGGTACATGTGGCATATAACAATAAAACTATTTCATTCTGAACTGCCAGAACTGGTTTATAATCTGAAAGAAGATTTTGAATTCTGGCTATCATAGAAAAGGATTTTTAAAAGACACTAATCCAACAAGTGATCTATCTGTTTAGATCATCTTTCTTTTTGTATTTTTTATCCTTCAGTGATATCTGAGGACATCACTTATCACTTATCACTTCTGGCACCAAGGATATTTGTGTTCCAACAGGTTTTTTTTTTTTTTTGGGTCATGCTGGTGATTGAACCTAGGGCCTTACATATGCTAAACAAGTGCTCTGCTACTAAACTACATCAGTTCTTAATTAGAATATTTCTACTTAGGTCTCTGTTGAGTATAATGTTATTTCTTCATATGTAATCTGGGTTATGTTAAAAATTTCATAAATAATATTACTGAATCTTAATCAGGATTCAGAATGAGTCTCATTAAACCTAAATCATTTGCTTTTCAGATAATAGACAAGTGGTAGTTCCACTCTGAACTATCACTGCCATTGGAATAATGATAATAGACTAGATAGAACAACTTTATTTAGCAGAACTACTATTATTTTTGCATTGGACTGATGAAATTAGAGAATTTTTTTTTTTTTTTCTTTAGGTTGTAAGAGAACTGGTCAAGTACACAAATCACTTTAGAATCTTGGCTCTTAGTGCCACACCAGGTAGTGATATGAAGGTAAGTAAAATGTTTTTCCATTTATTAACATTTAAGAAAATAAGAATTTCTGTATGGGGCCAGATCATTTTTCCATTCTAATATTTATATAGTCTGACTTTAGTGTCTCCTCTAACAGGCCTAACTTTTCTTCTATGTTTGTAGGCATTTCTTTAAATCAGGTTATTTATTTATTTATTTATTTTTTGAGATGGGGTCTGGCTGTGTTGCTCAAGCTGGGCAACAAACAATCTTCCTGCTTTATCCTCTAGATCAACTGGTACTACTGGTATGTGTTACTGTACCCACAAGATTAGTACTTTTCTGAATTAAGTGTGCATAAGAATCACCTAAAGCTATTTGTTAAAAATACTGAATTTTTCAATAGTAGCATTTATTTGTTTTGGTTTTTTTTTTTTTTTTGGTTTTTTTTTTTGGTTCCAGGGATTGAACCCACTGAGCCACATCCCAATCCCTTTTTTTACATTTTATTAGAGACAAGGTCTTGCTGAGTTGCTCAGGGCCTCACTAAATTGCTGAGGCTGGCTTTGAACTTTCGATCCTCCTACCTCAGCTTCCTGAGTTGCTGGGATTACAGGTGTGTGCCACTGCACCTGGCTTAATAGTGTATTTTAAAAAATTGTTAGTGTTTTTAGTTCTTTTTAATTAAAGCATAACTTTGCAATGACTTCAGATGTCCAAAAAATTTGCCCAAATTGCAGTTTTTATAACTCCCTTAATTAGCCTCCCCAATGTTAGCATTTATATAAGTATAGTACAGTTATCAAATAAAATTAACATTAATATGTTAGTAATTAATCTGCCAGTCTTATTCAAATTTTGGCCGTTTTTACAATCATTTCTTTTTCTGCTCCAGGATACAGTCTAGGATCTCACATTACATTGGATTGTCATGTCTCCTTACTCCTTTCCAATCTTTTATAATTCTTTAGTCTTTTCTTGTTTTCCATGATCTCCATGCTGTTGTATAGTAGGTACTAGTTATTTTGTAGAATATTATTCAATTTGGGATTGTCTGATATTTCTCATGATGGAGTAAGGTTTTACATTTTTGTGAGAATATTCTAGAAGTGATGTTGTACTTTCTCAGTGTATAAGGGAACACATGATATTGATTTGTCTTATTAGTGATGCTACTAATCCTGACTTGGGTAAGATGATGTTTTTGCATTTCTCAATTGTAAAATTAATTTTCCCCTTTGTGATTAATAAATATCTTGTGGGGGAGATATTTTGAGACTATGTAAATATCCTGTTTTACATCTACCTAAGGTTTTCACTGCTAACGATTACTTCTGTGGTGTTTGCTTAATCATTGGTTCTTTTTTCCATGTCTTTTACATTCTTACTTCGAATTCTATAATGAAGAGTTGTATTTTTTTCTCCTCCAATTATAATTATTTTAGTTCTTTATTTATATCCACATAGACTAATGGATATTTATTTCTTCTATGTACTACAATCCAACACTCTTTTTTAAAAAATTGTTTTTTGGGGGGCTGGGGATGTGGCTCAAGCGGTAGCGCGCTTGCCTGGCATGCGTGCGGCCCAGGTTCGATCCTCAGCACCACATACAAAGATGTTGTGTCTGCTGAAAACTAAAAAGTAAATATTAAAAAAATTTCTCTCTCTCTCTCTCTCTCTCTCTCTCTCTCTTAAAAAAAAAAATTGTAGTTGTAGATGAACAGAAACTATTTTACTTGTTTATTTTTATGTGCTGCTGAGGATTGAACCCAGTGCCTCATATATGCTAGGCAGGCACTCTGTGCTGAGCTATAGGCCCAGCCCCTACAATTCTACACTATTAACAGCAGTTTTGTTTTTCAGATTGTTTCAGCTTTGGCTATTGGGAGCTCCTTCAAGATGGCTCCTGTGTCTTTTAGACATGCTTTTTTCCCACTAGTTAAAGTGCGTCCTAACTTTCTGGCATCACACGATATTTTATTTTAGTATTTTTCCTGTCTCAGCCATGGAATCAACCATTTCTCTTGGGAGCTCTTGTTTCCTTTATTTGGAGAATGATAAAATTGCAGATTTTTCTTTGGTAGTGGGGTTGAACTAGGCCTTTGTACTTGTTAAGCACACTTTTTACTCTGAGCCATATCTCAGCCCCTAAGATGCAGAATTTTGAGCCATATTCTATATTATCTTGGTTGTAGTACTTCTAAATGGCTTCTGTTGTACCCCTGCCATGCTGAAAGACTTTTCCTGTCCGTAGCCTTGATAATGTTTTTAGAAATTTCTTTTACCCCTTGTTTAAATATGCTTAATTGTTTTTCAGATACTAAATCTCTGCTTAAATTTCATTCCTTTAAGAAAGATCCACTTTAAGCTATCAAAAATCAGCTTTCCCTATTTTGTTATTTTTTCTTAGACATTTTTCATAGCCTGTCATTCTTTTGCCCATTTTTTTTTTGTTTGTGTATTCCACTAAAATGTCAGCTACATGAATGTAGTGGTTATGACTATTCTATTTTTAGTTCTATTACTAATTTAGTGGCTGGCCTGTGGGATTACTTGAACGTTGGTCGAATTAATGATTTATTGAAAATATTGAAATTTAATTTTATGAAATAGTAATAAATGCACTCTAGATTTTGAATGTATATAGATCCTCAGTAACTGTAGTGTACTATTTTAGGCAGTGTGGTAGGTGTTGTGAATACAAAGGTGACTTGAAATATGATTCTTGTCCTAGGATGGTTTTTACTTAAACTAAGCCCCTGAGGCATTCTAGTGTTTAAAAAAAAAAGTACCTAATTTCTAGACACTTTCAGGATCCCTTTTCTTTTGTTTGTTTCTTTCTTTATGACTTTTAAATCACATTTTCTGTGTTATAGTCTTCTGATGTTGTAGTTGCTTATACCTAAACGTTATATCTTTTTTGCTCCAGTTCCCTGGTTTAATAATTGAGTTCCATTATATGCTTTAGATGAATGAAGTTTAGCCCAGAAATATATTCACAACACTTACGTTAATTTAAATGAAAAATTTCTACTAATTTATTAAAAGTTGTATAGTAGGTACTAGTTATTTTGTAGAAATAACTAGTACCTACTATTATATTACAAGTCCATTTATAAACTATTCCTAAGATACATTGGTTTCCTTTAATAGTTCTCTCTGCTTTTCCCATAAAAATATCAGTAGAAAAAAAGAATTATGCCAGGTAATGAGGAAACCTGTGTTCTAATTCTGGCTCTGAAATTGACTCTGTTTTATAAGCTTTTGGGGATTTAGTTTGCTAATCTACAACTTTGGTTTTGTCTAAAACTTTTTTTTTTTTTTCCCATTTGGAAAGTGCCAAAATACATTTGAGGAACTTGTTGGACATTTACTAATATTCTTATTTCTTGGATGCTTGGCTTGAAAGGTTGTGGGGGGAAAAGATGTTCAAAAGTATTTTCCCTTGTTGTGCTACTTGTGATATACTTGGTTAATAGGCTTGTCTTTTTTCTTTTCTCTTTGAAATTTAATGATATGAATTTCTAGTGCTTCTTTCAACATTTTATTGCTATTTTATTAGTAAGTTAAACCCCCCAAATTTAATGTGATATAATTTATAATCATACTTGATTGATTTTACATAGGCAGTGCAACAGGTTATTACCAACCTACTAATTGGTCAAATAGAGCTTCGTTCTGAAGATTCTCCAGATATTTTGCCATACTCTCATGAAAGGCGAGTAGAAAAGCTTGTTGTTCCCCTTGGTGAAAAACTTGTTTCCATTCAAAAGACATATATCCAGGTAAGCCGTTTTTAATCACAATTCAGGTTTTTTGTTTTGTTTTGTTTTTGGGTTTTTTTGGGTGCCATGGATTGAGCTCAGAGGCATTCAACCACTGAGCCACATTTCCAGCCCTATTTTGTATTTTATTTAGAGACAGGGACTTACTGAGTTGCTTAGTGCCTGGCTTTTGCTGAGTCTGCCTTTGAACTCAGGATCCTCCTTCCTCAGCCTCCCAAGCCACTGGGATTACAGCATGCGTCACTGTGCCCGGCTACAATTTGGGTTTTGATGGATGAACTGGTATTATAATTATTTCAGAATCTGGTTGTGAGATATACAGTTTCTCATTGTATATAATTAACATGTGAGAAATTTTTTGGAATGAGCATCATGTTTTATATGTGCTAACCAAGTATTATGTTTCATAAGAGACCATTTCTAAAGCCAATTGTAGCTTTTTTGTTTTTCTCTTTTCTTTTTTTCTTGTACTGAGGATTGAACTTGGGACCTCACACATGCTAGGCAAGTGCTCTACCACTGAACTACAATCTGAGCCTCCAGGTTTTTTTTTTTTTTTAATATTTATTTTTTTAGTTGTATACAATATCTTTATTTTGTTTATTTATTTTTATGTGGTGCTGAGGATCGAACCCAGGGCCTCACATGTGCTAGGCGAGCGCTCTACCGCTAAACTACAACTCCAGCCCCAGGTTTATTTTTTTAAGTAAATATTTTAACTTTAGTATGAAACACAGACCTATCTAAAGAGCAATCTACACAAAACTTGAGTTGTTGAGTGAATTTTCACAAAATGAACATACCCATAACATACACCCAGAATCAGCCAGAAGTTTCCTTGTAATGAGATATATTTTTAATATTTTTCTTCCTTATCCTTTGTATAACAGTTCTCAAGTGAAAATGATTTTGCCCATTTGGTGACATGGCAATGTCTTGACATGGATTGGGTTGTTTTGGGTTGTTATAACTGGAAGCCACTAAACATCATATAATGGACAGGATAATCACCTTATAATGAAGAAATTTCTGGCCCCCAAGTATCAATATTGTAGCTGTTGAAAAGTTGCTTAGACAATTGTTACTTTAAATAGGAGAAATCTGAGGTAAGGCATTGTTTTTCTGTAGTTCATAATTAGTCTCGTAGTAGGAGAACAACATGTTTTTACATCTACATAGGCAAGGATTAAAGGTGGCTGCAATTTATTTGCCACTTCTTGCCCTGAGAGATGAGATAAAATTTCCCTTCTCTTAAATCTAGGCTGGCCCTGTGACTGACCTATATAGAATGGGATGACCAAGTTAGCCATAACCAATCTCAAGTTAGTCATTTTGAGAGGAAAGCAGGAGCAAGTCGTTAGGTAAAATCAAGAATCCAAATATATGGCTTCAGTCAAATTACTTCTTGTTGCCAGTTGTCTGAGACACCAGACATCAAGAAAGTGAGACAAGTGTTCCCTATTATGCTGTCTCTAGGTTTTTTTTTTTGTTTGTTTGTTTGTTTTGTTATCAGGGGTTAAACCCCAGGAAGGTTAATCACTAAGCCACATCCCCATCCCTTTTTTTTTTTGGAAGTTGTAGATGGACAGAATGCCTTTTTTTAGTTGCAGTTGGACACAATACCTTTATTTTATTTATATATTTTTATGTGGTGCCAAGGATCGAACTCAGGGCCTCAAACATGCTAGGCAGGTGCTCTACCGCTGAGCCACAACCCCAGCCCATTATTTATTTTTATGTGGTGCTGAGGATTGAACCCAGTGCCTCACGCCAAGTAGGCCAGAGCTCTGCCACTAAGCTACAGCCTCAGCCCCCCAGTCCTTTTTATTTTTTATTTTGAGACTGGATCTTACTAAGTTGTTTAGGGCCTTGCTGAGTTACTGAGCTGGCCTTGAACTTGTGATCCTCTATCTCAGCCTCCAGAATCACTGGGATTACAGGTGTGTACACCTGCCTGGCTAGAATACTTGTTTAGGCAATGTGATTAGAAATGCTGGAAGGGAAGAAGAGAAATCTACTAATATAACTATTTTATGAAATAAAAATTAGGCAAAATTTAAACAATTACATATTGCTGTAGTAGGTCTTCATTTGAAAATCTCTTTTTTTCTTCAGTGCGCCATAAGCTTATTCCTGTCTCAGGACTCTTGGTCTGCTATTTCTTTTCTGGAATGCTCTATCTTGAAAACTCACAAGGTGGACATACCTCATTATTCACATGGCAACTCAAATATTTTGTATTCAAAGATTGTGGAGCATTATTGTGTTTTAGAGTCTTAAGAGCCTTTATCATTATCAATATTACCTACTTTAATTTTTCAGGTTTTTTTCCCTCTCTAGTATTGGGGATTCAACTTACAGCTTTGAGTATGTCAGGCAAGTACTCGACCACTGAACTATATCTCCAGACCTGTCTCTGTTTACTACTTCTTCTTCTTTTTTTTTTTAATTTATTTTTTAGTTTTAGGTGGACACAATTGCTGCAGTCTGGCTGGGCATAAAATCACGAGCCACTCACAGCTTTGTAGATTCAAACAGCAATTCTTTATTCCCGAACTCACACCGGCCCTCTACAAACATGTTTTGGGGAAATTCTCGTACTCTACCAGGCTCTAATCAGCAGGATACGCCCTATTCCCAGCAGGGTACACTTTAAACCTGAAACTACCCTAAACCCAAGGATACTCCCTAAAACCAGCAGGATACACCCTAAACCTGGATCCGCCCTAATCCAGTAGGATCCTCCTTAAACCCGGATCCACTCTGGTCCTTGAGCAGGGTCACCTTTCTCAAATATACATGCAATGTCACTGCGAATGTCCAAGGCAAGTCCATTTCCACGAGTCCTTCCTCTAAGCAACATGGGGTACGCTGGCAAGGAAATTGTCATACCTACTTGGCTAATGGCTCTCAGCACACAATATCATTATTTTTTTTTTTAATGTGGTGCTGAGGATCGAACCCAGTGCCTTATGCATGCCAGACAAGCACGCTACCATTTGAGCCACATCCAGAGTCCTCTGTTTACTTCTTTATTTTTGCTTCCATCCACCCTTTACTTCTTTATTCTTTGCTTCCTTCCACTGAAATGTAAACTACATGGGAACAGCAACTTTTTTCCTTTTATATAGGGGGTTTAACGCAGGGGTACTTCTTTACCACAGAGCTACATCGACAGTCCTTTTAGTTTTAATTTTGTGACAGGGTCACACTAACTTGCTGAGGTTGACCTTGAATTTATGATCCTCCTGCCTTAAGCTGTATCACTGGGATTATAGGATTTGCCTGGCAGCAAATTAAGCACAATTGACAACAATGCTTTTTATGTAATAAATGCTTAATAAATATTTTTGAAAGAGTAAATCAATGAGTGAAACTAAATATACTCAAGACATTTCAGTTTGTTTAGTAGGCTACAAATATTTTTTGAAAAGTTATGTGGTATACTTTGTTCTGGGCACTGATGATGCAACAGTGAAGAAATCCAAGGCCCTCCTTTTGTGGTACTTAGAGTGTGTGTAGGTTGACAAGGAGATGAGTAAATAAATAAATATGTTTTTAAAATGTAGCTGACAAAGTAATTCCTTATGTTGACTTGTGGATATTATCTGGGGTTGCATGTCAAGTACTTCTAAATTTTGTTATCTTTGCTGGGTTTACTTAAAAATTCATTTAAAGAAAAACTATTAAACTTATAGTTCCTATTTTAATATATGGTGAAATGATTGTATTTGAAAAAGGACTTTAAAATAAACTTAAACTAATTTTATTATTATTTTTAATTTATAGATTTTGGAAGCATTTGCCAGTTCTTTGATTCAGAAGAATGTTTTGATGAAAAGGGATATTCCCAATCTAACAAAATACCAGATAATTCTGGCAAGAGATCAATTTAGGAAAAATCCATCTCCAAATATTGTAGTAAGTATTTTAAAATAAATTTTGATGATTGATTTAATTTTTGCCCAGAGCCAGGATAAAATGTAAATGATGAGTTTTAAGCATAGAAGGACTTAGATATGATTTATAGTTTATAAAAGTCTAACAAGAATACAATTTAATGATTTGAATTAAGATAAATTTATCTTTTAACTTTTAATAAAAAATTGATCTTTAAGTCCATTTCTATTTTATAAAGTCATTGAGACCCAGAGCATTTAGTCTTAACTCTTTTTTTTTTTTTTTGGTGGTGCTAGGGATTAAATCCAGGGCCTTGTGCCTGTGAGACAAACAAAATACCAACTGAGCTATATCCCCAGCCCTAATCTTATCCTTTTCTTTCTTTATTTATTTGTTTAGTTGGAGATGGATAGCATGCCTTTATTTTATTTGTTTATTTTTATGTGGTGCTAAGAATTGAACCCAGTGCCTCACATGTGCTGGGCAAGCACTCTGCCACTGAGCTACAGCCCCAGTCCTAGTCTTACTCTTAATACTAGTGTTGTAGGGACAAACAAGGCAAGGCACGGAAGATAGCAGGAAACAGTTTTATTTGGCTTCAGCCATGTTCAGAGGGCACAGCTTTTGCTGTAATCAATCTCCTGAAACCCGAGTTCAGGGAGTTTCAGAGTTTTATACCCAGCATGTAAGGGGGAGGGCTCAGAAGTTCAAAGTCTGCAGAAGTTCACAGAAAAGCAGCTTTATCTTTCACTGTTCTGGGCAAGTTAACTCTTCAAGGACATCACTTTAGAAGGGGAGAGCTTCTTCTCTCTTTCTATTTTTCCCCTGCCAGCTGTTACCATGGAGCCCATTTGTAACTTACCTTAAAAATGTAGACATCTCTGTGAAGCCCAGCTCAAGGCCAGAGGCCTTGTTTGCACATTTCTTCAAAGTACTATACTGGATACATTTGTGAAAAACTAGTAAGGGGGTGTCCAGCACCTGGAGTGCTGGTATCTTCTCAGCCAGTGGCCAAGTAAAACAGGGCAACACAAAAATAGGAAGTCTATCTACATTGGACTCTTTCTCAGAGACTCTTTTGCTGACAGTCCTAAAATCAGCCATGGTGGAGAAAGGGGGTGCCCCTTCACTAGCAGTTGGAGAAAATATCACAGCAAGTTTCTTTTTCCTAATCTTCATAGGAAAAAAAGTAGATGAATAGAAAAATATCCATCAAGCTAGGTTCGTAGTCAGAGAGGCTGAGCAGCCTAAGAAGGCAATGAGTCATTCTTGAACTGGGAGGTGATTCATATGCAAAAGAACAGAACCAATTAAAAGAAGGCAGTGATGTGTACCCGTAATCTCAGCAACTTGGGACACTGAGGCAGGAGGATCATAAATTTGAGGCAAGCCTGGGCAACTTCCTAACAAGACCCTCAGTAAACTAGTGAGATCCTGTTTCAAAGTTAAAATTAAAAAGTTCTCCTGGATTCAGTCCCCAGTATCAAAAAATAAAGGATCATTTTCTGTGAAATTTTAGCATGTTATATATAAAACTTTAATAAAAAGGTTTTAATTTCTGCTAGGAGTTCAAAGTTCATTGAAATTTTAAATAATGCTTTTATAACTGTTGAACTTGATCTTATTGGTAAGGGTTTATATTTTATAGAAAGGTGGATTTGCTTTTTTTAGGTTAATTAGGGTGCCATTTTAGGCTTTATTGCTGCCTTGGAAACATTTAAAATGACTGTCACTAATGTTAAATATTTCTAAAAATGTAAGGTAAAACAGTTTTCATCTTGAATAAAGTAAAATAACTAAAATATATTCTTAGTGGACTTCTTTTAAAACTCTCTTATGTGAGTACACTTGTTGCACACTCCCATGAAAGGAATGTATGCTACATTTTTCCACAAGGGTAAGTACTGATTGAAGTACAAGGCCTATTGACCAAATTTCCTGGATTTAAGTACTAACTCTGCTACTTATCACCTTTTTGAGCTTTCCTTTTCTGTAAAATGAGTATAACAATAGTACCTACTTCCTAAATATTAAATTATTTTGTTTGGGTAATATACTTAGAACAGTGTTTAGTGCTCTGTGTCAGATATTATGATGACATGTATACCTGGTATTAAGCCTTGGTGTTCAACAGTCTGATTAAACATTTGTCCTTTTGCTGATAACTTTCATGAGGATAGGTCCAGGACTGACATGTCCATTTCTGTTGTATCTCATATATCCAGCTTAGTGCATATTGTAGGTACTTAATAAATTGTCTTTGTTATTATTATTACTTTTTGGTCCTAGGATTGAACCCTGAGGTGATTTATCACTGGTCTAAACCCAGACCCTTTTACATTTTATTTTGAGACAGGGTCTCAGTATCAGTTTGGGAGGCTGAGACAGGAGAATCACAAGTTCAAGACCGGCCTCAGCAACTTATCGGGATGATTTCAAAATAAAAAAATAAAAAGGACTGGGGATGTAGAACACCTCTCAGTACAACCCCAGCATAGAATATTTAAAAAATAAATAAATAAATAGAAAGGACATGAATCTATAAAGGACTAGTAATTTACCTATAAAGAGAAATAATACGATAAATGTTTTTCTCTCTGTTTTTCTTTAAAATGTAAAGTTTTCAGTTGAATTAAAGACAAAAGTAAGGGGGCACATATTATATGGAAACTTCAGATTTCATATGGAAAGTATACTTTTCTGTACAATGCTGTTTAATAGAACCAGTAAATGTTAGTCTAGCATGGAATAATTATTATGATCATTTAATTTTTTTATAAATGATATACTGACTGTTGGCCTGATAACTTAGGCATGGAGGATATATCTTCATTTCTTTGTTTAAGTGTGATATGTGCTTGTTTTTCTAGGGAAAACAACAAGGCATAATTGAGGGAGAGTTTGCCATTTGTATTAGTTTATATCACGGTTATGAATTATTGCAGCAAATGGGAATGAGATCATTATATTTCTTCCTTTGTGGAATTATGGATGGAACAAAAGGTAAATTATATAAAATTATTTAAAGAAATAATGCACGTGTCATTTTGGTTAAAGACAAATTAACCAATTTGAGTGTCTTAAAAATGCTTTATTCTTAAAAGCAGGGGACTAGTTATGTAATAAATGGCTGTATTTGTTTTTGAAAATTACTGAAAAAGGAAAGTAATTTATTAATATATATGTAACTATGGAATTGGAAAAAGTTGCTGACTTTTTCTTTTTTTAGAGAGAGAGAGAGAGAGAGAGAGAGAGAATTTCAATATTTATTTTTTATTTTTTTTTTGTTTTCGGCAGACACAATATCCCTGCCTACATGCGGTGCTGAGGATCGAACCCAGGCCGCATGCATGCCAGGCGAGCACGCTACCACTTGAGCCACATTCCCAGCCCAAAAGTTGCTGACTTTCATGTTTAAATTTGATAAGGTTGGGGCTAGGGGTTGTGGCTCAGCAGTAAAGTGCTCGCCTAGCACGTGCGAGGCCCTGGGTTCGATCCTCAGCACCACATATAAATAATAAAAAATAAAAAGATATGTGTCCAACTACAACTAAAAAATAAATATTTAAAAATAAATAAATAAATAAATTTGATGAGGTCATTGTTTTAAAATTTGCATTCAATGTTGAAGTTTAATTTTTTAATAAATAATAAATCTGACTAGATTGCTATTAAGTTTATTTGTAAATTTTTTTCTAAATTTTAAAGGAATGACACGGGCCAAAAATGAGCTTAGTCGAAATGAGGACTTCATGAAACTCTATAATCATCTAGAGAGCATATTTGCACATACGTGTGATACTTCGACAGGTGACGTTTCTGCTATCCAAAAAGGTCTGATTTAAAACAAAAATTATATATTGGTTTACCAGGAGTGGTGGTACATGCCTGTAGTCCCAGCTACTTGAGAAGCTGAGGCATGAGAATTGCATTAGCCCAGGTTATGTAACACAGCAAGACCATGTCTCAGTATAAAAAACCAGTAATCATTCATATATATATATATATATATATATAATGTTTAAAATTACTTTATAAATTAATAAATATATATTTAAAATTAATTTTGAAATTTTGCTCTGTTGATGTAAACGTCTATTTGTATTTATATAACAACAGGTTTAAAGATTTTATTCTGTTAGAATTAATGTAGTCAGCAGTATACATAATAGATATTAGTAGTGGTTACTAATAGTGAAAATTCTCAGAACTGCCAAAAATTGATTTAGAGTTTGACTAATTATGTACTCTTTCCCCTTTTTCAATTTGGATTCTCTTTTAGAATATAAGTTTCATAAAAATTCCAATATTTTCTTCTGATATGCTTATGTGCTATGTAGATGCTACTTACTGTTTAAAATGAGGATGTAGCTCAGCAGTACAGAACTTAGATAGCATGCTTGATGCTCTGGGTTCAATCTCTAAAAAAAAAAAAAAGGAAAATTTTAGCATATGTAATTGAAAAGGATATCTTCATATACATTAGAATAATTAAGATGGAAAAATACTAAGAGAATGTTGATTTCCCCCCCCCCACAGGAGATAAAGATAAAAAGTTTTTCTATAGTCATCCAAAGTTAAAGAAATTAGAAGAAGTTGTAGTTGAACACTTCAGATCATGGAATGGTAGGTAATAATTTATGATTCAAGGAAAGTTTTGAAAGAACTAAAACTAAATTTGAAGTTGTACTAACTTTTCTTGAAGAAGGTGGATTTTTAATTAAAAGCTCTGAGAAAGTTTGGAAGGGTGGGAGTAAGGGAAATGGTGGGAATGTTAATTAATTGTTCTATGAAAAAATTCAGTTTGGTGCAACACAGGGGAAGAAGGCAATGAAACTTTGTATAATATAGTGGCAGGGAAATGTGAAGTAGGAAAGAAGAGAGAGAAAGAGAGGGAACATCATGGATTAGAGTTATTTTATAGGGCAACTAGAGAAGACCTGCCTCTAGAGTGATAGTGGAGCAAACCTTCAGAATTTCTGGGGGAGGATCATTCCAGGCAGAGTATAGCAGATTCAAAGATCTTGAGGCAGTAGGGTGCTTGGTATGATGATTAAGGACTAGTAAGCAGACCAATGTGGCTATAGTGGTGTGAATGAGGATGAGAGTGGTATAGGTGAGAGGTAGCAAAGGCTAGATCATGCATGCATGGCTGGTAGGCCAACTCAAAACTTGGTTTTTTAATCTATGGCTGTTTATGGTTTTTGAAACCATTACTAGCAGCAAAGAACAGCAAGGATAAATATGTAAGGTAGCACATATGTTTATTAGCTTGATTTAACCGTTCAAAAATGTATGTGTGTATGTATATATACATATGAATATAAAATGTATATCATAAATGTATTTTCACTTGTTAATTAAAAAATACAAGAACAACATAGAGAGGAAAGAGCAAACATGTTAAGATGGTTCTGAGTCATCCAAGTAGAAATGTCAAGTAAGCACTGGACAAATAAATCTGGATTTCAGAAGAATGGTCTGGGCTATTTTTATGTATTTGCATATATATGAATAAATTTTGGAGTCATCAGCATAAAGATAATATTTAAAGTTTCAGGAATGGATGTGATCACCAGGAAGATAGTTTGGAGACAGAAGAGGGTCCAGAATGGTGTCCTGAAGAATAACAGCATTTAGAGTTCAGAGAAAGAAAGCTACCAAGGATCTTGAGGAGGAAACCAAGTGAAGTATGATAGAAGCTGAGGGAAGAGACTATATTAGTAGGAAAGCATGAATAATGTTCAATTTTGCTGAGAAATGTGGTAAAATGAACTGAAAAGTATTCATTGAATTTGGCAATATGAAAGTTGTGGATAGCTTTGGTACAAGGAGCTTCATTGAAATGAGGGTAGAAAGGCAAGCTCCAGTAAGTCGGAGATAGGCTTTGTGGTGAAAGTAGCAGTGTATCGGGAGTTAATAGATAGAAAGGCTTGGTGCAATGACAATTCAAAGGAGGTTTGTCTAGAATAATTTTACTTGTTACAGCTGCTTCCTTCAAGTCCTACTTTTTGCTTATTGTGTGTATTGCTTGTATGGATTCTGAACTTGGTTTGTTGCTTAAATACTATAATTTATATGCATTAGATTAGTCTTTAGGGTTGTAGTGAAGATTAAATTAGTTAATATAAAATATGCGTACTGTAGTCTTTGGCACACATCTGATGGTTAATATAAGTCATAAAAAAGGGCCAGACGTGTGGCACACACCTGGATTCCCAGCAGCTTGAGAGGCTGAGGCAGGAGGATCAAGAGTTCAAAGCCAGCTTCAGCAAAAGCAAAGTGCTAAGCAACTTAATGAGACTCTGTCTCTAAAGAAAGTACAAAATAGGGCTGGAGATGTGGCTCAGTGGTTTAGTGGCCCTGAGTTCAATCCCTACCACTTACAAGTTTTTTTTACTTATTTTTAAATATACTTCAGAGCATAACTCCCCACCACAAAAAAAAAAAAAAAGGATTGTAAAAGTCCTAACCAAATTCATAAACAAAAGAAATAATAATAAGCGGTGTGCGGTATAATCTTAGCAGTTTATGAGGCAGGAGGATCACAAGTTCAAGTTCAAGGGCTGGGAATATAGCTCAGTTGGTAGAGTGCTTGCCTCACAAGTTCAAGTTCAGCCTCAACAATGTAATGAGAACTTAAGCAACTTAATGAGACCATGTCTCAAAATAAAAATAAAAAGATTTGGGGATGTGGCTCAGTAGTAATATGCTTCTGGGTTCAATCCCCAGCATACTCTCTGCCACGGGGGGTGGGGGGGGGATTAGCCTTTATAGGACAAAAAGAAATAATTACCAAAACATCCACTCAAGTTGTAATTATGAATCAATTATTATGTGCAAAAAACTATTTTTTACTTCCTGTTAATCATCGATCCTTTTTAAATAAGAAGAAACTAAACCTCAAAGAAATTTAATACCTTTATTTACAATCACCCAGAAAGGAAGTGGCTTAGTCACAAAAATCATGTTCTTATTAGCTTATTTACTGTCTCCCAAGCGTAGAGACATTGGGAACAGCTTTGGAATTGACTGTAGAGTATATTCTGCATTTATGTTTAGGAATTTCAAGTATAGCAGATTTCGGGATGCATGGCCTATATTAAATTAGTCTTTAGTAAACAGAAGGGCTGGTCAAAAGTGATTCTGATAATTCTTGTGTGATTTATTTAGTATTGTGACAGCCAATGAGAAATAGAGCGCCAGCCTTATTAAAAATTTTTAGAAAATATAGTAAAGAATAGTTAAAATATAGTTAAATATTTTTAAAAAAGAATTATTATTTATTAGTATATAGTTTCAGACTTGTATTTTGACTAGTTCTTATCTAAATGTTTTTCAGAAACTTTTAATTGAAATATTTTCTGTTATATAGCTCAAAACATCTCCGAAAAGAAATTTGGTGAGACCAGAGTTATGATCTTCTCTTCATTTCGAGATAGTGTTCAAGAAATTGCAGAAATGTTTTTACAGCATCAGCCAATTATTAGGGTAATGACTTTTGTTGGCCATGCTTCAGGGAAAAGCATGAAAGGTTTTACTCAGAAGGAGCAACTGGAGGTAAGTATTTTTGGAGGTGATGAAATAAAAATAAAATTGATTATCTTTGTACTTAAGGTTATTTTTATTTTAACGTACTGGCAATTGACTACTGAAAATAATTTTATAGTAAGTATGTGAATAAAGATTATCTTATTTTGAAAGATCAGGTAGTGTTTTAGTGGTTTTGAAAGTTTTATTATTTTTCATAACCTAAAGTATAATAGTTAATATATTATACTAGGTCCATACAATCTAGGTTGGAATTCTACCACTTACAAGTTTTTTTTACTTATTTTTAAATATACTTCACAGCGTTGTTGTAAGCATTAAGTGATATCTTATTGTAGAGTTCTTAGTAAATGCTTTCTATTTAAGTGACTTTAATAATTTCTTCTAAACCAATAATGAGCTTATCTCTTTCATCAGTTACTTAAAAATCTTTTTTTAAAAGAAGGATTTTTTTTAATTAATTTATTTATTTTTTCAGTTGTCCATGGACCTTATTTTATTTATTTATATGGTTCTGAGAATCGAATCCAGTGCCTCCCACATTCTAGGCATGTGCTTTACCACTGAGCTACAACCCCTGCCCTAAAAATCTTAGGTTAGAGGAAACCATAATGTATTTGAGGTAGCCCAGTGCTCTGAATAAGAAGTCATAAATTTAAGAAGTTCTGTGACATTTTGAGGGGGATTTTAGACTATCAATTTTTATAAATCCGTAGGTTTTTGCAGATAAGCTATTTTTAGTCCAAATATCAATAGTTACTTATAAATAGATGTGTCTTTAATGTGCAGTTCATTTCAACAGCTCCTTTCTTGATTTTTTACAATAGTAGTTGAGGAATTCCTCTTTTTTTAAATTTATTAGACTATTAGACTTGTCTGCTCTGTACTCTAAAGAAGCCATTTATGCTTACTGAATATGGTGTGGAAATTTCTTCAGTCCGAAGATAACAACACCTTTACCTGTTGTAACATCAGATTATAAGTAATTTAAAGGGTGTAGACATCTAGTGATTATTGCTAATTTTATTTTATTTCATTATTTATTTATTTATTTTTAACATTTTGGTTTTTTTTAAATTTTTTTTTTAAGAGAGAGAGAATTTAATATTTATTTTTCAGTTCTCAGCGGATACAACATCTTTGTTTGTATGTGGTGCTGAGGATCGAACCCGGGCCGCACGCATGCCAGGCGAGCGCGCTACCGCTTGAGCCACATCCCCAGCCCATTATTGCTAATTTTAACAGTTATATATAAATGAAAAATAAAGTCAAATTTTTTGCCTTTGGGGGGGGTCAAGCATTTTCAATATTTGAAATACAATGTCTATTGGAAATATCCAATCTGGTCTTTGCCGGTGTCAATATTACCTGAAGTCACTATTTCCTGATCTTGTTAGGCCCTGTAAGAAACTTAACTGGGCCTAGTGCGGTGGTGCACACCTGTAATCCCAGAGGCTTGGGAGGTGGAGGCAGGAGGATTGCAAGTTCAAAGCCAGGTTCAGCAATTTAGCGAGGCACTAAGCAACTCAGTGAGAGTCTCTCTGTAATAAAATACAAAATAGGGCTAAAGGTGTGGCTCAGTAGTCAAGTGCCACTGAGTTCAATTTGAGTGAGTTAGAATTTATTTATTTATATCAATAATCCTTTTATGTAGGCCAAGGTAACAGCTCTTTTTATTATTACTTTATATAATTACTTTCATTACAGCCATTTTATTCTGAAATGGGCTTTTATGCAAATAGTTGTGATTAAATCATCCATTTACTTAAAAATTGATTAGGTCAAGGAGGAACAGCAGAGGCAGATCTTTTAGGGCTCTGTTGGTCATTTCCATTTTATTTATTTATTTATCTTTTTGTGGTGCTGGGGTTTGAACCTAGGGTCTTGTGCATACAAGGCCAGCACTCTACCAACTGAGCTGTATCCCCACCCAGCCTGGTCATTTCCATTTTAATGATTTCTGTTTTTACCCTAAATGAGATGAGAAGAAATCATTGGAGGGTTTGGAGCAGAGTAAGTTAATGATTTTATTTATATTTTGAAAGAATCGCCTTGGTAGACACGGGGAGAACAGTTGAGGCTTACTACTATTCAAACTGAAGATATGATGGCTTGAACTAGAGTCGTAGTAGGAAAGCTTGTGAGAAATAATTGAGGTGTATTTCAGAAGTCAAACTGACAATATTTATCCACAAATTAGAATAGTATGTGAGATAAAGGAATATTAAGTGTAGGATGATTCCAGATTTTTTTGTTTGAGCAGCTAACTATCAACTTAGATGGATAGAGTGCAGTAAAAACAGGTTTTGGAGAGAGTATCTGGAGCTTAGTTTTGGATATATTAATTGTGTCAGGCCTGTTAGATTAATGTTTTTCCAAAACTGATAATGACCACTTTATTTCCTTTCACTTGCTTCACAAACTGATACTTTTGAAGAATATAATAAAAATGAATTGCTAGATAAGTAAAACTGATGAAAACCAAAGCTCTAGTCTGTTTTACTTTTTTCATTAGAGTCAGCAAATATAAAACTTATTCTGTCAAATTTCTAAATCATTACTTTCAATTTTTGTACTTGTTGCCAACCAGTAATAAATAGTTCACAGGCTGGCACAGTATAAACAGATCATTGACCACACTTTGAGTAGCATTGTTTTAAATATCCAGTAGTGATGTTGAATATACAATTGAATATATGTCTTGAATGCATGGGAAAAGTTCACAGAAGTGAATATTCAATGACAGATCAATCCTAGGCAAATAAGTAACACTTTAAATTTTGACCGTTAACATCCTTTATTAATCTATTGACTATATTAAACACTTTCATTTTTCTACCTCTTGCACTGTGGCCCATTTTTTCCCTTCTCTGGTAAAAAAGGACACCTGTGTTACTATGTTAGATACATATAATATTAAATCTTCCCTTGTCTTAATCCAAATCTTTCCTTATCTTAATCCATTACAGATTCCAGTTCTGATAATTAGTTCTCCCTGTACTTCGGTTTTCCATATTGAAGGAAAATCATTTGATCAATGATACTGTAAAGGTTTATAAGAGGAATTAACCTGATAACTTTATGTTTATATTTTATTACCTCACTTTTCAGGTGGTTATTTTTAAGGATTAAAATAATAAATTTTTGGAGTCAGATATCTAAATTCAAATGCTAATAAGTACTTATGAGAGTTTAGACAAACATCTTAATCTTACCTTTCAGATCTTCAGTTTCTTTAATAAAATGGGTTGATGATATCTACCTCATAGGATTGTTGGGAACAGTATCTAGTGCTCAAGTTTAGTACTTGGTACATAGTATGCCCTTCATTATAGTAACTATCATCAGCCAATTCAGCTTTTGATGTTGCATTTCTCTTTTAATTACCACCATTATTACTCCCCCATATACAAACCTGCCAGCGGTGGTGTTGATATGTATGGAAAAACTGGGGCTCACACAGTTGAGACTAAGCTTATAAGTCTTTAGAAAGTTTTTCAAAAAGCTTTGCTGTTTTTTTCATTAATTCATTCTTATACTATTGTGGTTTCATAAAATAATTAGAGAAAACCTGAAATGACATTATGAAAAGATATGATATGAATTCTGGGAATAATAAAGCGTTCTTAATTTACCTAATCATACATTTAGGTCTAAGTTGTAACAAGTAGGGGTAATTTCTGTAGGCTATTTACTTCTCCTATGCCCCTTTTAGTTATGCTAAAAAATAAAATCAGGGGGCTGGGATTGTGGCTCATCGGTGGAGTGCTCGCCTAGCATGGGTGGGACCTGGGTTCGATCCCCAGCACCACATAAAAATAAAGGCATTGTGTTGTGTCCATTTACACCTAAAAAATAAATGTTTAAAAAAAATAAAATCAGAACCTTCTCCTTGAGTGAGAAACTGTTAAAATTGTTGACAATTCCTTATAGAAACATAATTGGGACTGCTCTTTCTATTTTATGAAAATTTCTTTTGCTTAGATTGCCATTTTATGCATTTTTTCATGTTCTGTGATATCATTAAAGTTGATTTTTAATCTGAATTCACCATTTTGTAATGAGTGAGAACAATATGCCTTGATCTGCAATTCTCTTTCATTTGTATCTAGCAGTTTTTAAGTCATTTTTATTTTAGGTAGTGAAGCGGTTTCGTGATGGTGGTTACAACACATTGGTTTCTACCTGTGTTGGTGAAGAAGGTTTGGATATAGGAGAAGTTGATCTTATAATATGTTTTGATGCCCAGAAGAGCCCAATTCGTCTTATACAACGAATGGGTAGAACTGGCCGGAAACGTCAAGGCAGAATTGTTGTTATTCTTGCTGAAGGACGAGAGGAACGTGTAAGTAGACATATAAAAACATGATTTGACATTAGAAATTTGATAAATACAGTCGAAAGACTACTGCCAATAATTTAGCATTCTAGGTCCAAATAAGTAGTTTATTTTTTTCCCTTTGTGTTGGGTTTGAAATGTTCTTTTCTTATAATAAGAATTTCTAACTAGGGGCTGGGGATGTGGCTCAAGTGGTAGCGCAGTCGCCTGGCATGCACGCAGCCCGGGTTCGATCCTCAGCACCACATACAAACAATTGTGTCCGCCAAATACTAAAAAATAAATATTAAAAAAAAAAAAAAAGAATTTCTAACTAGATTCAGTTTCCCATTTTTTTTTGTGTGTGTGGTGGTGGGGATTGAACCCAGGGCCTTTGAGGCCAGCCTGGGCAACTTAGCAAGACCCTGTCTCAAAATCAAAAAGTACTGGGGCTGTGGAGAATCCTTGGGTTCAATCCTCAGTACTGCAGAACAAACCAGCCAGCCTCCCACATTTTAGTATTTCAGCATTAATTCAGAGACAGCTAGATGTAATAACCAGGATATACTACTTTGTTTTACTATTTCCCTGTATTTCTAAGATTTCTTTGAATTTGTTTATCTTAGTTCTTTTTTTAAACTTAAAAAACGGAGAACGGTTTTTGATAAAATAAATACCAAAGAATATGCACCAGAGACAGTATGTATGATCTGCAAAACCTGGCCTTTTATCAAAATTTGTTGACGTGTATTCTAAGTGATAAAGAACTTGAGTTATATTCATACTTTGCTATAATGTTGGATAGAATTTCCTAAATGTTATATATGATATATTGCATTTGTTACACTAAAGTGTTAACAAACTTTCATTTTATTGGGGCAAGTTCAATGTCAAGTATTTGGTTTCCTATTAAAGATATTCTCAGTTATGATAGTTTTTTAAATATGATTTTATTTTATTTAATTATTTTAGTACTGGAGATTTAACCAGGGGTACTTTACCACTTAGCTACATTTCTAGCCCCCCCTTGTTTTTTTCCCAAATTGAGTCTCACTATGTTGTTGAGAGTGGCCTCATACTTGCTATTCTTGTCTCAGCCTCCTGAGTCGCTGGGATTACACGTGTGTGTCTCTATTCCCAGATAAAAATTGAATTGAAGTGTTTTATATTTTCTTTAAAATCAGCCTAAACAATTAATTCTTTTCCCTTAAACTTTCCTTGTGATTATAACACCTTTGTTTATAACATTCAGTTTATCTTTAAAATGACCCTTATAAATTAAATGTTTGGTAGCTTGTAAAAGGTCAGATATTATTAACAAATGGAACTGAGTTTTAATTGTGTCATCTTACAATTATGTGACCTTACATTTTTTTGTAATTATCTGCCTTATTCAAAAACAAACAAATAAACAAAAAATAGATTTCCTTTGTGTAAGATTGTTGCTAAGATAGGCTTTTATAATAACAGTTTTTTTGGGGGGGAGGTGTGTACCAGGTGTTGAACACAGGGATGCTTAACCACTGATCTGTATCCTCAGCCCTTTTAATTTTTGTTTGAGACAGGGTCTCACGAAGTTACTTGGGGTCTCACTAAATTGTTGAGGCTGCCTTTGAACTTGCAATCCTCCTGCCTCAGCCTCCCAAGCTGCTGGGATTACAGGCATGGTCCACGCACTCTGCTGTAATAATAGGTTTTGAAATGATTTTCATCAAAGATTCTTTTTTAAAATGTGTCCTTTTTAGTTATACATAACAGTAGAGTCTATTTTGACATATTGTACAAACATGGAGTATATCTTATTCTAATTAGTATCCCAGTCTTGTGGAGGTATGTGATATTGAGATTCACTGGTATATTCATAGGAAAGTGATGTCAGATTCATTCCACTGCCTTTCCTATTCCTAATAATCCCATTTGAGGCTAATGCAGGAAGATGGCAAATTCAAAGCCAGCCTCAACAACTTGGTGAGGCCCTAAACAACTTAGCAGGACCCTATCTCAAAATAAAACATAAAAAGGGCTAAAGTTTAACAAACTTTTTTTTGGTGTTCCCTTCCCTTCATTCCCTTTTGTATAATACAATGAATTTCTATTCACTCCCTCCCCCTTGTTGTGTGTTAGCATTTGTATATCAGAGGGACCTTTTGACCTTTGGTTTTGGGGGATTGGCTTATTTCATTTAGAATGGTAGTCTTCAGATCTTTCAGTTTACCATCAAATATCATTAGGTCATTATTCTTTTTTTTTTTTTACAATATCTTTATTTTATTTTTTTTATGTGGTGCTGAGGATCGAACCCAGTGCCTCACGCATGCCACATCCCAAGCCCCAAGGTCGTCATTATTCTTTATGGCTGAGTAATGTTTTATAAAAATAAATTATATAACATTCATCTGTTTAAGGCACCTGAGTTGGCTTATCTGTTGTGAATTGAGCTGCTATAAACATTGATGTGGCTGCGTTACTGTAGTATGCTGATTTTAACTCCTTTGTGTATATACTGAGGAGTGGTATAACTAGGTCAAATGGTAGTAGCATTCCTAGTTTTTTAATTAATCTCCATACTTTCCATTGTGGTTGTACCAATTTTCATTCCCATCTACAATGTATGAATGTATCTTTTTTTCTACATCCTCACCAACATTTATTGTTACTTGTATTCTTTTTTTTTTTTTTTTTTTTTTGTGGGGGAGGTGGGTGTGGAGTGGAGTGTGGTACCATGATTGAACCCAGAGGCACTTAACCACTGAGCTAGTTCCCAGCCCTTTTTATGTGTTTTTTTTTTAATTTTTTTTTTTTAATATTTATCTTTATTTTTCGGCGGACACAACATCTTTGTTGGTATGTGGTGCTGAGGATCGAACCCGGGCCGCACGCATGCCAGGCGAGCGCGCTACCGCTTGAGCCACATCCCCAGCCCTGGGGAAAGGAAATGTTCTGAGATTCAGGAATATGTAAAAATCCTCTCAGCTCCAAGCCAGTCCTTCCTTAGGCGAGGCCTGGCCAGTCAGGGCCCTGGCCCTTACCCTTTTTATGTTTTGAGACAGGGTCCTACTAAGTTGCTGAGACTGGCTTTGAACTTGCCATCTTCCTACCTCAGCCTCCGAGATGCTGGTATTACAGGCTTATGCCACTGGGCCCCAATGTTACTTGTATTGTTAATAATTGCCATTCTGACTGGAGTGAGATGAAATCTCAGTGTAGTTTTAATTTGAGTTTCTCTAATTGCTAGAGATATTGAACATTTTTCCATATATTTGTTGATCGATTGTATTTCTTCTTCTGTGAAGTGTCTGTTTAGTTCCTTTCCCCATTTATTGGTTGGGTTATTTGTTTTTATGGTGTTAAGCTTTTTGAGTTCTTTGTATATTCTGGAAATTAACACCTCATCAATGATTATTGTGCTATGTTTTAAAATTTGGGGCAATAGAAATTTTATTCTTTACACATTTAAGTGAATCAGCATTTAGTTTAATGTTTATAATAAGCCCCAACTAATAGAATAATTGCTTATTTTGGCTGAGTGGTTATAATAAAAATAATGTGATTTGACATTTTATATATACATTTTTTTTCAGACTTACAACCAGAGTCAGTCCAACAAAAGAAATATTTATAAAGCTATTTCAGGTAATAGACATGTCCTTCATTTTTACCAAAGAAGTCCACGAATGGTTCCTGATGGAATCAATCCAGAATTACATAAAATGTTCATCACACATGGGGTGTATAAACCAAAGAAGCCCTCTCGGAATGTACAGCGGAACTCATCTCTGTTTTCCTGTAGAAATGGTAAATGAAGTTTCCCATTTGACACATGCTTCATTCACCCCCTTATTTTTATCTTGATAAGATAGGTCATATCTTGATATAATATTTCTTTGAAAATCTCAGTATATCTTCTAAGATGTTTTGGGTGTTCTCTTTGGAAGTATAAGAAATTGTTCATGCGGTGAGGGGAAAGACATATTGTCCTTACAGAGTGATAGAAACGCAGCGATGGGGAAAATTGAAAATTATATCACCGACCCAGAGAATCCTCTCCACAAAGTATTAAAAAGAAAATCATTTTTTATATTGAATAAGCATTAAGTTAGATTACAGTGTGCATTATGGGCATCTACTAAGATAATACAAAGACAGAAATTCTCCCTGTGTATATCACTGAGTGATTATAATCCTTTACATATGTTCTTAAGATTAACAGTAACTTGTCCTCATATACTATACATTCTTTCCTAGTTTATCCTAAATTTACCTGGTAATTGAGATAACTGTTTGTGTTAGTAATTGCCTTTATTCAGAGGAATAATAAAACTTCTCTTACTTCTATGACAATGAGAGGTAGACAACTTCCAGAAAGGTGCCTAGGCTAAAACTCTTATGGTGATTAAAAGGTAGGGACACTGTTCCTTGATGTTTGCATTTTAAAGAGATAGCGCCTCAATTCTTAAGATGAACCTTTTTTATTTGAAAAGCTGTGTAGCAGCTCCTTTATCCTTTATAAAGATTTCCATATATGTCAAAGGGTTAAAGAAGGACTTGGAAACATTAAGTGCCTCTGGAAATGTTCTAAGAAAGGTGGAGGGAACCTTTCCTTTATTCAGAGGGAAGAAACCTAAATATTTACCCTTAGAACAAATAGTGGTTAAATTTAGACAGTTACTGGTAATATTGAGAGAGTAAAAAACAAATAATGTTTTGAAAAAAATATTTTTGCCAAGAACACAGTAATGAGAATCACTAGCTTAGAACTGTAGAGACTTTGCTGATACCAAGAAAATTACCCGCCCCCACCCTAGGGATTGAAGTTAGGGCCTTCCACATGCTAGGCAAGTGCTCTACTACTGAGCCATATCCCCAGCATCCCCCAAAAATATCTTGAAATATTTGCACTATGAAAATTAGAAATAAAAAATTTATTTCTTGGATTTTATTTAATCTTAAAAGGGCTTTAAAAGAATCATAAATACATAAAAGTAATTTAAGATTTGGAAGGAATCTTAGGGATCATCATTATTATCAAGGTAGGAATGTTTATTACAACATGTTTTTAAAACGTATACTCTGCCTTAACTTGAATATTTCTATTAATAGAAATTTTACTTCTTCCCTGTGCATGGTAGCCTGTGCCTATAGTCCCACTATTCAGGAGTCTGGGTTAGGAAGATTCCTTGAGCCCAGGAATTTGAGGCTAGCCTTTGTAATATAGATCCTATCTCTTTAAGAAAAAAAGAAAAATAGATTTTTATTCCTTTATGAGAGTTCTTTTTTAAAAAAAATTTATTTTATACATCACAGCAGAATCTAGTTTGATGTATTTAAACAAACATGGAATATATCGTATTCTAATGAGGATTCTTTTCATTGTTGAACAACTGTATGTAATTGTAGAATATTATACCTTATGTTGAAAAAATCTTTCTCTGTATGTTTTTCCAGATGACTTGATTTTGTCTTCTAGATAAAAAGTATAGCTTTTCACAGAGAGAATAGATGTTTCGAGATCTCAATCATACATGGAAACTAAAAAAGTTTTATGTATCTCAGATGTAGAAGGTACAATAGTGGTTACCAGAAGCTTGAGGAGGGATGTGGATGGGAAGAGGTTGGTCAATGGGTAAAAAGTTGCAGTTAGGAAGAATAAATTTTGGACAACTATTGCATGATAAGATAGATAACAAAAATGTATAATCATCTCTTTGTGTTTGTTGGGGATTGGTCTCAGGACCCCACTAGGTATGTTCAAGTTCCTTAAATACAATGACATAACATATGTGTATATCTTAGGGACATCCTTTCATATACTTTTTAAAAAAAAAAACAAAACATTTTTAGTTGTAGATGGACACAACACCTCTATTTTATTTATTTCTTTATTTATTTTTATGTGGTGCTGAGGATAGAACCTAGTGTTTCACACGTGCTAGGCAAGCACTCTACCACTGAGCCACAACCTCAGACCCCTTTCGTATACCTTAAATCATTTCTACTTTGCTTATAGTACTTAATACAATATAAATGTTATGGTAATAGTTGTCATATTATATTGTTTAGAGAATAATAGCAAGAAAATAAAGTCTGCATGTTTGTACAGGTATAATCCCCCTCACCCCGAATATTTTCAGTCTGAGGTTGTTTGAATCTACAGATGCATTCTCATGCATAGCTTCTTTTGGACTTTTTTGTTATCTAAAGTCTGGATGAAATATAGTATGAAAACTTACAAGTGAAAACTAGTGTGATTGTATTGTAGCAATTTTGGAAAGTTTGAAATTTGCGGTGGGGATAAAAGCTAAAACTAAAAAGGTTGTAGGCTTAAACTTTTAAATAGGCAGTGGGAAAAGAGAAGTAAAGTGCAGGGGGAATAGGCCTGGTACTTCCAAAAATGACATAATAACACTAACTAAAATTTTAAAAAAAACCTATAATAGAAAGATCAGGAGGGTAGAAGGAAGGGAATATGGAGAGGGGAAGGGAGGGAGGGAAAGGGGAAGTACTGGGTACTGAATTAGCAAATTTCATGCTTTTATAATTATGTCAAAATGAATTCTAATGATATGTATAACTAAAAAGAACCAATAAAAAGTAAAAAAATGACATGATAAGTTGGGTGTGGTGCACACTTGTAATTTCAGCAACTTGGAGGCTGTGGCAGGAGAATTGCAAGTTAGATCACCCTCAACAATTTAGGGAGACCCTGTCTCAAAACAAGAAATAAAAGGGCATGGGATGTGGTTTAGCAGTAAAGTATTCAATCCCCATACCAGAAAACAACAACAAAAATGAAAAACTGACATTACAAAAAATAAATTAAAAAGCTTTTAAAAAGCTGCATAATATGTTGGGCAGGTAGCAAGGCCTGTAATCCCAGAAACTCAGTAAACTGAAGCAGTTCCAGGTCAGTCTCAGCAATTTACCAAGATGCAATAGGTCTTGAGCATAAAAACAGAATTCAGCTGGGTACATTCCTGGTTCCCTGTGATTTGGGAGGCTGAGGCAGGAGGATCACAAGTTTGAGGCTGGTTTGGGCAACTTAATAAAACCCTGTTTCAAAATAAAAAAATAAAAGGGCTAGGCATATAGCTCGGGGTAGAGTGCCCCTGGGTCAATCCCTAGGACTAAAATAAATAAGGAATTGCTGCATAGAAAATTAATTGTTTTTGGCTTCTGTAATCTCTAAAGGAAAATAATGAAGTCATTGCTAAAGGTTAGTTCCTAGACAGAGGAGTACTTTAAAAGAGATGAGAGAAATTTAGAAGATATGTAGAAGCAGAAAGTGATAAATAGATTGCATTCCTATAAAAAATTATAGTTTTAAGAAATTGAGGGCTGGGGATGTGGCTCAAGTGGTAGCGCGCTGGCCTGGCATGCGTGTGACCTGGGTTCGATTCTCAGCACCACATACAAACAAAGATGTTGTGTCTGCTGGAAACTGAAAAATAAATTAAAAAAAAAAAGGAATTGAATTACTTAGAGGATGTGAGTAGACAAGACAGTTTAAGTTGATATTTATATATTTTGTGTTTGCCTTTCAGATTTTTAAAAACTGTTTTTCAATAATTTTTTCACTTACAGGAATAAGGCAAAATACTTCAAATAACTGGTTTTTATCGGAGGAAGAATTTAAGTTATGGAACAGGGTCTATAGATTAAGAGACAGCGATGAAATTAAGGAAATAACACTACCTGCAGTACAGTTTGTATCTTTACAGGATGGAGAAAACACATCAGTAAGTTGATCATGGTTTCAGATATTCCTTATAATGATTATGCAGTAGATTTGTGAGTAATGAGTGATGTGATTGGAGTTATCAACTTACTTTAAAAAGTAAATCAGGGGCTGGGGATGTGGCTCAAGTGGTAGCGTGCTCGCCTGGCATGCGTGCGGCCCGGGATCGAGCCTCAGCACCACATACCAACAAAGATGTTGTGTCCGCCGAGAACTAAAAAACAAATATTAAAAATTCTCTCTCTCTCTCACTCTCTCTCCTCTCTCACTCTCTCTTTAAAAAAAAAAAAAAGTAAATCAGTTTAAAAAGAAAACCTAGACTGTCTTTTAAAAATTACTAATTTTCCTATTTATTATATGTAAATGTAACTGATATTTTTGCATAAGTTCTGCTTTTTCTTCCATTTTTTATCCCACCATATAATTGTTTCAAAATGGGCACATATTTGTCATTACACTCTGTAATACATGTAGTTTGCTCTGCTATTGTTTCCTTTTGTGTTTGGGGATTTTTTTAATATTTAACATAAATTTTGTTGTCATGTGCATTTTTACTTTTACAATCTATTTTGATTTTTGTTTTTAAAGTATAGTTAAAACTTTAAATTGGGTGTTACTTGTTTTTTTCATGTATTATGAACACATTGATAAGCTTAATGAAAGTCAAAAGAACTGATCAAAGTTTGCATATATGTAATTGCTATAGCTGGAAAAACAACCTCAGAAATGATTTTCAGAAGATTTATAAAGCCTATAAGATACAGCTGTTAGAATTTATTTTATTCATTAAAAGGAAGAGTAAGGAATGGAAGCAGGCATGAAAAGTTGGGATCAGTATCATCAAAAGATTATGTATGTTTCCTTGTTAGATTATAATATAGACCAAGCAAAATAGTAATTTTGAAGCCAAAAATATTTGCTTAAATATTTGCTTTTAACATGAAACTATATAAATAGGAATATGGTCAAATTGTAACTCATATAACAATTATTTAAAAATATGCTTAAAGGAGCAAATTTATATTAAATCATTTTCCTTGAGATTTTAGTCGACAAAACTAAATGAATTCAAATTATTTATGTTAGGCTTTTTTGCATATTAAGTGTTTTTTTAAATTAATTTGAAATCTCACTGTGTGTCTGTTTTTATCATTTTTATTATTATTTGAATCATTAATCAAGACTCTACCAACTCTTGGGATTCATCAGCTCTCTCTCTCTGAATGGAGAGTGTGGCAGGATCATCCTTTTCCTACACATCAAGTTGACCATTCAGATCGATGCCACCATTTTGTAAGCATTATGCAAATGATAGAAGGAATGAGACATGAAGAGGTAGTGTTTTATATAACTTTCTTTTGTTGCTGGGATAAAATAAAGTACCCTTTATTTTTCTTAATTTGAAGTTATAAGGATAAGAAAAAGTATTATATTTATTGAGTAATAAGTATTATCATTTTATCTGCCTCAGTTTCATGTATGTAATAGGAATAATGATAATGGATACTTCATAGGGTTATTGTGAAGATTAAATGACAATACATGTAAGATACTTAAAATAGTAATTGGCATATAATAGGCACTCAATAAATTGTGACTGCTATTTTTGTAATAGTTATTGTTTGAGAATATTTGTAAATAAAGTAATTAGTTGTTTATTCCAGAAAAACAATGTCATCAAATTAACATGTGTTTACAGAGTTCCAGCTATATGCCAAATTCTGTTCCAGGCCTTGTGGCCACATCAGTGAATAAACTAAATAAAACATTCTGTCTGTGTGGAGCATATCTATTGGCAGGGAAACAGACTGCTTATTTTAGTATTTATTGTATTTATTATTCAAAAAAGTGGGGCGTTAACTGCTCAAATCTGTGAGTAGGGGAGGAATCCTGAGTAAGTAGCATTTTGGGAAAAGAAGAGGGATGGTGAAAATTGTAATTTTAGCTTAATGGCTGAGAGAGAAGTAAAGCTCCTTCCTAAATTCACTTTACAAGTTCTTGTTTGGGGACTTTGTTAAAAATAGAAATATATTCAAAGCTATAGCTTGATAGACATACATGTACCATTGTTTTAAGAGTTTCTAAACGCTGTCCTTAATTTACTATTGTTGAGAGAATAAATTTAACATATGTATGTGATTTTCATTAATGTATATTAATTTCTTAACTTTTAGGAAGTTAGAAAATTATTAAATTAAATGTTAGAAGTGGAAAAAGTCAATATTTTTATATATTCATTAAATTTGTTATTTGTATAACTAGCTATCATGGGTCTTTTGTTTATTAAATGTGAGGAATAAAAGAATAAAATGATTAAAGATAATTTGATTATTTCAGTCATGTCGTTACTGTTTTGATTTATAAGAGTAATTTTTAAGACTTAAGATAATCATTTAAATAATGAAATATTGTTTACAATGTATTTAATATAGAGTGAAACATTTCTTAGAATTATAATTTTGTTTTCCTGTGACTTTCTTATGTTCCTTATTTACAGGATGAATGCAGCTATGAATTGGAAATGAAATCTTATTTACAAATGGAAGATGTTAGCTTGGCATTTAGCATTCCCAGGAATGACTGTAATAATCTTGCCAATGATACCTTAACTACTCACAAGAAATCTTCATTTATAAAGAATATAAATCAAGGCAGTTCACTTTTAATGACAGAATCTGATAAGAAATATGCTGAAATTTTTAAAAAAACTCACATCAAACCTACTAAAATTGTTTCTGCAAATAAAAAAACTTCTAAAGAAACGAAGAAAGACTGGCCTAATAAAGAAAATTGTGATGATATTAATTCTTTAGATACTGTTGAAACTATTTTTCAGGTAGACTTAATAAATGGTAAAAAGACAGATGGAATTTCTGCCACATGTACTATTAATGAAAATGGTGTTAATGAGCCAGGTGTCTTAGTAACAGAGGGTCAGTTTACAAATAAATCTAGTTCTTTTGCTGGAAGTTTTTTAGATTCTGGTTATAATAGTTTTAGTGATGAGAAATCTCTTTCATCTAATTTATTTCTTCCATTTGAAGAAGAGCTTTATATAGATAGAACAGATGATCAATTTTATAATTGTCACTCATTGACAAAAGAGGTACTTGCTAATGTAGAGAGATTTTTATCTCATTCTCCTCCACCTCTCAGTGGATTCTCAGACTTGGAGTGTGAAACTGCTGAGGGTTTTACATTTGAGAATTTGCTCTCCCTACCCTATGCAGAGCACATACTAAATCGTAAGTCCACCTCTTTGATGTCATGTTCAGCTATGAATTCTCAACAAAAATTAGGATTGGATTTACTTAAACTTATCAATCATTCTTCAGAAAAAAATTGTCTCTTTGATGCATCTAATGATAAGATTTCTAATGAGTCATGCTTCAGTGGCTTTGATGATAAAGTACATAAAAATATTAAAAATGAAAATATAGTGACTAACAACCATGTTCAAATATACATAGATCCTGCGAAGAACTTAGTTGACAGAAATAACTTTGATATTGTTAAAAATGACCTTCCAGTGTTGTTAACTAATCAGGATGAGAGTTTATCACTATTTGAAGAAGGTAATGAAGAGTTTAATGACGTGAGCCTTTCTCCTTTGAAGAGTGATTGCAAATCTTTATGTGTGTCAAAAAAACCTGTTATAAGTGAAATGGCTCCTATCTCGCAGTTTTTAATTTCTGATGAACATTTATGTGATAATTCTCAATCCCAAGATCAAATTATTAGTGGTACTAATAGCTGGAAATCTCATGAAGATTTGAAAGATATCCATGAGGAAAAACGGAAGAGTGATCAATATGCTTTTCATTGCTCTGGGGATTTATTTTCTATTACCTTTGATTTAGGATTTTGTAGTTCAGATTCTGATGATGAAATATCAGAACAGCCATCAGATACAAATAACAGTAGACTTCAAGATGATATGTCTGGAAGAAATGTATGTATTAAGGAGGCAAAGGATACACATTATGTCTCAAATCAACCAAGAGATCATGTTGGAAAATTTACCAGTGGAGCCATACCTATCCCATCAAGTGAAGATATACACAGTCCAAATTTTGTACATTTTCCACTGACTGCAGCAAAGGGTAAAGAATTTGTATCTCCTGGATTTTCTGAGTTTTCTTTGCCAGTACGAGAAAAAATTATGAGCACACCACTTTCTAAAAACACATTGAGCTCACTTTCTAAGATAAGAGAAGATATGCTTAAGATGCCAGATTCTAATAAGGAAGAAGTAAATCTACAACGTTTCAAAGAAACATTGGATTCATTTTTTGATGGTTCAGAATTTTCTCCAGAAAAGGCTAAAAGCAGTGATCAAATTTCTCTGCATCAATTCTGTGATTATTCTGCTGAAGGTAAGATTTTATATTTAGGGACTGCAATTGTGGCTCAGTGGTAGAGAACTTGTGTAGCACATATGAGACACTGAGTTCAATCCTCAGTACCACATAAAAATAAATAAAGGTATTGTGTTCATCTACAACTGAAAAATAAAAAAAGATTCCATCTTTATAAAAACCCATGACTCTAGAATAGTCTAGAAATATGCCTGTAATTTTTCCACATGTAACTTTTCAGTATAAAGGGTGTGTGTGTGTGTGTGTGTGTGTGTATACATGTATATTTGTCAAATTATATTTTTCTTAAGATGATGCTTACTAATATAAGATTTTTATATGCATGCCATGGGAAAAGTATTGTGCTAGATACTGTAAAATATACAAATAAATATAAAGTTTTGGTTGTAAAACACATTTATATAGCATACGTTTGATGATGTCAGTAAAATGTGAAAATTACCATAATAAGATAGTGGCTGTTTAGGAGGTTCAGGAGATGACAAACTTTTGAGTTATATTGGAAAGCCTTCATATATATGTTGATTGTCATTTTATCTCCTCAGAATTTTTAAAATTTAGATATATTGAAAATAATAAAGAATTTATGTGCAATAAGATGATGAAACAAAGGAAAAGAAGGAAGGTAAAGAATTTTGTGGGATAGTTTGAAGTAAAAGGATTTATCCAAAAATATTTGAGACATAAGACCATATTTAGAGGATTGAGAGTAGACCACAGAATATCCAGAAAATTTTTGTGATCTGAGTTAATAGCTACAGAAAAACTAGAGAATATAATGCTAAATATTTGGTATTAAAATGACTTGAGTATTTTTTAAATTCTATAGATCACAACTGTAATTTATTTACAAATTATTTTGCCATTTATGAATTTTATTCCTTATAACTAAAGAAAAAGAATAGTTGCAGGATAAAATGAGAGTTTCCTCTGTAAAATATTTTCCTTATGTTATTCTCATTAGTATTGAAGGCATCATTCATGAATATTCTATGTAGGAGGAAAGCATTTTTAAGGTGAGTTCTGGAAATAGGTTTAATTTTCGAAACATGACTGTTCTGCATAGTTTGAGGTGTGTCCTGACATGTATTTTTCACTAAGCGTATCTTGCCTCTGAGCTTTCGATATTTGCTTTAATGGGACTGTATTAAGTCTTTGTTAATGGGTGAGGTTATTTTACTGTTTCTGTGTTAGTTTTATGCTAAAATATTTTTTAGCATTGCACTTAACTACAATGATGAGCAATATAATCTTGCGTGTGTGTGTGTATATATATATATATTATTTATTAGAGACTATGTCTTTATTTCCTAATATACTTTATTTCCTAATATATACTTTTCATTTCATCTATTGAAGGATTTAAGATCACTTACCATATTATATATATATTAAAAAATAGCTCGTTTAAACAATACTAAGGCAGTTAAAAAGGAATCCTTCTATAATTAGTTCTTTACTGTAGCCTAGCCCTTCATTTAACTCTGGCTTCCTTACAAGGTAATGAAAAAAGGAAAAAAAAAACAGTTAGATTATGTAGTGCCCTTCCCCCAGTAATTTCATCATTAGTTTATTAAATCATTTTCTGTATTTTGGTCACAAATATGTGGTTCGTTCATAGAAGTTTTTTTGTTTGTTTTTCTTTTTTAGTGCTTCTTTGCAAAAAGGAATCATTCAGGTTTATCTGTCTGGGTAGATGTTCCCTAGCACAGAATGTGAGGAGAAGCTTATTGTGTGGATTTGTATTATCTATTGCTGTGTTACAGAGTACCACAAAATTCTGTGGGGTAAATGTTAGAATAACATTTATCTCAGTTTTCATAGGTCAGGAATTCAAGAGGTGACTTTCTGGCATAGGATTTCTCATTAAATTGTTAATAGTCAGGATTTTTGCATCGAGAATCTGCTTCCAAGATGAATATCTTACCTTTTTTTTTTTAATTAAGATGTTGAGGGACCTTTATTTTATTCATTTATTTATATGTGGTGCTAAGAATCAAACCCAGTGCCTCACACATGCTAGACAAGAGCTCTACTACTGAGCCACAACCCCAGCCTGCATTTTTTAAATCTTATGCTTAAACTTTACATGTTCATGTACACATATGTATACAGAGAAATAAAAAAGAATCTTTTAATACATAATTTTGTAGACTGTATTTTAATGATTTCATTCATTCAAGAAAGAGGATAATAAGTGCAAGGGGCAGAAAGACCATAATAGGTTTGGAGATGAATTCTAGACTAAAATTACATCTTGCTTTCTCTTGTTCTCATTTCATGCAATGTATAAAGCTGAATCTCATTCAGGATTTATTATCAAAGTTATTGTCCCTATTTTCCCCAGTGGCACTGTTTATTTTTCTCTCTCTTTCCAGGCTGATTTTTTTTAGCCAAACTTTTGAAAAACTTTTTTAAAAAGTAAATAAATGTTGAGATTGCCAGAAATATTCATTATTGTAACCATTTGTAAGGTAGGTAGTTATGATTGGGTAAACTCAAATCTCTGACTGTTTTTTTTTTAATAAATTACAGATGAACCATTACTAGTAAGCAATGAAAGTGAAGACGATGAAATTTTCCTAAGAAGTAAAAAACGAAAAGGAAATGTTTTAGAATCACCTGAAGTGAGTCATTCAGTAATTACAATAATGTAATCATTAAAGAATATTTTCTTTCTTTGAGGATTTTGTATAACCTTTCTCAGTCTGTTTATCCATTTGCTTACTTTACCTAGGATCAGAAAAATAGTGAAGTTGATTCTCCAATTCATGCTGCCAAAAAGCGCAGGTTTCTTAGAGTAAGTAAATAGATAATGTATAATAATTTAGATTCTTTTAGAATAAATCTTAAATGTATGTATAGGTAAATATAGTTATATTTTATCTATAGGTATATGGGTTACAGGAAAATTGATACTATATCTGATGTGATTAGAATTTCTACCTTTGTTGGGTGCGGTGGTACATGCCTGAATCCCGGATCACGAGTTCAAAGCCAGCCTCAGCAAAAGCGGGGTGCTAAGCAACTCAGTGAGACCCTATCTCTAAATAAAATTCAAAATAGGGCTGGGGATGTGGCTCAGTGGTTGAGTGCCCCTGAGTTCAATCCCCTATACCAAAAAAAAAAAAAAGAAGAAGAGGAAGAAGAAGAATTTCTACCTTTTAGTTTTCAGAGCTGTATTTATTGTAGACTTTTCTAAGCATAGTACTATGTTAAGATGCTGGGGATATTATCAAGAATATATTCTGTTAGGCATGATAGCACGTGCCTATACTTCCAGTGGCATGGGAGGCTGAAGTAGGAGGATCCCGAGTTCAAAACCAGCCTCAGCAATTTAGTGAGGCCCTAAATAACTCAGTGAGACCCTGTTTCTAAATAAAATACAGAAAAAGGCTGGGGATGTGGCTCTGGGTGAACATCCATGGGTTCAATCCCTAGTACCAAAAAAAAAAAAAGCTAAGTACTGAATGCTAATGATCAATCTGTTTTAAGTTAAAACTTATTTCTGTGAATTGAAATTATTTTGATAAACTATTGATTCTTTTGATGGGCTTTATATTATAAGAGATGTAGTAGTAGGTCTTGGAGTCAAACTTTGTTATTGTTATATTGATTTCTTGGTTTCAAAGGATTCCTGTATTTTCTAACAGATTTGATTAGTTTTGGGGAAACTCTCAAGGATATTTAAAGGAAATTAAACTGAAAATAAGAGTTTATTAAATAATTTGATGTGATACTAAATTGAATAAATGTATATGCTAGTATTATTTACATAACCTGATTTGGTAATTAGCATGTAGTATAATTTAACTTATTGGTTTTAAAATTCTTCAGTATTATGTGTTTATAACAATAATCTGAGTTGTGAGATCAATTTTATTTTCCTAAGAGAATATTGGGCCAACTACTTAAAAAGAAAAATATGAAAATGAAAGCAACAGTCCTTGAAAAATGCAAGATAAAACAATTCAAATATTTTTGCTTATGTCAAAATTTTGTTGCATTTTTATAGTCAGAATTATCATCTAGTGATGAGGGTGAGAATTTTCACAGACCACATTCACAATTAGAAGATTTCAAGGACTGTAACAGGAATGCCAGAAGAGGCACCAAAGTCCAAAAGACACAGAGTCATCTAAAGGTAATCTTTTTTTTATTTTACATATGCATATTTTATTAGTAAGGATCATTGGCTTCTATATAAAAGTAAGTAAATTATTTATACTTTTTTTTTTATAGAAAGATGCCACAGTTTCTTTTTCTTTTTCTTTTTTTTTTTTTGTACTAGGGATTAAACCAGGGGAATTCGACCACTGAGCTACACCCCCCAGTCCTTTTTATTTTTCATTGTTTCACATTTTGACAATATCTAATTAAGTTGCACTTGCTGGTGCCTCAGCTTTCTGAGTCACTGGGTGGGATTACAGGCACATACCACCATGCCCCACAGAAAAATCACACAATTTTTTAAAAAGTGTTTTGCTACCAATCTTGTTTTTTTCTCTGGAATTAAAATCTCCAAATGTGATATATTTTTTCTCCTTTGTGTTGATACTTTGTCTTCCAGTGTTGCATTACTTTAAATTTAGTACAAGGCCCTGGGTTTGATCCCCAGCAAACCTCTCCAAATTAAAAATCTATTTTTCAGAAATTAAACCATGAAAAGAAACTATTTTCTCAAGGGTGTTTTCTAATTTATTTTAGAATATAGCTAGGAAGTTTTTCGATGATGAAGCAGAACTTTCTGAAGAAGATGCAGAATGTGTTTCATCAGATGAAAATGATGAGTCAGAAAATGAACAAGATTCCTCATTACTAGGCTTCTTAAATGATGAAACTCAACTTTCACAGGCTATAAATGGTAAGTGTTATAATGATGCTTTTTAAAAAATGGTCTTTCAGCCAGGTGTAGCGTGGTGCATACCTGTAATCCCAGCGGCTTGGGAGGCCAAGACAGGAGGATGGAGAGTTCAAAGCCAACCTCAGCAACAGTGAGGCACTAAGCAACTCAGTGAGACACTAAATTAAATACAAAATAGGGCTGGGTATGTGGCTTAGTGGTTGAGTGCCCCTGAGTGCAATTCCCAGTACCAAAAAAAAAATCTTTCAATATTCCTAATATCATTTAAATATTTTAATTCATTTTCAAAGAAACTAGACAAAGGGAATTAAATTTGGTATGTGCGTAGTATTGGTCATTTTAATTTAAATTCTGTTAGTACTTGCTTTATTTTAGACTTGTTTGTTTATAGGCTTCTGCCTGTTTAGAATAATTCTCTCCGGATTGATCTCGATGGCCTGTGTGTCAAAGGTTCATTTAGCTAATATTTAATGTTTGGTAATATGAGGCACTTGGGAAAGATGGCAGTGAACAAGGGGACAAAAAGTTTTCTGTATTAAACATATTTGAATGGAAGGAGATAGAATATACATAACAACTAAATTACTCAGTGTATTATAAGATGAAATATTTATATAAAAATAAAAATATAGGAAATTGGACTGGCTGGGGTTGAAGGTGTTAATAACGGACAAGTTGCCATTTAAAATAAAGTGATGAGGAGTAGGCCTTATTGAGAAGATGACATTTGGTTAGTGACTAGAAGAAGAAGGATTGGGTTTGGAGAATATAGCTCATTTGGTAGAGGGCTTGCCTAGTATGCACAAATCCATGGGTTCAATCCCCAGCACCACCAAAAAAAAAAGGATTTAGCAATGTGGATTAATAAAACCATCTGAGAAAAAAAAGCTAAACTTCACTGAATTTGCCAAGTAAGGGAGATTTGGTTTCAGAAAACATGTCTTCAAGCAGTGCCTTGAGCATATTTTGTATATCAGACATTTTGAGTTAACGATTAAAACTGGCTATAACAGAAATGAGAAATACTCTGATACGCTCTTCAGTATTCTGGTCTTTCACAGATGTTGTCCTTTATTCTGCTCATGCAGTCTTTGGTAATGGTTTACAACAGCAAAGTTTCCCAAGTTTAAAGAGAAAGAAGTATAAAGTTCTGATTATCCTTAATACTAATATGATTTACAAAATAAGATTTTATGCCTTTCATACTCATTAATCTTAACCAATGTGGGTTTTGTAGGCTTACACCATAATCTTCGTGGTAGAGTGTTGATTCAAAGATAAGAAGCCAATTTCCTGAGGCATGTGTATGCCTAGCATTGTGACTGGTATTAGGTGGAAGGCAAGAAGTAGCAGTGAGATCATCATCTGACATATTTGAGTTAAAATCTCTCTAGTTTCTATATTGAGAATGGCCTACAGGGCAGTAAAAGTAGGGGACCATCTAGGATGCTGTTGTAGTAAACCAAGCCCAACTGAAGAATAATAGTGACTTCTGCAAAGATAGTATTAAGGAAGTTGAGAAAGATTAGATTTTGGATAGGTAAAGCTGACAGGATTTTCTGATGGGTTAGAAAGAGAAGAGTCAGTGGGCTAGAGCAACAGCATGGGTATAGTTGTTATTTGATATTGAGAAGAGTGCAGATGGAGAAATTTGAATGGAGAATGGGGAGAATCTCCATTTTAGACATAGTACATTTTATTTTATTTATTTTTTTAAAGATAAGAGAGAGAGAGAGAGAATTTTTTAATGTTTATTTTTCAGTTTTCGGTGGACACAACATCTTAATTTTATTTTTATGTGGTGCTGAGGATTGAACCCAGTGCCCTGCGCATGCCAGGTGAGCGCATTACCGCTTAAGCTACATCCCCAGCCCAGTACATTTTAAATATATGTGATTTCAAAACTTTAAAAAAAAGGTATCTATTGCTATAACTTTTAAAACTGATGAGCAAAAAAACTTGTATTTTCTAATTTTTACTTAACTGTAGATCATGAAAATTGGCTGTAGCTTTTAATGTTTCTAAATCCAAGTTTTCTTTTCTACCTGAATTTCTTGTGTTTTTTAGAATAATTTTATAAATCAGATACAGTCCTAAAGTCTTTGTATCCATTTGTTTTGAATAGAAAAGCACTGTCTAAATCATGTTTACCCAACCAGATGTCTGATTTCAGAAGCAAAAGTCTTGAATTTGCATTTTTGAATAACTGTTTTTCAACATATTTTGTTATGTATTACTATCATTTGAATAAAATGTTTTTACATTGTTTGAATCATTAAATTTGAAGTCAAAGTTAAATACCAGTTTTTATTTAAAATAATTCTATTTTATTTTAAATTCTTACCTTTTACAGATTCTGAAATGAGAGCTATTTATGTGAAATCTTTGCGTAGTCCGTTGATGAGCAATAAGTACAAAATGATCCATAAGAAACATAGTAATGTAAACATTTTCTCACAGGTATGAACTATAGAAATAATAATGGAGAATTTCTTGATGCTGATGTTGAAATAAATTCCTGTTAATGATCCCTTAATTTTGTTCCTAAAGCTGGGCTATTAAGGCTATTCAAGATCTCTGCTTAGAGACAGGAAGGTGGACTAAATTAGTTCTCGAGGTCCCTTTTAGGCCCAATTGGATCAAATTATTCTTTAATTTGATCCAATTAGAATATACTTTGAAGGGACCTGGGGATATAGCTCAGTTGGTAGAATGCTTGCCTTGCATGCACAAGGCCCTGGGTTCAATCTCCTGCACCATTAAATAAAATAAAACAAAACAAACAAACAAAAAAATCCCAACAAGCTGATTGTGGTGGTGCACACTATAATCCCAGCGGCTCAGGAGGCTGATGCAGGCTACCGTCTCAGGAGGCTGACGCAGGAGGATCATAAGTTCGAAGTCAGCCTCAGCAACTTAGCAAGGTCCTGTCTCTAAATAAAATACAAAATAGGGCTGAGGATGTGGCTCAGTGGTCAAGTGCCCCTGAATTCAATCCTTGGTACAAAGAAAAACCCAAAGAATATACTATGAAATTTTTTTCTAATTAGGAGAATGTTTAAGGAAAGTGAGTAGAACTGTATCATATGCTATTTAAAATTTTGATTCTCATATATCATGTTTCTCTTAAAATTTCAATTTTTTTCATAAAATATATTCTGAAATCTATAGGTCATCTTTGACTTATGGATAACATTTCTGTATTCATAAATTGTCATATTTGGTATGAAAATATGATTAATCATATCTCTATACTTACCATGTAAGTATACATACATTTATCTCTATGCACACGTTTATGGTATAGCACTCATTACATTTTTATTATTGGTTACTTTTCTGGCCACCCTCCCTAGACTATAAATTTCTAGAGAGTACATCAGTTCTTTATACCCCAAGTTCTTATTTTCCTTCATAAAGAATGTACGAGTATGTGTTAGTTGAATAAATTACTGAGTTAATATGTGAAATGAACATTCATGTTTAAAAGAATATGTAAATACATACTGATTATATGAAATAAATTTTATTTTTATTTGTGTTTTTCTTGTAGATTCCTGAGCAAGATGAAACCTATTTAGAGGACAGTTTTTGTGTTGATGAAGAAGAGTCTTCTAAAAGCCAGTCAAGTGGAGAAGAAGTTTGTGTTGATTTTAACTTAATAACTGATGATTGTTTTGCAAATGGGACTAAAAAATATAAAACCAGACGTGCAGTAATGCTAAAGCAAATGAAGATGAAACAAAATTGTGCACGCTCAGAAAAGAAATTATCCAGAATCATTTTACCAGATGATTCAAGTGAAGAGGAAAACAATGTAAATGATAAAAGAGAATCTAGTGTTGTGGGTAACCCAAGCACTGTTAACAAGAATAAACAGGATTTGAATTTAGAGCCTTCTGGATCTTCATTGCAGCTCCAAGTTCTTCATAATACTATAGTAAATCAATCACCAAAGCAGAAACAACGGACATCACTTAATTCAAAGGATACAGTTTCTGAAACATTGGACTTCAGACCTCAGAGCCAAAATCAAATCAAATCTACCTCACCACCATGCACTACTGTTGCATCACAGAAAGAATGTAGATCATTTCCAACTCAGTTAAAGGTATGGATCAAATTAAAGGAAAAAACCTTCATATGTTTGCCAGAAATGTTTTTCTTGGGTTTATTTTAGTTTTGTTTTTCTGGTTTTTTTTTTTATTTCTTTTTCTGTGTTTATTTTATTTAAAATAATTAGGTCAAGAAAAATTAGCAACAATACTTTGAAGAAAAAAATTTCAAATTAGCAAATCAGATATTAAATTATATTAATAATTCAAACAATGCTCAAGTTTTAATTTTTAAGTATATTAATGGTTTTCTTAATAGTACTCTGCCAGAAAACGTGATAATTTTATTAAAAAACATGTAGAAAAATAGGGCTTCCTATAAGGTGAAATGAATAGAAATTATGTGTTCAGAACTTGATACAAGTTTAACTTTTCCCTAAAAGACTGTGAGTACAGAACTTTTTATTAAGCAAAGGAGTGTACAGTCAGTACCTGGTTTCTCCCCTTTATGTTTCTTTTTTTTTTTTATTGTTCAAAACATTAGAAAGCTCTTGACATATCATATTTCATACATTTGATTCAAACGGATTATGAACTCCCATTTTTACCCTGTATACATATTGCAGATTCACATTGGTTACACATCCACTTTTTTACATACTGCCATACTATTGTCTGTTGTATTCTGCTGCCCATCCCACCCTATCCTCTACTATTTCCCCCTCCCCCCCTCCCCTCTTCTTCCATCTTCTCTCTCTACCCCATCTACTTAATTCATTTCTCTCTCTCGTTTTTTTTCCCCTTTCCCCTCACTTCCTCTTATATGTAATTTTGTATAACAATGAGGGTCTCCTTCCTTTACCATGCAATTTCCCTTCTCTCTCTCTTTCCCTCCCCCCTCTCGACCCTTTTAATGGTGATCTTCTTCTCATGCTCTTCCTCCCTATTCTGTTCTTAGTTGCTCTCCTTATATCAAAGATGACATTTGGCATTTGTTTTTTAGGGATTGGCTAGCTTCACTTAGAATAATCTGCCCTAGTGCCATCCATTTCCCTGCAAATTCTATGATTTGTCATTTTTTAGTGCAGAGTAATACTCCATTGTGTATAAATGCCACTTTTTTTTATCCATTCATCTATTGAAGGGCATCTAGGTTGGTTCCACAATCTTGCTATCAAATAGTGATAATTTAAGTTCTTCTTTTCCTATTTTTATGCCTTTAATTTCTTTTGTCTGTCTAATTGCTCTGGCCAGTGTTTCGAGAACTAAATTGAATAGACTTGGTGAGAGAGGGCATCCCTGTCTTGTTCCAGATTTTAGAGGGAATGCCTTCAATTTTTCTCCATTCAGAATGATGCTAGCCTGAGGCTTAGCATAGATAGCTTTTACAATGTTAAGGTTAAGTTCCTGTTATCCCTTGTTTTTCTAGTGTTTTGAACATAAAAGGATGCTGTACTTTGTCGAATGCTTTTTCTGCATCTATTGAGATGATCATATGGTTCTTATTTTAAGTCTATTGATGTGGTGAATAACATTTATTGATTTCCATATATTGAACCATCCTTGCATCCGAGGGATGAATCCTACTTGATCATGGTGCACAATTTTTTTGATGTGTTTTTGTATCCGATTCACCAGAATTTTATTGAGGATTTTTGCATCTAGTTTCATTAGAGATATTGGTCTGTAGTTTTCTTTCTTTGAAGTGTCTTTGTCTGGTTTTGGAATGAGGGTGATGTTGGCCTCATAGAATGAATTTGGAAGAGCTCCCTCTTTTTCTATTTCCTGAAATAACTTGAAAAGTATTGGTATTAATTCTTCTTTAAAGGTTTTGTAAAACTCTGCTTTATACCCATCCAGTTCTGGGGTTTTCTTGGTTGGTAGTCTTTTGATTGCTTCTTCTATTTCATCCATTGATATTGGTTTGTTCAAATTGTGCGTATCCTCCTGACTCAATCTGAGCAAATCATATGACTTAAGAAATTTATCGATTTCTTCACTATCTTTTATTTTATTGGAATATAGGTTTTCAAAATAATTCCTAATTATCTTCTGTATTTCTGTAGTATCTGTTGTGATGTTGCCTTTTTCTTCCCGTATGTTAGTAATTTGAGTTCTCTCTCTTCTCTTTGTTAGCATGGCTAAGGGTCTGTCGATCTTATTTATTTTTTTGAAGAACCAACTTTTAGTTTTGTCAATTTTTTCAATGGTTTCTTTTGTTTCCATTTCGTTGATTTCCGCTCTGATTTTAATTATTTCTTGCATTCTGCTACATTTGCTGTTGTTTTGCTCTTCCTTTTCTAGGGCTTTGAGATGAATTGTGAGATCATTTATTTGTTGGTTTTTTATTTTTTTGAGGAATGACCTCCAGGTGATGAATTTCCCTCTTAAAACTACTTTCATTGTGTCCCATTGATTCTGATATGTTGTGTCTGTATTTTCATTTATCTCTCTGAATTTTTGATTTCCTCCTTTATGTCTTCTGTAACCCATTGATCATTCAATAACATTGTTTATTTTCCATGTGATGTTGGATTTTTTTCTTCCTTCTTTTATCATTGATTTCCAGTTTCATTCCATTATGATCAGATAAAATGCATGGTATTATCTCCACCCCTTTATATTTACTCAGGGTTGCCCTATGGCATAATATATGGTCTATTTTTGAGAAGGATCCATGTGCTGCTGAGAAAAAAGTATATCCACTTGATGATGGTTGATATATTCTATATATGTCAGTTAAGTCTAGGTTATTGATTGTGATATTGAGTTCTATAGTTTCTTTATTCAACTTTTGTTTGGAGGATCTGTCCAATGGTGAGAGAGGTGTGTTGAAGTTACCCATAATTATTGTGTTGTGGTCTATTTGATTCTTGAACTTGAGGAGAGTTTGTTTTATGAACATCGCAGCACCATTATTTGGTGCATAAATATTGATAATTGTTATGTCTTGTTGGTTAATGGTTCCTTTTAACAGTGTATAATGTCCTTCCTTATCCCTTTTGATTAACTTAGTCTTGAAGTCGATTTTATTCGATATGAGGATGGCCACCCCTGCTTGCTAATGAGGACCATGTGCGTGGTATATTTTTTTCCCAACCTTTCACCTTGAGCCTGTGTATGTCTTTTCCAATCAGATGTGTCTCCTGGAGGCAGCATATTGTTGGATTTTTTTTTTTAATCTATGTTACCAGCATATGTCGCTTTATTAGTGAGTTAAGCCATTAACGTTTAGAGATACTATTGATATATGGTTTGTACTTCCAGCCATGTTTGATTATTTATCTTTTTTTTTAATTTTAATTTGGTTTGTTTTCTCCATGATTAGCTTTCCCCCCGTCCTCTTGCTTTACTGAGGTACTTCCCACTGTTGGTTTTGGTTATTGTTTTTCATTTCTTCCTCGTGTAGTGTTTTGCTCAAGATTCTTTGCAATACTGGTTTTCTGGCTGCAAATTGTTTTAACTTTTGTGTATCATGAACGATTTTTATTTTGTTGTCGTACCTGAAGCTTAATTTTGCTGGATACAAAATTCTTGGTTGGCATCCATTGTCTTTTAGTGTTTGAAATACATTGTTCGAGGATCTTCTCACTTTCAGCGTCTGTGATGAAAAATCCGTTGTTAATATTTTCTCTTTTTTCTGCATATTGGATATCTTCATAACAATGTGTCTTGGTGTTGGTCTACTATGATTTCGTATGCTTGGTGTCCTGTATGCATCTACAATTTGTACATCCATTTCCTTTTTTATATCTGGAAAGTTTTCTATAATTATTTCATTCAACAGGTTGCTCATTCCCTTGGTTTGAATCTCTGTACATTCCTCTATCCCGATGACTCGTACGTTTGGTTTTTTCATGTTATCCCATATCTCTTGGATGTTTTTCTCATGATTTTTTACCAGCCTTTCTGAGTTGGCTAGACTCTTTTCAAGATGATATATTTTGTCTTCATTATCTGACGTTCTGGCTTCTACTTGCTCCACTCTGTTAGTGATACTCTCATTTGAGTTTTTAATTTGGTTTATAGTTTCCTTCATTTCTAGAATTATTGATTGATTTTTTTAAATAATCTTTTATCTCCTGATAAAGATGCTTATTTGCTTCTTTTATCTGTTTATGTAATTCATTTTCAATGTGTTCTTTCATTGTTTGAATTTGCTGTCTTATGTCCTCTTTAAGATTCCATTCCATCTGTCTAAGGTATTCCTTGAGTTCTTTATTTGACCTGATGCCTCTAGGTCCTCCTGTATATTTAGGCTGTCCTGCATTGTTTGTACTCCTTTTCTTCCTTGCTTTTTCATGCTGCTCATGTTACTTCTTGCTCTGTTTGACTGCTGAGTTACTGTTTACTCTTATAAATTTATTTGGTTTTGTGTGTCTCTGGAGTCTATCTTTTGTGATGGGAGACTATGACTAGAGATGATGAGTTTTGTTGCACTTTAATGCAGATTCATTCGTTTCCTAAATTGTGTACGGATTCTGATGGCATATAGCAGTCTGCGATTTGGTTTTAGGGGCTAGGAGTTTACACACCTGCCGCCGCTGGTTTCAATGAAGTTATCTCCTCTGCCGCATTCTGGTGATGTCAGTTCTCTGCCATGGTGATATCCCATGCGAATGGCGACAGTTCGTTCCCTTTGCCGGTGACCCATGCAACAGGTGGGTCTTGACCGGCTCTCCCAAGCCCCGTCTCAATCCTGTGGCCTCTGTTTATGGAGGCTCAGTTGGTAATTACCTCTGCAGGATCGGGAAAAGCCGACAAGTTGTCTCAGCGGGATTGGAATCGTTTAGTGCTGAGTCACAGCGGTTTGTCTGCAAGACACAGGCGAATGGGAGCCTGAATTCAGCCGCTCCAGGCTCAGTGTGTGTTCTGAGAGGCGCAGATTGTTCACCCTAGATCCACGTCAGCTCAGCATTGCCTACCTCTCCTGAGCAAACAGCATTTCGAAGGTTTAAGACAGTCCCTGTGCCTGTGCAGCTGAAGAGGTCAGAGACTTGATCTCTCCGCGCCCATCGCCATGTTTGATCTCCCCATTTATGTTTCTTTATAGATTGTTGATAAATAGTCCAGTTTTACCTTTTCCCCATCTTTCTTTACTAAAAGAAATACTAAAATCATTTTCAGTTTTTTAGAGTTTATAGTTATAGTAATTTTGCTAAATAGGGGTTGATCATAGTAATAGGAATCCCTTAACTAAGTATTTATTTATTTCTGTATCACCTAGGAATGAGATTGAATGTTGACTTTTTAAAAAATTAAATTTTTAATTGGCATAAATAGTTTATATTCATTGTGTATAATGTGTTTAGAAATACGTATACATTGTGGAATGGCCAGATTAAACTACTTAAAATTATTTATAATGTTTGTAGTGAGAATAGATATACAACATATTGTTATTTACTATAGTCACCATCTTGTGTAATAAGTATCTTGAACATGTCTTCCTAGCTAGCTAAAATTTTGTATTGTTTGATCTACATCAGGATCTACATCCTTGCCCCACTGCCCTGGTAAATAACATTGTACTCCGTATTTCTTACCAGGATGTTCTAGTCCACTCTAGGCCTTCGAAGCAACATGTCCCATAGTGTCCAAATAATTGTTTCCAATCCATAATTGTTTCCAGTTCCAGTTGTGCCCTGCTTTTTTTTTTTTTTACACAAAATTATTTCTTGAAGACATAATTAAGATTAAATTGACTAGAGTAAATCCTTGGACTAGACTGGGGAACAAGAAAGTGCTTAGCTTCTTTGAGCTTCAATGTCTTCATCTGTAGTAATAATATAGGAACAGATTGGGTAATGTGTTCACAATACTTTAGGAACCAGGAAGCACTGCCATTTTAGAAAACATTTCAACTTTGTTATATCCTAACTGAAAATTAGATGTAGGCTAGTAAAACCTTAAGGACTATGAAAAAGTAAAAGTAGATTTTGACAGAAATTTGTTTTAAATTCTTTTCTATTATTTAATAGAGATTCATATAGTAGGATGCTTCTTAAAATTGAAATTAGGAGGGGAAGGAATTCAAGTTAAATTTGAGAAAATGGCAAAAACCTTCAGATATTAAAATATTAACATTTGCTTTCTTCCATATTGCAAACAGTATTCCTTGTCTGCATTTGCCTTTTGTTTTTAGTGTTCTTTTGGCATAATTAAGATTAAATTGACTAGAGTAAATCCTTGGACTAGACTGGGGAACAAGAAAGTGCTTAGCTTCTTTTTTTATGTAGTTCCTATTTTTTTCCTTTTTACTTCATGTCTTCACAGTCATTTTTAGAAAACCATACTTACTCTAAGATAATTAAATACTTCCAATATTTTCTTTCAGTTCTCTAGAGGCCAATTCTTCATTACATTTATTTTTATACTTTCTGAAATTAAATATTAAACATATTTTAAAGATTATTTCTGAGTGATTAATATGTCTATCTTAGTTGAGGATATAAAAAGCCAGAAAGAGTGTTGCTCTCCCACCCTTATACTGACAACAAAAAGCTATATGAACTATAAAATCAATTTTTCTTGAAACCAGTACAAAGCTGTAAGACAACCATTTTAGGCTGATATATGAGGAAGGGCAGGTAGACCTAAAGACAGACTTGCAGGTTTGGGGTAATTATGGAATACCATTAAATCTAGTAAGAAGTCAGCTAACAAATTAATGGATTGCAAAAGGCAATGCATTTGCATTAGCATTTAGAATTTCTGTGAGGTGTGAACACAAGGAGGATTTGCAACCACTTTTTAATTCCATAGATTTCAGTTGAGAATCCTTCCTGGTGCAGGCCTTTGGGAAGTGAGCAGCAGTTACTGTGGAAGAGGCACCAAACGAAACCAAACTTTAAGCCACTGGGGGATACTCTTTGGGGTTTTCTATACATAAGATGATGTCACTACCTAAAGTCATGTGATTTGAGGTAGTTTACATGTTATTTTCCAATTTGGATTTTTTTTTTTCCCTTTGCTTGATTGCTTTGGCTAGAACTTCCAGTTCCATGTTAATAGAAATGTCAAGAGTGAGCATCCTTGTCTTGTTAGCTGTAAGAGAAAAGCTGCATGATGTTTGGTGTGGGCTTATCATAAGTGGCCATAATATCTATGTGTGGAAGTTACCTTCTATTCCTGGTTTCGAGTATTTTTATCAAGAAAAGATGTTAGATATTGCCAAAGACTTGTAATGTATCAATTGAGATGATTGTGGGTGTGTCCTTCATTCTATTAATGTGGTATATTGATTTTCATATATTGAACTACCTTTGCCTTACTAGTATAAATCTTCCTTGTTCATGGAGTATAATTCTTTTAAAAAGCTTCTGAATTTGATTTGATAGTATTTTGATGAGGATTTTGCATTAATATTCTGAAGAAATTCTGATCTGTGGTTTCATATAGTATCTTTGTCTGGCTTCCGTATTAGGATCGTGCAGACTTAATAGAATAAATTAAGAAGTCCTTTCTCTTATTTTTTGGGAAAGGTTTAAAAAGATTGGTGTTAATTCTTCTTTAAATGTTTGGTAGAATTAATCAACAAAGCCATCTGCTTCTAGACTTTTCTTTGTTGAGAAGTTTTTTAAGTTACTAATTTAATCTCCCCTTCTATTGATCCAGTCAGATGTTCTGTTTATTCTTTTTTTCCCCCCTCTGTTTGTTCTTGCATCAGTTCCATCAATGTATGTGTTTCTAGGAGTTTGTCCATTATCATATAAATCATCCAATTTGTTGGCATATGTTATTTTCTTTTTTAAAATATTTTATTTTTTTAGTTTTAGGTGAACACAATATCTTTATTTTTACATGGTGTTGAGAATCGAACCCAGTGCCTTATGCATACTGGGCGAGCGCACTACCACTTGAGCCACATCGCTAGCTCCAGTTGGCATATGTTATTTTCATTGTATTCTTTTATAATCCTTTTTAGTTCTATAAAACTTGAAGTAATATCCCCGTTTGTTGCTACTTTTAGTAATTTGAGTCTTCTGTTTGGCCTTGTAGTATAGTTTGTAAAGGAAAGGAAGGCTCAGTACTAGATACTTCCCCTTCAGTGTTAGAACAATAGTTTCTTTACCAGCATCTCTCAGTAGTTTATGTATTTTTTTAACATTATAGACTCATGAACTTTCAACCATTACAGGTTGTTTTGATGTCCCAAATTTGGCCATTGAGACCCTTCTTCCACATATCTCCTAAGTGCTTTGATAGGCCCCTGGTAGTCTTTGATTTTTTTTTTTTTTTGTATTTGGGAGTTGAACCCCAGGTGCATTTTATTGCAGAGTTCCATCACTAGTCATTTTTTATTTTGAGAAAGCATATACAAAGAAGTCTTGCTTGTGCTTGTGTGCCTTTCACCCTGTTTTCTCCCTTGTACAACTGTAATATTTAAGTATGTATATTAAATATACATATTTTAAATTTTTTTTGGTTGTAGATGGACATACTACATTTATTTTAATTATTATGTGGTGCTAAGGATCAAACCCAGTGCCTTACACATGCCAGGTAAGCATTCCACCATTGAGCCACAACCCCACCTCAAACATAAATATTTTTTATTTTATAAATATATATATACATAATATGTAATATTATAAATATATGTATTTGTTTTTCCATTTTTTGAAATATTATATATGAATCTCCTTTAAATAGATGATAGCATTCATTTTTCCCCACCTTGTTTTTTCACTTAAATATATATATCCTAGGGCTGGGGATGTGGCTCAAGCGGTAGCGCGCTCGCCTGGCATGCGTGCGGCCCGAGTTCGAACCTCAGCACCACATACAAACAAAAGATGTTGTGTTCGCCCGCTGAGAACTAAAATAAATAAATAAATATTTAAAAAATATATCTATATCCTAGGATTTACTTTATAGTAATATATAGATATATTTCCTTATTACTCTATATACTTGCATAGTCCTTTATTATTTAGCAGCTCATTTTTAGGTTGTTTCTAATCTTTCACTCTTGTAAATTCTCCTGTATCAAATAGCTGTGTGTATATCTTCTTGTATTCTGACAGTACTGCTTTGGGGTGGATTCTTGGAAATGAGGTTTCTGAAAAGGTAAATGCAGGTATAATGGTGCCAGATATTGCTAACTTCTCCATTGGGGTTTTACTGTTTGTTTTTTTTTTTTCCTTTCTACCAGCAATGTAAAAGAGTTCCTGATTCTTCCAGATCCTCATTAATAGAGAATGTTATCAATATAGTGAGAAATGGTGTTTTCATGTGTCATTTCAAGTTGTCATTTTTCTTATTATAGCACCATTTTCATAGTATGTGTATTTATTTATTTGATGTGGTGCTGAGGATCAAACCCAGTGCCTCTCATGTGCTAGGCAAGTACTGTACCACAGAGTTACCACCCCAGCCCTCATTTTTTATTTTTTTTTTTAATTTGAGACAGGGTCTTAGTAAATTAGCTAGGTGCTTGCTAAATTGCTAAAGGCTTTGAACTTGCAATCTTTCCTGTCTCAGTCTCCTGAGTTTCTGGGATTACAGGCATGCATCACTACACCCAGCCCTTTATTTTATTTATTTTTATATGGTGCTAAGGATAGAACCAGAGCCTCACCAGTGCTAGGCAAGTGACATACCACTGAGCTACAACCTCAGCCCCTGCATTTCTTTTCTGAGCGCATTTTAAATTGTTTGAGGTTTGTGTGTATTGTGTACAGGATTTTGGTACAGGCTCACAGGACTGAAGGGCTAGTTTGTGACTACTGATTCTGATAGGATACGATTTTCCCCTCCTTTTCAGATGTCAAGATTGACTGTTTTTTTCTTTCTGCTTTTGTGGAATAGATTTTATTTCTTATTAAGCATTTATACTGTTTAACTGTGTTTTGGGTAGGTGTTTGGACAGCTAGTACTATGCATCTTTTTCATGTAGTGTCTCTGAAAAGAAAAGGTAATGGTCCACAGGATTTGGTAGAATTTTTCTAAGGGAATCTGGGTTTGTTCTGCCTTAATCAACTTGTAGAACTCCTTTTTTTTTTTTTTCTTGGTATTGGGGATTGAATTTGGGCATTCCACCACTGAACCACGTCCGCAGTCCTGTTTTGTATTTTATTTAAAGACAAGATCTCACTGAGTTGCTTAGCACCTCACCATTGCTGAGACTGGCTTTGAACTTGGGATCCGGGCTGGGGATGTGGCTCAAGCTGTAGTGCGCTCATCTGGCATGCGTACAACCCGGGTTTGATCCTCAGCACCACATACCAACAAAGATGTTGTGTCCGCTGATAACTAAAAAATAAATATTAAAATTCTCTCTCTCTCTCTTAATAAAAAAAAAAAAAAAAAAAAAAAAGAACTTGGGATCCTCCTGCCTCAGCATCCTCAGCTGCTGGGATTACAGGTGTGTGCCACTGTGCCCAGCCTAACTTTTGTTTTTGACTTCTGTGCTTTTCTTACTTGCTTTTCAGCCAGTTAAGCATTTTAATTTTTTTCCCCCCAGTGCTGGGGATTGAACCCAGGACCTCAAGCATACTATGCATGTGCTCTACCAATGAGCCTTCATCTCTAGCCCTTAATTATCTTTTAAAATATGTTATTTAGAATTTAGCTCAGTGGCATTGTACTTGCCTAGCATATGAAGCCTTGGGTTCTTTACCCAGCACAGCACTAAAACAAAACAATGTTATTTAGGAGATTTAATTGTTTTCAGTTGAAGACACTTTTTGGTTATCAAAATCTCCCAGTTATTTTTCAATGATATCTTGTCTAATTTTCTTATTATTTGAGATAAACTCAAATCTGCTTTCAGGTTATTATTTAATCATTTTTTTAAAAAAAATCTCTAGCTAGGCTAAAATTTAGAACAACTTTACTTTTAAAAACTTATTTTCCTTTCCTATTCATTGTTTAGACTTTCTCCTACTTTAATTACATCTTATTGCTCTTGGCTTTTGTTTTTAATTATAGCCTTATGATATTTTTTGAGTTGTAAAAATGGGGACTTGTTCTTTAATTACAGTCACATTAGACTTGTTGAAGGAAAAGACCTGAACATTATCAGTAAGAAGAATCAGCATGAGGTGTGAAAAGTCTGTGACACTAATACATATTTAACCAGATTGTGATCAGTGTTTTCTCTTCTTTCAGGTTTGTAGTACTTTGCAGGATTCTAGAATTTCATATGGTTTCAGTTCAAGACCACATTTGACTGAGATTCATAGTTCTCTTAAAATTCCACAGGAAGGAAAAAGAACCTGTATTCTTGTAGACAGTCGTGAAATCACTTCTGGTGTAGAAGTTATTTCTTTTTTAAGAGCAATCCATGGGTTTCAAGTAGAGGTATGTCCTCTTAATGGCTGTGATTACATTGTGAGTAATCGCATGGTGGTGGAAAGGAAGTCTCAATCTGAGATGTTAAATACTGTCAATAAGAACAAGCTCATCGAGCAGATCCAGCACCTACAGAACATGTTTGAAAGAATATGTGTGATTGTGGAAAAAGACAGAGAAAAAACAGGTTTGTGTTTTAAAATATTTGTTTAGGAGCCTGAATAGGAACTTGACTATTTTATTATTCTACTGTCAAGCAATAGAAAACTCTTAAAATATAAATACTTAACTCGGTGAATGTCATTTCACATTTTAATGCCATTATGTTTATCATCAGTTGTTGTAATTAAATGAAACCTATGAGAACTGAAGGCAAGTAAAGTCAATCATGACTTCAAGAATCCAAGAGAGGAGGGCCTTAAATAAAGCAGCAATGGAGAACAGAAGTAGGATCAAAGAGATGCTTAAGAGTCAGGATTTGTAGGAGTTGGTTGGAAGAGTTGAGAATTACTATTTCTTGACCAACTTCCTAGTTACTGGCCAGTTAGGTAATGGTGCTGTTTATTGCAATATGATTATAAGAAAAGCAGCAGATTTAACTGCTCAAGAACTCAACTTTGAATGAACATGAAGATTAACTTTGCAATTGATCATTGAAATGGGTGCTAAGATAAATTTGGAAATGTCAAATTGGAGTTACAAATTAGGGAATTTCTGTGGTTATTATTTAATTGTATGTATGGGGAGTTCCAGAGAATAGTGAAAAGACCAAAAGAAATGGAATCTAGATGTATTGATTTCAAGTTTCTTGATGGGGATGTGGCTCAGTAGTGGAGCATTTGCTTGGCATTCCTGAGGCACTGGATTTGATCACCAACATTGCTAAAAAAAAAAACAAAAACAGAACAAACGAAATCCAGCTTCTTTATAGCTATGTGATGTTTGTTACCTTGATAGATCACTCCCTCTGATGAGTAAGTATTAACCATATACTTGTAACACTCATTTTATCATATTATGAGCATTAAGTGAAATCATGTAGGCAAAAGCCATTATGGACAAATTGAAGACTTACACATAAAACTAAATAGTATAGTTTATGTAAAACATTGATTTGAGAATTAGGCAACTGTTTCATCCCCCATACTATCACTGGTGAACCATGTGACCAGTGATAAGTAAATGTTATCTTTCAGTTAAATTAAGGTTTTTTTTTTCCTTTTTAATTCAACAAGTGAGGGATAAAGGAATTAGATTTAGAACAGAGAGAAAGTAACATAGAAAAAAATTGTATAACCAGCTTCTTGGTTAACTGGCCAACTGGTATAAATTTGGTGGGCATAAGTGGGGAATGCCAAAAACAGGTTGTAACTAGAATATGGAAAAGAAAATGAACAAGAATGTTAGGCTAATAAATTAATGATGAAGTAACATTAAAATGGGCATGCAGGATATTTCTGTAGTTTACCTTTGGAATAAGTACATGAGATAATTTTTTTATATTAGTTAAACCAATAATTAAGGAGCCCTTCATCTATGCCAGCAATAAGAAATTAATAATATAGCCTTGGTCTTCAAAAGTGAATTATCTAGAAATATAAATTCTCTTTTATATTTTCACCTTCCTATGTTGATTTCAGTTGAAGTTCTCCTTAATATCTCTTAGATATTAGAGAGTCACTTTAAAACGTTTGCTGTCAGTTTCTCATTAGTAGAATGTAGCACTAGTTTGTTCAATGCTATAGATCTTGGTATTTAAAAATTATAAATTAATGATTCTACTTAGTGTTAGTTACTAAAGTTTATATTTTCCTAAACATGAAATATTTAGGAGACACATCAAGGATGTTCAAGAGAACAAAGAGTTATGACAGTCTGCTGACCACCTTAATTGGTGCTGGAATTCGAATTCTTTTCAGTTCCTGCCAAGAAGAAACTGCAGATTTGCTAAAGGAATTGTCTTTAGTGGAACAAAGAAAGAATGTTGGTATTCATGTTCCAACAGTGGTAAACAGTAGTAAATGTGAGGCACTTCAATTTTATTTAAGTATTCCCAATATAAGTTATATAACTGCATTAAATATGTGTCACCAATTTACATCTGTGCAAGAGATGGCTAACAGGTATGTCTATTTTTGTAACATTTTATAATGATTACTTTTAAATGATTCTTAGAAGCATTTCATAGAATTTTAATATTTTCAAAAAAGACTCAGTGACCATTAATAAACTTTTTTTTTTTGTTGTTGTTGTTGTTTTATTTTGTTTTTGCCTGTTAACTGGTACCAAGTATTGGTTAATTCATGAAGATGAGACACTAATTGGGGGCAGGGGGGGAGTAGGCCTTGCCTTCAAGGTGCTTAGAGCTCTATGGGGAGATAGACAACAGTTTGACCTTGCATTCTAAGATTTCTGGGCCATTCAGTTCTGTAACTAGAACATTCAAGTTGAGAATTATACTAGTTTTGCTTGTTTTAAAGTGCCAAGGATCAATCCCAGGACTTTGTGCATGCTAGACAAGTACTTTTTCATTGAACCATACCCGTAGCCTGGTTTTTGATTATTATATTGCTTGCAGAAGGATATATTAGAACGTAAGTTTATTTTAATTAAAGGTCCATAGGAGGTATGGTGTCTTAGTTAATTTGGGCTGCTATAATCCCATACACTTATTGGCTGACTTATAAAGAGTTCTACAGGCTAGAAGTCTGAAGTCTAGGTGGCAACATGGTTGGGTTTTGGCAAAGGCCCTCTCTTCTGGGTTGCAGTCTACTGACTTCCTGTATTCTCTCAGGGTAGAAGCAGAGTTAGCTGGTGCCTCTTTTAAAAGGGTGCTGAGGACTCTTATGATCAACTTACCTCCCATAGTCCCCACCTCCAAATATGATCTGTGTTAAGTCATCCCACTGTTATGCTAATGAAGTAACTGGCACAGAAGGGTTTGTTTAGCCCATTTTGGAGATTGAAAGTTCAACAAGCACAGCAAAGGCTCTGTAGTGATTCTGTGTTACCTCATGGAGTGGATAGCAAAGGCAGGAGCACTTGATTTTATCAAACCAGGTACAGGGAGAGAAACAGGGATCCTACAATCTCTGCCAAAGGCAGTGTGCTGCCTCCAGGAATCTAAACTTCTCCCACTAGGCCCCACCTCTTAAAGGTCCTTACCATCTTCCAGAACTGCTGCCTGGAGGACCAAGTTCTCTACACATGAACCTTTTTTGGGGGTGGTAGTAGTAGGAGGAGACAGAAACCAGCACCATCAATTTGGGATCAAAGTTCCATCACATGAATTTTGGGGAGATAATATTCAGTTGTAAAGCAGATGATTTTATATAAATGAAATGTTTTTGTTTTATTTAACTAATGCTAAAGACTTATCAGCTGCATGTGTAATGCTCAGGAAGATGTGATTTTTCTTAAATGCTATTTGGTATTCTTTAGGTAAGGTAAGAATATTAAATTTTATAAAAACCAAAAGTTATAGTATAATGTTTTTGTCCCATTTATTTTTCAGCTCACCTCAAGAAATCTCCACCTGTGCACAAGTGACTCATCAAAAAGCTGAGGAGATCTATAGATATGTTCACTACATATTTGATACGGAAATGTTACCAAATGATCTTAAAGATAGATTGAAATATGATACATGATCAGAGACTACTCAAGATGAAGTTATTGTATTCTCACAATTCTAAATGCACTTCAGTAATCATTGCTATGGTTTGTGCCAGTTTAAAATATGTAACAGAATATTTCCTTATCACTTAAAGATATTTTGTGTACATTTTTATTTATGTAGATTACAAATTATTTTAAAAGAAATTCTTTAATGCTTAGTAAATATTTTGACTAGATTATGGAATTAATTTCTTTATTTAATAAATCAATGTTTTGTTACAAGTACTATTGAGGAGAAAATAAAAGCTGAGTGAGATGTGTTCTGGGATTTTCCCTGCAAGATGTATTGTCATTGTTATTTCTTAGCATGAATAGTATCCATGCCTACTGCCAACTTAGTGGTCACAAACCATTATTCCTATATATGAACTATAATATTGCCAATATTTTAAATGTACTGAATCTAAACATATATATTGATAAGGATTAAGTGGTAGGTGTCTTGTCAGATCAATAACCCAGTCACTAGGAAAGTAGAAAATTTAGATAGGGCAAGGGATGGAGGGGAAGGGAAGAGGAATCGGGGTAGGAAAGACAGTGGAATGAGGTGGACATCATTATCTTAACTAAATGTATGAAGACACAAATGGTGTGGCTCTACTTTGTGTATAATCAGACATGAAAAATTGTGTCTATATGTGTACCATGAATTGAATCACATTCTTCTGTCATATATAACAAATTAGAATAAATTTAAAAATTTTTAACTGAATGTCACCTCCACTAAAGATATATACAAGTCAAGTATATTCAAGTCCTAATAATATGGACTCCAAACTATTACTTTTGTTGTTGAAATATATTCTAAGTGGCATAAGAGTTTGAATTTAGTATTTCTTGTGTGTGTGAGGGGGGTGGATTTCCCTAGGGATTGAACCGAGGGCTACTTTACCACTGAGCTAAATCCCCTACCCCCGTTATTTTGAGACAAATTTTCACCAAATTGCTTAGGGAGGTTTATCTTTAGATTTATATAGAATAGAAAAAAGCGACACTTTTTTTTCCTCCATGTATATATGGTACTAGGGATTGAACTTAGGAACATTCAACCACTGAGCTACATCCCCGTATCTTTTTATTTAGAGACAGTATCTCAAACTTGCAATTCTCCTGACTCGGCCTCCCCTCCCAAGTCCATGGGATTACAGGTGTATGTCATAGTACCTGGCTGGAAAAATTTTTTTGAACAAGATTGAATATATTTGGTTTTCACCCATTATATTTGTGATGTTATTAACTTAAGACTTTGTTTTTATTTTGAATATAAATTAGACTCTTAAAAAGTCAAGTCTAGAAGAACTAATAAGCAGCAGCCTCATTTGTGTCCCTTTACTATTCATCTTTTTGATTACTAATCTATCTTATTATTTTAATCCTTGAGCCTTTTAAAGTCTTTTGCATTTTTGCTTTGTTTTCTTCAGAGGTTTCTTATCTTACCTTAAACATTATTAATTTACTTTATGACCTAATAGAAATGGGACTACCAGGAACCTGAGAGGGTAGGATACCAAAAAAAAAAAAAAAGAAAGAAAGAAAAAGAAAAAAAGACCACCAAAGTAGAAAAGGACACTGAAGGAGTTTATAGACTGGACATAGGGAATATGAGCACTGAGAGTAAGACTTGTGTTCTGGGTCAAGTATATGCCATTCCACAATTTTTTGTTATTAGATTTGACTTAATGTTATAAAATACTTTTGTGTGTCATGGATTTCTTAACTTCCAATATACTACCGTAAATTTAAGCAGCAGAATGTAATGTAATGTCAAATATTGGCATCTAACTTGTAAATGGTATTTTTTTTAGGGCCACTCTAATAAAACAAACCTTTTATATCTTTCCTTTCCTTTATTCCATCCTATATCTACTAAGGGTTGTGGGAATGGAAATAATCATAGTAGTTTAAAGAAGAAGGGTAGTCTAATCATGCTATTTTTTAAGTAATCTTTTTAAAATTTTCTTTTTAGACGTTGATGGGCCTTTATTTTATTCATTTATTTATATGTGGTGCCAAGAGTCGAACCCAGTTGCCTCATGCATGCTAGGGAAGTGCTCTACCACTGAGCCACAACCCCAGCCCCCAAGTAAACTTTTTAGAAATGCTCAAGTAGAAAAACTTCTACTACTAAGAAACTTAATCAGCACCCTTAACAAAATGTGTATTTGTTTTCTTTCTCTGATCAGTCAATAAAACAAAAATAAAAACAACCTGGAAACAAATACTATAAAGACTAACTTTATTTGAATAGTTAGGAATGAATGTGTACTATAACCAGAAAGAAAATATTTTTATGTCAAATTCTGAAACATAATGACAGAATTATGCTAAAATGTTATTTCTAAAGAGCTGTAAGTAAAAGAAAGGATGTTTACTATGACATAATATTCATTAACTTGGCTCCTTATAATGGTGGATCTGTTAACCTGTATGTCTGCAAATGAAAGCAGGGTGGTAGAATGCAGTAGCATCTGTTCTCTAGTAAAATATTTAAAAATCAATAAATTAAAGTTGCATTGGTTTCATAGGGAGATCATGAGAAATGAGAGAAACGTTAAATAGTTTCAACAATGCATAATTTAAACATTAAATCAACTTTGGTGGTGACAAATGCTGTAATTTTTCATGAATTCAGAAGTCATTAATCCAACTTCTTTCATCTCCCCACCTCCCCTTTTTAGGGTAGCAAGACTTTAAAAAGTGTTATTTGGGACATGATTTTATTAAATCATTAAAGTAAAGTAAACAGACTTAGATGCTTATAAGAAACTTAAAACTATATTTTAATATTACAAAACACAAATATATAGCTGTGTAAACAACCTGCAGCAATGAGGAATATTCGACAGGATATTTTAATACAAACATGAAACCTTTGGGGAAAAAAATCCATATTTTCATATGAAGCTACATTATGAAAAAATGCTTATTCACCCAATGGAGATACAAATATACTGTCTGCTTTATGATAAAAATCATTAAATCATTCTCATTTTTACTATTCAGAATCAGAATTTGAAAAATAATCATCTTTCTCTTCTTCATCTGAAGGTTCCATAGCATTAGTTAAAAGTTTTCCAATACCAGATTTGTCTCCTAAGTCTGTAAGGAGATATTTAATAAAAAGGATTAATACATATCCAAGTAATTTTAGTGAAAATTGAAAAAGTGTAAGGAACTAACAACAATTTCAGGATTGTTTAAATAAATATTGCCAAATAATAGATGCCTTATTTACAAAATAAATAAATTACCTTGGTTAAACAGGGTTTTTCTTGATGTTGGAGTTGAGAAATTAGTTTCAACCTATAAAAGAGTTCACATTTATAGGTAAGTGGTACCTACTTTCAAGCCTAGAGAAAATTAAGTATGCTTAATACACAGTATAACAGTTAAAATGCTTGATAGTTATTTGTCAAAAGCCTAATTTTATTTCATTCATCCAGGGCAAAAATCACAACTTGTTGGATATTGTTTCTCACTGTTGGCAAACATTACTGTAAGAAAACATTACAAACTAATGCTACAATGGCTAAAGGATACTCTATATGCTTCTAAAAGCCAATATTGAAATATTTATTTCATTTAAATAATTAAAATCCTTGGCTAGTAAAAATATATTTTTTCATAATCAAATAACTGACTATAGTAAAAAAAAAAAAGTCCATATTTGGAAAACATTATACTATCAAAGTATTAGTTCCCCTACCTCAAAGTCTTGGCTTAAAATGGTGGTAACATATGCAAAATTTTAAGTGCATTTTCATAGTACTAGCTAAAATTGGCACTCTTTGTGCACACACACGAGAAGCACTGGATTGGGGAACTTAGCAAGAACCAGTTTACTGGAAAAAAAGACAAATCTTACACTTAACCATTGAGTCACATCCCAGCCCTATTTTGTATTTTATTTAGAGAGGGTCTCATTGAGTTGCTTAGCAGCTCACTAAGTTGCTGAGGCTGGCTTTGAACTCATGATCCTCATAAGCCACTGGAATCACAGGTGTGTGCCACAATGCCTGGTTGAGTCAAATCTTTAGACTCCCATTCATTCCATGGCTTTCTCCCCCTAAGAATTGTGGGACTGTAGAAAGGGAATCTTAAGGATCACTAAGGAGTCTATCTAGTTCATTTATGGAGTTCAAATTTCTTTGAAAGAACAAGAGTCTCCAGACTGATTTTAAAGCAAGGTCCCAGTGAAATACTTACTATTTCCTGTGTATAAGTGAAGTCCAGGAACATGGATGTGATTATGTAATGCCAATATTTAGAGACTCTGAGAGAGGAATTATATTCTAGCCAGTATGCAGCATAAACATTTCAAGTTAAGTTAGGGAAGAAAAGGAGTACTTTTAGGGTATGAATTTCCTGTCCCCATAAATTAGTCTGCACGATTAGCTTTGAGGAAATTTGAAGTGAATTAGCTTTTCTAAAATCTTGCTTCTTATGTCTGGTTATCATTAAGTAGATGAATCTGAAAACCATCTGAAGATTATTTTAAAGCTGCATGGAAGCTGATGAAATGTCTTCTATAAAAATCATGATTTAATTAGTCTGATTATTCCCTGGTAACTCTTTTTACTCATTCTTACCTTGGTCAAATGTTTGATCTATAAGCTTCCATCTGTAATCTTACAGTAGTTATTTCACATGGACTATTATATAGCTATTATAATATGTCATATCTTACAGGGTTCTATAGATAAATGTTGGATAAAATAATAAAAATACTTACCCTTTTTTTCTTAACATTGCCCCAGACAATGCCACCATTACTTTTATGATTTTTTTGCATACGATAAACATACTTATCACAATCCTTCCTGTTTAAATACAAAATAATTTCAAGTCAAAATTAACTATAATACTTTTACCTTCAGGCTGAAAAGTAATTGTTAAAATCTAAAATCTATTCAATCTTAAAAAAAAAAGGTAGATTTTCACCAGGTGTGTTGGCACACAACTGTTAATCCTAGAAGCTTGAGAAGCTGAGGCAAGGTGGATTTGCAAGTTCAAAGCCAGCCTTGGCAACTTAGGGAGACCCTGTCTCAAAAAAAAAAAAAAAGGTTGGGAATGTGGCTCAGTGGGTGGTTCAGAGCCCCTGGGTTCAGTCCCAAGTACCAAAAAAAAAAATCAGTAGTTCACTACTGAGAATGTACACCTCTTTAAGGCTATGTCTGGCAATGCATACTCTGTATTTTTATCTTCCAATTATGTTTGGTTTTCAATCAGCTCAGCTTTTATTTCTCCATAATTATATATTTCTTGTATTCCCCATACCAATGATGAAGGTTTTGTTTTTTCATTTCTTTTTACCTCATCTCTACTCCAGCTCATTCTCAGAAAATAGGACTGCCCTACAATTTACAGATGAAAACTGAAGCCAAACATAATGGTGGTTTTCAATTCCCTATCTCACTTCACACGCACAAGGCCATGGGTTCAATTCTTAGCACAACAACAACAAAGTTAAGCCAACTTTTAGAGATGGTGAAGTCAAGAGACAGTAAAGGTTTAGAAAACAAAACTCAATTTCTTAAAGTAAAAAAGATTTTAGGATAGAAAATCTATTGGGTATTTGCGCTATAAGAAAAAAAGAAGTCCTGTATTATTATAAACGCAGTATAAACAGGAAATATAACAGAAACTCACAGACTCATATCAGTGTTATCCCACACAGCCTATAAATACTAGCTATTTTTTTTTTTATAATATTTGCACTGTGGCCTTTATTTATTTATTTATTTATCTTTTAAAGAGAGAGTGAGAGGGGGACAGAGAGAGAGAATTTCAACATTTATTTGTTTTTTCTTAGTTCTCGGCGGACACAACATCTTCCTTTGTATGTGGTGCTGAGGATCGAACCCGGGCCGCACGCATGCTAGGCGATCGCGCTACCGCTTGAGCCACATCCCCAGCCCTAAATACTAGCTATTGATGTTTTAGTTTAAAAAATTTCCTTTCTCTATGAATTCATGTTGTATAAAATTGGGATCATGCTATATGTTGTTTTATTTAATTTTTAAAAACAATTATTGTCCGAACATTATTCCATGTCAACAATTTTTTTTTGGTACCAGGGATTGAACTCTTGAGGCACTCAACCACTGAGCTGCACACACCCCCTTTTTTGTATTTCATCTAGAGATAGGGTCTCACTGAGTTGCTTAGTGCCTTACTATTGCTGAGGCTAGCTTTGAACTCTCAAACCTCCTGTCTCAGCCTCCTGAGCCACTGGGATTACACGCGTGCATGATCACGCCCAGCAAGATCAGCATTTTTAATTGCCAAATGGAATAGCCCTCTTTGTGACATCAAACTATTGGTCACTCCTATTCTTTCCTGTTAATTTCATTTATATTTATATTTCAAATAGTTCTTATATACACACAGTTCAAGATTCAAGTCACACTTTCATTCATCCCTAAACATTTTTACCTATCTCGTCAAGAGATATTTAAATAAAAGCAATTATACACATATATATGCACATAACACATTATTCACTGCATCTTGCAATTTTTAATTAATATATCTTGGGCATTTGACCATAGTAGTAATAAAAAATTTCTTCATTAATTTGTATGATGACATAATATATCAGAATTCATTCTGAGATTCCCTACTGATTAACATTTGAATTCTGCCATTTTAACAATGCTACAATAAATTAGGTGTACATTCACAATTCTAAAAACAGAATTCCTGGTTCAAAGGCCATGTATGGTTTATACATATTGACAGATCCTGACAAACTGTTACTGCAGATTCTACTTATTTATTTTTATTTTTTAGTACTAAGGATTGAATCAAGGGGAACTCTACCACCTAACTATCCTCCCAAGTCCTTTTTATTTTTTATTTTGAGACAAGATCTTGCCAAGTTGCTGGTTTGCCTCAAACTTGGGATCATCCTACCTCATCCTTCTGAGTGTCTGGGATTACAGGTGTGTGCCATAGCACCTGGAAGATTGTACTGATTTACATTTTTATTAACATATGCATGAGAAAAGCTTGTTTTCTTGCTGATTTGTAGGAAACATATTAGGGAAATTATTAGCCTTTGCCTGTGACAAATTGCAGTAAGTTCTTTTGTAAGAACTTATCTTTTCAATGTTTGCAGTAGTTAATACCAGGCGAAACGTATACAATTTTTTTCATATGGCTGACTTTATTTATCATTTGTGGCTTCTGGATTTTTGCATCACACTTAGAAAGACCTTCTTCCATACCATCGTCCTACCTTAGCTTCCTGAGTGGCAGGAATTACAGGTGTGCATCATGCTTGGCCCATCATTCTTTAAATAATAATTCTTCCCATTACTACATCTTTGTTTCTCAACTCATGAAATATTTAAATGTTCCTCAATGATGCAGAATATTCAAATAGCACATGCAAAATTATTCACCTGTTTATAGAGTTCAGCATGCCAGGAGTGACATGCCGACACTGAGGAGTTTCTGCCAGTGGAAAGATAACAGATGATGGAGTTGTTGGATTTCTGTCCATATTTGGCAGAATATCATCAGCATCTTGACTGTCCTGGAAACTTGGTAACTAGAAAACAAATATTTTCAGCAGGCACACATAAAAATAAATATTTTTTTCATTATCATAAGATGATTTTTAGTGAATTGGTGTTTTTCTCCTCATAATTTTCCAAATTAGATAATTAAAAACAGTAGTAGATTGATGACAGAATCACTAAAGACAAAAGAAATTTGTTTGCATGTAAAATGGATTCAGTAACACCTATTTCTAAAGGCTGTGCAGACTAGAAGTATGCAAATGATTTCTGCAGAGTCAGACGGTAAATACTTTAGGATTCATGGCCTACAGTCTTTGTCCCACCTACTCAAAATGTGTTACTATGAAAGCAGATGCACATAATATGCAAACAAATCGGCACCTCTGTGAAACAGATGATAAACTGAATTTGACCAAAAGGCCCACAGCTTGCTGACTTTAGGTGTAGAAAAAACAAAATAAAAATAAAAATGAAAATGAACTGTGCTTGGCTCTTAGTAGGGACTCATGCAGTGTTAAAGATCTTTATACTGAAATTGTAGAAAAAGTAGACCTGTGCCATGGAAAATGAGCTAATTCACTTTCAATTTCTATCTTTTTAATGTTGTTACTCTTGTATTTAGTCCTAAACATATGTATTTAGAGCACGAAATGATGGTGGGATAACAAAGGGTACAACCTCTATTGGACCATGATATTGTGAAGGGAACACAGTATTGGCTTCAGATGGCACCCTTAAAATGTATCCTATAATTTGTATAAGCAAAAAGGAGGCAGAAATAATGTTTTAACTAGATTCTGCAAAGCACTGAGTACTAGTCTTGTAAATTTTAGATGATTTGAAAACAATATGAAGAAACTGGTAGCTGAAAAAATTACACAGTTATGATATTATTCAATTCAATTGTCCATATCCATGTATTTGTACATTAATCTTTATACAATTAACATTTAGATTCTAAAATACTCTTAAACTAGCACTTCATATTTATACTATATTTCATTGCTTATGAAAAACATTTACTGTATATTCATTTCCAGGTTTTTGCTATACAGTTAAACCTGGAATGAGTATTTGCAAAGATTTTAAGCTTCTGAATTTCTTAGGATGAATTCTGAAGAATAGAATTTATCTTTATAGCTTTTGTAATATATTAGCACAGTATGCTTTCTGAAAGCTATGAATCCATTGATGTATCTACAGTGAACATTTTAACTTATTTTTTAAAAAAGACTATAACACAGAAGGTATATAGATGTACACATCTATATAACTATACATATTTTATATTTACTTATTTACTTACTTATTTGCTTATTTATTTATTTCTGCATTGCTGAGGACTGAACTGGGTGGCGGGGTAGGGGGTGGGTGGTGCGCTTTATCACTTAGCCTAGCCCCTTGTTTATTAAAATAATTTGAGACCAGATCTCACTAAGTTTCCCAGGCTGGCCTCAAAACTTGGGATCTTCCTTCCTCAGCCTTCTGAGTTTGCTGGGATTATAGGTGTGTGCCACAGTACCTAGAAAAACAAAACAAAACAAAAATCTACTCAGCTGTTCATTACATTGATCTTTTGCATTTCTTTTTAGTCTCTACTTTAGTAAATTTTGCTCTGATATTTACTATTATTTTCCTATTAATTTTGGGTTTGGTTTGCTCTTATTTTTCTAGTTTCTTGAGTTATAGTGTTAGACTATTTATTTGGTAGCTTTCTCATTTTCAATATAGGTGCTTATTGCTAATTTTCTCCATAATATGAGTTTTGCTGTATTCCATAGGTTTTGGCATGTTGTGTTTTTATTAGTTTGTTCCAAGAAATTGTTTAATTTACTTTTATATTTCCTCATTGGCCAATGGTTATTCAAGAGTATGTTTAGTTTTCATGTATAATTGCTAAGTTCCTCTTGTTGAATTCTTCAGCACCACTGGTGTGAACTCCACTGTTGGAGGGGTGTAGAGTAGTGCCAGCTCTAGCAATGCTGGCGTATTGAGTAAGTATACTTAGCAGAGGCAGTCTGGGGTATGCACTCTCAGGCCTGGTGCTGGAAATGGTATGACAGGTAGCCAATGGGGTAGCTAGTTCTATTGGGAAGTGAAAAGGCAGGGGTGCAGTTCCAGCGGGGAAGTGTCTTGGTATCTTGGGTCCTGGGGGTGTCCTATACTGCTGAGCTTAGCCACCTACTGTAACATAAGGCATTGTGCAGGCCTAATTGTGTTTGTGAGATTGAAGCCCTCTGTCCTAGTATGGCAGAATATCTATAGGGCCTAGGAGATGGGGATATACAGAGGCTTATGGCCCCTAGGGAAGTCTGAATTCCAATTGTGACTGTTCTCAAGATGATGTCAAGCTACAACAGTCTAGACTCTTGGAATGCAGTTTTCCATCCACCTGTTGCTCTGGTTTTCTTTGTGGAGAAGGAGAAGGTGAGCACCCAGAACCTCTTTTTGGTCATCTTGAAATCTCCTTACATTTTAAACATATATGTTTGACTATTTATTTGTTTCCTATTTGGTTTTACAATATTAAGTTTGAACCACTGAAGGGCAGACTCTGGAAACTGGTGAAAATGGCATACAGATTATTTCCTATCCTACTCTTTGGTCATATCTATAAAAGCTATCCATCCTTGGGCTGAAATATTAGTAATGAACACTACCATAAATAAAAATGAAAGATATAAAATACAGTCAATATAAAAAGCTGGGTGTGGTGGCACATACTTCTAATCCCAGTGATTTGGAGGGCAGAAGCAGGAGGATCAAAGTTCAAAGCCAGCCTCAGCAACTTAGCAAGACTCTCTTCCACAATAAAAAATAAAAGGACTAGGGATTCAGTGGTAAAGTGCCCCTGTATTCAATCCCTGGTACCCCCGCCCCCCAAAAAAAGGTCAGTATAGGTTAAGAAAACAATGATTTCATACATTTGAGACTCTTACCAATACTCTTTTTTGATTTTGTAAAGGTGTTGTACTGAAAAAATCGTCATGGTCATCTTTTGGCAACTGTTCCAGAAAATCCCTCATTTGTTGTTTCCTTTTAAGAGTTCCCACTTTGGCAGTTATCTTAATATTCTGCTTTTTATCATTCTTTCTCTCACCTTAAGAGTCATCAAGACATTTTGATAAAGATTTAGTTATATATTAACTGCTTTATATAGTTAACAACTTCTATTATTTTAACAAATGATTCTTTCTACATTGACATCTATGCAGTATGATTAGCCTACATAAGCTCATTAAACTAAGATTAGGCAAGGTGAGGTTTAAGAGATTGTTACTCTGTGAGAAAGGCTATGTCTCATACCCCTGCTGCTAAATGCCTGATTTAGTTATTTAGCTAAAATGTAAAACCTTAATGAATTATCTCTTTAAATCTTATAGGATTTCTCTCGAATAAAACACCTTTTATTAGCAACCACGGACCTAAGCATATCATCCTGGGATTATAAAAATTAAATTTATTCTCATCGTTTTCTTGTTTGTGAATCACTAGTGAGCCCTAATCAAGCGGCCTCAAATCAAATTAGATAATCAGAATAATAATTTGGGTACCGAATCTCTGTATCTAATTTACGATTTCCTAGAAAAAATTCAAAGCACAAGGCTACAAAGCTACTACTGACAGAAGTAGGTATATAGGATAACACTTTAAAAAAAAATACCTGTAATAAGACTATGGATAAATATAAAATATAATTGGTGAGTGATTAGAAGTCTACACTGAGCACTAGGAAAATGACAAAGGTTACCATTTTGGCCTTTGGGATTGGCTTGCTTTTTCTTAATCACATGTTTCTGGGGTCCTTTTCCTCGAGGATCTTCCAGGTATTTCTTCTGGCATTCCTTAGCAGTTCGAGAACCTACTGCCTTAGCTACATCTGACCAGAAACCAGGTTTGTACTTTGGTAGAGATGCAAAAGCACTGTGGAAGACCAAAACCAGTTAAACAAGAAGAAAGTCAAGGGCTGGGGATGTGGCTCAAGCGGTAGCGCGCTCGCCTGCCATCCGTGTGGCTCGGGTTCGATCCTCAGCACCACATACAAAGATGTTGTGTCTGCCGAAAACTAAAAAAAATAAATAAATAAATAAATTTTTTTTCAAAGTTCATCTGATCAATGATTTGGGAAAACTTTGGCATAAATGACTCCTATATACTGTTTTATAAATCTTATTAATGCCGACTATGCCAGAAGATAAACCTTTTTTTGTTGTTTTTGTTTTGGTGGTATTAGAGATTGAACCTGGGGTTGTTCTATTACCTATCTATATTCGCAGGCCCCTCCCCTATAAAAAAGTCTTATGCTTAGTTTCATTCCACTGTAATTTGAAAATTTTTGTATTTTAGAACAAAATGCTCTTTTAATTGAGGGAACCAAAATTTGAAAAAAAAAAAAAAAAAAGTAGAAACATAGGTAATTCCTAACTCATTCTAAAAGTTCCTTTGTAAATTTGTTTAGAACCTGGTATACATATTACCTCCCACAATAAAAAGACTTTATATATTGTACTTAGGCTGACCATTCAGCAGAAAATTTATCTTATTTATCTCACCAATTAGTTTAAAAATGGTGTAGGATGAGTTTCCCTTATCTAAAATGTTTGGGATAGGATCAGAAGTGCTTCAGATTTTCATTGTCTTTGAAGACTTTGGAGTATTTGTATGTAATGAGGATGGAACCCAAGTCTGAACGTGAAATTTGTTTTATAAACCACATATGTACACATAAACCCAAAGTAGTAATTATTTTTTAAATATATGTATATTTTTAGTTGTAACTGAACACAATAGCTTCATTTTATTTATTTATTTTTATGGGGTGCTGAGGATCTAACCCAGAGCCTTGCACATGCTAGGTAAGCACTCTGCTACTGAGCCACAACCCCAGCCCCAGTAATTATTATTTTTTGGAAATGTTAGGTTTTGAGCCCAGGGCCTCCTATATGCTAGGCAAGCATTCCACCACTGAGCTACATCCCTTGCCTGAAGGTAATTTTGTACAACATTTTTAGTGTGCCTGTGTTTTGACTATGATCAATCATGTAAGATTAGGTATGGAATTTCCCACTTGTAGCATTTGTCAGCACTCAACAAGTTTTAGATTTTGGAACATTTCAGATTAGGGATGCTAGTGTTATATCAACTATATCATGTCTTTACTTCAAATACTGTTTCTTTGACAAAATTTGCAGCAGCCCTCTATCTCTGTGGTTCCACCTCTGTAGATTTGACTAAAATATTCAGGAAAAAAAATCTGAATGTGTACAGACATGATCAGAATATTCAGGAAAAATAAAATAAATCTCTACTGAACACATACACTTTTTTCTTCTCATTCTTTAATGATAACTGTTTATATAGAATTTACGTTGTATTAGGTATTAGAAATAATCTATAGAGATGATTTAAAATATATGGGAGGATGTATAATAGGTAATATGCAAATACTATTCAATTTATTTAAGCAACTTGAACATCCACAGATTTTGGTATCCCGAGGGGTCGTGGAACCAATCCTTATGGGCATGAGATTTTAAAGAAATAATGACAAAGAATTTAAACCTAGCTTTGGAAGAATTACATTTCCAGAAGTTGAAATGGGCAGGCAAAGTGGGTAGAAGATTGGGGAAGTCTGTTTTATCAATGGAAAATAAACCTCTCCACCTTAATTGTATTAAGTCAAACCTTATAAAGTGATATCCAGGCAACATCTAAATGCAAGAATTCAGGGCCAGATAGATAGATTTGAAAATCACTATATTAAAAAGAGAGTTGGAATTTGAGAGGACATAAGATCACTAAGGGGGATACCACAGCACAAAAGCAGCCTAGAATAAGAATCTGAAGAGTAAGAAGGAAAATTACCTTCTCTGTCTGAAAATAAGCAGAGGCCATGCATGGAAGTGCATACCTATAATCCAAGCAATTTGGGAGGCCGAGGCAGAAGGACTGCAAATTTGAGTCCAGCCTCAGCTGGACCTAAACTTAGTGAGACCCTATCTCAAAAATAAAAAAGGGTTGGTGATGTAGCTCAGTGGTAAAGCACCCCTGGGTTCAATCCCCAGGGATAATGAATAAGTAAATTAGTGAATAAAATAAGTTAGAGGAGGAATATTTAGGAATTGGAAGAGTACAATGCCATGGAAGTACCTGAGGAAAAATATTTCAAGAAAGCAGATTTGACCAAATGTTATAAGGTTGGAGGGATACAAAGGAAACAGAATGGGCTGAGGATGTGGCTCAAGCAGTAGTGTGCTCGCCTGGCATGCGTGCGGCCTGGGTTTGATCCTCAGCACCACATACAAACAAAGATGTTGTGTTCGCCGAAAACTAGAAAATAAACATTAAAAAATTCCCTCTCTCTCTCTCTCTTTAAAAAAACAAACAAACAAACAAACAAAAAACAAAGGAAACAGAATGTTCCTGTTATCCTTCTCTCCTTTAATCAATCACTTTTTCCTTTTTTCCACTAGATCATTTCCATCAGCATACCATTATACCTTGGCATCAGCCATCTTACAAATAAGCAGGTTAGCAACCAAATAGCTTCCCTTATCTTCACACTTGCTTTTGGTCCCAAATTTTTCTATTCCCCATCATTGCCAAATTTCTTGGGTTGTCCATCTAGGTTGTCTTTACGTCTTTACCTTCCTATTCATTCTTGATTACTCAGTTGTTACCTGGTTTCTGTACTACCACATTACCCAAACTGTGAAATTTATGTAGACAAATCCAATTCTTATCATACCTGAGTTACCAGCAACAGACACAACAGATCAATCTCACTCTGTTGAAAACTCACTATTGGCATCTTAAAGTAATAATGGTTACAAGACACTAAAGCAGCCCCTTACTGATGTATTTTATGTCTTTAACACTTTTGTAGCCACTACTTACCAATGAAGTTTCTCTGATTCCTTTTCATTCCATTCATCATCCTGAATTAATGAAGGTAAACATTCTAAGGGATGCCTGTTAGTTTCATCGGATCCCATTCCCTCAATAATTGGAAGCTTATTCCTAACACCGGATTTCAGAAGACTTTCTTTAGCAGAAGATCTAGCTTTCTTTTGTTTAATATGAAATTCATTTTCACTTTCCTCAGTTTCAGATTCTGAAATCACTGAGATAGTCCTTGTGGAATTTCTTGTGCTTTTTCTCAGCTGAACCATTGTTTCTTTGGTATTTCCTGCTCTGGTTTTCTCAACCTCTACTTTCCTTCTAATTTCCTTTTTTATTTTACTCTCTTCACTTGACAAATTTAGTGATGACTGATGATTGTAAAAACACATAGCTTCTTGACTTTCAGTTTTCTTCAATTTTGATAGTGACCCGGCATTTTTCTTAAAGTCATAGGTGACCATTTGTTCATTTTTAGGGCTAGGCGTTTTTATTTTCTGGTTGACAGTAAGTAAAAGACATTCATCACAATTTTCCTTGTTTTCACTATTATGACGCTCACTACACTCAAATGTATTTTCCAGAGTCTCAGTGGATATACTCATGGGACTTACAGTTTTGTTTAAGTCTGACTTGTAAGTTTCTTCTTGATGCTTTGGCACTGCAGAATTTGTTATTGCTTTAATGGTTCCAAAGGACAGATTATACTTCATGCATCTTTGCTTTATCAATGTTTTAGTTTTCAGTGGTGTTACTAAAACATAAGCTTTCTTCTGCTTGACAGCCATGGATTTTCTTTCTTTATCTAAGAAAAACTGTTCTCTTGAGGTTAGAATATCAATGGGTACATCCAATTCTTCAGTTTTCTCTTTAATTTCACAAGACAAAAACAGTAACAAAAATCTCAAATTAGGTCTAAATAAATTTTAGTATAGAAAAAAATTTTAACATAAAATATACAATATTTTTTACCAAGTTCCATTGTATATCCTACTGTCCTATTAATCTTCCTGAAGCACAGGTAAATTTAAATCATTCCTCTTTTAATTTAAGCATACCAGATTATTTATACAAACCTACCAATGACTTCTCAGTCTACTGGTACACATACAAGCTCCTCTGAGAGGCCTTCAATAAAGTTCCAGTCTTTCACTGTCCTCAAATCTGAACCATATTCTATCAGACCATTGGCTATTTCTCTCATCTGCTTGGTTCTTGGCTTTAATGCTTTTCACTTTACATGTAAAGTTTCCTCACTCTTCTACAAACCAAATTAATACCTGTTTTGGTTTTATTCTCTAACCCAGTTAATCTACAAACTTTCTTTTGGGCTGGGGATGTGGCTCAAGCGGTAGCGTGCTCGCCTGGTGTGCATGCGGCCCGGGTTCGATCCTCAGCACCACATACAAACAAAGATGTCGTGTCTGCCAATAACTGAAAAATAAATATTTAAATTCTCTCTCTCTCCTCTCTCTCAAAAAAAAAAAAAAATTAAAAAAAAAAAAAAGATTTCCAAAGTGGGCTGGGGATGTGGCTCAAGCGGTAGCGTGCTCGCCTGGTGTGCATGCGGCCCGGATTCGATCCTCAGTACCACATACAAACAAAGATGTTGTGTCCGCCGAAAACTAAAAAATAAATATTAAAAAAATTCTCTCTCTCTAAAAAAAAAAAGTTTAAAAAAAAACAAAAAAACAAAAACTTTCTTTTGAATGAAAGCTATTCTTTTAAGCTTCCAGCATACACTTAAAGTCATGCTATGTTTAAAAATGAGTCCTGCATTATAATTGCATATTAATCTTTTCTTTTAATTAGACTGGAAAAAAACATTAATAATAAGAACTTTATTTTCATGTTCAGACATTTTTGCTATTGTTAGTACCAATGTGTATGTATACTGTAGACACTAAACAAATAAATATTTGTTACATTAACTCTCTGGAACTAAAATATTTAGAAGATATTAAGAAAACCACTAAGGTCACTAAACCTGACTAGACATGTAAAATATGAAATAATAGTTGTGCTAGTTAAGGATGGAATTAGGACAACATGAAACTCTAATCTTTATAGCTCTACCTCAACCCTGAAGGTAGTCAGAGACAAACCTTCACTGAATCTCTGCCAACTCCATGAATTATCATGGGAAAGTAACCAAAATTAAATAACTGAAAATTCTTTACCATATCATGTCACTAAAGAAAATATGTTGAGTGCAGTGCTCTAATTTGAAACTTGAGAAACCAGAAGCTAAACTAAGTGAAATTTGAAATTTAAATTTCCTATTATAATTATAAATACATATAAATTTCAAATCAGCATACCAATCATAAAACAACAGACTATACATTTTATATGCTACTGTTTACAAGATCAACAACAAAATGAAAGACTAATACATAATACTGAATCTGTGGGCTGGGGTTGTAGCTCAGTGGTAGAGCACTTGTCTCACATGTGTAAGACACTGGGTTTGATCCTTAGCACCACATAAAAATAAATGCATAAATAAAGATGTGGTGTCCATCTACAACTAAAAAAAATTTAAAATAATAATAATATTGAATACGGGAAGAAAAGCCTCTAAAATATAATTTGTGAAGAAGTAGTACTAATTCAAAGTAACCCAAAAAACTTCTGTAAGATTTTTCACTGGCATCATAGATCTTCAAATCATGAAGAAATTATTTTCTCCTAATTCCTCATATAATTCAAGTGTTCAACTGAAAATTGGAAAATTTTGAAATTATAATTTTGAAAAAAAAATTTCTATTCAGAACATTTTAAATCATTTTATTAAATAATCTTGACAAAGATTCTGCCTATTTTGAATACTTTAACCTAATATGTATGAACTCGGCAATCTAAGTAATATTGCTTTCCTCACCACATTTATAAATGTTCTTCATTTTCACATACAGGAATAAAAAAACATAAAAAGAAAAAAAATGCTATTAGGCTGATGGATTGAAATAAATTTTCAATTTTGAACTCAATAATATTTAGAGAAAGGCTCTTTAAATTTTGATACATAGGATTTTAATTAAATCACTCTAAAAAATGCATACAACACAAAACTAATTTATAGTATTCATTTAATGAAGGATTCAGTCTTTGAACATTTCTAAGTATACTTAAGATTATGTATAATTTTTTTTTTTTTAAAGAGAGAGTGAGAGGAGAGAGAGAGAGAGAGAGAGAGAGAGAGAGAGAGAGAGAGAGAGAGAGAGAGAGAGAATTTTTAATCTTTATTTTTTAGTTCTCGGCGGACACAACATCTTTGTTGGTATGTGGTGCTGAGGATGGAACTCGGGCCGCACGCATGCCAGGCGAGCGCGCTACCGCTTGAGCCACATCCCCAGCCCGATTATGTATAATTTTGTAATCTAAATAAAATTATTTAGTACCAAGATTTGAGAAGGTAGGCCTGTGCATAACGTAGTATTTAAAGTAACTGATTATTTTATTATAGAAATCATTTCATGTAATAAAAATTTAAAGCCATTAAAACAGTTTATTGTTTTCTTTTTCTTTTTTTAAAAATAACTTCATTTTACATTCATTTGGTGCTGAACCCAGTGCTTCAGGAATGCTAGGCAAGCACTCTACTACTGAGCCACAACCCCAGCCCCCAGTTTATTGGTTTAAAATTTGGGGGCTGGGTTGTGGCTCAGCGGTGGAGCACCTGCCTAGCACGTGCAAAGCCCTGGGTTTGATCCTCAGCATCACAAAACACTAAACAAACAAATAAAGGCATTAAAAAAATTTCATAAGATCACGTTTAACATATTAAAAACATTTTAACAGTAGCTTCTTATCATTACAAAATCATTAAAAATATATTACCTTGCTTCTGATTTTTAATTATCCTTTTATTTATCTCTTCACAATTTTTATGTTTCTTTGAAGACAATTTTTTATATTCTTTATTTCCAATCAATTCCTTCAAAAAAAGGAGATAATCTGCTTTTATTTCAACAACTACCATTTAAACAGGATTTTAAGCATATTTTTTGGGGGGGGGGGGTATCAGGGATTGAACTCAGAGGGTGTTTAACCACTGAGCCAATCCCCAAGCCTTTTTGATTTTTATTTTGAGATAGGATCTCACTAAGTTGCTTAGGGAGGCCTCAAACTCGAGATCCTCCTGCCTCAGCCTCCCGAGTCACTGGGATTATAGGCATGCACCTCCACACCCAGCTCTAAATTTCACTTTTCAACTAAAGACTGGGGAAAATAAATATCAATACATTTATCTAGAGTTCCAAAGTTAATGAAAAGTTATGAGAATTATAGCAAAGTCACAATAAAAACAATATTAAAAGAGTTTTTCAAAATGGATTCAGGAGGCTTTCAAGTGAAGACTTGTACAAGAAGATTCCAACTATGACCTAGGATTGTGGATTTTGGTTGCCTTCTGACTTCAGGTAGCTAGAATGGATAATTACACTGTGCCCAGAGAGTTCAGTTAGTGGGTTCTTATTTTACAGATATTTTTACTACATATATATGGTTTTTTTTTTCTTTTTTCTCTTGGTTACATGGCCCTATTGCTAGTACCTGTTCAACACTAAAAGCAGTTTCTTCACAAAAAAAATTTGTTATTGTCTTATAGTAGATTAACACCATTTGTCCAATATAAGTTCTCACTTTTCCCAGCCTTCTATGGAACACTTTTTTTAAGATCCAAATAAAGTCCCTTTTACTTTTAGTTTCTGAGGTTGGACTGACCCACAAAACTGATACTGGTACTTACAACACTTGTGTCTTTTAAACCTTTTCAAGTACAACATTACCCCTCTAAACAAGCAGTGTACAGTAAATAACTTACCTGCTTAGAAAAGTAAGATCCTCCTGTATTTTGACTAGTATTATTTACTTGGTCAATTGGTGGTTTATTTTGACAATTATTATAGCCATTGTTTATTTCTGTAGGTCCTGGCAATCCACTACACTTAATATTCTTCATTTCTGTAAGTACAATAATGAACAGTTCAATAAATGATTACAGCAAAGGTAAGCTGCTTTTCTACATTAAAGAGCCTATTTTGAAAAAAAAAAAAACTTACTTAGAAAGGGCTATAAATTAATGTTCATACTTTTTTGGTGGTGGTGGTGCATATAAGGCAGACTATTATAGTTTGGCAAAAGGATGAAACAGAAGTCTGTCAGCTACCTCTATACCAAGAGAAAAGACTAAACGTACCCAAATTATCACAATTAAGGTCATAAGTGTTGTTGGCCTTTTGGACGACATATGTTTGGTTTTCTTCTGCATCATTTTTCTTTGATTTTCGTATGTCAGAGTCAAACCCTGCAGTTCTCTGTTCTTCTCTGGCCTCTTTCCTATTCTTTTCATTAGCCCTAAAGACAATTATATTATTTTTTTCTCTAATATTATTCCTTAAGAAACAAAAGAAAACAAAACAACAACAACAAAAAACAACTAAACCTAAAAATAAAGGAAACCCCTCAATAAGTTCCCCCTCCCCCAGCTAACTGTACTTTTTAATGTTACATTTTGATTTTTTCCAGATTTCCATCCCTATTCCACAAAGAACTCAAGTTCAACATATTGAATCAGAGGATTCATAAAAACATAACTGATTCCTACTGTATGCTCTTAATTCCTACTTAAGCTGATATTACAAGAAAACTATGGAGCAAGTCCTGCCAATTGACTGTTTTGTAAATAAAGTTCATTGAAACACAGACAGGTTAATTCATTTTCATACAACCTATGGTTACTTTTCTGCCAAGGCAGAGTTTCTGGAACAGACACAACATATTCACAGAAATACTTACCATCTGGTCCCTTATAGAAAAAACTGCTAGTCCCTATAAGTTATTTGTACTATGATTAACTTTAAGCTCTGTATCCCCTATGGGCTCCTTAAGGACAAGAATTATTTAAACTCTTTATTTTTTTCAGTGCTAACTACAGTGTCTGTTAAGTAGCTGACAGTGAATAACTACTGAGAATTAATGAAAAGAAAAAAGGTATTAAACAGCATTATGTCCTTCAAAGGGTAGGTGAATGAAGAATATTTCTAGAAATATGCTGAAAGTTTTATTTCCCTTTTAGATTTATTCAACATGGCAGAAATACTTATAAAGTATTATTTTTTCCTGAAACTCTTCTGAGATCAAAAAGAACTTCAAAACTGGTACCATCCCAAAAGACAAGTACATGTATGTGACGTTCATTATATTTTACATCTAAAATGCATACATTTATTAATATAAATTATACTTTATTAATGTTCATTTTTTAAAATTTAAAAGAATACTTTACCTTAATTGCTCTAGAAAATTATCAATGTATTCTTTCCAATTTTCTGGAAATCCAAACATAAATTTCCTTATGAGATAATATGGATATCCTATTTAAGGACAAATGACAAAAACAATTATCTAAAAGCCTAGAATTTTAAAGAGATATCATTAATTTACTAAATCAGTCAAGAAGCATGTACTTTTGTTTATTATGTGCAGTATTTTTAGTGAGGATTCAGCAGTTAACAAGGTAAATAAAAAATCTCTGACCTCATAGAACTGGTCTTCTAGTATATACAGTTAAGCACACTAACAAGTAAATGTCCTGTTTGCTAGATGTTCTGCAGAAAAGGGGGATAAAGATGTTCATGGGAGAACAGCAATTTTAAAAATGGATAGTCAGGGAAGACCTCACTGAAATGAAATGCTAAGCAAAAGTCCTAAAGAATTAGAGGGAATGAACCATGTAGCAATGTGGAATTAGAATGTAAGAAGGGCAGAGGAAAGTAAAAAGCCATGAGGCAAGAGGATACCTGGTCTGACTGTGAAGTAATAAAATCAGTGTAGTTGCTAGGGTTGTGGCTCAGTGGAATAGAGCCTAGCATGTATGAGGCCCTGGGTTCAATCCTCAGCACCACATAAAAATAAATAAATAAAGGATTGTGTCCATCTACAACTAAAAGATAAATACATAAAAAAATAAAGAAATCAGTGCAGTTCCAGTGATATGAGTGGTTAGTATTAGAAGGTTACACAAATGGATAACAGATACAGTGCACAGGAGATTATAATTTGAAGTTTTGTGGTCATTTTATGGACCTGGATATTTATTTAGGGTAAGATGGGCAGCTATGGAAAGATTTTGAGTAAAGAAGCTACAAGATCTGACTTACTTTAATAGAACTGTATTAGCTGCTATTCTGAGAAGAGTCTGGGTAAGTGAGTGGAAAAAAAACGAGACTAATTAAGAGACAATTATTATATTAATTGAGACAAAAGGCTGGGTGTGGGGGCTGGGGATGTGGCTCAAGCGGTAGCGCGCTCGCCTAGCATGCGTGCGGCCCGGGTTCGATCCTCAGCAGCACCACATACCAACAAAGATGTTGTGTCCGCCAAGAACTAAGAAAAAATAAATAAATGTTAAAATTCAAAAAAAAAAAAAAAAAAAAAAAAAAAAAAAAAAAAAAAAAAGGCTGGGTGTGGTGGTACACACCTATAATCCAGTGACTTAGGAAGCTAAGATACAAGGGTTGCAAGTACAAGACCCGTCTCAGAACTTAGCGAGGATCTAAACAATTTAGTAAGCACCCTTGGATTCAATCCCAGAATTAAACAAACAAAAAGCTGAAACAAAATATGAGGTAGGTCTAGATTACAGTGGTGCAATAGAGATCAGTGTTTTAAAGGTGTTTTGGGAGATACTGCCAACAAGTTGTACTGATAAACTAGACGTGGGTATGAGAGAAACTAAAAGGTTTAAAAATGCCTCTAAGGAGCTAGGCATGATGGAATATGTCTATAATCCCAGTTACTCAGGAGGCTGAAATGGAAGAATTGCTGGTTAAAGTCAGCTTCAGTAACTCAGATAGACCCCATCTCAAAACAAAAAAAAATTAATAAGTGCCAGAGATATAGCTCAGTACTATAGTACCCCAGGGTTGAATCCCTAGTACTCTGCCATCCCAAAATGTCTCCAAGGATTTAGGCTATTCAGTAGAAGCATGGAAAAGTGGGGAAGAGTAATGGCCAAGCAGATTTAAGGAAGATTAGATATTAAATCTGAGATAATTATAAACATCTCAATGGAGATGTCAAATAGATAGAAAATGAACTGGATACTTAGAGGAGGTCTTGGTTTGAAAAATAACATTGGGGGTTGGGGTTGTAGCTCAGTGGTAGAGCACCTGCATATATGTGTGATTCGATTCTCAGCACTGAATATAAATAAAATAAGGGCCCATTGACAACTAAAAAAATTATTATAACATTGGCATTTGGCACTTCAAACCTAAAACGATTCAGCACATAAATGAGTGTACAAAGAGCCCTAAGTTACCCCATTACTTGGAGGTAAAGAAGAGAGAAATACACAAATAAATTTAAAAAGAACAGGCAGTGAAGAAGCATGAAAATTGAGATATGGTATTCCAGAAGTCAAATTAAAACAGTATCTCAAGGAAGTAGGTAGATCAAATCCAGTATAAGTGTGTACTGGATCTATCAATGTGGAGGCCACTGGTGACTTTCATAAAGGATGTTTCGCTTAAGAAATGGGGGTTAAGGCATGATTAAAGAGAATTCTAGAAAAAAGGGGGAGAGAACTCAAGAAAAATCTGATGTAGTAAATCTTCTGAGAGTTATTTTTATGTAAACGAGAGAAGTGGCTGAAAGAGGTATGCTTAAAAGAGCAGTGTTTTGCTTTTGAAACAGGAGAAGAGAAAATTACTGGAGAGATGTCCTCAAGTAAAAGAAGAAAAATGGAGCTAGTATTTAAATGGAAAGACTAATACATAGGAACATGGATAGTACATTCACAATGAAAGCGGGTATGGATGTAAACAGGTAAGTAAATGCAGTGGAGAAATTCTCTTCTGAATGTTCCTATTGTTCAGGTACTCCCCTCTCCTTCTATCCTCTTTACCTGAGAATGTATGGGGGAGAAGGGAGTGGAGATTTAAAAAAACGTGAAATAGTAATCAGGAAGGATGGGAAAGTAAATAAATTAGGGAAATATAGTAGGTTGCCAAGCATCACCAAGGGACCACTAAAGAACTAGACTATAACTTGTTGCTGGTAATCAAAAATTTAAAGTAGAATATTTGGGTATGTTTTTTGACCTATATGCTGTATGCAAGGAATATGCAAATTAGATTATACCTGGAGAGGGTTATGTCAGTGAGGTTTAATAGAGACAGAAACCAAGGAGCTCAATTATATTCTTATAAAGCAGTTCCTTACAAATAGGAAATTTTGAATTTTTAAATCACAAAAACTTAAACTGTAACAATTATGAAATTCAAGAAAATGATTTTGTAAAATTCTTATGTAAATTTTACAAAATCTAATCAATTGCTTTAATTTATTCATAATTTTAAAAAAGCACATATACACACATATATATTACTATTAGAAACATGGTTAATTGCTTCACTTACTAAAATAACTTATCAATTAACAATAATACTTATTTACCTTCTTCTTTCATGGAAATCTTGTCTATCAATCCTTTTAATATATAAATGTTGCCTGATACAGTCCTAAGTTCATTGTGCTTAATCCGCTCTATAATTACATTACTGTGCCAATATATGTTAGTCATGTCTCTAAAAACAAAAAACAAAACAAAACAAAAAAAACTTAGTGAAGGCCAAATTATTCACATTTTATCAAGAGTCACAAAGTACATATATACGTCTACATTCTAGCTACAGTAACAATACCAATATTGTTAATATTTGAGTGACAAACACTACAATAGAACTTAACTGCTTAACTAATGTGGTCCTCAGAGTATGTGCTAAGAAACTTACTGTGGCTAAACCATGTCCCTGATATAAAATACATCATTAGGATGGAGGCAGAGCTTTCTCTATCTTGTGCTGGCAATATTTGCAACTTCAGCTTAACTGATACTAAGCTTCCAAAGAACATTTTCTGTGACCCTTTCCCTCAGATTTTAATGTTTCGAATTTTGTGCAGAAATGTAGTTTATTTTTAAAGATGTGGTCTTGCTATGTTGTCTAGGCTATCCTGACCTGGTGATCCTCCTCCTTGGTCTTCCAAGTAGCTAGGATTATTATAGAAACATAATTAAATTTTACAAAATCTAATCAATTGCTTTAGTTTATTCATAATAAATTATGAATCACAACAGAAACAGATCAGAACCATCTAATCTTCTGTGTATGTGTGTGTTTTCCCACAGTACATAGCCAGATGTTTTTATCTTCCATTTTGGAAAAGTACTAAAAAGAAATGTCAGTTTGGAAAAAACAAACTGTAGTAGCAAATCACTGGCCCATAAATCTGCATATTCTTTAAATAAGCTAAGAATAAATGTAAAACAGAAAAAAATAAAAAGATATGTTAGATGAATACTGAACATTCTCACTTATTAGATAATAACATGCTATTTACAAACATAATAAGGAAGTTATTTTAACTCAGCCAATGGGATAAAACTCATATATTATACTTAAATACACTATTCTCTCCTTGCATTCTTTTTTGCTTTATTTAACATTTAAACGATACTCTAAAAGCACTCTTCTTTTGTATTACAAATATTAACTCAATTCTTAAATCGATCTACAGGGCTGGGTGTGATGGCTCACACCTGTAATCCCAGAAACTTTGGAGGCTGAGGCAGGAGGATAGTATGTTCGAGGCTAGCTGGGGCAACACAGCAAGACCACATCTTAAAAATAAAAATGAAATGACAGTAAGAGCCTGTCTCAAAATAAAAATGAAAAGGGCTGGGGATATAACTCAGTGGTAGAGTGCCCCTAGGGTACAGTCTCTGTACTGCAAAAAAAAGTAGGTAATACTATATTCTTATTGTACAGATAAAGAAACTTGAGCCTGAAAGAGGGTAAATAAATAACCCAAGTCATTCTGGTGTAAGCATGAATAATAGGATTCCTAAAGACAATCTATATTACATCTTGGATATTAAGAAAATGGGCACAAGGCAAGCAAAGTAAATAACACATACTTCATAAACTTCCATGTACAAACCTTAAATACTGAAATCCTATACTATTTTATTACAAAATTTGTTTTACTACCAAGAATAGGTTTTGAAAATAAAAACTGGTGCTGACAGAGTGGCAGAATTCGGCAAAGCCCACGTACCTAGATGAATCTCAAATTATTTTAGGGTGAACCAGAAATCGACAATTACTTAATATGTAGCTATATGGCAAAGTTTTCAATAATTTAAATTTATTTTCTGGATAAGTAATTTATATCTGGTTGTCCCAATTTAGATTTGAGAATCTGGACTAAAATGCAAGTAGTAAATATTAAGTGATAATACATAATTAGCAGATAATACCAGTCTACTTATTAGCACCTCAGAAAAAAAAAATAAAGCACCATATAAAATTGAGCTCTCACTATTTAAAGAACAATTGGAGAAAACAGGCAAAAACTAAGAAAGCTGGTAGCAATCAATATGGTAAGTATCTGCATAACCATTGTACATTTTTGCCTTTATAACCTTATGACAAAGTTTTTATAGTTTTATAGAAAGATACTATTTCTCTTACTTTTTTTTTTTGTACTGGGGATTGAACTCAAGTATGCTTTGTCACTAAGTTATATTGGTTCTAAATTGCTGAAGTTGGCCTGGAACTTGCAATCCTCCTGCATCAACCTCCCAAATCACTGGGATTACAGGCGTGTATCACTGTGCTTGGTTTCACTATTATTTATTTATTTAAAATATTTTTTAAGTTGCAAATGGGTCTTTTATTTATTTATATGCGGTGCTGAGGATTGAACCCAGGGCCTCACACATGCCAGGCTAGTACTCTACCACTAGGTCACAACACCAGCCCTCTTGTATTACTTATAAGCTTTTAGACAAATGTCCTCTTAAATTTTATTACAAGAATATTTAAATGTTATACTTACATCAGTTTTCCTTCTACACATATAGCAGTATTATTATTGATGACTTTAATCATCCATTCTTGAAGCTGGATTACCTAATCAAGCATTAAGCAAAGAACATGTCTTATACTACTTCCAGGATAGACATTACAAATTAAATTATAAAGAAAAAACTTAGATCTAAGTAATCCTAGTAGTTGCTTATACTCATCTATATAAAAATGTTAATCTATTAAAACACCAATTATCATAAGGGACCTAATAATTTAGAAGAAAAAAGAGTTACATACCATCAGCTTTGTCCCTTAAACAATTAGACCATTTTTTTTATAAAGCTGATGTACAGGTGCATTTCAATTTTCTATAAACTCTGGTGACTGCTGGTAATATACATTTAGTAGCATTTTATTTCAAAGTGAAAGTATTTGAATAGCTCAGAAAACTAATTTTTTAGTGTGAGTAAAATCCCATTCAAGTGGAAAAATTTCTATGAACATCTATGCAAAAAAAACTGTTTATATTTCATAGTAATTTAAGGTTAAACTCTCTCTGATGAGAACAAAACCCAAAATTTATAAGATAAATGTCATTTACATTATATGATGTAATAAATGTCATTTACATTATATGATATTATACATATACATATAAAGACAAATTCTCCAGTGGTGATTTTATACTGCATCAGAAAATGTTAAAATGGGAAGATAGTCTTTGTTACCGCTCAATTATGTTCATTTTAAATATTATAGGTAAGACTTGAGCAAAGTAAAATAAAAAACATTTCTTTTTTCCCTACTCCCCACATTTGCAACTACCTGAGATACATCAAAGCATTGGTCAGATGAAGATAATATTACAGTAAAAACTAATACTAACACTGTTCCAAGTACCTTAGCTGTATTAACACACGCTATCTTCACAACACTTGGAGGCAGGTACTCTAACCTTCATTTTACAAATAAAGAAACTATAAAATCTAGTTAAATAACTTGTTCATGTCAAACACATCTAATTAATGGCACAAAAGGGTCACAAACTGTGGAATTCTGCTGCCTCTAGAATCCATTCATTGTTTATTCAGTAAATATTTGTTGAGTTCTATACACTGTTCTAGACAATGGGGATGTAGCAAAAACCAAAATGGCTGCCCTCGTGGGGGGGGGGCAGGAAGGCTGGTGGGGGGGGAGGGGAGGGGTTTGGTGGAAGCAGGAGGCAAGTAATGTGGTAGCATCCAAAAAGATAAAGATTAAGATGTCAGCAGACAATAATTACTAATAGAAATAAGTTTAAGATGTGAGATAATTGGAATGATTCTTCAGATATGATAGTTAGGGAAAGTCTTGGAGCATGGAATTGAACAAAGTTGACAGATGAGCTATATGAACAAAAAAGGCTGGGGGCGCTGGGATTGTGGCTCAGCTGTAGAATGCTTGCGTAGCATAGCATATTCGAGGCCCTGGGTTTGATCCTTAGCACCACATAAAAACAAATAAAGAAAATAAAGGTATTGTGTCCAACTACAACTAAAACATATTAAAACAGCAACAACTACAAAAGGCTGGGGATGTATCTCAGTGGTTAAGCACCCCTGGGGGTCAATTACTGGTACCCCAGAAAATAAATAAAATTCAGATGAAATTTGAATACATCTATTTTAAAATAAATAAGTAAACTTATACCCTTCTTTTTTTATATATATTTTTAAAATTTTTTAGTTGACACAACACCTTTATTTCACTTGTTTATTTTTGTATGTGGATCGAACCCAGGGTCTCGCACATTCGAGGGAAGTGCTCTACCGCTGAGCTGCAACCCCAGCCCCATATACCCTTCTTCTTAAACCTGTATTTCCATTCCAACTCCTTCAGAGAATTTATCCTAATGTAACAGTTTAATGTTCTAAAAAACTCTTTTATGAATCACTCTACATCGTAAATCTTCAAATCCTTAGATGCTATAATTCCTTTTCTTTTTCAATTATTCTCTTTGTACCCCAAAATCAGGCAAGAAAATTTCAGAGCAGGAATGAATTCAATGTTCATCCTTAAAGTCCATAAGTAAATTATTGAAGGATGTGCAACTAGAAATAGAGAAATATAAACATTAACACCTGGGTCTTCTTACTTTCAGTTCACTGTTCTTTTTATCATGCCACACTATTGCTACAGTAAATAATAATATAACATGAAATGTGCATTAGAGTTCAACCTCTTAAAGAAAGAGGAGTAACAGTTCTGGGGGTAGCTCAATTGTAGTGTGCTTGCTTAGCATGCGCAAGGCCCTGGGTTCCATCCCTAGAATCACAAAAACAAACAAAAAAACACAGCTAAGAACAAGTGGTACAAACAGAAATAAATATCTGCCTTAAAAAATTTCCTACCTGACTTTTTTTTTTAACTTCATTTGTAATAGTTGGAATTACACTTTGAGGAGAAAGCTTTGAAATATTTCTTTTTGAATTCCGAGGCAGTGTTAAATGTAATCTTGGACTTGCAAGTATAATTTTACATGTATCATTCATGGAATCTGGAAGGCAAGTCATTATAGACACTGACTTTTCATTTTGTTCCTTAATTTCTTCTTGTGAAGTCCCATCTTTTATCACTTCACTATCAGAAACCATTAATTGATTACCATTTTTAATAGGAACACAATTAGTATTAAGAATCTCAACATTAGTATCTTGGAATTTTTCATAAGCAGAATCATTGCCTTCTAAAACAAACGTGTCCTTTTTGGAATTGGTGGTTCTAGTTGTATTCTCTTTTGAGTGCAGAATTTGTTTAGTTAGTTGAGCTCTAATTAATGCCTTATTTGATACTTCTGCAACTGAAACATTTTCTTGGTTTAGAACTGGAAGTTCTGCAAAAAAACACAAAACAAAATTTACAGAAGAATCACATGAAATTAAAAGAAATAACAATTTAAAACTCTTATTTTTAAAAAAAAGACATCACATTAGGAATGTACCTCCCTTCTACCCAGTATTTCTCTGAGTACCTCTGGGTTTTATAATCCAACCTTTTGTCCACAGTCAATATTTATTGCCTACAATAGGAAAAATAATTATCTACAACATTTAACAATACATTGAACTAACAAACTAAAAAAGAAACAAAATAAGAAAACAGTTTACCATAAGTTAAATTGTGCAGTTGTGCTTTCTTTTCCTTCTGGTCTTGAATCTTTTGTTTAATGGGAAGAATATTTGATGATTCTAGAGGAACTTCTTGAACTGAGGCTGAGTTTTTTTAAAAAACAAGTTGAATTGTATTAGTTATGCTTAAGAAAAAAATGCCTATTTATATTCTTGAAATAAAGACATTTAGGTTCAATAATGATCAAACTAGTATGGTGCACTTTTGCAAAACATGACCGTCATATAAATTTTCCCTTTATTATTTTTTCATGCCTTTACTCCATTATATATGTATAAATACATATATAAATTTCTCTAAGGTCTAATCTGCCCAATATAGACAAAACTATACTTACTATTTCTTTCAGTATCTTGGGCCCTGGCCCTACTTCATGCAAGGGGTAACAAGGCTCCTGGTTCAGGCACCTAGGACAGGCTTGACCTCCATATAGCAACACACACCAACCATCTGCACTGGATACCAAGGCCCCATGTAGCTGGGCATAAACCCTGCTTGAGAACCTGACTAAAGGACAGATGGACAGTCTCACACAGTGACCTACAGGCTGATTCACACTTCCAGCCAAGAACTCTGGGAGTGAAGGAGAAGGGGACCAAATAATATACTACTAGACTTAGAAACCTAAAATATGGAATAAAATTCTGGTGCTGCCACAAACTGGGTATCATGAAATACCACCCAGGCTTAAAATTTCTGCTTCTGTTTTCTATAAATTTCTAAAACATGAAAGAACAGTTGAAGAACGGTTACTTATTCTTTAAAAATTTTATGTTGAGAATCTAATAGCAGACTTAATCATAATTTATATGGCTTTGAAATCTCTTTTGTAGACCTTCAAAGGCACAGAAGTCTATTGACATCTACGATAAATAAGGACTTCTGGTATTGCTTGCACTTTATATACTTTATTCTGATTTACATACTAGATCTTTTTTTTTTTTTTTTGGATACCAGGGATTGAACTCAGGGGCACTTGACCACTGAGTCACATCCTAGCCCTATTTTGTATTTTATTTAGAGACAGGGTCTCACTGAGTTACTTAGTGCCTTGTTTTTACTGAGACTGGCTTTGAATGTGTGATCCTCCTGCCTCAGTCTCCCAAGCCACTGGTATTGGAGTTATGCTCCGCCGCACCCAGCATACAACCTAGGTCTTGAATGTTTCTTGTATATAGAAATGAGATTCTTTCACTCATGAATGGGATGATTATAGATTTAAATTTGTGCTAGAGAAAGAAAAACTGGGTTTATTTAATGTCCAATATTATACTTGAAAAAAAATAAGAAATGACTATGCTTTAATATGTATACTACTTTGGACTTATAAATCTTAATAAAGATTTTATTATAATGATGTCATAAAAAGAAGCTTAAATTTCATGGCTAATTGTTATACTCTTGTACTCCTCCTTAACTCTTTTGTCCTTCTGTCAATACATCTTACTTGGCAAAATTATAACTCAGATAATATTTAACTCCTTGCCTATTCCACACCAGCATCTATGCAGTTAAACAGAGCTAGAGGAAAACTTACAACCATATTTATTGGTCCCCCTTTAAATTCATCCCCACAAATCTCAAGTAGCTCTTTAATGTTACCCAGAAACTCAAATTTAAGCCTAGATAATTAATTATTCTCCTCTCCTATACTATTCAAACCTCCACCTCCTCAAATTTCAATACTGTATAATATTTAAAGCTGTGAGATTAGATGGGATCATCAAGGAGTTAAGTCTAGAAAGAGAAAATGTTCAAGGTCTGAACCTTGAACATTCCACCAAAACTGCCCTCATTCAAGTCAGTGACCTCTAAATCACTAAATCCAAGTGATCCTCACTCAGTTGATGATCTTATTTCATATTTCAGACTATGTGTGAAATTTTACAATGACTCACCAATATCTGTATTTACATACTGCCTTCGTTTTTGTTAACAATTTTGTGTCCTAGCTAAGGTCAAATCTCTACTTATGCATTAGATTCTATTTCCTTTCAACTATTCAAGGACATCATACAAGCAATCCATTCATCTCTTCCCACTGAATTATTCCCAAAAGCATATAAAAATATTATTTTTTCACCAAATATTAAAAACTACAATATACTCTTTAACAATTCTCATTACCTCTTTGTTCCCTCAGAAACACTTTATCTATGGTCACCATGCCAATTTCTCTACTTACATTCTCTCTTGAACCCTTTCGTAACATTTTTATTCCTACCATTCCACCAAAACTGCCCTCATTCAAGTCATCAGTGACCTCTAAATCACTAAGACCAAGGATCAAATCTTAGCCTACTTGACCTACTAGCAGAATCAGACATCATTGATGTCTCCTTTCATTTTTTAAAAAAAATTTTCTTTGTAGTTGTAGATGGATAGCATGCTTTTAATTTATTTGCTTATTTTTGTGTGTCATGCTGAGGATCAAACCCAGTGCCTCACATGTGCTAGGCAAGTGCTCTGCCAGTGAGCCACAGCCCCAGGCCTGATTCCTTCCATTTTTAAGCATTTTGTTCTTTCAGCGTCTTCAGCTTCATTCTCCTGGTTCTCCTTCTTCCTAAACACCTTTCTCAGTGGCCTTCTACCCTTTATTCTAACTTCTAAATGTTAGAGTACTACAGGCTCAGACCTTGAACATTTTCTCTTTCCACACTTCACTCCTTGATGATCCCATCTAATCTCACAGCTTTAAATATTATTTGGTGCTAATAATTCCCAAATGTCCATCTCTGTCTGCCCTTTACAATTTCCTTAAATCCCAACTAAAAATTCCCAACAGTCTAACTGACTTATATGCTAATTTCTAATAGTCATACCAAAATTAACCTGATGAAAAATTAAAAAGGTCCTCACACCATTCTTCCTTCAATCTACACCAATTCAGTTAAATTATCCTTCCAGTTGGTCAGGCTAAAACCCCAAACCAACCAATCAACTAACTAACCTGGAATTATTCTTTATATTGCTTTTTCTCTTTTATATTCCACACCCAGCCAATGAATCAACTCTATTGATTCCACCTTCAAAATATACCCAGACTCTAACCACTTTTTAATTCAATCACACCTACCTCCTGGACCAAGTTCGTATTGTCGAATGCATAATTGTAGTGTCTCTATTTCAAATCAACAGCCAGAGTGATATTTCAAAAACGTAATTAGATCTTGCCATTCCTCTGCTCAAAGCCTTCCAATGGCTTCTTATTTTGCTTACAGTAAAAAACAAGCCCCTATTATTTTATTTTTTTTTAACCAATAAGGTTCTATATTATCTGACCCTCTCTTATCCCCTCCTCTTTGGGCAGTCTATTACTGCATGGCACAATAACTTCATAGTTAATTCTTGAATTTTCCAGGCATGTTCAGCTGTTACTTAGGTGTCTGGATCATGCTCCATTTCTCAAAATACCTGTATCTATCACTTCCTTCAAATTTTTGGGCTCAACTGCCACCTCACTGATGTTTACCCTCACCATTCCACCGAAAATTACAACACCCTCCAACTCTCCCCATCATCCTTATTCTGCCTTTCCTTTCTTTGCTTCTTTCTGCTTTTCCTCTTCAACTATACCATAAAAAATACTCTTTTAATTTACCTGAATGTGACCTATGCTCACAGAGGCAGAGATTTTGAAGCATTCTGTTCATAGCGGTATCCCAAGCGCCTAAGATATCTGACTCATTAAAACACTTATGACTTTACAGCTGTTTAGCCAACACATGATAAAACTAACCTCTTAGTGAATTGTTATCTGATAAGAATGAGTTGTTTTCCTTTTCTTCATAGAAGCAGGTATGCTGCAATAGTCTTTTCTCATTTTTGTTAGGAGTAAAGATTTTATGATTTTCACTTTTCGGTGGTTCCAACAAACTATTGTTTCTTGATGCTTGTTCTTGCTTATCACGCAGTACTTTTTCTTTCATTCTTTGAAATATTTTTCCTGGTGATTCATAGTTTGCTTTACTTTTTAATGCATCCATGTTGGACTTGATAGCACTGATATCAAGACAACTGTTAGATGTAGTAACCTCTGTTAGCATGGTAGATTGAAATATGTTTTTATTCTTAGGAGTTGTCATTTCTAAAGACTGATTCTTTTTGTGGTCATTAGATTTTAAAGAGGAATTCTGATATTTGACCAAATCTTTTATAGGAGTAAGTGTGCCTGAAGGAATGTTGTCAAAAAAGATTGCATCCATGGACATATTTCTTTTTTGAGAAGAGGTCTCTGAAGACAAATGAATTCTTGGATGTTTTAAAGGTGTTGTAATCATCTTGATAAGGACAGTAGCAACAAAATCCCTCTAACAGAAAATCCAGTCAAGCACAATTTTCAGAATAGTGTGTCCACAGCGGTCCAGAGAAACCTGCAGTTCGATGGGTTAGTGCAGAAAGTTTTATTTATTTGCTTTCTATAACAATATCTCAATTAAAAGGTTCAACTACTTATGAAAACACTAGATTCTATACAGCTCACAAGTCTGACTAGGATTTTATTTATTTAAAGTCTCATTTTTATTATTTTTAATAGATGAGCAACTTGGTCTTTAATTTTACTTCTTTACAAAAAACAATATTCACCAAATAATATATCCAATAGCTCTACTGAGTTTTGAATATCTGTTTTTGAAATTTATTTGAATATTAAGTTTTAGATGTTTCAATCTAATATCTGCATCAAAAAGCAATGACATAGGCAGTCAGTATTAATTATATTGTTATAAAAGATTAAGTTTTGGGGCTGGGGTTGGGACTCAAAGGTAGAATGCTCGCCTAGCATGTGTGAGGATCTGGGTTCGATCCTCAGTACCACATAAAAATATATAAATAAAATATTGTGTCCAACTACAACTCAAAACATATTTAAAAAAAAAAAAGATTAAGTTTCAAAATGTGGCATTTCCCTTTATGCACTTAAATTTTAAGGCAGCACCTAAAATGTCCAAAAACAAGGGCTGAAAATTCTATTCAATTATTTAAATAATCTCCAATGCTAACTTTTATGCTCCAGAACACTTAGATTATGAGATCCTAATTGAAAACCTTCAAATAGAAAGTAAATTATATTTATTCTAAATTTTTTTTGAAAAAAGGAATGCTATTTAGAATTTTTGGAGAAAATCATATACTTGAACATACCAGTTCTTAGATTTGTCTTACACTTGATCTTAGCCAAAAGGCCAAGAAGCAGTTTCTTTTTTAAAAAATATCTTTATTTCATTTACTTATTCATTTTTATGTGGTGCTGGGGATTGAACCCAGTGCCTCATATGTGCGAGGCAAATGCTCTACCACTGAGCTACTACCCCACCCCTTAGACTTTTTTAACTTGATTCTTACGTATGAATTTTATTTCCCATACCTAGAAATTAAGATTCTAGGTAAGGAACCACAAGTCGCGTAAAGTAATTCTTGGGAAAATAAACAAAACATTTCAATCCAAGAGGCCTGGAACTGACTAATCAAGATCGAAAAAGACATCAAGCATATTATCTACATAACTTCTATGTTAAATAAATAAGCAACCTAAAAATTCATATAAAGTATTTTATACAATAATTTATAACTGAAAAGGGAAACAAAAGAGTATTACTCAATAATAACAGCTAATGAGGAGGGGGGTCTTGGAAGTTTGATCCTGTGACAGGAAAACCATTGTAATTCTTTCATAAAATACATGTTAATGCATTTATTTGTATGTCTGTCATTGTGCTAAGTGTCAGAAGTACTGGGAGTTATGATAATTACTATTGTTCATTTTAAAGGGTATCAATAATGCTATACTATTTCTCATAACCAAAAATGTTCATGGACAAATACAGGGGAAATGTTAGAATATGTTCAAAATTTCCCAGTCTCAGTTCCTCAAACCCTTATCAAACACTTAACAGAAATTGCAAACACACTAGTAGCACTGAAAACAGGCCCATTTTGTACTGACATAAAGAACTGCTTTAATTTAAAGGCAGATATTTATGGGTACATTGAAAGTCTCCAATAATCAATAGCACAGAGCTTCTTCCAACAACCTACCCTTTCTCCAACCAATTCAAACAAGTAGCAGGATGAAGGTGAACAATCAAGACTCTGAAAAAATCCTCAAATTCTATTCTCTCCCCAAAAGACACAATAAGTTCCTCTAGAGTTATTCTTTCCCACTATGTGATAAACAGCAACTCTAAAGAAGCTAAACATATGCTAACAGTTTTGATGTAGTTAGTGGAAGAGAAGAAGCAGTGAAAAAAAAAAATTACCTATGATTTTCTGACCAGAGTCTCTGCAGAATATCTATATAAGAAAAACAAACCTGGATAGTCACCCAAGAAAGATCTGAAGCCCCATTTCCTAGTTAAAAGAGCAGAACAAAGAAAACAGATCATTATCAATGTTCAACCTTTGATGAAACAGAGGTTATAAAATGAGAAAATAGGGTCAGTGGTTGAGTGCCCCGGAGTTCAATCCCTGGTACCCCCCCCACATCAAAAATACATTGAGATACCCACTCACTCTAGTTAGAATGGCTATTATCTATAAAATACAAAAGAAAACAACTGTTGGCCAGGATGTGGAGAAAAGGAAATCCTTCTACACGTTGTTGTAATGTAAATTAGTACAGCCATTGTTGAAAACAGTATGAAATTTCCTCAAAAAATTAAAATGGAGTTATCATATGATCCAGTAATCCCTATGTCAGAGTAATCTGTACTCATGTTCACTGAAGACTATTCACAATAGCCAAGAGGGAAACAACCCAAATGTCCAATAACAGATGAATAAAGAAATGTGGTATATCTATACAATAGAATACTACTCAGCTATAAAAGAATGATATATCTTGTCATCTGAGACAACATGGATGAAGCTGGAGGAAATCATGTTAAGTGAAACAAGCCCCACACCGAAAGACAAACACTGCATGATCTCACACATGTAAATTTTGTAAAAAGCTGACATTACAAAAGTAGAGGTGGGCGCAGTGGCTCCTACCTGTAATCCCAGCAGCTTTGGAGGCTAAGGCAGGAGGATCCTGAGTTCAAAGCCAGCCTCAGCAATGGCGAGGTGTTAAGCAACTCAGTGAGACCCTGTCTTTAAGTAAAATATAAAATAGGGCTGGGAATATGGGTCAGTGGTTGAGTGCGCCAAATACCCTGCAAAAAAAAAAAAAAAGGATAGAAAGGTAGCTACCAGAGAATGGGGAGAGGGTTGGAAAAGAGGAGATGAAAAAGGAATCGGGAAGAGGGAATATGAGGAGAATGGGAAGAAACGGTGGTCAAGTGGCACAAGATAGAAGGAATAAGTTCTGAAGTTTTAGTGCTAAGGTATTATATTTTTCAAAATAGCAAGAAGAAAGTTTCTGTTCTCACCACAAAGAAATGATAAAACTGATGAGGTGACAGATATGCTAACTATCCTGATACACAATGTATACATGTATTGAAACATCAAATTATAGCTCATAAGGGCTGAGGTTGTGACTCAGTGGTAGAGCGCTTGCCTAGCATGCATGAGGCAATGGATTTGATTCTCAGCACCATATAAAAATAAAGGACTGGGATTGTAGCTCAGTGATAGAGCATGTGCCTAGCATGTGTGAGGTAATGGGTTCAATTCTCAGAACTGCATATAGATAAATTAAATAAAGGCCCATCAACAACTAAAAATAATTTTAAAAAATAAAGTTACCGTGTCCACTTAAAGCTAAAAAATAAATATTTTAAAATATTGCAGCCCATAAATATACACAAGAAAAAGAATCACAGATATGAAAATAAAAGTAGAGTAGCATAAGGGAGTATAAATATGGTGGAAAATAATAACAACTATGAACAATAGAAATGAAACAAGAAGATGAAATTATAGTTTTAAAGTAAGTTATAAAGAAACTGAAGATGGACAGTGGTGATCCAACAGCACATAAATGGAATCCCTAAAGAAAAGCAAAACAATGGAACTGAACAAACAGTGCAAGCAAATATTCCTGAAATAAAAAGCAACTTGACACTTTTTAGCAGTAAAAAATGACCAAAAAAAAGTCACTGCCTAGACATATATGTGAAGTTATTATAAGTAAAAATAATATCTCTTCAAAAATAATTGTATTCTTCAAGTTGAAGAAAGAATAGAACATACTGAAGGTCAAGCAGACTGGATCTAATAGATGGAAATTGTTAGGGGACAGACAGATGAGGATGGTGTGACTACAAGGTTAATTGACATTCTATAAAATGGGCCACTGTGCCGATTCCCCACACTCTTTGCTAAAAAGCAATTTACATGCAGCCTGGCCTGGCCTAAGTAGAGAGGTTTTGTCACATTCTTCAGCACACTACCTGTTATTTGCAAGGAAATGCAAACAAGAAATAACCTTGATAACAGGAACCCACATTTCAACCCAAGTTGAAAGCAGAGATTTTTGTGACCCTTTTCACAGACCAGATTCCAGAAGGATAATTCCTCCTGACCATAAAACCTGTAATTATTAAGAATCATTAAAATTATTAAGAATCCAATTAGAACTGCTCAGCATGGGTCAAGGATACATGAAATAGCAATGAGGCCAACCTCAGCAAATTTGCGAGGCCCTAAGCAACTTAGTGAGATCCTGTCTTAAAATTGGGGAAAAAAAAAATTGTAAAAAAGGGCTGGGGATGTGGCTCAGTAGTAAAATTCCCCTGGGTAAAGTCCCCTCTACCCTCACTGCCAACACATACACACAAGCAAACCAAAAAACTGGCAATAGGTACATGAAAGTCATGATGTCACTGTGCTGTCAGTCAAAAGTCAAGAGGTAGATGTGGGGGAACTATGGAAACTTCTCTAGGATCCACAATAAAACTTGAGTGCAAGAGAGGTATATTGTCTCTCTCCTCTCTGAAAGGACCCACTTTCTCTCTTTAGAGTGTCCCCTTTCCCTTTTTCTATCCCTTCAATAAAACTTAAGCCTGTTATTCTGAGGGACATCTCTGAAATCTTCCCATATTAGAGACGGTGAATTCTAAAATGGTATACTTCTGTTTTCTTTAATTGCTTATGGCTGTTTAGAAAATCTACTTTAAAAACTGGCAAATGCTGATAAACTAGGGGAAAAATGCCCTTTATTCATCACAAAGACTCAGTAGCTGAAAAAACATTTATGAAAAGGTGGGCTATAAACATAATGTAAAGAGTTAGCTAAACAACTGTTATTGTGTATGATACTGAATGCTACTCTTCCCCAAAATAAATTCTTCTGGGGACTTACTGCAGTGGAAGCTGTAGTAATAATTACCATAATGGAATGGGTTGAAAATCTTGAGTATGCTAACCAAAACTGGTAGGTGAAGTTAAGAGAAACAAAATTCTAAGTTAATGGGCAAAATAAATGTATATGGATGTGGCAGGGGACTTGGCATATAAGACAAAGGGCTAATATACATGACACTCAATGAGAACAATGAACCAATTTTAAAGAATAATCAACATGGAAAATGGCCAAAGTACACGAAAGGCAATTGACAGAAGAAATACAAAAGGCCAATAAATGATTCATCTAACACTCTATTTTACTAATAAATGATGATAAAAAAATTTATCAGATTGGTAAAGACTAATTTCAAAATATATGTATGTCTATACCACTGACACCAAAATTCTTCTAAATTATTTTCTCTACAGAACCATAAGAATGCAAATTCATATTAGTGTTAATACTACTAATATATATTAATAATAGCCAACATCTACTGAATAGTATTAACATCATGCCAGCCACTATATAATCTTACTGCAACTCTTTTTTTATTTAATTTTTTTAAAAAATTTGTTCTAATTAGTCTTACTACAACTAAGTACTGTTATAGGGGCTGGGGCTGTAGCTCAGTGGCAGAGCACTTGCTTAGCATACATGAGGCACTGGGTTGGATCCTCAGCACATAAAAAAAAAAGAGAGACAGACAGACAGACAGACACACACACACACACACACAGAGATAAGTACTGTTATTGTGACTAGTTGGTTAAGTGATGTGCCCCAGTTCACACTTAACAGTAAGTGAGAAAGAGCAGGAACCAAGTCTACTGGACTTCAAAGCCAAAGTTCTCCAGCAACAAGCAACAAAAGCTACCACCACACAATGACCTTCACTGCAGTACCAGGGAAATTAAAAAACAACCTAGACTAGACATCCACCAATAAGGGTCAAAATAAATTTCAAAATAAAATATAAGAAATTTAATTCTATGTACCCAACAACAATAAAACATTTATATATATATATATATATACATACACACACACACACACACACACACATACATACACATACACACACACACACACACATATACACTAATAGGAAAGCTTCCAGGAAATATGAAATTTAAAAAAGGAAGCAGGTCAGGATGTATGGTTTCATTTCTGTAAAAAAAAATAAACACATATGGCGGGGTGGCGCACTCCTGTAATCTTAAGGCCAACTTCAGCAAATTTGCGAGACCCTAAGCAAGTTAGTGAGACCCTGTCTTAAAACTGAAAAAAAAAAAAAAAAGTAAAAAGGGGCTGGAGATGTGGCTCAGTGGTAAAATTCCCCTGGCTAAAGTCCCCTCTACCGTCCTCGCCAACACACAAACCAAAAAACTGGAGGCTTCCGTTATCTATATATCCCTGTGAGTCCTGGGCCCCGCGGTGAAGAGTGGGGAACCGCGGCAAACAATTTTCCTACCTGATAATTATTCTAACCAAAGATTCTCTCCCTAGAATTGACTCTTGGGCAAACGCGTGGTGCGCTCGCCATCCAGATCAATGCGTGAGGATTCTACCATGGACCACCGCACGGACAGGCAACACCGAGTGAGCGCGCAGTCGTGAAACCTCTGCCACCACCAGAAGCGTATAAAAGCCCCCGTGAGTCCGGAACGCGGAAGGGCCGGCAGGACAGGGGCGCCCGCGCGGCTGGAGAGGAGGGCAGAGGCGCTCCTACCTTGGGTGAACGGCCCGCAGGGCGAGAGTGCGGCCGCCCCAGCTCCGCTCCTCGCCGAGGGCACCCGGAGCACAGAGCTCGCGCCTCCGGAGCACGACAGCCCCGGGCGGCAGCAGCAGCGCTGCGCAGACGAGCTTCCTTCTCACCCAAAACAGTCTGGGATTTCAAATCTGAAAGGCCCGCCCTCAAACCAGCACGGGATTGGCACATTCAGGAATTGCGTCACGGTGCGTATCACAGGGACTTAACCGGATCCCGCGAGGACAACGCTGTGTTTATAAAATTTGTGTAACTCCAGGCTGCCGCGGCGTAGGGCGGGCGCGTCCTCTGCGCAGAGTTAGGTCCCTCTTTATAGGAAGCGCTATTCCGCTGCACCCCCATAAAGCTCCTCGTTGGAGAGGCAGTCTACAGACCCCATCGGCGCGCTCCACGAAGGCCTAAGTTTGGCCCTTCCCGGCCACCGCCTACCTGCTCCTGTACCAGCCCCACTCGCTAGGTGGCATTTGTTATCCTTTCCTTCCGTGTCTGAGGAGCACGGGTTGCTGAGTGCATTTGGGATAACTTAATTTTCCTCTGTGCTCCACATATTTGAGGCCGAGAAAGAACGTTTTGTTCTTGGGGCATGGTAGACCGAATTCAAAATCGCATGCATAATTTTTTAGTTTGGGCTGTTTTGTTGTTTGTTTTTGTTTTTTTTAACTCGAGCCTCTCAGATTCTAAAAGCATTATTTTTTTTAACTGAATCATTTTGTTTATCTTGTGTTCTCTTGTTTATAGACTTAAGAATCTTGATTGTATTTTTAAGCTTCGTTTTTTTTTTAAATTGATTTCACCTGTCAGTTTTTTTTTTGTTGTTGTTGTTTTATTTAAATTTTAACATTTGTTCTTTTAGTTCTTGGGGGACACAACATCTTTGTATGTGGTGCTGAGGATCGAACCCTGGCCCCACGCATGCCAGGCGATCGCGCTACCGCTTGAGCCACATCCTCAGCCCTAAGCTTCGTTTTTAATATTGCTTTGGGAAAAATGCTACCTTTTAAAAGTAGTATTTTAATTTTACTACTGAGCCACATCCCCAGCCCTGTTTCACAATTTTTATTTTTTTAAATTTTAAGACAGGGTCTCAGTAAGTTGTTTAGGGTCTGGCAAATTTGCTTTTAAAGGTGTTTCAGATTTACATAAATTTTAAAGGAAGCACGGAGATTGTCACTCAACATCCCTTCTCCACCCCCACCCCTACAGCTTCCCCTAATATTTATTTGTTTGTTTGTTTATTCATCTATTTACTTATTGGTAAAGCACTTCTGGAATCTAACCCAGAAGTGGTTTACCATTGCGCTACATCCTCAGTCCTTTTTTATTTTTCATTTTGAGACACGTTCTTACTAAATTATAGAGGCCCTCGATTAATTGCTGAGGCTGGCCTCAGACTTCCCATCCTCAGGATTCTCTGGGATCAGGTGCCAGCGCCACCATTGCCAGGCAATTTCCCTTATTAACATCTTGCACTCAAGTGGTACATTTGTTAAAGAACCAATATCAATGAGTTATTGGTAATTAAAAGCCTTAGTTCATTCATGTTTCAGATTTCCTCAGTTTGGGCTGGAGATGTAGTAAAAGCATTAATTTTGGCAGCTGTAGGTTGCCATGCATTTTGTGACAGTGTTACCCTTGTTTATGGGTGATGAGTCCTTGCTTCCCCAATGCTGAAGTATAACATCAGAGAAGCAGCCCAGGCAAGTTTAGAGTGGAAAGTAGAAGCTTTATTAAAGGACAGCAGAAAAGACTTCTTCCCCGCCCCTCCCCCCACCCCACAGAAAGAAGGGGACCCAACAGGTGGAATCCTTGGAAGGGCAAGATCTTCCCTCTTTTATATTTAAGGTCTTTTGTTAGCTTTCCTGAATTTCTGTTGGCATTCCGGTTCTGTTATCTTGTAGTGAGAGAATGTAGGTAGGAAGACCCAAAAGGTGAGGGGCAGGTGGGCTAGAGGGCAGGAAGGGCCTGGGGCCTGCTTTTGATTAGCACCTCCCTGTTTCCTGGGAGCTTCATTAACATTTCTTTAGAATGGGCTCTGGGCCTTGGGAACTGTTGAGAGCCGTGGCCACATCAAGCTAGTGCCTGGCGGGTGTCTGCTATTTTTGAGCTCTGGCTGAGTTCCTAGAGAGTTCTTGTGGGTTGGTTGAGTTCCGGTGGAGCTAGTGGGGAGTTCCTGGAGGGTCGAGTGGGTGACCTTTTCGTGAGTTCGAAAATAAAGTTCGTTTCTGCTTGAATCTACAAGTGGCTCGACCTCCCGGTTATTTGTGTCTAGCCAGACTGCAGCAGGGAACATTAACATTTCAATTTCCCCAAGTGCTGCTCTGCTTTCGCGGGCTCCATTCTCAACATGGCCTTCATTTTCCATTTTACTCAATTTTAGACCAAACTACACTAACTATCTTTAAATCTGGCTTCAACAGTGTTCTGTAGAATGTACCCCGCCTTATATTGCAGCCTGTTACAGTCTGCTGTCAACTGTGCAAGACGTCTTCCCTGGCTGGAAGCGTTTTGTAGGACCCCTAGTTTCGGTCCTAAAGCCATTTATTTAACTCCAAACCTGTATCATCGCTCCATGAACTGCTCCCGGGAAGTAAAGATTGGAGACCAGGCAGAGATACACACAAAGGTTTTTTTTTTTTTTTTTTTTTCAAAGGTGACAAAGGCCATCTCTCTATAAAGTGGAGAAAGGAGTGCGAAATAATATTTGGGTGTTCAGCTTTTGTGGGGTAGGGGTTTGGATTTGTAGCTGTGACGCCAGGGGATAGGCTTGGTGTGTGGGGAGGGCGGCTTGCATCAGAGATAGGCAGGTGGATAATAACATGGGATTGGTTTAGGCCCATCACACCAGGGGCTTCCAGAGTCAAGGGGTTGTGTCCTTCTGGGATTGGCCTAGGGTTATGGTACCATGGGGTAGGTCACTAATGGGGGTGGAGGGAGTTCCAATAAGAGGAAGTACAGGAAAGCAAAACTTATCTCATAAGATGGTGGTTAACATTTAAGATGGCTGCTCAGATGTTAAATCAAGACCCTATTCTGTGTCTGCTAAATTTTGTACACACTGTTACCGCTGTTGACCGGTGAGGAGTCCTTGCTTCCCCAATGTTGAAGAATAACACCAGAAAAGCACACGCAGAGGCAAGGTCAGAGTAGAAATTAGAAGTTTATTAAAGGACAGCAGAAAAAACTTCTCCCAGAGGAAGAAGGGGACCCTAGAGGTGGAATCCGTGGAAGTGCGGTTGTCTCCCCTTTTTATAGTTTTGGTGACAGAATGTAGGTTGGAAGGCCCGAGGGGTGGGAAACAGGTGGGCTTAATTATCACCTTTTGGGATGGGATTATCACTTCTCTGGGATGGGCTATCTCCAAATCTGTTGGGGCTGTTTCCTGGTTTCATTAACATTCCTTTGGGATGGACTTTGGCCTAGGGCCTTTTCAGGACTTCATTAACATTCCATGAGTTGTCCTGGAATCATTCTCAGCATGGCCTCCATTTTAGATTTCACTCAGTATTAGACCCGATTTATCTAACTACACTGACTACCTAAATCTGGCTTCAACACCAAGTACTTTGAATCTAAAATATAAAATTTAAAAAAAAATTGTTTTCAGTTGTAGTTGGACACAATACCTTTATTTTATTTATTTATTTTTATGTAGTGCTAAGGATCAAACCCAGCGCCTTGCAGGTGCTAGGCAAGCTCTACCACTGAGCCACAATCCCCAGCCCCTAAAATATAAATTTAAAACATACAAATGAAAGCAAGTAAGGAAAATAAACTATGTGGGTGTTAGGTCAGTGGTGGCGACTTAGAACAAAGCAGCCCTCTCGAGGGAAAGAAAAATCAATCAGGTGCCGGTGGAAACGCCTGTCAATCAGCAAGATCTCCTGACTAATGCCTGTCAATCAGCAGGACCCCCTGGCCAATCCTGGAGTTCAGCCAACTCCCCTGACCAACTCCAAAGGGACAAGGGACCTTAAAAACACCTTTTCCTGTCCCAAGCTCTTCCCTTTCTGCTGTAAGTCCCATAAAAGTCCAGTTGAGCTTCCACATGGTTTCTCCTCACACCCTTCTCTTGTCCACTCTGTTGGTCTGAGTTCCTCCTGGGAATGATATCTCAATAAAGTTCGGAGGCCCTTTTTAAATCTGCCTCCTTTGGTTGCTGCCCGCCTCGCCTAATCTGACAGTGGGGGTGTAACTGAAATGTCAGTCCTTGTCCCCAGTGGCAATTAATGGTAATTTAATAATGAGGACACAGTTTTGAGAAAAAGGAAAAAGAAGTTTTATTGCTTTGCTAGCAAAGGAGAAACACTGGGGACTCCTAAGGATGTGATTCTGCCCATTAAGGAAAACAGAGGGCTTTTAAGGAAGTTGTTTGAAGCTGGGGATATAGTTCAGTTGGTAGACTGCTTGCCTTGCATACACAAGGGTTTCATCCTCAGTACCACACACACAAAGCCAATTAAGGACACATTCCAGGTGTGCCCTCGGAAGGTCACCTCTTAGAGCCTCTGGACAGATATCCACCTCCTGTGGTGGGTCCTTTCAAGGACAATTAAATAGGGGAAGAAGAAAGAAAAGAACAAGTCCTTTTAAAAATAAGCCTCAGAGCCAGGAGGGCTACATTCAAAAGGTAAAGTCATGGCTCAGTGATAGAGCGCTTGCCTAGCACAGGTGAGGCACTAGATTCCATCCCTTGCGCCACATAAAACAATTAAGTAAACAAAGTAAAGGTATTGTATCCATCTACAACTAAAAAATATGCATTGAAAAAAAAAAGGTAAAGTGGACCACTTTACAGGGGATAGGGAAACAAATCTAAGGAATAAAATGAAGTTTCTTGTCTTTACAGAATAATCAAAAAATGGTTGGGGCTGGGGTTGTGGCTCAGTGGTAGAGCACTTGCCTAGCATGCATGAGGCACTGGGTTTGATCCTCAGCACCACATTAAAATAATAATAATAATAAAGATATGTGTCCACCTAAAAATAAAAATTAAATGTTTAGAAAAGAAAAAGAAAAGGCTCACACAATTGGGAAAAATAGGAATTCTTGAAATATTAAGAGCAAATACTCAGAATTTCAGATTTTTATTTTTTTAATGAGTTACTTATGTGAAAAAATAAGTATGTAGCATACTCCAGTGTAAACAGCAATAAGAACTTACATGAGTGATGACTAATGATTTTCTAAGAGAAAGCAGATAAAACAACTGTGAATAACAAAATTTGATAAGAAGGCATAGAGGCTAAGGGCCAATGTTTACAGGTCCATTGGAATGTCAGGAAGCTGGCCCTGGGTGGGCCCTCTTACATTTTTGTCTGCCTGCAGGGAAGAGCATCTCCTAGCTCATAGCCTCCTGGAATAATCTGTCCCATTATTAGGACAGTTATAGGCCTGTTACTCATGGGAACACATACAGACCTTATGTGTTCAAAGAAAAGACAAGAGGAAGACACTGGAAGCTTCACATTGTGTCAGAGTTGCTGCTGAGTCATCTGGGATTGTTAACCTGGAGGAATATTCCCAGGACCATAATGAGTTCTAGTAGGACTGAATATGACACTTTTATTGATTAATTTTTGCACTAGATGTGGTTAAGTTCATGTTCTACCACTGATGTACACTTTTAGGGGAATTAGAAATATGTTCTTCCTTCAAGACCAGTGATTATCGACCAGGAACAATCTCCCCTAAGGGACAGTTGACAATATTCAGAGACATTTATGATTGTCACAACTAAGGAAAGTGCTATTGGCATCTAGTGGATGGAAGACATCCTATAAACATCCTAGAATGCACAGGATAGCTCCTCCACTATACACAATTATTCAGTTTAAAACATCAGCAGTGCCAAGGTTGAGAAATCCTATGTAGCCCTGAAATAGGATTTAAGCTTCTTCACCCTCTCTCAACTAGGTGCCCCTAGTTAAGGTGTAAGGGTCTGGCGAAACGTCGGAGGGAGAGACCACCCAAGAGACTGACTCCATGCAATTGGCAAAAGGGGATATTTATTGGGGATCCATTCCAGCACGCTGGGACTCTGTGCTCACTCAAGAAGGGAGAGCAGCCCAGAGCCCAGAGCAGAGTTCAAGCGGAGCTTAAGTACACTTTTTGGAAAGGGTGGGGGGCTTTGCATACATCAGAACAAATCATCATGAGGCTCGGGAAAATTGAACAACAACCCTGAGTCAGGATTAGCGCATACATTGGCGGGAACAATCAGGGCAGGAGTGATTGGTGCTCCTAGGTGGGGTACACATTCAAACTGATTGGTTTAGGTCCTGCAATGCCTACGTGCCAAGCAACTCGGAACACTTAGCTATTAAACAACCAGAAAGTCAGTGGAAATATTTACTGGGCAGTTCCAGTATTGTCCTAACAGCTGCAGGGATTACAGGTTTTGGGGGTAGCAGAGGGACTCTAACAATACCTAGTCTTTTACTTTTTAACCCAATCTCTGCACTTTGGAAACTTTAGGATGCCTGGTCTTTTACACTTTAACTCAGGCTCTGCGACTTAGAATCAGCTTGGAAATTTTACCTTTACAAAGGCACAACTGTATAACCACTACTGCCCTGTAGTGTTTATCCCTAGAGGAGGGATGAAGACAAAGTCAACAGGTTCTTTCTTTGGAAAAAGACTTCAGAGATTGCTGTGTGATGAGATGATATACACACAATCATATAAACATTATAAATGGTGAAAAGTGCTATTAAGATATATCACTTCAGGAGCTGGGGTTGTGGCTCCATGGTAGAGCATGAGAGCACTTGCCTAGCACTTGCTGGGTTCAATCCTCAGCAACACATAAATGTAAAATAAAGATATTATGTCCACCTAAAACTAAAATAAATAAATAAATATTTTAAAAAATATATATCACTTCAGATTCTCCAGGAAGCTAAGGCAGAGTTAGGAGTACAAGCAATTTACTGTGGGATAAGTACTGAAAAAGATTAAAGGGGAGAGAGCACTGGGCCTTGTCAATTTTCATGTCTTAATGAAGATCTGACATTTTTAATAGGAATGATTGAAAGAAGCTGAATAGGGAGATTTGTGGAAGTCCATCAGAGGGATCTTGCAGAGGGCAGAAATGGCCCAGACCTCGGTATTGACGAACTCAGCCTAATTCCATTTTAAGATTGGGAATCATCTCATCACAAAGTCATGAAAAGTTCGTTTCTGTTTTGCTATAAAATACTAAGATTTTTATTTGGTCTGACCATAATTTGATGTTCTAAAAACTTGTTTGAAATTCCTGCCCATGCTCTGAACTCACCCATACCTGGCTCTCCTTGACCAGATAACAACCCTCCCCAAAACCTTAGCAGCTCCTCATAAATTCTGACGTTAGAATCTCAATTTATTCCCTACCTTGAAATGTCAAATCATGTAGATTGTTAACCTGCTATCTGCCTTTGTATTACACTTGCCAGGACCCTGTTAGCTGGAAGTTCCCAAGACACCCCCCTTTGTAACTTTTTGTGTTATAAAAACTTTTATTTTTTTTCCCAGAGAGCTGTGGCTGTTCTCTAGCCTGGCTTTGGGTGAGACAGCTTCTGACCAGCTCTCTTGTGTACACTATAAAAACTTGTGTACACTATAAAAACTTCGAGTCGGTGGTCTTTTCTTTGCGTTGTGAGTTCGACAGTATCTGCCTGCTGGAGGTTTCCTGGGAAGAACAAGGCCTCAATTCAAAGGCTTTTACATACTCAAAGGTATTGAGGTTATCTGCATTCCTCACAGCTCAATATCATTCTTCTACAAGAGGAGATCACCATTGCACTCTTCCATATGCTGCCATAAAAGGTTAATTAAAAGATCACAGGAGAAGGACTTTATTTCTAGTAGTTACTGTGAGAAGTGCAGGTAGGTATAATACCTTTGCCAAGGACTGTGGGAGTTAAGAATAGGGAATGACTGCTTAGTGTGTATGGAATTTCCTTTTAAGTAATAGAAATGTTTTGTAGGTGGTGGTACAGAACATTGTAAATGTACTAAATGTCACTGAATTGTACATTTCTAAATGGTTGTTATATATCATGTGAATTTTATCATATTTTTTGCAACTCACAGAAGAAATATGTTGTACATTTTAATCTAGTAAGCAAAACAAGAATCCACTTAGCAAAGAATTTTAAAAAACATTACTTACCATTACTCTATGCAATGCATGTTGTTATTTTCTAACATTTGTTTTTAAAAAATGCATGTTGTACACTACTGTATTAAAATACTGTATTAAAATACTACATGGTCAGCTTCTCATTTTTTATTTGATTTTTATTTTTTGTTATTGGGATTGAACCCATGGATGCTTTACCACTAAGCCACATCCCAGTCCTTATTTATGGCTTCTTTTTTCTTTCTTTCTTTCTTTCTTTCTTTCTTTTTTTTTTTTTTGTTTTGAGATAGTCTTGCTAAATTGCTGAGAATGTCTTGAAACTCACAATTCTCTTGCTTAAACCTTCCAGGTTCCTGGGATTACAGGTATGTACTACTGTGCCTGGTTAGCTTTTCATTTAAAAAAAAATTAAAATTCACATGACATAAAATAACCGTTTAGGAATATTCAATTCAGTGACATTTAGTATATTTGCAATGTTCTATACCATCAACTACAAAACTTTTTTTGGGGGGGTTACCAGGGCAATTCCTGGTACTCAGGGATTGTACTTGACCACTGAGCCACTTCCCCAGCCCTATTTTGTATTTTATTTAGAGACAGGGTCTCACTGAGTTGTTTAGTGCCTCACTTTTGCTGAGGCTGGCTTTGAACTCACAATCTTCCTGTTTTAGCTTCCCGAGCTGCTGGGATTACAGGCATAAGCCATCACACCTGGTAATAAAACATTTTTATTACTTAAAAGAAAATCTTATACTCATTAAGTAGTATAGGGTCTTGATTTAACATCTGAGAAGCCATCTTAAATGCTAACCACCATCTTATAAGTTTTGCTTTCCTGTACTTCCTCTTACCAGAACTCCCCCCACCCCCATTAGTGATCTATCTCATGATACCATAACGCTAAGCCAATCCCAGAAGAACAGGATCCCTTTGCTCTGGAAGGCCCCATGGTGCCATCAACCTAAGTCAATCCATGCTATTCCCACCTGCCTAGCTCTGACACAAGCATCCCAGAGCCTATCACCCAGCGCCCCAGCTACAACTTCAAACCCCTACCCCACAGAAGTTCAACAGCGGAACATCTCGGGGCCTCTCTTTCCTATAGAGAGATGGCCTTTATTTGTCAGCTCTGACAAATAAACTCTGTTGTGTATCTCTGCCTGGTCTCCATACTTCATTTCTCACTTACCCGTCTCTCCTCCCTCATTTTCCCTTCAAGTAGTCATTGCCCAGTCTCTCCTCCCATAGCCCTTGGCAAAGACCAATTTGTTTTATGTTTCTATGAATATATTTAAACAGATATTTCATATAAAATATTTGTTTAGCTTCCTCCTGTAATGTAATTTTTTTGAGGTTCATATACATTGCAGCATGAATCCGTGTTTCACTCTGTTGAGTGTGGGAGAATCCCCACTGAAATTAAGTTTCAGGCTCTGCAGAGGCACTGAAGGATTTAAATGATGTAAATTTGAGCTTCAGATCAATCATACTGAAACAAAAATGAAAATAAAATTTATATAGATACGACGGGACAATGAAAGACATGAATACATGATAGAATAAAACAACTGCAATAGTGAATAGCCTTCCTTGCTAACAAAATCCACAACCTCAGTTGATGGCCCTGAGGTTGATTGAGGCTGTTCTGTAGCTTAGCTCTCATGCCACCTTGTGGTTGAATGGATACCTGCACTGAGGAGCCTTATATAGCAGTTTTGCTCTGTATTTTTTTTTACCCCCTGTGAATCTGGATCTGGTTGGCCTTCTTGTGGAGAGAAGAAAATCCAAGAGTTTAATGTCCACCACACTGAGAAGGTTCATCCCAGGAACAATTTCTGGGGTGAACCAGAAATTGAACTCAGGGGCACTGGACAACTGAGCCACATCCCTAGCCCGTTTTTTTTTTTTTTTTTGTATTTTATTCACCTCACTTTTGCTAAGGCTGGCTTTGAACTCGGCAATCCTACTGTCTCAGTCTCCCGAGCTGCTGGGATTACAGGTGTGCACCACTGCACCTGGCTTAATTCTTTCTACTCTTTATGTCTGTGAAAGGCTGAGTCAGAGCCTGAAAAGCCATTGTGCATTTTTCCCTCTTTCTCCTTTCCCCTGTTCTCCTCCTCAATTCCAAATAATCAGTAATTTTTTTATTCCTCTATTACTGAGTCATGACCTTTAGAATTTCTTACTGAAACCATTGCAGTTGTTTTATTCTATCATGTATTCATGTCTTTCATCATCTCATCATATCTATATACATTTTATTTTCATTTTTGTTTCAGCATGATTGATCTGAAGCTCAAATTTAAATCCTTCAGTGCCTCTGCAGAGCCTTCAGGGTAAATCCAAGATTCTTGCAGTGGCTTACAAAGTATCATTTGAGTTGACATCTGTCTGATTCTGGGCCTGCTATCTGGTATTATGACTTTAAACAGATGACTTAGAGATGAGCAACAGGAATATGACTGAGCATCAAAAAAATAGACATTAGTTTTAGAGCATTTTCATGTTCACTACAAACTTGAGAGAAAGAGACAGTAATGTCTCATATGCTGCCTGCTTTCACACATGCAATAGTCTCTCATTATCAGCATCTACTACCAGGGGTAATATGATAAATTTTCTGATGCAGAGTGCATGGCCTGAGCTACTTTCTTTTTTTTTAAATTGTAAGTCTCTCAACCTTCCTTATCCATTCATTGAGGAATATATGGATCCTGTGTGTAAAAATGACTGGCCAAAAGAAACCAGGGTGTTGCCCCAGGTTAATTATCCATTTACACCTGCCTACCATTGCTGTTACACTCTCCCCAATGCCATGTTGAAAGTAGTCATATGCAGAAATTCATTCGGGCATGTGGGAAGAAATGTATCCCAAATAAGTTTTTAAAATTTTATTTTGTGAATTAAAAGTATTCTGAGAACAGATCTACAAATTTTATCAGAATTCCTAAATTGATCCATGGCACAAAAACTGTAAAAAATTCTTGTTTTCAGTTGGTTTCTAATATGGGTTTCGATATTCTTGAATTTCTCATACCTATCTAGATATTTCTAAGCTCAATGTTTGTACAGAAACACTAGGGCATAGGGAGAGACAGATATTAGAATCCAAGTATCCAACTTGTTGGCTCTAACTTTGTCTTCTTTCTTCCTTCTATAAAACTTTGGTCTGGAAGGGATACACTTTCCATGTCTATCATATTAATGATTATGATAATCATTAATGATAGTCATATTAATGACTCTCAAACCTCTTGATTATGTGACCCGTTCATACTTTTAAGAAATATTGGGAGCTCCAAAAAGCTCTGGTTTGTTTGGGTTATATCCATCAATATTTGCCAAGTTAGACATTAAAATGATTTTTAATGAGATTTATTTATTCATTAATTATATGTATTATATAAATACTCTGTAAAATGTAACTATTTTCCAAAGTAAAATACAATTAAAAAGAAGAATGGCTTCATTTTATATTTTTGCAATCCCCTTTGATGTCGGATAAAGTAGAGAATGGTTTACTAGAAGCTCATATCTGCTTCTGCATTCAATTTGTTGCAATTTGTTGATATAGCCATTGGAAAACCTCTCTATTCTCTGGAGATAATGAGCAAAAAAAAAGTGCATAATGTTTTAATGTATTATTAAAATAGTTTCAACCTAAGAGAATTCACAAATTGATCTTGGGGATCTCTAGGGGGTTTCTGGTTCACATTTTGAGAATTGCTATTCTGTGTTTAATACAGCAAGACTCAAGTCTACGCATTTTTGCCAAAAGGATGCCATCCTCTGATCTCTCTGCCAAATTGTCCTTATATATCTAGTTTTGTCCTGAAATGCTCTTGAGAGTGAATCAATTTAGAAATTACTAAACCTTGACTTCAAAATCTTATTTTGATTCCCAGAAGCTGATTATTAGCCTTTCCTTTCATTTGCATTACTGCTGCAATATACATAAGTGTTCTTGAGACATGGATATTCCTTCAAAATATGGGGAGATTTCTCACAAAGAAATGCAAAAACCAGAAAATAGAAAAATTAAAATTCCTGTTACCTTATTATGATAAAAGAGTTTAGCTTGTTTTGATTGCTTTTTCTCCAATTTGCTTCTCTGGGCTCACTTGGTGCTCCTGCCTCTTTTTATTTTAAAATAATCTTAAGGTTATAGAGAAGTTGCAAGTACAATACAAAACCCTTTTTAAAAAAATACCAAAAACCAGCTATTTGAATGCTATATACCTTAATACTTTAGTATACATTACTACAAATGAAAGCATCCTCCTATGTAACTTCAAAATAATCATGAAAACCAGAAAATTTACATTGATATGTTAATTATTCCCCTCTAATTTCAGACCCTAATTTTGTGTGCCATTGCGCCTGGCATAGTCATAGTTTTTTTTTTTTTTTTTCAATACTGGCTATTGAACTCAAGGGTGCTCCATCACTGAGCTAAAACCCCCAGCTCTTTTTAATTTCTTTCTGAGACATAGTCTTACTAAGTTGCCCAGGCTGGCCTCAAACTTGCCATCCTCCTGCCTCAGCTTTTTGAACAGCCAGAATTACAGACGTGCCACCTTGCCTGGTTCCAATATTATATTTTGAAAGCATGTATGTAACTTGTCAGTTTTCACAGTTTCATAGCTGGTCAGGAAGTTTGTTTCAGGATAAATTATACCTAGAATTTCACCCATACCTGATTTAGATGGTATTTAGATGAGACTTTGGATTTTAGACTTTAAAGTTGATGCTGGGATAAATTAAGTACTTTGAGATTTTTAGATTAAAATAAATATGTCTTGCATATAAAAAACACATGAAAATTTTGGTGGGGTTGGCCTCTAAGGAGATAATTAGGTTAAATGATTTAATAGGAGCGGGATCCTAATAGGATTGGTAGCCTTATAACAAGAGGAAGATCTCTCTTTTTCTTCCCCTTTTACCCTACCTTCTTACCTTTCTTAACTCCCTGTTTTTCTCTCTGCCCTACCTTCTTGGAGCCCAACAGAGGAAAGTCCATTTGTGGGTACAACAAGAGAGCTACAAGGCAAAAAAAAGCCCCTATCAGGAACTGAATTGGCTAGTACCTTGATCTGGAACATCTAGTCTCTAGAACTGTGAGAAAATAAATTTCTGTTGTTTAAGTCACCCAGTATGTGGTACTTTGATATGGCAGCCAAGCAGGCTAATATAAAAGAGAAGGGAGGGAAAGAGAAGAGGAAGAGGAAAGAGAGAAAGTTTGCAACAGGGGATGTAAAAGCTTTTGGGGGTGATGGATATATTTATATATTGCTCTCAATCAATCTATAGGTCAATTTGGAGTGAACTGACAACATTGCTTCCAATACATGAATATAATATTGACACTTACCTAGATCTCTTTGATTCTTAAATTCTCAATTAGGGCTCTAGATCGAAGTATTTATGTTCTCTATCCTCCACCAATAGTAACCTGAAGAGAAAATAGACAGTTTTGTCATATTTCTGGGAAGAGACTTGGAGGCCATGGCTTTATTTCCTTTGTGAAAAAGAATACTGTTTTTTTTTTTAAAAAAGTTTGTTCTCATTAGTTATACATGACAACAGAATGCATTATAACACATTGTACACAAATGGAACACAACTTCTCATTCCTCTGGCTGTACACAGTGCTGAGTCACAACACTAGTGTTGTCATACCTGTATACAGGATAATAATGTCTGTCTCATTCCATTGTCCTTCCCACCCTCAAGCCTCCCCTTCCCTCACTGCCCTTTGCCCAATCCAAAGTTTCTTCATTATTACCTGCACTCCCTACCCTAGCCCCCCATTATGGATCATCATCCATTTATCAGAGAAAACTGGACTTTGTTTTTTTGGGGGTTGGCTTATTTCACTTAGCATGATAGTCTCCAGCTCCATCCATTTACCTGCAAATGCCATAATTTCTTCTCTTAAGGCTGAGTAAAATTCCACTGTGTATATGTACCACATTTTTTATCCATTCATCTGTTGAAGAGTGTCTAGGTTGGTTCCATAAGTTAGCTATTGTGAATTGAACTTCTATAAACATTGATGTGGCTGCATCACTGTAGTATGCTGACTTTAAGTTCTTTGGGTATAAACCAAGAAGTGGGATAACTGGGTCAAATGGTGGTTCCATTCTAAGTTTTCTGAGGAATCTCCATACTGCTTTCCATAGTGGTTGCACCAATTTTCAGTCCCACCAGCAATGTATGAGTGTACTTTTACCCAGCATCCTGGCCAACACTAACTATTGCTTGTATTCTTGATAATTGCCACAAATGCTGGTTTGATGGACGTTTCATTTAATCAGTAGTAAATGTGACCATCTGTAGTTGTCATTTGCTGATTGTTCTCTAGTATCTTTTCACCCTTTTTTTGGTAACAGTATCAGATATTGTATCTAGAATCCAT